>NC_088690.1:73264722-73881388 GCF_028017835.1 Emys orbicularis
TCTGTCTTCACGAACAAGGTCAGCTCCCAGACTACTGCACTGGGCAACACAGCATGGGGAGGAGGTGACCACCCCTCTGTGGAGAAAGAAGTGGTTCAGAACTATTTAGAAAAGCTGGACGAGCACAAGTCCATGGGGCCAGATGCGCTGCATCCGAGGGTGCTAAAGGAGTTGGCGGATGTGATTGCAAAGCCATTGGCCATTATCTTTGAAAACTCATGGTGATCAGGGGAGGTCCCAGATGACTGGAGAAAGGCTAATGTAGTGCCCATCTTTAAAAAAGGGAAGGAGGATGATCCGGGGAACTACAGGCCAGTCAGCCTCTCCTCAGTCCCTGTAAAAATCATGGAGCAGGTCCTCAAGGAATCAATTCTGAAGCACTTAGAGGAGAGGAAAGTGATCAGGAACAGTCAGCATGGATTCACCAAGGGCAAGTCATGCTTGACTAACCTAATTGCCTTCTATGATGAAATAACTGGCTCTGTGGATGAGGGGAAAGCAGTGAACGTGTTATTCCTTGACTTTAGCAAAGCTTTTGATATGGTCTCCCACAGTATTCTTGCCGGCAAGTTAAAGAAGTATGGGCTGGATGAATGGACTATAAGGTGGATAGAAAGCTGGCTAGATCGTCGGGCTCAACAGGTAGTCATAAATGGTTCCATTTCTAGCTGGTAGCCGGTATCAAGCGGAGTGCCCCAAGGGTCGGTCCTGGGGCCGGTTTTGTTCAATATCTTCATTAATCACCTGGAGGATGGCATGGACTGCACCCTCAGCAAGTTTGCAGATGACACTAAACTGGGAAGAGTGGTAGATATGCTGGAGGGTAGGGATAGATTCATAGATTCAAGGACTGGAAAGGACCTTGAGAGGTCATCGAGTCCAGTCCCCTGCCCTCATGGCAGGACCAAATACTGTCTAGACCATCCCTGATAGACATTTATCTAACCTACTCTTAAATATCTCCAGAGATGGAGATTCCACAACCTCCCTAGGCAATTTATTCCAGTGTTTAACCACCCTGACAGTTAGGAACTTTTTCCTAATGTCCAACCTAAACCTCCCTTGCTGCAGTTTAAGCCCATTGCTTCTTGTTCTATCCTTAGAGGCTAAGGTGAACAAGTTTTCTCCCTCCTCCTTATGACACCCTTTTAGATACCTGAAACCTGCTATCATGTCCCCTCTCAGTCTTCTCTTTTCCAAACTAAACAAACCCAATTCTTTCAGCCTTCCTTCATAGGTCATGTTCTCAAGACCTTTAATCATTCTTGTTGCTCTTCTCTGGACCCTCTCCAATTTCTCCACATCTTTCTTGAAATAGGATACAGAGGGACCTAGACAAATTAGAGGATTGGGACAAAAGAAATCAACAAGGACAAGTGCAGTGTCCTGCACTTAGGATGGAAGAATCCCATGCGCTGCTACAGACTAGGGACTGAATGGCTAGGCAGCAGTTCTGCAGAAAAGGACCTAGGGGTTACAGTGGACGAGAATCTGGATATGAGTCGACAGTATGTCCTTGTTGCCAAGAAGGGTAACGGCATTTGGGCTGTATAAGTAGGGGCATTGCCAGCAGATCGAGGGACGTGATCATTCCCCTCTATTTGGCATTGGTGAGGCCTCATCTGGAGTTCTGTGTCCAGTTTTGGGCCCCACACTACAAGAAGGATGTGGAAAAATTGGAAAGAGTCCAGCAGAGGGCAACAAAAATGATTAGGGGTCTGGAGCACATGACTTATGAGGAGAGGCTGAGGGAACTGGGATTATTTAGTCTGCAGAAGAGAAGAATGAGTGGGGATTTGATAGCTGCTTTCAACTACCCGAAAGGGGGTTCCAAAGCAGATGGATCTAGATTGTTCTCAGTGGTACCAGATGACAGAACATGGAGTAATGGTGTCAAGTTGCAGTGGGAGAGGTTTAGGTTGGATATTAGGAAAAACGTTTTCACTAGAAGAGTGGTGAAGCACTGGAATGGGTTACCTCGGGAAGTGGGAGAATCTCCTTCTTTAGAGGTTTTTAAGGTCAGCCCTTTGACGAAGCCCTGGCTGGGATGATTTCGTTGGTGTTGGTCCTGCTTTGAGCAGGGGGTTGGACTAGATGACCTCCTGACGTCCCTTCCAACCCTGATATTCTATGATTCTTTAGCAAAGATGGCCATTGTACCCATTCATCATCTTCTCACTCTGCTGCCTTCGGCCTCCTGACAGCCTAAAGAGTCACCATCTCCACTGAGGGAAGCTTGGCTTCATTCCTGTTATAAACAATGAGAGGTCACCAGCTGCCCATGGTCTCAGGTCCTTAGAAAACAAAAGGAGATGGTCGCCATTTTGTAAGAAGGCATATTAACTGAGGGCCATGTATGGCCTAAGTCCTATTCAGTAGGAGATGACAGCCATTTTGAATGTGGGCAATTCTGTATGAGTTTTGGAAGAGATTTTATGTGCCAGCCCCTGCCGTTGAATAAATTGTCAATTATGAAAAATGACAAAAATTGTCAATAGTCCTAAAAATTTCATTAAGAAAACTACCTATTGTACCATGTCTAACCCCCATGGGTGAGGGCAGAAAGGGGAAACTGGTTAGGGATGCAGAGGAGGGTGGAGATCCAGGAGGCAGGAGCAAACTAGGGTGTGTGTTTATGAAGGGGAAACTGGAGGACACGATGTAGGTGGAATAGGGGGCATCCACGCTGGGTGTTTGTACTGCTCTGATGATGCAAAGCACCTGCAAATCCTAGTATGCTCAGTAACTGGTCTCTGGCTGCTTTGCACTGCTCCAGGATGATGTAGCACACCATGAGGAAAAATATTTCAGAGTCTAATGTGCATTTAAAACTCTGTTTCATATAATCTGGGACCACGAACATTAATATGCATGAATTATAATTGTGTGGTCATTGCCTGGTGTCACCACAGGGCATAGTTAAGTTTGGGGGTAACTGCATTTCCCTAGCTTAACAAGTTTGGGTTTCTTGTAAGTTTAACCTTAATTCTGAATTTTCTGAGTTTACAGCTATGCTAGGTGTTTGGGACAATTTCGACACCCCGTACTGTCTTTATCTTAGATTATTACTCACAGGCTCTCTCAAACTTAACTCCATTTTAACAGTTTTTGTCTGGAAATAATGCTAATTATTATTAGTAGTGATTTAGTTTGAAGACTCTTTTGGACAGACTCTGTCACATTCTGCATGTGGTCTGTACCCAGCACAATGGGGCCCTGGCCTGGTTGGTATGAAGGTGCTACTGCAATAGAAATGTTAAATAATATTAACAATATTATTACTACTAATAATAGTAGTAAGTGTCATGTGGGAGCAGTGAAAAGGGTTGGGGAGGAGGCAGGGAATGAAGAGGCTAAGGGCACGTCTACACTGACAAAGTTACAGCACCGGCAGTTACAGCACTGCTCAGAGAGCGCAGAAGGAAAACTGCTGTTGTGTGGTCACACTGACAGCTGCCTGCACAATAGCGTGTTCACACTTGTGGCACTTGCAGTACTATTCGGAGCGGTGCACTCTGGGCAGCTATCCCACAGAGCACCTCTTTTCTTTTGCCGCTAAGACTTGTGGGAAGGCAGAGGGGGTCGCGGGGCATCCTGGGTCCTGTCCCAATGCCCCGTGATGCATTGCTTTGCATCCCAGCAATCCCTGTGCTTCCATCCACATTTGGCGCCATCTTTCAACGGTTTGTGTACTGAGCAGTCTGCCTCTTTCAGGCTGCAGGAATGGATCCCAAACTGCTGACCAGTATGCTGCTCGCTCTGACCAACACGTCACAAGTGGCAGTGGAGTTATTCCTTAAACTACAAAGGCAAGACGAGTGTGACATTGATCTCGCCATGCATAGTAGCTACGACACGAGATTGCTTGTGGCATTCACGGAGGTGCTGACCACAGTGGAACACCACTTTTGGGCTCGGGAAACAAGCACTGAGTGGTGGAATCACATTGTGATGTATGTCTGGGATGATGAGCAGTGGCTGCAGAACTTTCGCATGAGGAAAGCCACATTCATGGGACTGTGTGATGAACTCGCCCCAGCTCTGCGGCACAAGGACACGAGAATGAGAGCTGCCCTGTCACTGGAGAAGCGCATGGTGATTGCACTGTGGAAGCTGGCTACTCCAGACTGCTACCAATCGGTTGCTAACCACTTCAGGGTGGGAAAGTCGACTGTCAGAGTCATGTTGATGGAAGTGTGCAGGGCCATTATTCGCATCCTGCTCCGAAAGACCGTGACTCTGGGCAATGTGCATGACATTGTGGATGGCTTTGCACAAATGGGATTCCCTAACTGCAGAGGGGTGCTAGATGGCACACACATTCCAATTCTGGCATCAGACCACCTAGCCACCGAGTACATTAATCGCAAGGGGTATTTCTCAATGGTTCTCCAGGCGCTTGTGGATCACTGTGGGCATCTCACAGACATTAACGCAGACTGGTCCAGAAAGGTGGATGACGCATGCATCTTTCGGAACACTGGCCTGTTCAAGAAGCTGCAAGCAGGGACTTTCTTCCCGGACCAGAAGATCACTGGAGGGGAAGTCAAAATGCCCATTGTGAACCTGGGAGACCCTGCCTACCCCTTAATGCCATGGCTTATGAAGCCATACATGGGGTAACTTGACAGCAGCAAGGAGCAGTTCAACAACAGGCTGAGCAAGTGCAGAATGACTGTTGAGTGTGCATTTGGCCATTTAAAAGCCCGCTGGCGATACCTGTAAGGGAAGCTGGACCTGGCCGATGACAATATTCCTATGCTTATAGCCACGTGCTCTACGCTCCATAATATTTGTGAAGGGAAGGGTGAAAGCTTCACTCAGGGCTGGACCACAGAGGCTCAGCACCTGGAGGCTGAGGTTGAACAGCCAGAAACCAGGGTTATTAGAGGGGCACAGCTCAGGGCCATAAGGATCAGGGTTGCCTTGAGGCAGCAATGTGAAGCTGAAAGACACTAATATTTGTTGCTATGCTCGGGATTGCAGTGCTGGTAATGCTAGGAGGTGATTGGTGCACATGATGTAGGAAGGGACCTTAACATAATTGTATGTTGCTCCAGGCTTGGTCCATTCTCGACTGGCATGCGAGCCAACAAAGTATCCACAGAGGCCTTCACAGTGGAAGTGGGGTCGCCACCGAGTATCATGTCAGCTCTTTGTAGAACCGGCAGCTCATGGGCGCAGCACCGGAGTGGCAGTGTGCCTCCCGTGCCTTGTGGTAGGCGTTCCGCAGCTCCTTCACTTTTACCCTAAACTGCAGTGTGTCCCGGTCATGGCCCCTTTCTATCATGCATCGTGAAATCTGTCCATAGGTATAATTCCTACGGCTGGAGCGCACCTGGGACTCCACAGCCTTCTCTTCCCAAATGCTGATGAGGACCAGCAGCTCAGCATGCTCCAAGCAGGAGATCGCCTGGTGCATGGAGCAGGCATGGCCACCTGGAAAGATGCGCTGAGACCACTGCACACATCACCAAGCAAACAGGAAGGGGACTTTCAAATTTGCAAAGGAATGTACAGAGTGGGGATGACGGTTGGTCACCTGAAGGCAGAGCAGTAGAGTTCAAACCGATGACCAGAGAGGTGAGAACAGGCATTGTGGGACACCTCCTGAAGGCCAATTGCAGTGCTGTAATCGCCACAGTGTCTACACTGGCACCACAGCGCTGTAGCGTAGAAAGCTCTACGCCTCTCATTTGAGTGTTTTTTTAGAGCGTTACAACTGTGCAGTTTCTGCACACTAAGTGGCTTGGCAGTGTGTAAATCTCGGGAGTTACAGCGCAGAAAGCTGCTTTACTGCACAGAAACTTGCCAGTGTAGACAAGGCCTAAGATTTGGTAGGATCTGGCAATTGTTCCAGCCTGAACAGGCCAGACATAGTGGTTGGAGGAAAGAAAACAAACAAGCCCATGTTAATGAGTATTGCCAGACCAGCAGACAGAAACAAAAAAGAAACAAGAAGAGAAGATGGTGAAGTATGAAGAACTCTGCCACAAAGTGGAACAATTGTGGAAAACTAGAACAAAGACAATCCCAGTGATTACTGCAGTGCTTAGAGCAATTCCTCCGGGTATGCATGAACAGCTCAAGAGCACATTAGGCGTGCAAGACATCAGGATCAGAGGAGAGCATTCTTATGCACTGTGAGAAGTTTAAGGAAAGTCACAGGAGAACGAGTGTATCTGAGCAACTAAAATGCAGGAATTCTGCAGAGGATTTAACAAAACTCCTGACTTCCCAAACCTACAGAGTTGGTTCTTGTTCAAGATTTATTGGTGACCCATGGAATTTTAGACAGTAGTTGACCTCATTTTATGCTTAAAGATCTTGTATGTTACAAAGGCTATTTATTTAAAACAAAAACCACCCCCATGCTACAAAATTGAGGGATAATGGTAAGTGGAATTTGGGAGCCACCAAGAGGGTTGGGGATGAGGCAGGGGGATAGTGGACTTCAGTCAGAAGGGCAGCAAGTGGGTAGCAAAGTCACAGCGGTTCTAATATGAAGGCGATCACATCTGGGACAGAGCAGGTTTGAAAGTGGGTCACAGAGATGCACTAACCAAACACACAACCTGGCATATCTGTTGGGATCTGTCTAATGACATATTCCTATCACTTCTTTGGTTCTTGGGTTTTCACAGACTGGTTCATCCTCAGGCACTGCAGCCCAGATGGGCCGTCACAGCTGTTTCTCACTCACCAATCCCCCATTACACCTGGAACAGCAGCACACATGTGTGTTATGACAGGGCCAAAGGCATGGGTGACGAGTTACATGGGCCCGTGGTGCCCGGGCTCCAGGAATATTCAGGGCCGGGGGCCCTGCTCCACCAATGTTTGGAGCTGGGTCTCTCCCCCGGCCCTGCCTGGAGCGGGCCCCGGCCCCCGCCTGCCACCCCCGCAACATGTCCCCCCGGCGTGTCCCCCCAGCCCCAGAGCGTCCCTGCCTGAATGAAAGTGGCGTGCAGCTCTCCCTTGCTTGCCTGCGTTGCCCGCTGCTTCTGCTGCTGATGCCTAAGGCTATAGCACAAGAGCAGCACCGGCAGCTGAGGCAGCTGGCTGCTGCAGCACCTCAGGATGGGGAGGAGGCACACACATGCTTGGTAGCCCTCCCCTCCCCCAGCACGACCGGGAGGAGACACCAAGGGGGCTTCCGACTGGGAGACATTTGGAATGGACCTCGCTCACCTGAGCAGCTGCTAGGGCTTCCGTGAGTGTTTGACCCTGTGATTCGCGCCCCCGCCCACAGCCCCCACTCCTGCCCCACACTGGGCAAGGGCCATCCCCATCCCCCACCCCCAGTGAGGCTACAGTGAGGGGCAGCAGGCTGCAGCAGGGGAGGAAGGAAGCCACATGTGATGGCAGTCCCCTCTTCCCCAGCACCCATCCACCCACCACAGGGGAGATAGGGTGGGGGGCTTTCTGGACCTGAGCAGCTGGGGCTTGAGTGAATTTTGTGACACCCTGCCCTTCCCCACTCCCCCCCTCAGCCACCACCCATAGCCACCACTCCTGCCCCACGCTGGGCAAGGGGCAGCCCATCCCACATCCCCAGTGAGGCTATAGTGAGGGGCAGCAGCAGGGGAGGCCTCACGTGTTGGCAACCCCCTCACCCTGGTACCCACCATAGGGGAGGCAAGGGGGCTTCCTGGACCTGAGGGGGCCCTAGGAGCATGTGCAGTGACAGTGGTGCAGAGTGAGTGTGCTGCCGGGGGGGAGGGGGCACAGAAGAGGAGGGGTCTGTCCCCCGGAGCTCACTGCTGCCAGCTGGGCGAGGGTTGGGGGGGAATCCTCTCTGGCCCCAGGCCTGGGGCAGCCTGTCTGCACCCCAAACTCCTCATCCCTGGCCCTGCCCCCACCCCAGAGCCTGCGCCCCCAGCATCCCAACCCTGAGACCCCTCCTGCACTGTGAACCCCTCATCCCCAGCTCCACGCCAGAGGCCTCACCTGAGGGGAAAAACACACACCTTAAATTTGGCAGTCAGTTTGGGGTACCGTGTTTAGCAGAATACTTGATTATTTTACACCCTTTAAAGTATATAATTGGTTGTATACAGGTGTTACAAAGTGGGAATGTTCTTAATGTTGTCTCTGAATACTGTGTGGGTGCCTCAATTTCCCCTATGAATTTCTTAAGGATCTAGGTGTTGGGATAAGGGTACATGATTGTTGCAGAGCCCTAGAGGGCCAGTGTGATGTTGTCTGCACAGAGAATGGCTGACACCCTGTCTCCTGGCAACTGATGGCCTGGGCCCCTCCCCTGCAAGGTGCCAACTGAAGGTGTTGGAGAACAAAGAGAACAGGTGGCCTCCTTGCCTGGAAAAGAGACAAAGGCCAGAGGAGGGGCTGGAGGGAGTGTCAGTGCCTGTGTGGACTCATTGCAGGAAGCATACGGTGTGGAAGGGGATGCTGGGATGCTCTGGAACTACTGCATACAAAGCCAGTCAGGACTCTGGGGGAGCATGCCTCCTCTCTCTGAGCATACTGTCGCCAGGGCAAGACGCTTACACCTTCCTGGGTCTGACCTCGGAGCATTCAGCATCCCCTTCCACATCGTGCGCTTCCCGCAGCAAGTTCGCACAGGCGGGGCTCTTGGGGAAGCCAGAGGGCCCTGTACCGCAACTCCGCAGTCAGACGTGACTCTTAGCCAGCTGGTAAAACAGAAGGTTTATTAGACGACAGGAACACAGTCTAAAACAAAGCTTGTAGGTACAGAAAACAGGACCCCTCAGTCAGGTCCATCTTGGGCGGTGAGGAGCCCAGACCCAAATTCTAGGCCTCTCCCCGTCTCCCCAGCCATCTCCAAACTGACACTCCCTCCAGCCCCTCCTCTGGCCTTTGTCTCTTTTCCGGGCAAGGAGGCCATCTGATCTCTTTGTTCTTGAACACCTTCAGTTGGCACCTTGCAGGGGAAACTGAGGCACCCACACAGTATTCAGAAAAAACATTAAGAACATTCCCACTTCATCACAACAGGTACAACAAAATACATTGAAGCAGGCGAGTGCTGCTTCTGACTTTCCACTTTTAATTGACCCTTGTAATCTTGTGGCGGCCATTGTAACTTCATTTTATCCCAGCAACAAATTCTTGATCATCGCAAAAGAACATCGGAAAAGAAGGGGCTATATTTGTTTTAATTTTAGAAAGTATTTGCTTTTGAGGGTTATTGTTTCCGTATTCAAAATAATGTTGATATTCTTAAACAATTTTTTCTTACGATAATTGATATTGTGCAATAAGGGAAACTGTTAAACGCTTACTGTTTCCAGTCCATTTTTACATTATTTAATAAAATATATATCAGCTTACAAGGCAGGCGAGAGGGGCAGGGGGACAGGACTTGGACCCATTCTGGGCACCACCAAAAATTATACAAACCTGCCGCCCCTGGCTAAAGGCAGTACTGGTAATTACCTTCAGCAAAGCTGATGTCTCCTTTTGATTGAATTGGGCGAGCAAGAGGAGACAAGTATCTGAGTGGCTTGGAAGGGAAATACAGAAATGGTTACACACATTGGGCTACTTAAGGCCCAGGCAATGATTCCCTGAGAATTGAAAGAGAGCGAGAGAGAGCTGCTTAGAGATCAAGGCAAAAATCCTGGGAGTTTGTTCATTTTAATTTACATTTTTGAAAGTGAAAACGCTGCAGCGTGAGACCTCACAGATCTCCTGCAGGGACCTTGGAAAGGAATGTACAAAGCAATGAACCAAGACCACATGCTAAGACCAACCACGGAAACCACATCTCAAATTGTCATAATTCCCAAAATCCAATCAGCCAATCATCCCTTTTACTTTAAATGCATGGACTTTAATAATGGTTCAGAATAACAATAAGGAAAATAAATTAACACCTGCACTGTATAGGAATAAGGTAGTATCTCTTTAAATAGTTTGTGACCCCTCTACGGTGCTAAGTGTTCTATGTTTTAGAAGCTGACAGATACGACTCAGCGCAGCAGTGGTAGGTAGGCCTGGCATGTTTGTGTACAGTCAGAACACAGTTATTTGGACAGTGCTCATGTGCTTCCTTCATCTTGTTTGTTGTGTAAAGAGCAAAACATACAACAACAAAATAACAAGGTTAACACAGTAAGAGGGTCCTCATTTTGAAAGCTGCATCCAGGTTAATTTTCCAATAAACTCCAGCTGCAACTCCTGGCAAATAACAAGACTTTTAAACTCTGCCACATAGAACGTTCCAAACTTTAAAGGTCCAGAAACTGTCACCGCAGTTCTTAAAGTTCTGCATGCCACAGAACACACATACCGAGATCATGTACTGAGACTGGAACTGAAATAATTGCTGATAAGTTTTCAGATGGCAGAGAGATTTGTGGAGTGCAAAAATTGATGGGGACAGAACCCTGGTACAAAGCATTCTGGATTTCTTGGTAATGTGGGCACAAACAAACACATGCATTTTAATACAGCCAAATGCTAGGTCAGACATGTAGGAGTAAAGAAAGTAGTCAACCTTACAGGATACAGGATGAGGGAGTATAAAAAGAAAGTTGAAAAATTGGAGAGAGTTCAGAGAAGAGTCACAGAAATGATAAAATGTATAAAAAACTTGCCTTATAGCGATAGGCTTAAGGAATTCAATCTGTTTAGCTTATCAAAGAGAAGGTTAAGAGGTGACTTGATCATGGTCTATAAATACTTACATGGTGAGAAGATTTCTGATAGCAGATGGCCCTTTTAATCTACCAGACAAAGGCAGTATGAAATCCAATGGCTGGAAGTAGGAGTTGAAGTAAGAAAAATTCAAATTGGAAATATGCTACAAATATTTCATTCAGGGTAATTAACCACTGGAGAAGCTCACCTAGGACTGGGGTAAATTCATCTTTAATGATAATTGGAGAGATCCATTCTTGGCAATGTAGTCCAGGGGGCTAATTTGCCTTTATTATATTTACTGCATTGTATTATATTCAGCTTTGCATTATATTCAGCAGTAATGCAAGAAACCTACAGGCCTGTATCCTTAAGACATTAGCTTCAGCAAGTTAGCATAAGGCTTGAGGCCTATGAACTTTGAACAGATAAACAGCCCAACAGAAACCCCCAAGTATTTGGGGGGCTGAAAATAGCGTTTAAGGCAGCGGTGGGCAACCTGTGACCCGTCAGGGTAATCCTCTGGCGGGCCGCAAGACAGTTTGTTTACATTGACCGTCCTCAGGCACTGCTGCCCAGAGCTCCCATTGACCGTGGTTCGCCGTTCCTGGCCAATGGGAGCTGCGAGAAGCGGCTTGGGCTGCAGGGATGTGCTAGCCGCCACTTCCTGCAGCTCCCATTGGCTGGGAACAGCGAACTGCAGCCATTGGGAGCTCCGGGCGGCTGTGCCTGCGGACGGTCAATCTAAACAAACTGTCTCACAGCCTGCCAGCGGATTACCCTGATGGGCCGCGTGCGGCCTGTGGGCCACAGGTTGTCCACCACTAGTTTAAGGGGAAGTTCGGACCACAGGTACACGAGTCAACCACAGAAGTGTCCTGACAATGAATTGACATACATAACAGGTACATGAGCTACATCTAAGGCTAGTCTGCTTGCTTGCCTATATATCTTTTCTTATACGTTTCATATTTTCTTTGGGTTTGATTATTTGTTTTATTATAATAGGTTTATATTAGAAGTATATTTTGGCTGTAACACAAGAGATCTTAAGGCCGCATCCTGTATATTGAGCTAAGGCAAAATTAGCATACACACGTTTGGGACCTTTCACCTAGGTAGATGGTGATGAGCTAAAGCATCAGAGGATGCAGGTTGGCATAGGGGCTTTCCTAAGTTCATACCCTTTTAAACTTAACAGGTACACCACAACTTGGAATTTGGAAAGAACCAAAATAACCAGTTAGAACAGAAATAACAAATGGGATACCTAACCACAAAAGTGCCATGGTAACAAATGAACGTATATGACAATAAGTTGAGATCATTGATATAAACCTTTAGGAAAAAGACACTCGAACATTAGTAAGGTCAGGTGAGGAAATAGGAGAAGGGAAAAAATCCCCTACTGAATATGCATCGAACATAACGGCATCAGCCTAACGTATTGTAAAAGTGGCATCCCAGCCTAGGGGCGGTAGGAGAGAGAGATGTAGTCCTTAGAAGGTGCCCGAATGATGGCCACTGATGATGATGGGGAAGGTGATGGTGATGAGGAAGATGATGGCTAACATTTCAAGTTGTTCTACAAAGGATGGTGTGAGTATATGGGTGTGCAGGTGTACATTCTGTAGTATCTGGGTGTTTGTGACTGTGCTAAATGTATTAATAAACCATATTTGTAAATATAAAAAGTTCCTATAGTGTGAGCGTTGCAACTGTGCACATCGGGGTTCCCAACTACATAATAATTTGAATAATACTGGGCCTGATCTTGGGACAAGAACCTGTCAACCCTCAAAGTGATAACTGGGGGTTTATTAAGTACTCAATATAATTAATACATAATCTAAATATCAGGCAACAGCAACTACAAGCTACTAGGCCCAACAGCGGTCATGTGCACAGTAAGGACAAATAATTCCCTCCATTCCAGGAATCACTGTAGTTTGCACAAAACGGAACTGCCTGGCTATGGTCCCCTGGATCCCATATGCCAGCCAGGGATTGAGCTCCAGCCACTTGCCCTGCCCATGCTCAATACACCCTTTGTGCTGAGGCAGTTGGTAGGAAGACAAAGGATCTGGCTCAGAATGCTCTACTCCTCCTGGGGATTCCCTCTGGCTGGGTTATCTCCAGGGGGCACTTGTAGGAGGTTTCAATTCCTTTGTGTCACCTGAGCAGGACAAAGGGAGTGGAGAATCTGGCCCTGTGAATCTGTAGACTAGGCACTAGAACAGCAGACTGGCCATGCATACAGCTGGGTAGCATTCTCCCTCACAGCTGCTTGCCAATATGCCAGCTCGACCAGCCTCCCAGGGCAGCCCTTTAGGACTGGCCGTCCAGCCCCAGCCCAAACATCAGCTCCTGAAACAACCCAGGGAAATCCAATGATTGCTTTGGTAACTGTCGTTTTCTTCTCTGATCAGTCATTCTCAGACCCCTGATGGATGAAGGCCTTCCCTATTAAGCACCATCTTGACCCTTCCCTGTGGGAAATGGCTACCAAAGGAGCTGGCTGTGGTAGGAGCTGTTCATCAAAACACTT
Organism: Emys orbicularis; assembly: GCF_028017835.1. Lineage (NCBI taxonomy): Eukaryota > Metazoa > Chordata > Testudines > Emydidae > Emys > Emys orbicularis. Next base: position 73,277,897 of record NC_088690.1, read on the forward strand.
TCAAATTTTCACTGAAAAACTGGAACATTTAGAAAGAAACATGAACATTTTTGTTGTGAAATAAGCTCACTTTTTATCGGATAAAAGTTTTTGAATGAAAAATTTCACCCGTCTCTCCTCAGACTCATGATTTTTTAAAAATTTCTGCTGTAAATACTCTTCCACACTAGAAGTAAAGGGACACCAAATTTGTGTGCAATGTAGTGTAGCTGGGGGTTAGAATGAGTGACACCCCTCAAAATGCATGGTATTTGAAAGGTATAGGCCCTTTGTTAAAAGAATCCCCTGCCTAGCCACCGATGACGATGTGTGCTGAAAATCTTACAGAACTGCACAAAGATCAGAGAAGCGCATCAGGATAATTCTCCAACAATATCCATGGAAGAGAACTGTTGTGAGAATTGGGCCTACCAATTTAGCCTAATTGTGAGTTCAACTGTAAAAAGTGAGTGAAAGCTAATAAAATGTCACAATAACCTATAAACAACAAATGTTGATGAGAGAAGGTGCAAAAGTGAGACAGACAGAATTAGTACAAACAAAACGGCCTCCTGCTATAACTCAAGGACTGTGCTAGGATCATGGCTGGTTAGGGATGTCAACCCTCCAGGATTGTCCTGGAGTCTCCAGGAATTAAAGATTAATCTTTAATTAAAGATTATGTCATGTGATCAAACCTCCAGGAATACATCCAACGAAAACAGGCAACCCTAGGCCTGGTGCACAAGAGAAGTGTGGGACTGGACATTAATGAACCAAATTGATGTGTCAGAAATTAGGCCTAATTCATGGACAAAATAATGGGAGACAGGCTATTCCACCCATCACTGCTCTTTTGGGGTCCTCAAAAAGACTGGGGGCAAGGTGGGGTAGCTGGCTACTGTTCTGCTGGCTGACTGAAAGATGAGAGAAGGGGAAGGAGTGAGCTTCACCATGATGGCTGATGCCCCCACCGTTTCCTGGGACCTTCTTTGTCCTAATCCAGAGACATGTCCTGACCAGGCCAGAGAGGGAGGGAGCCAGATGATATCGCCACCTCCACTGGCTTCAGCTAAATCTCACCCACCACCTGGGATGTGAGACTTTGTCACTCCTTTCTCTCCTCCCCCCCACCCCGCCTAAGTGTCTTTTTTCTTCCCCACCTTGTTTCTTCTGTTTCCTATCCCTCTCCTTTTGCCTTCTGTTTAACAAGAATCAGAGGGGTAGCCGTGTTAGTCCGAATCTGTAAAACGCAACAGAGGGTCCTGTGGCACCTTTAAGACTAACAGAAGTATTGGGAGCATAAGCTTTCGTGGGTAAGAACCTCACCTCTGAAGAGGCATCTGAAGAAGTGAGGTTCTTACCCACGAAAGCTTATGTTCCCAATACTCCTGTTAGTCTTAAAGGTGCCACAGGACCCTCTGTTGCTGTTTAATAAGAGTTTGGCTTAGGTAGCCAAGACTGCACATTTCACAGCACCACTGTAAACCTGTGACCAGAAAGAGGGTATCACAGTGTGAGAACAGCCCATCACAGAGGGCCTAAACAGCCCAACGCTGGTTTGGGTATGTGTTTTCTTGTTTTGTCTTCTAGGAATTGGAATTGAACTTTAACAGCAACAGCAGCAATAACGACAGCTCCAGTGCATCTCAACTCATCTTTTCCCTAAAAGTACAGTTAGTAACATCTAAGAAACAAACAAGGGGGGTTTCCTTTTAAAACTCTATAGCTAAAGGGGAAGGGAACAAGGGATTTTGTTAAAAGGAAAGTCTTGCTTAATATTTTACATTTCAAATGCTTGAACTGATTTTTCTTCTTTTCTGCATCTTTAATAACAGGTTAAAAGGATGTTTAATCACATTTCCCCCATGGTATGAATCAGGCTGAAGTCTGTGGACACCAAATCCTGAACCTTGTTTAAAACTGTTTAGTGATGGACAGTAACTGGGCCATGTTAACACCTTTGACACCTTTGGGCCCATATATTCCATTTAAATTAATACAAGAGAACTCCACTTGAGCCCAGACAGATCACTCTCCAGTGACCCATATACCAGTGTAACCCTTCTGCCTGTCTGAGTTGGCAGCAACAAGGGCCGGGTTCAGTATCTAGGGGTTCCGTTTCAATAACACAATGCAAAACCGGCTCGAGCCCCCACCCAGTGACCTGGGACAATTACATAGCACCCCCCAGGCGCCTCTAACAGGCAATACTTCCCTTCTAGCAATTCTGAGGGTATGTCTACACTACGAAATTAGGTCAAATTAATAGAAGCCGGTTTTATAGAAATCGGTTGTATACAGCCGATTGTGTGTGTCCCCACATAAAATGCTCTAAGTGCTCTAGTCGGCGGACCGCATCCACAGTACCGAGGCTAGCGTCGACTTCCGGAGCATTGCACTATGGGTAGCTATCCCAGAGTTCCCGCAGTCTCCGCCGCCCATTGGAATTCTGGGTTGAGATCCCAGTGCCCGAATGATGCAAAACAGTGTCGCGGGGGGTTCTGGGTACATGTCGTCAGGCCCCTCCCCCTCCGTCAGAGCAATGGCAGACAATAGATTCGCGCCTTTTTACCTGGGTTACCTGTGCAGACAACATACCACGGCAAGCATGGAGCCCGCTCAGCTCAGCTCACCGTCACCATATGTCATCTGGGTGCCGGCAGACGTGGGACTGCATTGCTACACAGCAGCAGCAGCAGCTAACTGCCTTTTGGTGGTAGATGGTGCAGCATGACTGGTAGCCTTCATCGGCGATCTGGGTTCTGGCAGCCGTGGGGCTGGCAACCGTAGGGCTGCATTGCACCAGCCCTTGCCTTTTGGCAGTAGATGGTTTATTACGACTGGTAACCGTCATCGTCGTACAGCAGTGGCTGGAACTCCGTATGTCCCCCAGTCCCCCATCCCCCCAGTCATATTCTGCTGCCTTCACAATGACGATGATGGCTATCAGTCGTAGTATGCCATTTTCTGCCAAGCGCCCATCGCACATTAGCAGAGTCTTCCCTGAGCAGCAGATCGTGCAATAGGCCTGAAGGCCATCGTCATCATACAGGAAAAATGTGGCTATAACTGCCAAGCGCCCAGTATTTTCTGCCAAGCACCCAGAAGATGCCGAGGGCTATCAGTCATGCTGCACCGTCGTCTTAAGATGTAAAAAATAGATTTGTTCTGTATTCATTAGCTTCCCCCTCCCGCCGTGAAATCAATGGCCTGCCAAACCCAGGGTTTTGAGTTCAATCTTTGGAGAGGGCCATTCTGTGTGACAGTTGTTTGTGTTTCTCCCTGATGCACAGCCACCTTTGTTGATTTTAATTCCCTGTACCTGTACACCATGTCGTCACTCGCCCCTCCCTCCCTCCCTCCCCTGGTCCGTCAGATACTAGTTTCGCGCCTTTTTTCAGACCAGACGCCATAGCTAGCACTGGGATCATGGAGCCCGCTCAGATCACCGCGGCAATTATGAGCACTATGAACAGCACGCGCATTGTCCTGGAGTATATGCAGAGCCAGGACATGCCAAAGCAAAACCAGGACCAGCCGAGGAGGCGATTGCAGCGCGGCCACGAGAGTGATGAGGAAATTGACATGGACATAGACCTCTCACAAGGCACAGGCCCCAGCAATGTGGAAATCATGGTGTTCCTGGGGCAGGTTCATGCCGTGGAACGCCGATTCTGGGCCCGGGAAACAAGCACAGACTGGTGGGACCGCATCATGCTGCAGGTGTGGGACGATTCCCAGTGGCTGTGAAACTTTCGCATGCGTAAGGGCACTTTCATGGAACTTTGTGACTTGCTTTCCCCTGCCCTGAAGCGCCAGAATACCAGGATGAGAGCAGCCCTCACAGTTGAGAAGCGAGTGGCGATAGCCCTGTGGAAGCTTGCAACGCCAGACAGCTACCGGTCAGTCGGGAATCAATTTGGAGTGGGCAAATCTACTGTGGGGGCTGCTGTGATCCAAGTTGCCAGGGCAATGAAAGACCTGGTGATATCAAGGGTAGTGACTCTAGGAAATGTGCAGGCCATAGTGGATGGCTTTGCTGCAATGGGATTCCCAAACTGTGGTGGGGCGATAGACGGAACCCATATCCCTATCTTGTCACCGGAGCACCAAGCCACCGAGTACATAAACCGCAAGGGGTACTTTTCAATGCTGCTGCAAGCCCTGGTGGATCACAAGGGACGTTTCACCAACATCAACGTGGGATGGCCGGGAAAGGTACATGATGCTCGCGTCTTCAGGCACTCTGCTCTGTTTCGAAAGCTGGAGGAAGGGACTTTCTTCCCGGACCAGAAAATAACCATTGGGGATGTTGAAATGCCTATCGTAATCCTTGGGGACCCAGCCTACCCCTTAATGCCATGGCTCATGAAGCCGTACACAGGCAGCCTGGACAGGAGTCAGGACCTGTTCAACTACAGGCTGAGCAAGTGCCGAATGGTGGTGGAATGTGCATTTGGACGTTTAAAAGCGCGCTGGCGCAGCTTACTGACTTGCTCAGACCTTAGCGAAAAGAATATCCCCATTGTTATTGCTGCTTGCTGTGCGCTCCACAATATCTGTGAGAGTAAGGGGGAGACATTTATGGCGGGGTGGGAGGTTGAGGCAAATCGCCTGGCCGCTGATTACGCGCAGCCAGACACCAGGGCGGTTAGAGGAGCACAGCAGGGCGCGGTGCGCATCAGAGAAGCTTTGAAAACGAGTTTTGTGACTGCCCAGGCTACGGTGTGAAACTTCTGTTTGTTTCTCCTTGATGAACCCTCCGCCCGCCCCCCATCCGGTTAACTCTACTTCCCTGTAAACCAACCACCCCACCCTCCCCCCTTCGAGCACCACTTGCAGAGGCAATAAAGTCATTGTTACTTCACATTCATGCATTCTTTATTAATTCATGACACAACTAGGGGGATAATTGCCAAGGTAGCCCGGGATGGGTGGGGGAGGAGGGAAGGAAAAGGACACACTGCAGTTTAAAACTTTAACTCTTATTGAAGGCCAGCCTTCTGATGCTAGGGCAATCATCTGGGGTGGAGTGACTGGGTGGCCAGAGTCCCCCGCACCGTGTTCTTGGGCGTCTGGGTGAGGAGGCTATGGAACTTGGGGAGGAGGGCTGTTGGTTACACAGGGGCTGTAGCGGCAGTCTCTGCTCCTGCTGCCTTTCCTGCAGCTCAACCATACGCTGGAGCATATCAGTTTGATGCTCCAGCAGCCGGAGCATCGACTCTTGCCTTCTGTCTGCAAGCTGACGCCACCTATCATCTTCAGCCCGCAACTTGCTCTGTTCATCCCGCGATTCAGCATGCCACCTCTCCTCTCGTTCATATTGTGCTTTTCTGAAATCAGTCATTGACTGCCTCCACGCATTCTGCTGTGCTCTGTCAGCGTGGGAGGACATCTGTAGTTCTGTAAACATGTCATCACGCATTCTACACTTTCTCTTTCTAATCTTCACTAGCCTCTGTGAAGGAGAAACATTTGCAGCTAGTGGAGGAGAAGGGAGAGGTGGTTAAAAAAAGACACATTTTAGAGAACAATGGGTACACTCTTTCACATTAAATTTTGCTGTTCACATTACACAGCACATGTGCTTTCGTTACAAGGTCGCATTTTTCCTCTTATATTGAGGGCCTGCCGGTTTGGTGTGAGAGATCACTCACGCAGTGCCAGGCCACAGATTTCAGCTTGCAGGCAACCATGGTAAGACACAGTCTTTTGGCTTTTTTAACCTTCTTAACATGTGGGAATGGTTTCAAACAGTAGCGCTCTCATTTCCCATACCAAGCACCCGTTGGGTTGGCCATTTAAAATGGGTTTGCAATGTAAAAGGAGGGGCTGCGGTTTCAGTGTTAACATGCAGCACAAACACAACTAACTCCCCTCCCCCACACACCCAATTCTCTGGGATGATCACTTCACCCCTCCCCCCCACCACGTGGCTAACAGCGGGGAATATTTCTGTTCAGCAGAGCAGGAACGGGCACCTCTGAATGTCCCTTCCCCTTAATAAAATTGCCCCATTTCAACCAGGTGACCGTGAATGTATCACTCTCCTGAGGATAACAAAGAGCGATAAGGAATGGATGTTGTCTGCATGCCAGCAAACACCGGGACCATACGCTGCCATGCTTTGTTATGCAATGATTCCAGACTACGTGCTACTGACCTGGCATGGTAAAGTGTCCTACCATGGCAGACGGGATAAGGCAGCCCTCCCCAGAAACCTTTTGCAAAGGCTTTGGGAGTACATGAAGGAGAGCTTTCTGGAGATGTCCCTGGAGGATTTCCGCTCCATCCCCATACACGTTAACAGACTTTTCCAGTAGCTGTACTGGCCGCGATTGCCAGGGCAAATTAATCATTAATCATTAAACACGCTTGCTTTTAAACCATGTGTAATATTCACAAAGGTACACTCACCAGAGGTCCCCTGTGTGCCCTCGGGGTCTTCGGTGAGTTCGGGGGTTACTGGTTCCAGGTCCAGGGTGACAAACATATCCTGGCTGTTGGGGAAACCGATTTCTCCGCTTCCTTGCGGCTGTGAGCTATCTACATTTTCTCCATCCTCCTCTTCCGAACCCTCTTCCCTGTGTGTTCCTCCAGTGAGGGAGTCATAGCACACGGTTGGGGTAGTGGTGGCTGCACCCCCTAGAATGGCATGCAGCTCCGCGTAGAAGCGGAATGTTTGCGGCTCAGCCCCGGACCTTCCGTTTGCTTCTCTGGCTTTGTGGTAGGCTTGCCTTAGCTCCTTAATTTTCACGCGGCACTGCTGTGCGTCCCTGTTATGGCCTCTGTCCTTCATGGCCTTGGAGACCTTTTCTAATATTTTGCCATTTCGTTTACTGCTTCGGAGTTCAGCCAGCACTGATTCATCTCCCCATATGGCGAGCAGATCCCGTACCTCCCGTTCTGTCCATGATGGAGCTCTTTTGCGATCCTGGGACTCCATCACGGTTACCTGTGCTGATGAGCTCTGCGTGGTCACCTGTGCTCTCCACGCTGAGCAAACAGGAAATGAAATTCAAACATTCGCGGGGCTTTTCCTGTCTACCTGGCCAGTGCATCTGAGTTGAGAGTGCTGTCCAGAGCGGTCACAATGAAGCACTGTGGGATAGCTCCCGGAGGCCAATAACGTCAAATTCCGTCCACACTACCCCAATTCCGATCCCCTAAGGCCGATTTTATCGCTAATCCCCTCGTCGGAGGTGGAGTAAAGAAACCGGTTTAAAGGGCCCTTTAAGTCGAAAGAAAGGGCTTCGTTGTGTGAACGTGTCCAGGCTTAATTCGATTTAACGCGGCTAAAGTCGACCTAAACTCGTAGTGTAGACCAGGCCTGAGTGTAGTAAAATCCTTTTAATAAAGGAGGGAAACAATGTGGCATTATGTTGGGGAAACACCACAAACAGGAGCAAAAGACCCACCTCCCCAAGTAAGTTTGGCATTATCCTTTTCTCCTCAGGGTCTTAAGTCCGGCAACCCAACAATCACCCCAAAGTCCAACAACCCAAAAGTCTCTGTCCCTGGTCAGTGCAGCCCCAGAGTTCAAAAGTTTATCTGCAGAGTTTTACCTCCCAGCGGGGGGGGGGGTGGGAAGGGGGCACAGCGGTGTTAAGCTGCTGCTGCCTTCACCATGAGCCACTCCACCAGCTGCTCCACTCTACCAGCCATCCTGTGAGCCACTCCAGTCATCCCACAAACTGCTCTGCTCTGCCAGCTGCTCAGCAACATATCTTCAGGCCCCCCACAGCACTCGGTGATTTCAACTCTCAGTAATTTTAGCTTGTAGTAGGGGAGCCTCAGTGCTAGTGCGCCATTGGCCCAAAGTGAATTCAGCTCAGCAACCTGTAACTAGACTCCTAATAGAATTAAAATTAGCTCTGATTCCACAGTAGAGAGAAGATGGTACAATGGGTATTTCATACCCTTAAAAGGGGCCCATACCACCCAGTACAAATACCTGCCCCTCATCTCTCTCAATTCACCGGGTTTTGGAATCTATGTCCCTTGTCTAGCGAGTGCTACTTAGTTGATGGCGTGTCCCTCTGTCATAAAACAGTTTCATTGTCCTTGATTCACATAATCAGGGTAACACCACTTTATTCTTCCTGCCCCAATAACAGAGAAACTGGGGATCCCACAGCAGCCAAAGTGACCATTTGGGCTCATGCTAGGTGGGGTGGGTGTACCTATGCAAACAAGATCAGCCCCTAAAGTTCTTTCCCACAACTCGCCACAATTCACCACCAGATGTCAGGGTAGAGCTCATCCTGACTGCTTACACCAAGATAAATTAAAAAACAAACCAATAATATGCAAATATTGGGAGTCATTGAAAAGGCAAAGTCACATGCAGACTAGGGTAATTTTGTGGTTGTAAATTAAAAGCCAAATAAAATCCAGAAATGCATTCATCCACATGATCCACATAATGCCTTTAAATGGGAACATTAACCAATGAACATTGTTAAAGAAGGGACAGCTAAGCTCTCAGAAGAAAAAATAGCCTTGGTATTAGATGCAGGGCATGCATTTGGGCAAGTAAAGGTAGATGAGCCAAGCTCTAAGCTAGTGAAGTTTATTACACCATAGACATTAAAAATGTAAGTGAATGCCATCTGGTGCAAGTTCTGCTCCTGAGCCTTAGAGAGAGAGAAAGTAAATTCACAGGTCATTGGGGGATAAAGGATCTTGAATTAGGGATGACTTAAGGAATTTTTGCAGAGAGCAAAGATGAACACCTGTCATGGTATTGGAACAAAGAAAAAACACATCTACCAAAAGTTATCTGTACTAGCACAACTTGGGAAAGACTTTTACTTGACAATTCTGGTCAAATGAAAGCAGCAGCTGAGGTAACCTCTCCACAATGTAAACAAGCTTCAGAGCAGGGCTGAGTGAATCATCAATTTTTCATTTCAATGGCCAAACAGAAAAAATAATGAGTTTCGTTTGAACCAAAACTGACACCCCCCTCCCAAAAAACAAATTTATTTTGGATCAAACAAAATGTTACCTTGGACTGAAAACAAACTTTTATCACATTATTGTTTTGTTTGGGGTCATTCTCAGGTGTTTTTCACCCTTTTTGTTTATTTTTTTTAAATAACTAAATTTCTAATCAAGACACCATTTTGAAAAATGTTTTGTTTTGAAATTGTTGAAATGAACAGTATCAACTTTTTCCAAAAAACGTCCTTTATTTTTCTTGGTAAAAATTATGTGCCTGTAGCGAGGTGGTTACCCGCTCCGGCCCTGACAGGGTTAAGGCCAGCCCTGGGAGAGGGCTGGGGCTATAAGGAAACGTCCAGGCTGATTAGGAAAGCAGGCACAGCTGGGGCCATGCCCCAAACAGAGCACAGCAGGCCCTTATAAAAGGGCTGCTAGCTTAGAGCTAGACAGTCTCTCTACCCAGTCTTGGAGGGAGCAGGGCCTGGCTGTTGATAGAAAGGGTACTGGGTGTGAAGTAGGGCTGGGGAAAGGCCAGGGGAGCTCCAGGCTGGCAACTCCCCAGGCTGCAGAGCCTGGTCCTAGGCCCACCCCTGAGATACTGGGTGGTAGAGGAAGACAGCAGGTCCTATCCCCTTGCCTGTGATGACTGGCTTTTGTAGTGCAGTCTGCCCCAGGGAGCAGGGGCTCATTGCTGACTGGCAGTAGCCACCGGCTGAGGCAAGGTGGGATTAGGGGGTTGGGGTCCCTGGGGAGGGGAGACCCTGAGAGTGAGGGGGCAGCCAGGGGGCAGCCCCCCAAATAACAGGGCACTGGGGTCTGGGATGGACACGGGAGCCCAGCGGCAGTGAGATGTCGGCCTGCAGAGGGCGCTCCAAGGCTGGAAAAAGAGCTAATTCCCCAGATGCTAGCAGGAGGCGCCGCAGGGGTGAGTCTCACCCCATTACAGTGCCAAATTAGAATCAAATTTGTGAACAGTTTTGGTGCCCCCCCCAACTGCATGTTTTGATGAACTGATTATTCACTAAAAATATTTTGCCCAGCCCCTAATTCAGAGATTTCACCAAATTCAGTCCAAATCTGTCAATGGTCAATAAGCTCTGAAATGAATTGCTGGGAAATAGCATTGGGGATAGACAGAAATAGACACTGGAGATGTTGAACCACTGATCAGCAGGCTTGTGGTCTAAACTATTATGGAGTAACTAAACCAAATGTATTGTGAATAAAGGCTTCTTTTGAAAGATGAGATGCATGTTTTAATCAGCTGCAGCTATGGGAAGAGTATTCTACTAAAGCAGGGGTCTCAAGCTCAATTTACCTTAGGGCCAGTGCCAGTCCTCAAATACTCCCAGCGGGCCAATAATGTCATGCATGCTGCTGCCCAGAACCTGTCCCCCAAAACACCCTTCCCCTGACCTCCCTAAGGCTCTAGGATGGAGTTTGGGAGGAAGAAGGGGTGCAGGCTCTGGTGCTTACATGGGGCTCCAAGGTGGGGTGGTCGGCCTCTGCGTGCTGCTGCCCCCAGGCACCGCCCCCGCAGCTTCCCACTGGCCGCAGGGGTGGGGTGGGGGCAGCTTCCCATTGGCTTGGGGTGGGGGCAGCATGTGGAGGCACAGGTCTGCCCTGGGGCCGCAGGGAGGGGCTAACAGACATGTTTAGTGAGTAGGTAGATGCTGCTCAGCTCTGCTGTTCTCTGGGCCATTGTAAATTGCCTGGGCAGGGGGGAGCAACTGGGGGCAGCAGGTAGTTCAAGGGAGAGACCTGGCCCCAAAACTGCTGGAGCCCCCTGTGGGCCACATTGGGGAGGTTTTGTGGGCTGCGAGTTTGAGACCCTTATACTACAGCATTTCTTGCACCTTTCTTTGGTGGTACTGGCCACTCTCAGTGACAGCAGACTGGACTAGATGGGGCACTGCTCCAATGCAGTCTGATAAATCCTCATAGGATATGAGGGTTGGAAAGGACCTCAGGAGGTCATCTAGTCCAACCCCCTGCTCAAAGCAGGACCAATCCCCAGACAGATTTTTGCTCCAGATCCCTAAGTGGCTCCCTGAAGGATTGAACTCACAACCCTGGGTTTAGCAGGCTAATGCTCAAACCACTGAGCTATCCCTCCCCCTCACCTGTATTCTTGTGTAAATATTAATGAGCAGATAAAGACTACTTCCCACAAGACCTCACTTACTCACATCTAAGCACGCAGCAGATGTTATTTGTGTAGTTTTCCAGCAGCGTGTTTTTTCCCCCCATTTTAAGTCTTTGCAGATTGGATTTTTTTGTTGTTAAATGATTGCCTCTTTCCTTGTCCAGAACAGCCATTTAGTCAGGATAAGTTGTTGCAATTGTACAGCCATTGTGTACATTTATACAGCACATTTCAGCCCCAACAATTTTACAAACTGATTCACAGCTAACTTCTCTGCAGAAATCACTGAAATGCAGCTACCTCTAGGGTGAAACATGGCAACTAGGGTGACCAGATGTCCCAATTTTATGTGGACAGTCCTGAGATTCAGGGTTTTATCTTATATAGGCACCTTTTTCACTCTTGTTATCTGGTCACACTAATGGCAACTTCACACACCACTGTCACACAGGAAGGAGATGACTTCTGATTGACATTACGTTCAAGAAGTTATAAAGGTGGTGTGAAGGCCCAAGCGGGAGTGGTACCTTCAGGGCACTCTTCATCACCCTGGTCACCTCTCTTGTCACAGCTCTTAGCAGTTAGCTCTTCCTGTGACTCAGCAGTGATTCAAGCCATAATTACTGAGTCACAAAGCCAGATTGTTTGCCCCATCTTCCTCTCTGCTGGCCCTTTCAGTTCCTACCTAAACAGGCACTGCTTGAGCAATGACTGTCCTCCGCCTCATCTGCATCCAATCACCAGCTATCTTGTCAAGGCTGGGCTGTCTACTGTGGATGCCTAGGCTGAATAGCTCTGCATGCATTTCTCTTCTCACTAGTTGCCCTGCTCTTCCCACCCCTGGTCTCAGTCTCCTGTGCTGTGCCCCAGTCATTCCATCAGCTATCTCCTTCAGCTTGCCCTGTTTTTTCTCAGTAACTTTCTTCCACAACAGAAGCCAGCATGGGTGCACTTTCACGCACAGCCTTCCTGATCTGCATGCAGGAAGGGACCCTCCCACAGCCCCACATCACAGGGCCTTCTAACCTTCAGCAGCAGCTAGGTGTCCCATTAGACGCTTCTTGTTTGGGAAGGTGGCCCCTTTTTTTTAACATGTCATGGCCTAACTCACCAAGCAGTGCTGAGCTAGGCTTGCTGACCCACCACTTCTACCAATTTCAGCTCTGTCCCCCCATAGCATGGAGGTGGTGGTGGTGGTAGGAATGGCAATGGCAGAGGCCAAGGGAGGAAGAGAAGTTGTGTTGAAAGAACAGCAGGGAAGACCCCAGGAGGTTAGGGTCACAGGACAATAGAGGGTGAAGGGGAAAGCTATGTGGGAGCTGTAATATATACTTGCAGTATATTATTCAGCCACCAGATGTCTCTGTAAAACTAGAGTTCCAGATGGAGTACTCGCCCTGGTAACCAAGGGAGGCAAAGCTGGGACTCAAGTTGTGCGGAAACCTGAATTTCTGTCTGCAATTTACATACATTTTCTTCTGAAAATGCCTCCTGTTTATGTAGGGCTGTGATTCCATAGCATGGCAAAAGGGCTGGGAAAGCTGTGGGGAGCGGGGAGGGGGGAAGAGAAGGCAGTTACCCCTAGGGTTAGGTAGATGGTACTTGTAACGGGGCGAGACTCACCACTGCAGCGCCTCCTGATAGTCATCCAGGGAATTAGCTTTCCATCCTCCAGAGCGCCCTCTGCAAGCCGGTGTCCCACTTGCTGCTGGGCCTGAGTCCCTCCTGGACCCCGGTGCCCCTTTCAGGCCAGGGTGCTGCCCCCTGGCAGTACCCCCACAGATCTGGGTCTCCCCTCCCCAGGGAACCCCCACCCTCTACCCCCACCTTGCCTCAGTCTATGGCCACTGCCAGTTATCACCTAGCCCCCGTTCCCTGGGGCAGACTGGACTGTAAGTGCCACTCATCACCGGCAAGGAGGGGGTTAGACCTGCTGCCTCTGCCAGGACCGGCTCCAGGGCTTTTGCCACCCCAAGCAGTGGGGAAAAAAAAAAAAAGCCACGATTGCAATTGCAATCGGCAGCACTCCGGTGGCAGTTCCACCGCGCCGCTTTCTTCTTCGGTGGTAATTCGGTGGCAGATGCTTCCCTCCGAGAGGGACCCACCTCCGAATTGCCGCCAAACAGCCTGACGTGCCGCCCCTTCCCCTTGGCCGCCCCAAGCACCTGCTTGCTGGGCTGGTGCCTGGAGCCGGCCCTGGCCTCTGCCTACCCTTGGGCTGCCCCTCTGCAACCCCAGTACCCTTTCCGGCCTTTAACAAGGCCTGCAGCCTGGGCGGTTTCCAGGCTGGAGCTCCCCCAGCTCCTCTAGCCTTCCCCCAGCCATGCTCCACTTTAGGTACTCTGTTCAGCTCCACAGCAGCCAGGCCCTTCTCCCTCAGCAAGCTAAAGAGACACTCTCTGCTCCTGGCCCACTGCCCTCTTATTAGGGCCAGCTGGGCCCTGATTGGGGCATGGTCACAGCTGAGACTGCTTCCCCAATCAGCCTTTCCCCAGCCACATCCCTCCCCAGGGCTGCTTTTAACCCCTCCGGGCAGGAACAGAGTGACCACCCCGCTACAGTCCTAGAACACATTCCTTTGTTTTATGCATTTATGATGGTCCCAGGATATAAAAGAGACAAGTTGGGGGATGGAATACCTTTTGTTCCTTCACCCAACTGGTCTTCCTATGTTTTAGTCCTGTGATTCAATCCCTGTTAGTGGTTATGAATTCCAGGGAAAAAGAAACTTAGGGTTACCATATTGCAGTCCTGGAAAAAGAGGACACTCCAAGGGGCCCCGGCCCCGCCCCAACTCCGCCCCCGGCCCTGCCCCAACTCCGCCCCTTCCCCGCCCCGCCCCAACTCCGCCCCTTCCCCAAAGTCCCCGCCCCAACTCTACCCCCTCCCCTGAACGCTCTGCCCCCCTGCTCCTCCCCCTCCCCTGCTTCCCGCGAATCAAATGTTCGCGGGAAGCCTGAAACAGGCAGGCAGGCAGGCAGCAGGTAAGCTGGGATGGCGGGGGCGGCAAGCTTTGCCTGCAGAGAAGCTGACTATTGGGGTTGCGGGGGGAGTTATGGTGCTGAGCACCCCCCTCGTTGGGCCCCCCAGGCTGGGGGTGAGGTGACACCCCCACGTGCCCCGGGCCGGGCCGAGCCCGGGTCCATGTCCCTTTAAGAGCGGGGCCGGGCAGAGCCGAGCCGGCAGGGGGTGGCTCCGCTCCCTGCTGCAGGCTGATGCCGGAGCCTCCGCTCGCTGAGGGCTTAACAGGCCCGGCAGGATGGTGCGGGGGCTGCTGGAGGGGGAAGCTGGGGAAGGGGTGGCACGGCCTCAACCCCCTGGGGCTGCCTGCCCCGTGGAGGAGGCAGAAGGGTGAAAGCCGCAGCAGGACCCCAAACTCCCAGGGGAGGGGATCTGGGGCCAGCCCGGGGAGGCAGGAGCAGCCCCGGGGGTGCTGGGCACGTGCAGGGCAGAGCCCCGGGAGAGCCCCAGCCCCGCAGCGGGCAGTGCTGCAGAAGAGCCCATGCCCCGTGGCGGGCGAGGGGAGCCCCAGGCAGGGGGAGCCGGGCCGCCCGCACCCACCTCTTGCGGCCGCTCCATGCTGCTCCCGGTACCGCTTTCCGCCAGCGCGGCTGCCCTGTCAGCCGCTTTTGGGTCTTTAAATAGCTGTCCGGGGGGAAATCCCGACATTTTTAGCTTTTTACAAATTCCCCCCGGACAGCTATTTAAAGACCCAAAAGCCGGACATGTACGGGGAAACCCGGACGTATGGTAACCCTAGGTAACCTACTTGATGAGCAAACCCGACAGTATTTTGGGCACTGCAGGGATCTTTAGCTTAGGTAAAAGAAGCGTAGCTGTAGAGTGAATGGGGGAAGCTAAAAACACAAAAGAGTAAAGTTCAGCAAGAGAGAGAGAAGCAACCAAGTTAACCATAAAAGTTATTTATTGAATAATAGTGATAACTACACAAGGAGGGCTAAACCAACATAACATACATTATTAAAGGTTAATACCTAAGGTAGAAAGGAAAACAGAGAGAAAGAGGGGGGATCTCACCCACTCCATGAGGCTTGAACTGGTCGGGGTTTCCAGATGATGGTGGTAGCAGAGGTTCCTGAGTGCTGGAGACAGGCAGAGCCCCCAACACGATCAGTCAGGAGAAGATGGAGTTCCAGTGGAACTGATGCATAGTTTGGATCTAAGCATCAGAACCCTGACTAGAGGGTGAGTAGGATTTTTGTAGAGAAAATACAATTGTTCAAGGAAGAACACTAGATTTGTTTATAGGTGAGCTGATGACTCAAGGGTTTTTCTTTAGACTAGACAATAGGAGCTGATCACTCTTGGCTATGGGTGGTGTTTTCTTCCAGGGAACTCATAATGCAACTAGGCTGCTTCAGTATTTGGATATCAGTTAAGGATTCATTACTGGTCTGATAATTGCTGAGCTAGGTGTGTGCAGACATAGGTTCATTAGCTTCTGGAGCAGAGATTCCCATGATGCAGTGCTTCCCCGCTTTTTCTGGTCCCAGAATTCAGTGTGGTTCTCTGTTCTCCATTCTGTATGTAAATTGATATGTCTTCCTGTCCCATCTTTCATGCAGATGAAGCTAGGGGAGTTGTCTCTGCTCTCCATTCTGTATGCTAATGGAGATGTCTTAATCTTATCACCCTTGTCAGGAGGGGTCTAGGCGTGTCTCCCAACACCCTTCACTGCTCTCTGCAAGTTTTTTCCTCTGATGGGTTTTGGTTTAAGCAGAGGCTGGGGGGGGGGGGTGTCTTTCATGAGTGAAGCTGGATACTGCACCCTGGTTCCCCAAGTCACAGAGGTGTCTGGTATCACATGAGTATCATCATGAGCATCAGTCTGACCTGCAGCACATCACAGGCCACAGAACCTCACCCACCCACTCCTGGCCTCTGGCTGAGTTACTGAAATCCTCAAATCATGATTTAAAGACTTCAAGATCCAGGGAATCCACCATTTACTCTAGTTAAAACCTGCAAGTGACCCATGCCCCATGCTACAGACAGAGGTGAACCCTCCTCCCCTCCAGTGTCTCTGCCAATTTGACCTGGGGGAAAATTCCTTCCTGACCCCAAATATGGTGATCAGTTAGACCCTGGGCATGTGGGCAAGACCCACCATCCAGACACCTGGGAAACAATTCTCTGTAGTAACTCAGAGCCCTCCCCATCTAGTGTCCCATCAATAGCCATTGGAGATATTTGCTTCTAGCAGTCACAGATCAACTACATGCCATTGTAGGCAATTTTTGGCCCACATTGCTCCCCTTGGAAGGCTGTTCCAGAATTTCATTCTTCTGATGGTTGGAAACCTTTGTCTAATTTCAAGCCTAAATTTGTTGCTGGCCAGTTTATATCCATTTATTCTTGTGTCCACATTGGCTCTTAAGTTAAATAACTCCTCTTCCTCCCTGGTGTGTATCCATCTGATGTATTTACATATCTCCCCTCAGTCTTCGTTTGGTTAGGTTTTCCATTCCCCGGATCATCCTATTAGCCCTTCTCTATACCTGTCCCACTTTGAATTCATCACTATATAGCCCAGTGTTCCTGGGCACCCTTCTACCCCTACAACTCAGTGATCCCAGGCACACTTCTCATCCTACACCCCAAAGTTCCTTGAAACCCTCCTTTCCCTACAGCCCAGTGTTACAGGGCAAACTCCTCGCAATACAGCCCAGCAATTTGGGGCACTCTCCTCACCCTACAGCCCAGTGTTCCTGGGCACCCTACAGCCCAGCATTACCAGGCACCCTCCTCGCCTTACAGTCCAGCCGTTCCTGGGCACCCTACTCACCCTACAACCCAGTGTTACTGGACACCTTCCTTGCCTTACATTACCAGGCAACCTCCTTGTCCTACAGCCCAGCATTCCCAGGCACCCTCTGAACTTTACAGACCAACATTTCTGGGCACCCTCCTCACCCTACAACCCAGAGTTTCCAGGCACCCTCCTCGCACTACAGCCAAGCATTACCTGACACCTTCCTCCCTCTACAGCCCAGCATTCTTGGGCACTCTCCTCCCCCTAGAGCCCAGCATTCCTGGGCACTCTCCTCACCCTGCAGCCCAGCATTTCCGGGCACCCTCTCAGTCACCCTGCTAATGCTCTGTATTTGTAGGTAACCTCTGACAACTTCTGGGGGCCCAGATGTTAATCGCAGCCTTCTATCCTGGCTTCTCTGAGCACAGGAGCCTGCACCAGCAGAGAAAGCACAAATGGTGTTAAAGGATATTCCTACACTACAGTTATAAAAACCCATGGCTGGCCTGTGCCAGCTGACTCCGACTCCCAGGGCTCGGGCTAAGGGGCTCTGTAATTGCTGTGTAGATGCAGCCCAAGCTCTAGGACCCTCCCACATTGCAGGATCCTAGAGCTCAGGCTCCTGCCTGAACCTGAATCACTGCAATTAAACAGCCCCTTAGCCCAAACCTCATGAGCCTGAGTCACCTGGCATGGGCCCTCCGTAGGTTATTAATTGCAGTGTAGACAGCAAAGAGTTAACACCTGCATCCCTGGCAGACACTGTAATGCAGAGTCTGATAAGGGAGGCTGGAGCCTTGGAAGAGTTTGTACCAGGGATTTTACAAGGAACTATGATTTCTAAAAACATGAAATTGTTCCTTTGAAGGAGAGAAACAAACATAAGCTCTAATCTCCTCACTGCAGAGTTTCACCTTGCGCAGCCCGTTCCTTCTCCAAACACCTTTCAAGCAGACATGGAATTTCAGGTGGGGAGGAGGGGCCTGCACACTTCCCCAGCCAGCCTGTGGCTCTGGCTCTGGCAGAGTCTCAGCAGCACATCCAGCTGGTGCCTCTGGGAAGGGAAAACAGCTCAGGAAGCAAATGTCAGTATGCTTGCAAATGCAGTCAGCATCAGAGGGACGATGGTAAAAAGAGTGACTGCTCCCTGTGCTGGGTACCAGGCTCATGGTGGTGAAGGCTCTATGTCAGGCTATACTCCATGGGTAGGCAACCTATTGCATGCGTGCCAAAGGCAGCACACGAGCTGATTTTCAGTGGCACTCACAATGCCCGGGTCCTGGCCACCGGTCCAGGGGGCTCTGCATTTTAATTTAATTTTAAATGAAGCTTCTTAAACATTTTAAAAACCTTATTTACTTTACATACAACAATAGTTTAGTTATATATTATAGACTTATAGAAAGAGACCTTCTAAAAACATTAAAATGTATTACTGGCACGCGAAACCTTAAATTAGAGTGACTAAATGAAGACTTGACACACCACTTCTGAAAGGTTGCCAACCCCTGTTATACTCCCTGTTACTCCTGTGGCCCTGCAGAACCAGCATGGCTCCAGGAGGGGCAGCTGGGCTTTGGTCTGATTCATGCATCATCAGTAAGGCTACGTTTTAGTCACGGGTATTTTTAGTAAAAGTCATGGACAGGTCACAGGCAGTAAACAAACATTCGTGGCCCGGGACCCCCGCTGGTGCTGGGGGCGGGAGTCGGCGGGGCTGGCAGGCTCCCTACCTGGATCCGCGTCTCCCCAGAAGCGGTGACATCCCCCTCCCTCAGCTCCTAAACGGAGGCATGGTCAGGCAGCTCTGCACGCTGCCTCCACCCTGAGTGCCGATTCCGCAGCTCCCCCCATTGGTGAGGAACCGCAGGCAATGGGAGCTGTCGGGGTGGTGCCTGCAGGTGGAGGCAACGTGCAGAGCCTCCTGGCCACGCCTCGACCTAGGAGCCGAGGGATGTCAGCACTTCCAGGGAGCCCCCCCAAGATATGCACCACCCAGAGCCCTCAGCCCTCCCATGCCCCAACCCCCTGCCTCTGCCCAGAGCCCCCTCGCACATCCAAACTCATGCAGCCCCTGGGCCACCCGCATCAGCTGCTGCAGAAGTCCCAGAAGTCCCGGAAAGTCATGTGACTTCCGTGACCTCCGTGACAAACTCACATGCTTAATCATCAGCACTGCCATTTTCCAATGGCCATCTCTTCCTCAGAGAGGAACAAGCCCACCTAGACTCACAGCCCCCAGGAGTGTGTATTGGGTATATTGATTGATCACAGGATCACTGAGTCGCCAATGTGATGTGACCATGAAAAAGGCTATTGCAGTCCTAGGATGCGTCAGGCGAGGTATTTTCAGTAGAGACAGGGAAGTGTTAGTACCATTACACAAGGCACTGGTGAGACCTCACCTAGACTACTGTATGCAGTTCTGTAGGGTGAGGAGGGTGCCCAGGAACGCTGGGCAGTAGGGTGAGGAGGGTGCCCAGGAATGCTGGGCTGGAGGGTGAGGAGGGTGCACAGGAATGCTGGGATGTAGGGCGAGGAGGGTGCCCAGTAATGCTGGGCTGTAGGGGGAGGAGGGTGCCCAGTAATGCTGGGCTGTAGGGGGAGGAGGATTCTTTGGAACGCTGGGCTGTAGGGGGAGGAGGGTGCCCAGGAACACTGGCTGTAGTGTGAGAAGAGTGCCCAGGAATGCTGAGTTGTAGGGGGAGAAGGGTGCCTGGGAATACTGGGCCGTACAGTGAGGTAGGTGCCCGGGAACACTGGGCTGTAGGTGGAGGAGGGTGCCAGGGAATTCTGGGCTGTAGGATGAGGAAGGTGCCCAGGAACTCAGGGCTGGCTGTAGGGTGAGGAGAGTGCCCTGGAACGCTGTGCTGTAAGGGGAAGAGTATTCCTGGGAATGCTGGGCTGTAAGGGGAGGAGGATTCCTGGGAATGCTGAGCTGTAGGGGGAGGACGGTGTCCAGGAATGCTGAGCTGTAGGGGGAGGAGGATTCCTGGGAATGCTGAGCTGTAGGGGGAGGATGGTGCCCAGGAATGCTGAGCTGTAGGGGGAGGAGGATTCCTGGGAATGCTGGACTGTAGGGGGAGGAGGGTGCCCAGAAATGCTGGGCTATACAGTGAGGTGGGTGCCCAGGAATGCTGGGCTGTAGGAGGCAGGGCCGGCTCCAGGCACCAGCTTAACAAGCAGGTGCTTGGGGCGGCCAAGGGAGAGGGGCGGCACCTGCGGCAATTCGGGGGCGGCAGGTCCCTCACTCCCTCTAGGAGCGAAGGACTTGCTGCTGAACTGCCGCCGCCGATCGCAGCTTTTTTTTTTTTGCTTGGGGTGGCAGAAATGCTGGAGCCGGCCCTGGTAGGAGGAGGAGGGTGCCCAGGAACACTGAGCTGGTTGTAGGGTGAGGAGAGTGACCCAGAATGCTGAGCTGTAGGGGGAGGAGGGTGCCCGGGAATGCTGTGCTGTAGGCGATGTGTGTGTGCTCGGGAACACTGGGCTGTAAGGCAGGAATGGTGCCCAGGAACACTGGGCTGTAGGGTGAGGACGGTGCTCGGTAACACTGGGCTGTGAGGCGGGGATGGTGCCCAGGAACACTGGGCTGTAGGGTAAGGAGGGTGCCCGGTAACACTGGGCTGTAAGGTGAGGAGAGTCCCCAGGAACTCTGGGCTGTAGAGTGAGGAGGGTCCCCAGGAACTCTGGGTTGTAGGGGGAGGTGGGTGCTCGGGAATGCTGGGCTGTAAGTGGGGGAGAGTGCCCAGGAATGCTGAGCTGTTGGGAGAGGTGGGTGCCGAGGAATGCTGGGCTATAGGGGGAGGAGGGTTCCCAGGAACGATGGGCTACAGCTCAGCATGGTACTCATGCAAGGGCACTTAGCTGAATTTGCTGGCAGTGAGGTTGGCTGGTTAGTGGTGACTCAGCACGTTCCGGGTGTCACCAACACACAGGGTGTATCTACACAGGCTGCAAATATATTGCCCAATTGCTGTGTAGAGATACCCACAGTCTGCAGCCTAGCAACCAGGAGACACTTTTTGATAAAGAAAGTTTCCCAAACATCAAGAATAGAAGGACGTGGGTTTGTGGTTTGGATTGAGGGGCCACCTGTCTCATCTGTAGAAAGGTCTCAGGAGGGTCGGTGTTCCTGGACAGATCCAGCAACCCTCCGAGGTGTATGACAGGTGCTTGCTCTGGCCTGATGAAACTGTAATGAACTGGAAAAGGAAGGTGAACAGCATCTCCATTACATTTGTAACTGATGCCAAACTGGGAGGGGTTTACTCCATTGAGGACAGAGAATTAAAATAGAAAGATACCTAGATGGATTAGAACTCTGGGTAGAAAATAATAGAACAAAAGTCAGCCTGGAGGGATGTGTTCCTGCATCATAGAAAAAGAACCCATAGCCCAGAATTCAAGAGGAGTGAGACATCTGGGGAGCAATATCCTCGGGGTGATGTAGCTCAGCACAGGAGCTCTGAGTTTGCAGTCACTGCTGCTGTGGGCTGCATATACAGAGACATCCCTTAACAGGGCCTGTTACCTTCCTGTTCTGTAATATGGCTCTGGTGAGATTTACTCCTGAGGGCATTCTGTGCCAAAAAATTAAAAATACTGTGCCAAAAAATTAAAAATTCTGCACACAATATTTTAAAATCCTGCAGATTTTTTTTGTCAAATAAATGTGGAGTCTCCAGCATGGCAGTGGAGAGCACAGGCCACAGAAGTGGAAGATCACTCTGCAGCTCTCCCCGGGGGACATACTCAGCCATGAGGCTGCACCCAAGGACAAGGCCTGCCCCAGAAACACTCCAGTCCCCTGCCCCTCCGTGCCAGGTGCACCCAGGTGTGGGCAGACAGGCTCAGCTCAGTAGGATCCAAGTGTGAAGGGGCTTAGTGTGGGGGGATCCAGGTGTGGATTGAGAGGGTTCTGTGTGGGAATATTTGGGTGTGGGTGGCTCAGTGAGGGATCCAGGTGCGCAGGGGATCTGGATGCACAGGGGCTTGTTGGGGGGTTCTGGGTGCAATGGTAATAGGATGCTGCAGGGGAGGTGCAGGTGAAGGTGGTTGGGGCTCAGCAGGAAGGGCTATGGGGGGGATAGAGCTCAGCAGGGGGTCTGGGTGTGGGGGTCTCAGTGGAGGGGTCCAGATTCTGGGGAGTGGGGCTCAGTGGGGTGGGGATCCAGGTGCAACTGGTTGGAGCTTGGTGGGGTGGGGATCCGGGTGCGGGTGGCTCATCGAGGTGGTCCAGGTGCAGGGGAGTGGGGCTCCTTAGGGGGGTTGTGGGTGCGGCAGGTGTGAGGCTCAGCAGGAGGGTTTGGGTATGCAGGGGTCTGGATGCACAGTGGTTGAGTGGATGGGGGTGCAGCTCCCTGTACAGTGATCCCTCCCACTGCAGCTGAGGAGCGATGGGTGCAGGAAACAGTGCGGGGGGGGAGGGGAGGGAATTTGCAGAGATTCCTGCAGTTGGGGGAGAAATCTGAGGGTGGGTCTGACTCAGCCCCCGATGCTGTGCAGGGGAAGAGGAAATCCTGTCCTCCCCAGCCCAGCCAGGACTAGGAGCTGAGCCTGGCACAGGATAGGAGCCACCAGCCGGGTCTTCCCCAGTCCCGCCCCCTGCCCTACAGTGATTTACTTCTCTGCCGGCTGCTGTGGGCACCCAAAACATACTGTTAGGTAGGGTCACATGACTACTCTTGTGGATTCCCTTTGCTTCCCCATCAGAAAGTCATTTTTCTGTGGGGAAGCAAAGAAATCTGTGGGGGATATAAATTCTGTGCATGCGCAGTAGCACATAATTCCCCCAGGAGTAGAGAGTGCACTTGGAATACTGCAGTCAGTTTTGAGCACCAGAATACCAGAAAGATGTCGAGCAGCTGGAGGGAGCTGACAGAAGAGCAATTGCAATGATTAAATGGCAGGGGTGATGCCGTGGGCCTAGCAGAGAGACGAGAAGGATGGGCAGATGTGTGAGCAGGTCTGTCATTGACTGTGGGTTTGCACTGTGCTCAGCGCAAGGGGGTTAGATAAAAATGATGGAGCTGGTTAAAAGCAAACAGCAAGTTAGAGTTTGGGGAACAATTAAGAGAGACACAAGGGAAGAGAAGGGAGAAGACCTCAAAGCACAGTGGACATGGGCAGATGTGTTCTAGTTATTTTATTTATTCCCATATTTAATCACTCTCTTCTAGTGTGTGAAACACTTTGGTGAAGGTTGTTTCATGTTGTGAAAGGCGTTGTACAGACATACATGCACTCACTCATACACACACACACACACATGCACATACTCGAACGCACACACACACACTCTCTCTCTCTCTCTCAGAGGATGGTCCCTGCCCCAAAGTGCTTACACCTAAGGAGAGACTATTTGGGGTATTTTTTCTTTGTTTTAGGAATTACCATTTTATTCCCCCTGTGTCACTCTGGGGAATGCGTTAAGGTCTAATAAGGACATGCCTTTGCACCTAATGGATTAGATCCTAATATCCCCAGAGGAGTAGGGGGGTGAGGCTTGTTACTTAGTTATACAGCCAGCTTGGCCCAGGGGTAAGCAACCTCAGCAGGTGCTGGGCCGGGGACAGGCAGTCCCTCCAGGCCTCAGCTCCCCACCTGCAAACGGGCAGAACAGTCCCACTGAGGCCCTGCCTGCTGGATGCTGCCGGGGCAGGCCCACGGGTGCACATGACATGCTCCGACACCATGCTGAAGTGCCATAAAGAGACCCAGCTGCCTTGGCATGAAGCTCTCGGTATTGCTGCCCTGAACTGCAGATCTCTGACACCAAATGCAGCCAGCAAGCTGCAGGCCATGGAAGCAGAGCCTATGTCAGTGCCAGGACAGCGCGGGATGGGGTGGGTGGGATTACATCAGTGAGGAAAGGGGACCTAGTGCCAGGGCCCAGAGGCGGCTTGGGTGACACATAATGCACCTGGAGGTGCGAGTAGCAGCCCCTGTACTGACTGAAGGGCTGCAGCTGTTGTTGTTTGTGCATCTCTTGTTCCCCCCTTGGGAGCAGCAGCAGCCTGGATGGGAGAGGTACTCATCCTTAGGCCATTCGCTCGGTGCTCACAGGGACAGCAGTGGGATCCTGCTGGGGCAGAAGACAGAGGGCAGGCCTCAGCTGCTGCTGGCCCTGCTGGGCAGCACATGCAGTCAAGGAGAGATCCTGCCTACTCTTGACTGCTGGCGTTTGCTGTGGTACACTCTGCCCTCCCTGCCTTGCCCATGTCTATGTCAGCCACCCCGTGGCCCAGGGCACACTGCCACGCTGACAGTAGAGCTGGCATCTGTGTCACTGGCGCTCCCCTTTGTTGGCTCAGGAAGGATGGTGGGAATGCCAGCCCCTCTCACAACAGGCACATCTGACTCTGTTGCATGCACGTGCACCCAGTGTGGGTAGGGAACTGGGTGGGGAGAAGCAGGGCCAGGCTGCAGCAGGGCCAGCTGTACTGCACCCATAGCCCGGTACACTCAGAATGTGCAGTTGCCAAAGATCACATACTGGCCCGACTCTCCTGCTGCAAGATCTACATGAGGTGGGGGTTGAGGGGAGCAGGGAGGGTGTTATATGTCCCTGCTTCCCTGGGCTGATATGTGCAGGCTCTGGGCCCTCCCTTCCCCCTCCTTCTCCCCCGATATCCCCCTCTCAATGTGCTGGACATGACTGGCTGGAGCTTGCAGCAGTACCTCAGCCACACCCCCTTTCTGCTCCAGAGGCCAAAGGTTAGGGAGGTGGGATGCACTGCTTTACGCCTCCTGGGGATATCTGGGACAGGATCCTCAGCTGTTGCTCCATTGCCTTCCCTGGGGGCAGAGCACAGCCTAGCGGGATGTGGTGCAATTCATTACACAAGATGAGGAACATGATGGAGGTGGGCTCCTCCCACTCCCTTGAGCTCATGGTCTCGGACACCAGGGAAATGTGGCGCATATCACATGTAATGGTGGGTTCATGCGTGTAACCCACACCAGACATCCTGAGTTCTCAGGAGTGGTCACTTCTATGTCCAGTCCAGGGGCCAAGGGGGAAATTCTGATGGAAAGGGAGTGTTGCCTTTTCACAGGCTTTGTTGCCCAGAGCAGGACCCAGACAACTAAAATGGAAAACTGGGGGTAGGGTGGGGATGGGGCTAAAAATCACCCAAAAGATTATGACCAAAAAGCTCCTGTTAGTTTCCCTGCAGAAATGGCCCTCACCGGTGCTCAGCTGTGCTGGTAGCACCCTTCAGTGCGTCTGATCCCTGGTGTCTATCTTGAACAGCAACCCTTCCATCCTGACAGATTTCCTCTCGAGCTGGGGACCCAGTCTGAGAAATCCAGAGGCAACTACTTTCATTCCTCCCCTTCTGGAGCAAGGCAACTTGATGTCTGAACTGACTGATCCCTGGGCCATGAGCTTGGCCCATCTCACCCCAGTCTCAGACATGTTTGTGATGTTCCCCTGGTGTTATCTGGACCGGTGATCTGCTAGGTCACTCCAATCCTTGACTCTGGGAGCCAGCCTTACCCTGCTCTGCTGTAAGAATCCCCACTCCCGAGCTGTTCACTCACAGCATCTAGCATGTAAGCTGCTCCCAGCTATGTGAGTGAGCACTTTTGGCCAGCTGCTGCTTGGATTGTGCAGCTGAATGACACTAGCCAATATCTCTGGTCCCAGACACAACCCTAGGAACCTCCATCTTGCAGTGTCCAGTTATGCCCGCTGGATGCTGCAAGCTTATATGAGTTAATCAGTTTAACAAATAAATTGATATGTACCAGGCTTGTTATCCCAAGGGGAGTCTCTGACACACTTCAAACCACACGTACTGCTTCAGGTAGAATAAACAAACACATTTATTAACTACAAAAGATAGGTTTTATGTGATTATAAGTCAAAGCACAACATGTCAGATTTGGTCAAATGAAATAAAAGCAAAACACATTCTAAGCTGATCTTAACACTTTCAATGCCCTTACAAACTTAGATGCTTCTCACCACAGGCTGGCTGGTTGCCCTTCGGCCAGGCTCTCCCCTTTGATCAGCACTTCAGTCGCTTGGTGGTGGTGTCTGTAGATGGAAGTGAAAGAGACAGAGCATGGCAAACATCTCTCCCTTTTATCATGTTCTTTCTTCCCTCTTGGCTTTGCCCCCCCCCCTTCAGAGTCAGGTGAGCGTTACCACATCATAGTCCCAAACTGACCAAGGGAAGGGGGGTGACTCACTGGAGAGTCCAACAGATCCTTTGTTGCTGCCTAGACCAGTGTCCTTTGTTCCTGTGGGGCTGGGCTGGGTTTGTCCCATACATGCCCTGATGGGGTGTGAACTGCCTCTCTGCTCTTGGAGAGTTTTGACTGGACTTGTTTTAAGCCATGAGGACACATTTTCAGCCTCATAACTATATACATGAAATTACAACCTATAACATTACTAAAACAACAATGCTCAGTGCATCATGAGCCTTCCAAAGACACCTGACATGACAAACTTTGCATTGGATACCACACAATCATATTATAAGGATGAACATGGAGGTGCAGGGTGTTCCCCTGAGGTACAGTGTGTCACAGTGTTCCTTTGCAAGGAACCCTCTGATTTTCCTGATGCCCACGAGCGAAAGCCAAGGGGATGGGCACACCAAGCATTCTATTTGCTAGGCTTGCAGGTTTCTCTTGAGAAGCTGTTGCTGCCATTCTCTTGATAATTGCCATTGCTCTCTGTTTCCCTGCTGCCAATGCTGGGCCCCTACCTGCAGCTGACTGGCCCTCAGCAGAGCATGTGTGATTACAGACAGATGGGAGGCTCTGGTCTCTAGAACTGGCCCACCTCAAATGTATCCTGATAAAATTCAGTCTCCCAAGTGGCTCAAACTTTCAGCAAGACCCAGTTCAGCTTAGCTGAATGTTACTGTGACACCCTACCACCCCAATATTCACCTCTGTCATGTAATTAGGATATGTTTTGTACAAAGTATGCCTTGTGAGGTATCATTCTAAAAGTCTTGATCTGCTAGACAGTAATCTCTTGTTGGATTGTATGTGCTATCGTTGTATATGCAGTTATGAAGTTTGGCTATGTATGTGTTACTGAAACATGTTGTGAGGTTGAAAACACCCACAAGCAGCCTTTCAGGTACAACAGTAAAAAGGCCAAACAATGTTAATGGCTTACTGAGGAAATGCCCACAAGCACAAGGATTACTCCAGGAACTGTATACAATAGAAACCTTTCAGAGATAGCACTACACAATGGGAACTGTTTGACACAGGTCACAGCAAAAGAGCTTTCCAGCAAGTGGGAAGAAGATATAAAAGGGGGAAATGACATCATGATGGTACCTCACTTGCCCTACAACAACACACCTGGAAATTCCTGAGGAACAAAGACTGAACTGGGGGAAGTGCTGGACCCAGGCTAAAGGCATTTTTAGCCTGTGAATGGAACACCTGGGGATTCCAAGCTGTAAGAATCTGCAGCCTGCTTGTATCATCTCTTAGGGTAAGAATCTGCTATTCATGTTCGATATATGTAGTATATTAAGCTTAGTTTGTGTTTTTTGTTTATTTGCCAGGTAATCTGCCTTGATCTGTTTGCTATCACTTATAATCACTTAACATCTATATTTTGTAGTTAATAAACTTATTTTTGCTTTATCTAAACCAGTGTGTGGGAATCATAACTCAGGGGCAAAGGCTGTTGCGTATTCCTTGCCACATTGAGGGAGGGGGTGAATTTTATGAGCTTATGCTGTACAGTTCCCTGTGCAGCACAAAACTGTATAATTTGGGGTTTATAGTCAGATGGTGTGAATGCCTGAGGAGCTGGTTGCTGCCCTAGCTGTAGCCTTCCCATGCAGGGGCGGGTCAGAGTGTCTGCATGTAACTGCAGCGGGGTGTGTCCCTACCTGTATGTATGCTGGTGAAAGTGCAGGCTGGAGCCCGGAGGGCTTTTCAATTTGTCACAGCAGTACAGTGTAAGAGGGAGCCCAGGCTGGTGGATCAGGGGCCTCAGTGGTACCCCAATTCCAGATTGCACTCTGGGGGAAACCCGTCACAGCTATCACCCTGAATGTTGTATCAGGGACACAGTAGAATGGTCCCACCCCGGTCTGACAGCCTCTGGACTGTTGAGGAGGATGAAAGTCTCAGGGAAGGAGAACATCAAGCTGGAGTGGAGGGAAACAATCTCATTATTGGGATCCTCCTTCCAGATGAGGTCACGGTAGCCTCTTGCACTGAGGATACCCCTCTGGGGGAGGGAACCCCAGTTACTAGAAAGAGACAGGTGATAGTAATGGGGGATTCAATTATTAGAAATATAGAGAGTTGGGTTTGTGATGACTGGGAGAACTGCATGAAGAATTGCTTATGGGTGCAAAGGTTGCACATCTCATGACATGGCTAAACAGACTTATCTGTGCAGTGCTAGGGAGGAGCCAGTGGTCATGGTACATGTAGGAATCAAGGACAGAGGGAAAGGTAGGAAAGAGGTACTGGAGGCCAAATTTAGGCTGCTAGATCAGAGTTTAAAGTTCAGGACCTCCTTGGTAGCATTCTCTGAAATGCTTCTAGTTTCACACACAGGGCTAGTTAGACAGGCAGAACTGTAGGGTCCCAGTGCATGGATGATACGATCATGTTCAGAGGAGGGTTTTAGTTTATTAGGAACCTTTGGGGAAAGGAAGAGCCTATACAGGAAAGATGGGTTACAACTAAACTGAAATGGCACCAGATTGCTGGCATGTAAAATTAAAAAAGTCACAGAGGAGTTTTTAAACTAAAGGCTGGAGGAAAGCCTACAGGTATGGAGGAGCACACAGTTCAGGTGCAGACATCCATTAGGGATGAATTTATTAAAGGGAGAACTCTATATCCTAATAAAGAGAATAGGAAAGAAGTTGGTAAAGTCCAGGTAATAGCTAGTGAGAAGAGCAATACATAAACGAGTCCTATTTAAATATAACACATGAAGGCAATCAACTGAATATTGACAAAATGTACAAGAGCTTATATACAAATGCTAGAAGTCTAAATAGTAAAATGGGTGAATTAGAGTGCCTAGCATTAAGTGAACATATTGAAATAATAGCACCACAGAAACTTGGTAGAATGTGTATAATCAATGGGACACAGTACTGCCAATGTGAAAATATATCAATGACACAGAGGATTGTGCTGGTGGGGAGTGACACTATGTACGAAAGAAAACATCAAGTTAAATAAAGTAAAAATCTTAAGTGAATCAAACAGTATCATAGAATCTCTATGGATCGAAATTCCATTCTTGAATGTTAAGAGTAGATCAGTAGGAATATACTACTAATCACCTGACCAGGATGATGATAGTGATTATGAAATGCTCAGAGAGATTACAGAGGCTACAAAGGCAGAAAACTCCATAATAATGGGGGCTTTCAACTATCTTCATATTGACTGGGAACATGTCACCTCAGGAAGGGGTGCAGAGATAAAATTTCAAGCCACCATTAATGACTGTTTCTTGGAGCACCTTGTCCTGGAACCCATAAGGAGAGAAACAATTCTTGATCTGGTCCTAAGTGGAGCACATGATCTGGTCCAGGAGGTAAATATAGCTAAACCACTCAGTAATAGTGAGCATAATGTAATTGAATTTAATATCTTTGTAGAGGGGGAAACACCAAAGAAACCCACCACACTAGCATTTAACTTCAAAAAGGCAAATTACAGAAAAATTAGGAAGCTAATAAAAAAGAAATTAAAAGCATCAATCACAAGGGTGAAATGCCTGCAAACTGCATGGAGACTATTTAAAAATACCAGAATAGAAGCTCAAACTAAATATATACCCCAAATAAAAAAAAGTAAGAGGACTAAAAATGCCGCCATGGCTAAAAGCAGAGTAAAAATGGTTATTAAAAGCAAAAACACATCCTTTAAAAACTGGAAGTCAAATCATACTGAGGAATATAGAAAGGAGCATAATTCTGACAGTGTAAAAGTATAAGAAGTCATGCCAAGAAAAAAATTGAAGAGCAGTTAGCTAAAGACACAAAAACTAACAGCAATTTTTTTGAAGTACATCAGAACCTGGAAGCCTGCCAAACAGTCAATCAAGGTGCTAAGCACTCAAGGAAGACAGAGTCATCACAGAGAAGCTAAATGAATTCTTTGCATTGGTCTTCACTGCAGAGACTGGTGGGGGAGATCTCCTCACCTGAGCCATTCTTTTTAGGTGACAAATCTGAGGAACTGTCTCAGACTGAGGTGTCAATAGAGGAGATTTTGGAACAAATTGATAAATTAAACAGCAATAAGTCACCAGGCCCAGATGGTATTCACCCAAGAGTGTCAAAGGGACTCAGATATGAAATTGCAGAACTACTAACTGTGATATGTAAGCTGTTATCTCAATCAGCCTCTGTACCAGATGATTGAGGATAGCTAATGTAAAATGCATTTTTAAAAAAAGGTTCCAGAGGCGATCCTGGCGATTACAGGCCGGTCAGCCTAACTTCAGCACTGAGCAAACAGGTAGAAACTACATTAAAGAACAGAATTATCAGAACACGATTTGTTGGGGAAGAGTCAACACAGTTTTTGTAAAGGGAAATCATGTCTCACTGATCTATTAAAATTCTTTGAGGGGATCAACAAACATGTGGACAAGTGTGATCCAGTGGATATAGTTTTGTACTTGGACTTTCAGAAAGCCTTTGACAAGGTCCCTCTCCAAAGGCTCTTAAGCAAAGTAAGCAGTTACGGGATAAGAGGGAAGGTCCTCTCATAGATCAGTAACTGGTTAAAAGACAGGAAACAAAGGGTAGGAATAAATGCTCAGTTTTCACAGTGGAGAGAGGTAAATAGTGGGGTACCCTAAGGATCTGTACTGGGACCTGTGCTGTTCAATGTATTCATAAATTATCTGGAAAAGGGGGTAAACAGTGAGGTGGCAAAATTTGTGGGTGACACGAGTTAAAATAGTTAAGAACAAAGCAGACTACAAAAAGTTACAAAAGGATCTCCCAAAAATGGGTGATGGGAAAACAAAATGGCCAGTGAAATTCACTGTTGACAAATACAAAGTAATGCACACTGGAAAACATAGTCCCAACTATACCTACAAAATGATGGGGTCTGAATTAGCTGTCACCACTCAAGAAAGAGATCTTGGAGTCTTTGTGA
This sequence comes from Emys orbicularis, assembly GCF_028017835.1. Classification (NCBI taxonomy): domain Eukaryota; kingdom Metazoa; phylum Chordata; order Testudines; family Emydidae; genus Emys; species Emys orbicularis. Next base: position 73,308,880 of record NC_088690.1, read on the forward strand.
ATAGTTCTCTGAAAACATCCACTCAATGTGCAATGGCAGTTAAAAAAAGCTAACAGAATATTAGGAACCATCAGGAAAAGGATAGATAATCAGACAGTAAATCTCATAATGCCGCTATATAAATCCATGATACGTTCACACCTTGAATACTGTGTGCAGTTCTGCTCACCCCACCTCAAAAAAGATGCATTAGAATTGGAAAAGGTGCAGAGAAGGGCAACAAAAATGATTAGGGGGATGGAACAGCTTCCATATGAGGAGAGATAGAAAAGACTGGGACTGTTTAGCTTAGAAAAGAGATGACTAAAGGGCTACATGATATTCATATAATTCATATTCATATTCAGATAGTTCAATAAAATCATGAGTTATGTGGAGAAAGTGTATAAGGAAGTGTTATTCACCTCTTCACATAACACAAGAACTCAGGGTTATCTCATGAAATTAATAGGCAGAAGGTTTAAAACAAACATAAGGAAGTACTTCACACAATGCACAGTCAACCTGGAACTCCTTGCCAGATGATGTTGTGAAGGGCAAAAGTAAAACTGTGGACACAAAAAATTTAGATAAGCTCCTGGACGATAGGTCCATCAATGGCTATTAGCTGGGACTGGACAACAGGGGATGGATCATTTGATGACCTCCCTGTTCTGAAGCCCCTGGCACTGGTCAAAGTTGGAAGACAGGATACTGGGCTAAAAGGACCATTAGTCTGACCCAGTATGGCCATTTTTATGTTCTTTCGAGTTTATCAATGGAAGATGATATCCCCAGAGGAGTGTGGTACTCTCTAACATATCACATTTATCATCCTCAGAGAACACAGGCACCACATCCTCAGAGAACACAGGCACCATGGTGAGCCAAAGATCCCCGATAACTTTGAGCACATCAGTTTCCTTGCTCCAGGCTCCAATCGGCCCATTGGAAGGTCCTGATGAGCCAGTTCCACTTCACTCAAGGACCTTGTTGTCACAGGATGCAAATGGGAGAGAAAGGACGCTCCCAATAGTGGCGAATTGACCCCGTTCCTGATTCAATGGGGGCAGTGCAAGCTTGCGGGACTGAAACCTCAAGACAAAGGTCTGTGTGTAGTTTGAGGAGAGGTGGATTTTCAGTTTATGCTACAGCAGGCTAAATGAATGAGGAGAGGTGTGCTGCCTGCAAGCTTATTACAGCCAGAAGCACCCATCTGTTTGAGGAGCTCCCAGCTCGCTCTTTTACTCCTGTAATTGTGAAATCTGTTTCTTTCGTCTGTAGTCCCCTTGGGATGGAGCAGTGAGGATAGCTTATCATAGAGCAATGTGTTCACTGCAGTCAGCCCACATATGAGCGCCTGCACTGTGCCTCAGAAGCCTGCCCTGATCCAGGGCTCTGCTCCACAGCAATTCAGAACACTAATAGCTCAGGGACCTGCTATCAAAATAAATGGGATCCCACAGGGCATTTCAAGACATACCTTCCAGGTCACAACCTGCCCAAAGGGACCTTGGAACGAAAGCAGGGAGTGAGGCTTCCCTCATTTGTAGATGAGAGAGCTCTGGCCCTCAGTCTCTCACAGGAAACAGGAGGTACTGTGCAGTGTACGAGCAGGAGAGAAGCAGATTGTGAGAGCAGCAGATAAACACTGTACCAGCCCCATAGAAACCAGCTAGATGAGCTGTAGACAGAGAGGGAGAAGGAGAGGGGCAGATATATTTAGCCAGAGAGTTTACAAGATTGCTAAGAAAAGGGGCTAACAGAGTGAGGAGAGGATTAGTGAAGATAAGAACCCAGCAAGAAAGCGAGAGACACGCGCGCGCACGCACACACACACACACACACCAGCCAGATGGACCCGTACACAGGGCCTGCCACATTGCACTCCCTCTCCCCTTGTCATGGGGGTCCAGGAAGATGTGCACTCTGCTCTGCTGTTGGCAGCAGCTGGTTAAAGCTCCCACAGTGCCCAGTCTTGCTCAGCTCCATGCAGTTCTTGGTCCATCTCCTACACTGCTGCATACTGTCTGGGAAGGGGATGTTTACAATAACACATCCACACTAGATACAGAGACTTCCCTAGGTGGGGCCTAGCACTTCTTAGGAATGTGTATTTCTGCAATATCAGCCCAGTTCTTGCCGGATTCTGTGAACTTGCAAGCAGGCAGACCCTGATGTTTGCTCACAGCCTGACTTTTGCTAACTTTGCTTTATATCAGCAAAGCTTACCCACTACTTTAGCTCAGGCCTCATGCCAGACCTCTGATACAAGGGCTTATATCTCAGGCTCTCTTCCTACTACACTGAGGTGCTGCTGCCATCTCTGCCAAGCACTCAGGAAGGCTCCTACACCCCTTTAGCCAAGCCCCAGGCTGGAGTTCATTTTCTTACCTGCCATGACCCTTGTTCTGGTCCTTTGGGGTCCCATGTAAAGTTTTGTGAATTTGGAGAGAGATTCTGGCCAACATAGAGCCTGCGCTGGCCTGGGGCCTGTTTCATGAAGTCTATCCCTTGGGCCATATACACTGAGCAGCTGGACAGAATTTGGACTTTCATAAGCACATAGATGAGCCCTGTTGGAACACAGTGACTGAAAGGAAGCAGAACTTTAGTCAGTGCAACCCCTGCACTCCATATAGATGGATTACATGAGCTATGCTCCAGGCCATGGTGGAACACGCACTGTCATTACATGAGCTGTACACCAAGCAATGGTGGAACAGGCACAGTCATTACACGAGCTGTGCACCAGGCAATGGTGGAACACGCACAGTCATTACACGAGCTGTACACCAGGCCATGGTGGAACACGCACAGTCATTACACAAGCTGTGCACCAGGCCATGGGGGAGCAATGCACATTTACATCAACTGGTCTTTGAAGATGTATTTTCTCTTTATTTTTCCCCTTGCTGGATGTTTTCTGTGAGCAGAATGATACACTGGGAGCCTGCTAAATGACTATGCTATCTCTCAGGGGAAGAAACCTCTGTCTTCATTGAATTTTATGGCAAACATCACTAACAGTCTCATCAAGACCTATGAGGACTTTGGTCATTTGCAGCCCACAGTAGCATTGAACTAACCTTGAAGCTATTACCCTGTGTGTATGGCTGGGGAACCCTGATATAATTGCTAAGCCAGCTAGATCCTAGTGGGCAGCCAGTGTCCTGCATCAGTGTAAGTTCATTGCTTTCCAGATCACAGCAGAAAGCAGTTCATGGAAGTCAAACCTTCCCTGGGCAAAAGATGAAGTGCTACATCCTGATGATGAGGAATGAAATTACCAGGTGCCATCTCTGTCAATGCCATTGAATCCCTCTGAAATGAATTCTTGAGAAGGAATCAGCCAGATATACAAAGAGATTTACTGTACACCTAGGATTTGCCTTTCAGAGCCATGTGCTGGGGCAATGCAGGCCGACCTTACTGCAAGGTCAAACCAAATCTTGGTGGTTTCAGCAGTTTGTAAGAAATCCCAGCCAGGACCAGATAGACAGGGAACAATGGACCAAATTCATTCCTGGTGTAACTCCACAGGCTTCACTAGCGCTACAGCAGGTCTGCTCCACTCACTGCAATGGAACTCCAGCCTGCAGCAGAGACAGCTCGCTCCCACTAGGCCTTCCCAGGGCACAGACAGCAGCTTCTGGGGGTGGAAGGGCTCTCGGTCATGCTGGGGACAGGGGCAGGCAGCTGCTCGCCTACAGCAGTAGGATTGGTTATGAGCCCTGGTTCAGTTAGCCTAGAATAAGGCTGAAATGTGACTGGGCTCAGGGACCAACATCTCTCCCCCATGCCCCAGAGAGGGCACTTACCCCGGGGCCTCCTTCTACCCACCCAGAGCTGGGCTCTGAACCAAGGATTTCCTCCCCTCCCTCATCCTGCTGAGTCTGATCTGGGCTCTGAGCTCTCTTCCTTCCCACACTCCAGGGTCCCCTTTGTACAGGGGGCATGGAGGTGTGGGGTTGAGGGGCCTGATGAGTGTACAGCACAGTCTTGGAAGCAAGGAAGGGAACAGATCTTTAATGAGTGGCTGCCTGTATTAAGTGTAGGCATCAGCAGCGGGCATCAGAGAGTTTCCTCTCAATTGTCTTGGAAATTGGCTTTTCCATTTTTCCATTTGTCACTGAAACTAACAGGGTCCTGCCCACTGACACAAATAACAGTTATCATCTGACAGACAGACAGCTGTACAATCAGACAGACACACAGAGAAATGCCAGAGTTGAGTGTTGGCCTCATTTTGCTTCACCAGTTAAAGAACAGCCATCTTTCTCTCCCTGGCTCCGAGAGCCCCTGCCACTTCCAAATGACCTCCCACTGCCTCCAAGCTGCCCCCCTGCTATGTGTGAGCACCCCCCACCTCCCAGCTGCCCCCTGACTGCCCTCCACTCTGCCTCTGAGTAGCCCCCTTGCCCTATCACAGCGGGTCCTCTCCCCTATAATAGATGGGTGACATATACGGGTGCTGACATTTATTTCCTGCTCTGGGCCCAGGTGCCCATGGTGGTATTCTGTCACAGACAGGGGGCTGGGATCCATGGGGCCAGGGCTGCCTGGCACACCCTGTATCCTGCTCTCTCCTGGTGGTCTGGCTCTCAGCAAGTGCTGGCTGGCTCCTGCTCTTTGCCAGGCTACATTGCAGGCTGGGCTGACTCTGTTCAGCCAAGGAGCATGAGAGACCTGGCAAGAAGCTGGCCTTCATGGGAAGTAAGCACTGCCCAGTGGAAAGGGCTAAGCAAAGGGCAGAGGATCAGAGTTTACTGATCCATAAGTGAGGTTCTTGTTTCATACACTCGGGCCTTGGGAACAAAGGGATTCCCAGGAAAATCTCTCAAGTGCCTTAGCTCTGCCCCACAGCAATGCCACTGCCCCATCTCCCCATGCTGAAATACGCCTCCCAGGAGCTTCGTTACATCATGGGGCTGGCACCTACTTATTGCTCTGTGGCACTGATGCCTCATCACCACATTAACCTTTAATGTGAGTGCTCGCATCACATCATCTGGGCCTGGGAGGTTGGTAGACAAGAGGCCAGAACTGTGCCTTATGTCCCAGGATAATGCCTGGCCATGGACTCCCAGGATTTGACACTGTGTGGCTCTGAGCGCTTCTTACAAGGAGTGGGAGCAACGGTTGCTTTCTCCAGATCTCCATGCACACACCCGTGGGCAGGGCAGGACTCTGCCTGGCCTTGCATAGCACAGCTACAGGGCAAGGCAGGAGGAGCTCACCAACCCTGCACAGTGCCCACATAAAGGCCAGGCAGAACTGCAGTCTCTGCCCTCACTATTTCCTCCCCCAAAGGTGCAAGGTACCCCACAGGGGGCAGAGAGGCACCAAGAGCAGGGGGGGCCCTGGCTGCACCCCTTGAAAGATGTAGCAGTGCACGCCATCTCCTAAGCAGAATGTCTCCGGTGGCCCCCTCCCCCCCTCCCCACCACACCGCCTGCACCCCCTTCACATAGTGCTCTCCCATATACACCCACCCACAGCATCACTCCCACCATTCAACCATCCATCCCCCCCATGGTGTCCCTCCCAAGACACCCAGCACACACAATTAGAGCCCTCTCTACCCCTGTGCCCACCGCACACCAAACAAACAGATCCACACACACCCCATGTACCCATTGCACACACACAGCTGGGAACAGTCAATCGCTTCCTCCTCCCCATCATACTGCGCACAGCAGCTGAGCTTACCTAGTCACTGCCATGTGCTCCCTGTCAGCTCTTCAGTTCCTGTCTCCCAGAGCCCTTGATTCACAACCTCACGCCATTCAGAAAGCACTGGGTTGGCTTTAAACAATCTTGGAATCACTTCTTCTGGAACATGCAGTTTTGCCTGAGTCCCCTTAAGCAAAGCTGCAGGTCTGACCCCAGAGACAGACCTAGCACACTTCACCCCGGGGCAGTAATTACTCTAACTCTTGAGTAGGCTGCATTAACTTTCTCTCTTAAGAGCAGGAGCTTTTCATGCGGTAAATGCGAAAGGGATCATCCAATCCCACCATTTCACACCTGGCATTGCCAGCTGTTCTTCGTCTGGCTCCAGCTCACATTCTCCAAATGTATGGTTGTGCAGTGTATCAGAAACGACAGGCCCGCAGCCCTGGTGAGTCTGCCCATTCCAGCCTCTCCGCCACCCGACTACATCATGGGCCAGTAGGGCTGTGCATACACTGGGCCACTGCAGGAAGCCCTCTCGCTCTCTCAGTACCTGTGTGAGGGCTGGGGGGATAGGGAGCAGTGCATATTCTCCAGTATTGCTGCTGCTAGTGATGCTAGCAAGTCAGAGCCATTGAGGCAGGGTGCCTGGGGAAGAAGCAGCCTAGTCACCAGATGGGTCCCCCTGGTACTGGGACTTCATCAACCTGCATATCTGCAGTGAAAGCCTGATCTCCCAACAGGATCAAACTGTGGATTTGTCTACTGATGAGTCTGGCTGGCTATTCCAAGCAGGCTGCTTGCTGGTACTGTAGGGCTGCGTCATGCCCTTTACCCTCCTTCCAGGATGGATCCCAAAGCCCAGGGCTCTCACCTAGAACAATCGGTTGTTGGGGGCTGCACTCACTAATTTGACACACAGCTCCCTGCTCGCTGCAGTGTGCTGATTCTCCATGTGGCCCCACGCTGACACGAGGAAGCTCCGCCCTTGGACTGGCTATCCCTTCAGAGAGCTTGTTACTGCACATTAGCTGCACTCTCACAAACCTCATCAGAAAAGATGGGTTTTTTTAGGAGAATAAAAGTCACTCAATGCTTTAGTGAGAACATTAAACTCTGTTTCACCTGTTTTGACCAGGGTCATGAGGTCTCTTAACAGAGCAAATATGTATGGTTCAATTACTGTGAGACAAGCAGCTCTTTCCCTGCCTGGTTCTGCACTAGCCTGGTTTTGAAATTCCCTTAATTTTTCCTCATAAAATCTGAAACTGTCTGTAGCTTCATCAGCTCCTGATCCCCATAATCCAGCTGCACTGCAAGGACAGCTGCTGTCGCTCTTTTCCTTTTGCTGTGCACAGATATGCTGCATTCAATGATCTTTCCTAAAATTCTCTGGGTCTCAACATTGTTACCTGACCATCGTGTTTGAAGTAAGTGTTTAAGGTTCTGTCTACACTAGAGGCTTCTCTCAGGGGGAGATGGATTGTTTCCTCTAACTCACCCTCAGCTCAAACATAAAACTCCCTCAACTGTTGGTGTGTCACTCACTGCAGAAGTCAGGGTCGATTCCCAGGCAGCAGCCTAGGATGGCTCTCCAGCTATGCTGACTCGACTGTTCATAGAATCATAGAATATAAGGGTTGGAAGGGACCTCAGGAGATCATCTAGTCCAACCCCCTACTCAAAGCAGGACCAATCCCCAACTAAATCATCCCAGTGAGGGCTTTGTCAAGCCTGACCTTAGAAACCTCTAAGGATGGAGATTCCACCACCTCCCGAGGTAACCCATTCCAGTGCTTCACCACCCTCCTAGTGAAAAAGTTTCCCCCTAATATCCAATCTAAACCTCCCCCACTGCAACTTGAGACCATTACTCCTTGTTCTGTCATCTGGTACCATTGAGAACAGTCTAGATCCATCCTCTTTGGAACCCCCTTTCAAGGGGCTGAAAGCAGCTATCAAATCCCCACTAAAGAAGCCACCTGCCACACAAGCATGATCAGGTTGATTTGACCCAGTTGAGATTTGAACCTCTGACTCTAAAGAGTCAGGGTATTTTAAGTCTGAGGCTTAGGCTACTAAGCCACCCCACTACTATTGCTCAGTTGAGATAGCTCCAGTATGACTGCTGGGCAGCCTTGTGCTATAACAGTCAATGCAAGCTAGACCTCCAGTGTTTTCCCACAAGCCCCCAGAAAACTCCCCTGGTGGTCAAGCCTGCCGCCTACTTAGTCTTCATTTGTAAGCAGTATCACCTACCAGGTCACATCAGCCTGCGCAGTATGCAGGTCCCCAGTCACCAACTGCTTCCCATTTCCACAGCGCTCTCAGTTTCTAATCCAGGGACCCACTGTCTGATAATGGCTGCTGAGCAGCAAATTGCTCAGTCTACTGACTGCAAATCCACTGGATCCAAAGGGAAATTATACCCAGCACAGCACTTTTGAGAGAATTCACCTGCACAAGCAAGAAAGTTTATTCCAGGCCAGAGAGCCCAGTTCAGAGCCACTCCCCAGAAACTCTATCCACACCAATTTCAGCAAGTATACTAGGGCAGAGTCTCTACCCTGCTCTACTCCCTTTGATCCAAGCAGGTGGCACAGAGGGCCTGGAGACAGACCCTAAACCCCTACCTGGGATTCTTCCTTGGGGAAAACCTTTTGGAGCTGGGCCTGCCCAGCCCCACACCTGCAAAGTCATTTCACATGTGCGATGTGAGTGCAAAGCAGGAGTTACACTGTCCCAAGCCAGAATGGAAGCATGTACCCAGTGTAAGTGACTCACAACTAATGAAGCAGTGGCAGGGGAGATCTGAACCCTGGCTCTGGCATGCTTGTGTGTGCAGCTGACCTGGCATCTCACACAACTGCTGTTATATTTATAACTCAACTCTAGATTCTCAAATGTGATTCCAGATTAACCCACTGTGAAGTGATGGCAGAGGGCTAGATCCACAACTGGGCTCTGCTGAGTCATCATGAGAGTCTAGATCCATTCATAAACCCAATGCCGCCGAAGTGCCAAGTGACTCATGTCTGAGAATCTCTTGGGAGTTTTCACTGTTTGTGGCCCTGGGGGACAGCAGGAAAGTTAGTACAAACAGCAAAGAAGTGGAGCAAAGAAAGGCCTTGATGGATTCAAGGGGTCCCTCAGTGCTCTTAGAATGGCACAGTGCCCTCCCATGCTGGGTTAGAATCACCATGCCAGAGACTCATGGACAGAAGGACAAAACACTAGTGTGCAACATCTCACAGTGCTCCCATGATGACACACACATCCCTCCCAGTCGCTGACCATGAACAATACCAGGGAGCACAGGCAGGAGCCAGGTGCTCAACCCTTAATGGCTTGTTGGGACAAGGAGAAGAGGAGCGTTGTCACTAGCTCTAATGCCAATGGATTTGGACCCATTGCTGCCTTGGCTCCCCGCTAGGGCTCACCTGGATCAGCGAACATGTTAAATGCAGCCTGCTGAGGTCTTAACAAATGTTAGCTGAGCAAGCCTCTGCCCCGCGAACGCATCTGAGAGCAAGTGACCATGTGACCAGGAAGCCATTGAGGTCTAGACATTACTGACTGATGCCCAGAGAGGGACACTGCTTCGCTCTGCTCAGGTTTGTTCTGATCCCCAACCCTCAGCCCATCTGGATACTTTTATTTGTGTAGTTTATTCACTGGGGGCTGCAGATTTTGGTGATGGCCATGGGGGTGAGTGGATCCTGACCCTGTCATGTGACCAAGGTGTTAGCCATTTTAAGCCTTGGCCAAAATCACATGATTGGGTGCAGAAAATGAAATTCATTCTCTCCCCAGGGCTCCTGTGCATCCTCTTAATTGCAGTGCCTGTGGGCAAGCCCTGCTCACAGCAGGATGAGCAGCCAAGGAAGCTGGGCACTCGGCTGCACCTAGCACTTGTTAAGGATGAATTCTTTTAAAAGAAGTTTATGCAGAAGGGGGAAGGTGTAAGGACATGGGAGAGGTTTCTTCACCCTGCCAAAAGTTGCTCAGGAACTTCCTCAGCAGCAGCAGAGATCGAGACAGCCAGGCATCGGGATGAAATTGTTTCCCTTATTATGGAGACACCAGGCATGGCTCCAGACATTACACCAGTTAAGGCTGAGTTGATTTTTGTACATAACACAACAATTCAGCCTCTGGGGGAATGTCTACAGCAGAAACTACAGCAGCACAGTTGCAGTGTTGCAGTGTAGACACTACAGTGATGGAAAGGGTCTCTGAAAAGTGGTAGTAAGGTCAACAGAAGAATTCTTCCATCGACCTAGCAGTGTCTTCCCCATGGGCTTAGGTCCATTAATGACATCCCACAGGGTGTGATATTTTTCACTGCCCCAACCAGTGTAGTTAAGCCGACCTCACTTTGTAGTGTAGAGAAGCCCTGTATTGTGTATGAAGAATATGGCATGTCCTCCCCACACTCACAGCATTTACTCGTTGAGTATGTTGACGTCACTAGGCATCACCCTAGGTAACTCGGGAGGGTGGAAGGCCACTAAGTGTCAATAAAGCCTTCCTGCACTAGGCCTATATGAACCAAACTTCTTCCATGTTTAAACTCTAATCAACCTCAAAAGCCAGGTGCAATTGGAATATGTAAGGAACCAGTTATCTGTGTGCAACCCCCTGCTCACACCGGTATCAAGCGGTAATAATGATTATTTATGCATGTTTCTGGCTAAAGGGAAAAAGGACAAGATAACGGTTTAAAGAAGTTACTAACAAGCTAGGCTTATAGCTGCCAAAAATGACTTAACTGCTTAAATGTAATCATTATTTGCTTAGTAACTGTTACCAGGGAAGGGAGGGGTAGAGGGGGGGGATGGGGGGGGTGAGGCTTAACTGCAAAATGTATAAAAGAAGAAAAACTGTTTCTGTTAGTGTGCTTGATTTGAGATGTGCCTGTCTCCTAGCACCGCTTTGGGATCCCAAATAAACTTTGTTTGTTTCTCCACCCCTGGTGTGTTTATTGGCGTGAAGCACACCGGGCAACGAACCCCGCTGTTGCTGTCCTCGGGCACTCTGTGCCGGCAACAAGTAGAGAGGGAATTTACTGAGAATGTACAAGTAGACCCACCTGAATCCATAGTTCCAAATAATTTGCATCTAGGAGTTTTAATAGAATTGGCTGAGGAGTTCTGCTAATTACTGATATTAGGTTTTAATAGGACTAGGAAAAGTGGGGCTGTTCCAGAGGACGGGAAGAAAGGCAGTGCTGTGCTGACATTATTGACGGTAGGGTTGCACCTAAGATGTGTTCGGCACTTCCCAAACCCAACTACAGGCAGAGACCCTGCCCCAAGAGATAGGTAGTGGACGATGATTCCATTTTAGGGTTGGTTGATTACAGTTCTGTAAGCAGGCAGGCAGGCAGGCCCACTGACACGTCAAGCAGCTCCACCAGGGGACATGCTTGTAGGCCGCAATGGCTGGTACTGAACACTGAGTGCCAGGCAGTCTGCGTGAGCATGTGTTGGCACTTACAGCAGAGGGGAAGGCTGTGAGCAGCACTGCTGACTAGGAAAGGATGGAAAGGATGTGCCTGAGAAAGCTCCCTCTCCCCCACTGAGACAGTGCTCAAGGTGGATGCTGCAGCTCTTTGCTGTCACTGCCTGGTTGTGGACTGAGAATGATCCTGGTGTTGTGCTCATGTTCTTGGTCAGCTCCCATTACAAACATCAAGTGTTTCTCTTCAGCCAGAGAAACAGCCAGTGCTTCTCAAGGCTCAGCCTGCCTCCTGGGAGCAGTCAGGATGCAGCACCAAACTTGCAGCACCCGGGCCCTAGATGCAACAGGGTGCTCTCTGCGTGTGCCAGAGCTCATTGTTGTATCCTTGGGGAGCAGCAGTTTTAGGAAGAAATCACTTGAGACACAGAGAGCTGTAAACCTTGAAAAGCAGCCATTTATTGCCACATACTGAACTAACCAGCAACCAGCCAAAACTGGCTGGGCTATCCCCTAATAATCTCGTTCAGTTGCCATAGCAACAAGATTCTATTACTACAACAACCAAATACACAACATATTCCTCCCCCCTTAATGAGAACATCCCCTAAATAAAACAAGCACTAAACTAGAGAAGGAGGGTAGACTGCCTCCATTCCTGGCTAAACCCTGAGGATTATTTTGCCCCGTAACAGTGGGCTCGCCCTAGCTAAAGATCCAGCCTTTGCGGAGGCCTTCTGTCTCTCGGTGGATTACGGCAGACTTCTGGTGTTGGTGCACCCGAAAGTATCTTGGGTGCAGTCCTTACAACGAGCTTAGGGTTCGTAGTGCGAATGGGTGAGGATGTGGTATCAGCTCATTCAGGGAAGGGGTGTATCTCCGCCGCAGGCAGGAATGGAGGGGGAAAGTCAGGAGTGGGTGACTCTTGATTCGGTGTCTCGCTGGAAGAGGTGAAGTCAGGCAACTCAACTGAAGATGTGTCCTGGCATCAGCTGATCTACATGTCACCAGGTGAGATCCTTGGCAGTCTGGACAATGTAGGAAACAGGTCCAGTTTGAGCGATGACAGTGGCAGTAGCTCCAGACGCATAATTCTCAGCCAAAACCGGCTGTCCTGAGCTAAAGGTTCGGTCTTTTGCTCTGGGTGCACGCCTGATGACTTCATCTTGCTGCTGATGTTGCACAATTTGTCGGGGTTCAGCAGGTTTCAGCTGTCATCCTATCATTAGAAAGGCCAGGGATGCCTTGGTCGTAGCATGAGGTGTGTTTCTGTAGGATAGTAAGAAGGTGTCCAGACGCTTTTGAATGGATAATTGTCCCCTTGCCGATTTCAAAGCTTTTTTCATTGTCTGCACAAATCTTTCAGCTAATCCATCGGTGGATGGATGATAAGGTGCTGAAGTGATGTGGTGTATCCCATTTGCCTTCATAAAATTTCCAAACTCCTGAGAGATGAACTGCAGTCCATTGTCACTCACAAGTTGTTCTGGCAGACCGAAACGACTAAAGAGTCCCCGTAGTTTTTGGATAGTACTTTCTGCAGTAGTGGACTGCATTATAGAGACTTCTGGCCATTTAGAATGGGCATCTGCCACCACCAAGAACATGCTTCCTTCTAGTGGGCCAGTGAAGTCAACGTGAATAAGCTGCCACAGGTTTTCAGGCCAGTCCCATGTAGGGGTGCCCACTGTGGTGCATTCCTCACACTCTGACATCATATACAAGCTCTTGCCTTCTCTTCAATAGTACTGTCCAATCCCGGCCACCAAAAATAGCTTTGTGCAATTTCCTTCATGCGCAGTATTCCACAGTGACCAGAATGTAGCTGTTTTAACATCCGTGATCTCAATGGTGGTGGGATAATGACACATCTTCCCCACAACAAACAACCAGAATGGACCGATAACTCTGTTCTCCTGGATATGTAGTTAACAAGGTCGGGTGAGACCGGAGAGGTTTGTCGAGATGTTCCATGCATCACCAGGTCTATAACTTGGGACAATACTGGGTCAACACAAGTTGCCTTCTTTACCTGTGTAACCCACAAACCTCCTGGGTGTGGTGTTCTGTCCCATCTAGTGGCACCGAGACCACTTAGAGAGAGAGATAAAATGAGTCTGCTCTACAGCCTTAGCTAACAGCCAGTTGGCTTTTAGCTCATGCTGTAGAGGCTCATGCACTAAACTCCAGAGGTCCCAGGTTCAATCCCACCTGCCAACGACTGGGGTCTGTCGGCATCACAAGTGGGGGCCGTTGAAATGTGGCAGGTGCTCCAGAAATCCCTTGGGGCATGCGTTCAAACTGATAAAACCCTAACGGGCTGATGAAGGCTGTCTTCTCCTTATCTTCTTCTCCCAGAGGGATCTGGTGGTATCCACTCTGAAGATCCAACACAGAACCACTGGCTTCACAGCAAACAGTCTAAGGCATCTTGGACTCAAGGCATAGTGTACTGGTCAACCACAGTACGGCTGTTTAGGGTGCAGTAGGTGATACATATCCAGATTTTCCTATTCTCACAATGGGTGAGACGTATGGGTTGTGTTACTCTGTAACAATGCCATTTGAAGCCAGCTCCTGGAGATGATGTTGCATGTCTTCCATCTCTGAGAGAGCAATCTTTCTAGATCTCTCCCTGAAAGGTCGAGAGACATGTAGTCTGATGTTGTGCTCTACCCCTTTTGCACATCCCACATCCCACTCATGCAGTGAGAACACCTTGGTTCTTTCACAAAGTTTCTTCCTCAGGTGATCTTTCCACTCCACTCCACAATGGTGAATCTCCAAAGTCAAACTTTGCTGGGTCTATTGTCAGAACTTGAGTTTCACACTGGGGTTTTACAATTGATTCAGGCTCAAAGAGGTCTTTTATCTTTTGTCCTTGCTTCACAACAATATCATGACTTGTTTCATTAGTAATCAGTATAATCACCTTTTCCTGGGCTCTAGCAGGTAGGGTTATGACTCCACTGGGGACCAGCACTCCTTCAGGGAGCTCTCCTTCAACCGGCTGCTCTACCATTGCTAATGCCCCTTTATTGCCTTTCAACCGGGTACTCATGACAAGCACTTCTTGCTCCATCCTTGCAGGTACTACTAAGGGGGTTGTGCCTGCGTACTTCAGTGCCCCAATCAGTAGCTCATATGTCTCCTTTTTAGCGCTTTCAATTTTCCTATAGGCTTCAGCACAAAGCGTATGGATCATCAGGGTATTCAGGTACTGGTCCCCAGCCCATCGTCCGCAATAATCCGCGAGTACCTTGAAGAGACTGGAGTTGGTCCCTATTAGCACAGACACATCGGAGGTCCCTGTAGGGTCAGGGCATATCAAGGCAGCAGTGTCTACCTCTTCTCTTACCCCAGCAACCTCCTCTGGGAATTCCAGGTGCACTATGACATACCCTTGGTAGGGGCTATCCAACTACAGAAGCAGTTTCTCCTCCCTTGGTGTTCACACCTCAACTGCTAGCAGAGCACCTCACCCTCCCTGATTGAACTAACCTCGTTATCTCCATACTGATTTATACCTGCCTCTGGAGATTTCCATTACTTGCATCTGAAGAAGTGAGGTTCTTACCCACGAAAGCTTATGCTCCCAATACTTCTGTTAGTCTTAAAGGTGCCACAGGACCCTCTGTTGCTTTTTACAGATTCAGACTAACACGGCTACCCCTCTGATCCTTGGTAGGGGTATTCACCCATGCTGAGGCCACACAGACCAAAGCCAGTCAGTGCTGTATAGGCAGGTGCCTAAGCATCTGTTGGTAGAATGACTGAAATATAATAGTCACTTGATATATAGTGTCAAGTACTGCTTTACACTCTGCCCCTTCAATCCTCACTGTGACCTTTGCTCAAGGCCCTATCAGTCCTGAGGGGATCCCAGCTGGACAGTCTTTTCTGGGGGAACCTTCAAATCCTGCAGGCCTGGGTGGCCCCCCGTCCCCAGACCCTCTGGCAGTTACCGGATCTCTCCCAACTGATCCTCAGTTTTCCATACACTAAGGAGGGATTTTCTTCATTACGGCACTTGGCACCACTGTGCCCATCCTGACCACATCGGTAGCGGAAGAATTGTCCTTCCCCCCTTCGCCTGGGTGGGACAGTGGCTCTAAATGCTGACTTCTCCATCGCCACAGCCTGAGGCTCCTTATTCCTGGAAGTCTTAGCTCGGTCAATGGTGCTTTGCAGCTCAGCTATCCATTCTGTCAGGACCTGCATTTGTTGGGCAAGTTCCTCTCTGGTGCTCACCATCAGTACACTGGCCATTTGCAATAGTGCTGTGCTGGCTGGCTCCAATGTTTGGGCTTCCCAAAACCCACTGGCAGCCTGCCTTTCTTCCTCCTCTCTGATCTCTTTTATCAGCTGGGAGTAACTTGGGGGATGTTCCTGTCATTCTCTTAACTGGAGATGAAGTAGAATTGGGTTCTGATACTGAGTTCCTCTTACAATTTGAGCCAGTCTGGTTTGATCCATCTGCTCAGCAGTCACTGCTCCACTCATGACAGCTCTCTGAAGCAGTCTCTCCAGCCTCTGTATATAGGCTGAAGCCTTCTCGGCCCTTTGCTGTCGGGAATTAAGGAACTTACAGTAACTGTCTTCAGAGCCCTCTACGCTCCCAATGGTGTCATCAAGGGCCCCTAAGCAGTCCTTCACACTGACCCCAGGGTCAATGAGCTTCAGGGTGCGAATCACATCTAATGCTGGGCCCCTAAGGCTCTCTATTAGACATCTTCACTTTTCTGCATCTGGTACGGCCCACTCCTGCAGCATTTCAGTGTTATACTCTAACCAGGGTTCAAACTCCTCTTCCCCAGGTATTGGGATGGGACCCCCAGCAAATAACATTAACTTACGATAGGAGATTGACATAGCATGGGACAGCACAACTCTTTCCAATGTTTGCCCCAGTGCTTTTGCCCAATCATCGGCCGAGGCTGCGGCCCCTGAGCTAGAGGCTGCTGAGCCGGGGCCCAACAAACCTGACATATTAGCCATTATACAAACAGTAATTTCCTCAAAATATAAACACAATTGTTTCCCAATGTAGTGGATCACTCAACAGGTGCTTGTGAGGGGTATAGATCCAGTAATACCAGACAAGCCCCCACATGTAACGCTGACAGACCCGGTTGTGGGCGGGATCGAACCTGGGATCTCTGGAGCTTAATGCCTGAGCCTCTGAGACAGCATGAGCTAAAAGCCACCTGGCTGTTAGCTAAGGCTGTAGAGCAGACTCATTTTATCTCTCTCTGTAAGTGGTCTCGGTGCCACTAGATGGGACAGAACACCACACCCAGGAGGTGTGTGGGTTACAGCTGAGTAGCGATGATGGGTGTGTTTTCTACCTGTTCAAAGTAAAAGATTTCCTTCTGGGCAATATCTCAACATTTGACTGACAAAGGCCATGCAGAGTGGATTTCCGATACTGGATTTCATATGCATGTGCGGAAAGCAACAATGCCCATCATTGCATACGACTAGCAGCTAATGGGGGAATGCCTGTGTGTGGTCCAAAAATTGAAGTCAAAGGTTGATGGTCTGTGACAAGTGCAAACTTCCATCCAAACAGGTACTGATGAAATTTTCGAAGTCCAAAAACGATTCCCAATGTTCGATTTTCAAAGTTGCTACAAATTGTACAACTGTTTCATCTTCTTTTTGGTCTGTTTTGTGGAACCTATATCTTTCAGCAATTACCAGTGGTTTTGGAGAAAAATGGGACTCCAGGATTTCCACAATGTCACTGTAAGATTTGGTCTCTGGCTTAACAGGGTGTAGTAAGCTGCGTAGCAGGGAGTGGGTCTTAGCCCCTACAACACTTAAGAATATTGGCACCTTCTTCTCTTTTGCAATGTCATTTACAATAACAAAAAGCTTAAAACGCTCAGTATATACATGCCATTGCACTGTAGTCTCCTCAAAAGATTCCAGCGGCCCCGTAAGTGTAGCCATGATTTTAGTTTCGGTTTGCACCATCAGTGCAAACAAGCCAGTTCTCACCCCCTTCCAACAGCAAAAGTTGAGGTTAAATAAAAGTTATTTTTTTAACCTCAACTTCTACCTTCTTCTGTTGCTGGGGAAGCACAGGAATCCCACCCTTGTCGCCACGTTGTTGTATCCTTGGGGGCAGCAGTTTTAGGAAGAAATGACTTGAGACACAGAGAGCTGTAAACCTTGAAAAGCAGCCATTCATTGCCACACACTGAACTAACCAGCAACCAGCCAAAACTGGCTGGGCTATCCCCTAATAATCTAACTCAGTTGCCATAGCAACAAGATTATATTACTATGACAACCAAATATGCAACACTCATCAGCTTTGGTTTCCATTTCTACACTCCAGGAACAAGCAGGAGGATCAGGCCAGGATCCTGTGTGAGCCACCTCCAAGGAGTAGGAAATTGCCAGCAGATGAAAGAAGCAACTGCTTGGAATTCTCTGTGGAATGTACCTCACTCAGGAGAGCAATCCTGACTGTGATGCTGTTCTTCAGGTGCTGCTTCCATGTTGGCTGTCTGCCTGGAACCCTGCTTCTTGGTACTACCTGCCAGATCAGCGATTCTCAACCCGTGGCCCATGGGCTGCTTGTGGCCCAAACAGCACATAGCTGTGGTTCATGTGACATCCTCAGGGCCATACAGATATTATTGGATGTGGCCCACAATGGTAAATAGGTCGAGAACCACTGCACTAGATACTCTTTTTCCTCTCCGTCTGCTTCTGGAGCTCCGGGCAAGAGCCGGCCAGAAAATGCAATTTTACACTGAAAATTTCAAAAGAATGCTGCATTTCTTTGGCGGGGAGGGTGTCAATTTTTTGTGTGTGGAAATTTTCTTATTTCAACCAAAAAGAAAAAGAAAACTGATTTTTTTTTCCATTTTTTAGTTTGTTTTTTATTTTTCATTAAAAAACTGGAACATTTTAAAAGGAACAAAAATGTCCACAGAAAAGTTTTATTTCCAAAATAAGGGAATTTTTCAGTGCAATCCTCTCCCTTCCTTTTGTCACATCAAGTTTTGAGCAGCAATTCCAAGGACTCATGTTGAACTATCACAGATTCCAGTCATGATCCCAACACATTTTCCCAAGAGATGTATGGAACCACTACAAATTCCTGCCATGACCCAAACTTGCCTTCCCAGGGCATACGTGGGGCATCACCCCAACACATCTTCCTAGAGCATGTGTGGAACTCCCATGGATTCCAGCCATGACCCAACACATCTTCCCAGGACACACATGGAACTGCTGCATTCTCACCATGACCCCAACATGTTTTTAGCCTGTAACTGACTCCTCTGAGGACCTGATATATGGCCTGGTCTTCTTTGCTGGGAAGGTCTGGCCTTGTCCAGTTCCTGTTCTCTGGGAGGATCTAGTTTCACATGCACACGCATGCGCACACACCCCTATCTCTTACTTGGCCTGTGCACTCTGCTCATTGGCTGTCTCATGTCCCATTGTATTACCCAGCTAGCACTTCATCTCTGTGTATGGTGCTGATGACATTGTTACTATGTCCACTTCTGGTCATAGAATCATAGTTGGAAGGGACCTCAGGAGGTCATCTAGTCCAACCCCCTGCTCAAAGCAGGACTAATCCCCAGACAGATTTTTGCCCCAGATCCCTAAATGGCCCCCTCAAGGATTGAGCTCACAACCCTCGGTTTAGCAGGCCAATGCTCAGACCACTGAGCTATCCCTCTCCCTTCCCTCCAAAAAGGATGCTGTAAAATTGGAAAGAATTCAGAAAAGAAGTATGAAAATTATCTGAGGTCTGGCAAACCTGCCTTAGTGTGAGAGACTGCAGAAGCTCAATCTATTTAGTTTATTGAAAAGAAGGTTAATAGGTGACTTGATCACAGTCCATATGGCCCTACATGGGGAAAAGACTTCTGAGAGCAGCAGGCAAAGGTATAGCAAAATCCAGTGGCTCGGAAATTAAGCGAGACAAATTCAGTTTGGAAATACAAAGGCACAATTTTTTCACAGTGTGGATAGTTAATCATTTAGACAACTGCCCTAAGGACATGGTGAATTCTCTCTCACTTGGAGTCTTTACATTTACCCCAGGTGCTTTACTAAAAGATCTGCTCTTGCTCAGCCAAATCCCCTTGGAGTGGCAGGGGTTAATCCCAGGACCAGACACTGCTCTTAACAATAAAGCAAACTTTTCTATAATCAGGGCAAGCCCTCAGTTGGTATTGGGGGGCAGTTCCAAAAGCAGACATCTCCCCAGCAACAATACAATATACCCAGCCCACAGCACATACCTGTTCAGATCTATGCTCTCTGACCAGACTAAGAGTGCGAGCAGCACAGTCTAGCCTGCTCTGTCCCACCAGGGGACTTTGCTGCAGTCATGGATGCTAAGGAGTGTTGGGTGCTGAGCCCTGCTCCCAGATGCCTGGAGGCCCCAGCTAGGTCCTGCTGCCCCTGGCCAGACCTCTCCACAGCAGCTCTCTCAGCTGTATACTTTCCCAGCCCAACACAACTGCCACTGCTGTGCCAGCTCCTTTTCCAGCCCTGTGCCAGCTGATTGGCCTAGTGCCCACAGGTGACCTACTACCAATTCCCTGTGTCTGCTTCAGAGTGACACTCCCCCCCTCCTAGGGGGCCAGGCCAATCTCCTGATGCCACCCCACCCCCACAGTGGGAGGTGGGCCACAGTGAGAAACCAGGGGCGGTGTCTGTCTGCCCATAACCAATCAGGGCATCTATGGGGAGGGAAGTCTCTGCCTAGCCTCTGTAAAACTTCCCTATCATAGCCCTTTCCACCATAGGCTAGATTAAAAATCCATTTCTCTTGCTGTGTTCTGTGCCCATCCTTCTGGTCAGTACTCCTCCTCTCTTCTCCCCTGCTCCGGGGTCCTGCTACACATCAAAGCCCACTTACTTCTCACTAGAGTCTAGCCCTTGGGGTGGATCTCAATAAGCATGTGTAAGCAGGATCTGAATTAATGCTTCCCTGACAGCTAGCTGGGAGGGGGACAGACTGTGTTTATGTAAATACAGTTTTCTCCTGCTCTGCTTACATATTCAGCAGATAGAGCGGTGTCAAAGTGCTCAACTTTAGCTGGTGTTGGGGCAAGGGTAGTGAAATATGGTTACCAATGTTATAATTATTGTAGGAATACAGGAAAGCAGGACTGTGCTTAACCTGTCCCAAATAAAGGGTTCACCCTCAGTTGAAAGAGCCTCGTTAAGCCAGGGGCTCGAATGCCCGAGCCCTGTGAAAATAAGAGGGGTAAAGATACATGTTTTAGTTAAAAGGCAGCAAATTCTCACCAAGTGTTCTTCCCTAGACTGGTTTGAACTATTTCTACTCCCTTGTTCAAAGAACAGAGCTAAATAGGTTTTATTAGGAGCCTCTTTGTTATTTTAGTTGCTCTATCAGAGCTGACACCAATTGTGATAAAACTGTGTTTCTGTGATAGACCTAAAAATCACAGCTGAAATCACTTGAGGTGGGGCTGTGTTACTACCCAGCCTGCAAAGAGCTGAACATTACTAAGAGGCTGATGTGCAGAGGTCACAGCAGAGAGGCAGGTGGCAGCAGAAGGTGACTGATAGTTGCCTGGTGAGCAAGTGGCTGGTGAGGCAGAGAGGCACAGTGTGCAGCCAGTGGGATGGCTGGCAGAAAGGGGCAGCGTGAGTAAGGAGCCTCTTTACCCTCCTCCACTCAGGGGGGGAGATGAACTCTGCAGATGCACCTCTGAACTCTGGTTCTGTACTGACCAAGGACAGAAACTGTGAGGGGGGTACAGAGAAGGGACAGGCATGTGAAAGGAACTTTTGGGTTGCTGGACTTAAGAACCTGAGAAGGGAAAGGACACTGCCCAACTTGGGTCTTTTGCTCATGGTTTATGTTTATGAACCCTGTTTGTGGTGTTTTCTCAAATTAACGCGGAGTTACTTCCCTCCTTTTATTAAAATGTTTCTTTTCAATATTCAGAGTCCGTGGTTGCGAGTAAGGAAGTATTGCGTCTAGAGGCACCCAGTTCTGTGTTGTATCAATGGAAAGGAACCCCTAGATATTGAACCCAGCCCTGGTTGCTGCTGGCTTCACCTGGCAGAAGGGTTACACATTGTGGCAAGGCACCCCTTCTGCCTCACCAAACTTAGAGCTCCCTCCTCTGGAAGGGACAGGGACTGGAGTAAATCAGCCCCCCCACTCCGGAGCGTGTCTATCTTCCCTCTTTGGGGTTTGTTTCTCAGAGCTTTCCCAGTAGGCCTCAGGAGTGCTCCTCTGCCAAACAAAGGGAAAAAGTCTATAACACACCGAAACAAAAGGGGAATACCATTCCCTGCCCCCCTCACTGGGGCAGGTGTTGTCCTGCCACTGGCCCTGGGGTGTCAGTCCTTCCCCTGAACAGGCACTGGGTTTTGGGTGTCTCCCCTATGGGGAGGAGCACAGTCTCTCACACTGGAGAAGCCTATCTCCCTGCTGCCTCCAGCCTTGCAGTAGTTTGTCTCCCCCCCCCCCCCCGGAGAGAGATTTTAACAGGTTTCAGGCAGCCCTTAATTGGACTCAGTTGTCCCTAATTGACCTGAAGTAACCCCTTCCCAGCTTGTAGGAAAAAGGGCCTTTAGCATTCTAGGGTTAACATACCTGATTTCCCAGACCCTCCTGCAGCCGTCTGGTCTGACTTTGTCACAACATGTACCTGAAATTCTTTCCTGTGCAGAGAGCTAATGCATGGGCGAGGCACCCCTTAAATCTCCCACAAGCCCTCCTTGGCGACCACGTGCCCGCCCTCTGCAGAAGTGAGTGCTACTCCAGTAAAAGGAGGCGCTGTCGCCGAGCTGGCAATCCAGGCACCTACAGAGGGTCAGATCAGACAATATCCTCCCTCAGCCCCTGCAGCAGTTTAGAAGGGCAGTACATGGGTATTGTAGTCTCTGAACCTTCATTCCCAGGTTACACCAGAGCCTGCCTCTGATGCTGACAGACCAGACTCATGCCAGGCCTGGGGCCTTCCTGAACGCTGGCAAATGCAGGGGTGGAAACCAGTCTGGCTCACCTGCAGGTTACTATAGTTACAATAGACATTAGTGTTCTAAGAATGTGTTTAGTGTTCAGACTTTATGGAATGCTTGTAGGATGCTGCATGAATTAATCCTACTTATAATGTCTGTATCCCGTTACATTGACTGTTTGCATTGTAAACTCTGCAATTGTTCAACTCACTAAACAGGAGAAGAAGCATTAATTAAGGTAAAGTGCTCATCCTCCCCACAAGATGACCCACTGAAGGCAAATAACACATTGTGCAGCATCAAAAGACAGAGACCTTGTTGATTGTATTCCTTACTGCTGCCAGGAAGGGGAGGCCTGTGCATGAACTCATCCCATCAGCTTGGATTCTAGGTTAAGGGGGGATAAAAATCCCTGACAAGAAGAAAACTGGGTCTCTTTATGCTGTTTTGACTCTGAGGGTCAAAGATTCCTAACCATAAGCAAGAGATCCCCATGCTGCTTGGCATAGGTCAGCCCTAAAAGTTGTCTAGAGCTGTTTATTATAGAAGCTTCAATTACCTTTTTAAATCTAAGATTGTAACTCATTTGTGTGTGTAGGTTTCCTGTTTTAACCTTGTAAATGACTCTGATTTCTTTTCTTGATTAATAAATCTTTAGTTCGTTTATTACAGGATTGGCTACAGGTGTCTTTGGTTTGAGATCTGAGTACAATTGACTTGGGGACTACAGTCCTTTGGGACTGGGAGTAACCTGAATAGTGTTGTGATTTTTGTTGTAAAGTGCCCCTCTGTCACATAGTCCAACTTGTCTGGGTGACAGCATAGACCAGAGAGCCCAAGGGGACTATCTGTGACTCCATGGTAAGACTGTTATAGTGCTTCAGGAGTTTATATTTGTTCCTGGGTTGCTGAAATCTTATTATATAACCAGTTCAGGGTTTCTGCCCTGCTTTTTGACAGTCTGCTCTGTTCTCACAATCGTCAGCCACTCCAGACAGCATGACAGACTTACACCCACTTGGGAGTGCGAGAGTAGTATCAGGACCTTGCTCTCTTGGGCCCAGGCTAGGCTCTGCAGGGAGTGTCACTTGGAGGTTGGTGGATGGGCTCCCCATGTGGGTCTAGCAGATGGGAGTTTTGGGTTCTGGCCTTGGCACAGCCACAAATCTGTTGTGTGATACTACCCAGGTTATATCACATGGTAAAGAGGAGTGAAAAGACATGGAAGCATGAGGCCTCCTTAATGAAGCTTTGTGGTGCCTAAGGTCTGGTGAAAGCCAATCAGTGGGAACAGACTTTTTGACTGTGTGGGTCCAGACTGGAAGGGATATTACAGAAAGAGCCCTTTTAGCACATCTGGAATTGTTCAAATTTTCATCTGGTTGGTAGAACTGTCCTGAGGGCTAGTCACTCTGCTACACAGGCAATCATTGGGCATACATGCACAGTACATATGCGGACTTGAGGTACTTGCAGATGGGGAAAACTGAAGGTTGTGGCCTTGTATCTTTTCCTCCTCCTCAGGGAAGCACAGAGCCAGTACAGGACGGTGCTGGGGTTGGTTTCTATTTTGGGGAGGTTATATAGCTTGCTTTTCAGATTGGAAATCAGGGTCTGTAACCCCCTGTTTTCCTGGAAGACCCTATGGATGACTAGAGAATGAGTTGGGTCATGGCATCAGACACCTGATTAATGCAGGATCTGTGGTTTTTATTCAGACTGCTTAAACCTTGTTTGGACTGCCAGAGCTGTGTAAAGGGGCCTTAATGTAACAGAATCTGGCCCCCATTTTTTAACTTACTCACCCTACCCTGAATTCCAGGACTTTGTATTGTCCTAACCAATTCCTCTCCCTTCCTGGTGCTTACAAACTTCAGAGACTTGGAGATATATACCAGGGTAGCCCCCTTAGTTGTGACTTAGACAGATTACAAGATATTTAACTCTTTCAGGGTACATTTTTATAAACTTCAACAGCACAATTTGACCCTGCAGTTTTGCACTCATCATTTAATTCTGATCACAAATCAAGTCTTTGTACTTCTAGCTCCCTGCCTGAGGGACAGATACCCCCAGTCTTTGCTCACAATTCAGTTTTCTGTGAAAAATGAGGATACTAGTATTGTAGTGCAAATTGCTCCTGCAAGGATGGTCTTTACAAAAACAGCCTGTAATCTTCCTGAGAAGTCAGCCTGGACAGGGCCCTGACCATTTTGGAGCTTGGGTGTAAACTCTCTGCAACTTCTCAATAGTGTCAATAGGCTTGGCAACGTGTCCTCCAACATGAATGCAGTATTCTTGGGGTGATCTCAGTCGAGTCCATAGAGACAGACATGCATGTGCCAGAATAGGAATAACCGAAACATGGTGGAACTGTAGTCATGACTGGAGTACAGGTATCGAAGGGTATGTGCTGTTTAGGAATGACTGGAAAAAAGGTAAAGGTGGGGGTGTGGCACTGTATGTGAATAATGAGCTAAAATGTAAAGAAATAATAAGTGATGGAATGGATAAGACAGAGTCTGTCTGGGCAATGATTACACTGGGTAAAAGAACTACTAGAGCCTCCCCTGAGATACTGCTTGGGGTGTGCTATAGACCGCCGGGATCTAGCCTGGATGCGGACAGAGAACTATTTAATGTTTTTAAGGAAGTAAAAACTAATAAGAGCTGTGTAATCATGGGGGACTTTAACTTCCCGGACATAGATTGGGGAACAAATGCTAGTAACAATAATAGGGCTCAGATGTTCCTAGACGTGCTAGCGGATGAATTCCTTCATCAAGTAGTAGCTGAACCAACGAGGGGGGATGCCATTTTAGATTTGGTGCTGGTGAGTAGTGAGGACCTAGTTGAGGAAATGGTAGTAGGGGACAACCTTGGCTCGAGTGACCATGAGCTAATTCGGTTTAAACTAAATGGAAGGATTAACAGAAATAAAACTGTGACTAAGGTTTACGATTTCAAAAAGGCCAACTTTAATAAATTAAGGCAACTACTTAGGGAAGTGGATTGGGCTAACATAGAGAGCTAAAGGCAGATGAGGCCTGGGATTATTTCAAGCTGAAGTTGCACGAGCTGTCCGAGGCCTGTATCCCGAGAAAGGGGAAACGGTTAGTGGGCAGGAGAATTAGACCTAGCTGGATGAGCGGGCGTCTCAAAGGGGCGATTAAGAAAAAACAGAAAGCGTACAAAGAATGGAAGAGGGGACAGATCGGCAAGGAAACCTACCTTATTGAGGTCAGAGCATGTAGGGATGCGGTGAGAAAGGCCAAAAGCCGTGTAGAGTTGGACCTCGCGAGGGGAATTAAATCCAATAGTAAGAGGTTTTATAGCCATATAAATAGGAAGAAAACAAAGAAAGAGGAAGTGGGACCACTGAAGCATGTAAATGGAGTGGAGATTAAGGATAATCTAGGCATGGCACAATATCTAAATGAATATTTTGCGTCGGTGTTTAATAAGGCTAATGAAGGGCTTAGGAATAGAGGGAGCGGGACAGAGGGGAATAAAGGAGGGGCGATTGCAATTACAGTATCAGAGGTGGAAGCCAAACTTGACCAGCTAAATGGGACTAAATCGGGCGGACCGGATGATCTCCATCCTAGAATATTGAAGGAGCTGGCGCGAGAAATTGCAAGCCCCTTGGCGATAATTTTTAATAAATCTGTAAACTCGGGGGTGGTGCCAATGGACTGGAAAATAGCTAATGTGGTTCCTATTTTTAAGAAGGGGGAAAAAAGTGACCCGGGTAACTACAGGCCTGTTAGTTTAACTTCTGTAGTATGCAAGGTCTTGGAAAAAATTTTGAAGGAAAAAGTAGTTAAGGACCTTGAGGTGAATGGCAATTGGGACAAATTACAACATGGGTTTACGAAAGGCAGATCATGCCAAACCAACTTGATCTCCTTCTTTGAGAAAGTAACAGACCTTCTAGATAAAGGAAATGCGGTGGATCTAATTTACCTCGATTTTAGTAAAGCGTTTGATACTGTGCCGCACGAGGAATTATTGGTTAAATTGGAAAAGATGGGGATCGATATGAAATTCCAGAGGTGGATAAAGAACTGGTTAAAGGGGAGACTGCAGCGGGTAGTACTGAAAGGTGAACTGTCGGGTTGGACGGAGGTCACCAGTGGGGTTCCTCAAGGTTCGGTTTTGGGTCCGATTTTATTCAATCTATTCGTTACTGACTTCGGAACCGAATGTAGGAGTGGGCTGATAAAGTTTGCGGATGACACAAAGTTGGGAGGTATTGCCAATTCGGAGAAGGATCGGGATATTCTGCAGGGAGACTTGGATGACCTTGTAAATTGGAGTAACAATAATAGGATGAGATTTAATAGTGAGAAGTGTAAGGTGATGCATTTAGGGATGACTAATAAGAATTTTAGTTATAAGTTAGGGACGCATAGGTTGGAAGTGACGGAGGAGGAGAAGGACCTCGGAGTCCTGGTTGATCGCAGGATGACTATGAGTCGGCAATGTGACGTGGCTGTGAAAAAAGCTAATGCGATTTTGGGATGCGTTAGGCGAGGTATTTCTAGTAGGGACAGGGAGGTGTTGCTTCCGTTATACAAGGCACTGGTGAGACCTCATTTGGAGTACTGTGTGCAGTTCTGGTCTCCTATGTTTAAAAAGGATGAACTGAAACTGGAACGGGTACAGAGAAGGGCCACTAGGATGATCCGAGGAATGGAAAACCTTTCCTATGAAAGGAGACTCGAGGAGCTCGGTTTGTTTAGCCTAACCAAAAGAAGGCTGAGGGGGGATATGATTGCTCTCTTTAAATATATCAAAGGGATTAATACCAAGGAGGGAGAGTAATTATTTCAGCTCAGTAGTAATGTGGACACGAGAACGAATGGATATAAACTGGCCGTGGGGAAGTTTAGGCTTGAAATTAGAAGAAGGTTTCTAACCGTCAGAGGGGTGAAATTTTGGAACAGCCTTCCGAGGGAAACGGTGGGGGCGAAAGACCTTTCTGGCTTCAAGATTAGGCTAGATAAGTTTATGGAGGGAATGGTTTGAAGGGATAACGTGATTTTAGTCAATTAGGCATTAACGTGCCATCGCGGGTAAAATGAGGGTCTGGCTGTAGAATCTTGCCTGTATGCTCGTGGTTCTGCTGATCGCCATATTTGGGGTCGGGAAGGAATTTTCCTCCAGGGTAGATTGGCAGAGGCCCTGGAGGTTTTTCGCCTTCCTCCGCAGCATAGGGCAGGGGTCGCAGGCTGGAAGATTCTGTTGTAGGTGGGTCAGCTTTTGTGGCCTGCATCATGCGGGAGGTCAGACTAGATGACCATATTGGTCCCTTCTGACCTTAAAGTCTATGAGTCTATGAGTCTATGAGATGAGACAAGGTGGGGGAGGTAAAATCTTTATTGGACCAACTTCTTCTGGTGAGAGAGACCACCACCTTTCAAGATGACACAGAGCTTGGCCTGGTCTACACTAGGAAATTAGGTTGGTATAATTACATCACTCAGGGATGTGAAAAATCCACACCTCGAACGATGCAGTTAAACTGACCTAAATCATGGTGTGATAGTGCTAGGTGGAAGGGAGAATTCTCCTCTCGACCTAGCTACCTCCTCTCGGAGAGGTGGAGTACCTACACTGCACTATTTACTGTGTAGACAAGCCCCTCTTCTTCAATTCTGGGAAAGGTACCCAAGTGTCATGGCTAAACACAAGGTGGAACAGATTGTTTTACATAAGTAGTTAACACATATTTCATGGGACCACTCAAGATGAAGTGGCCCATTAACACCTCTCCAGTCATGGGGCGGGGGGAGATGGGGAAAGGGGTTAGTGGATTACAGATTGCTGTAAGAAGCTATGAATCCAGTGTCTTTGTTCAGTCCATAATTTCTAGTGTCTAGCAAAGTTAGGAATTTAAGCTCCCAGTTTTGTCTTTTGAACTTGTTGTGCTGGTTTCCTTTGAGGATGAGGACTGAGAAGTTAGATATAGACTGATCACACAGGTGATGTGGTGTTCTTGTCTTTTATCATGTCCTGTGTGAGTTCATCTGAGAGTCTAGTGATTGTCTGGTTTCACCCATATAGTTGTTATTGGGGCAGTTAGTGCACTGGATGGAGGTACACCACATGCTGTGATAGGCATGTGTAGGACCCATGGATCTTGAAATAAAGGTGTGTTGTGGGTGGTGTTGATCATCGGTGCACTGGAGATATGTCTACAGGTTTGGAATTGTTGTTCTGGAAGGGTCTGCTGACTCTTTGAGTTGGTGTGGCATGGTCTGTGGGGAGTTCGCTTCTGATGATGAGCTTGGCAAGGTTGGGGAGGGGGGTTGCTTGAAGGCCAGAAAATGAGATTCAGGAAAGATTTCTTTCAGGATAGGGTCCCTGTCACAGGCTCTGCACAGGTTCCTTCTCTCTCGTCCCTGTGCTCTGTGCTTAGGCTGGTCAAAGAAAAGGTTCCCAACACCTCGTTCAGGTGTTTCACCCATGTCTATTTATTTACAGTGCTTAGTGTAATCCCAGTTCGCCCAACACTGATCCCCTTCCCTGGGTCTTCTCGCCCTTGAGGCTTCCTGCAGCTGGTAGAGACAGAGCTGCAGTCCCCCGTCTTCTCCCCTGGCTAGCCTCCTCACTGAGCCTTTCCCTGGGCTTATATCTCCTCCCAGTCACCAGCCCAGCTGGTTCCACTTGACTCAGCTGATTCCCCCGAGCCTGCCCTCGTTAGGGCCTGTTGCTGAGCTCCTTGCTGAGAGTCTGGGCCCATGCATCCGGCCGCTCTGCCAGGAAGCAGGGGGAGGGGGGAGCCATACCTTTAGCAGGGCATCCATGGGATTTATACCTCTGCCCTGTCACAGTCCCCAGTGAGTATGGGTTGTAGATGTTTTATGACACACCTATATGAGTTTCACTGTAGGGTGGTAGGTGACAATTAGGGCTGTGCAGTTGGAGGGGGGTTTATTTCTGTATTGAAGCATGCTGTCTCGAGGTATTTGCGTGGTCCATTCCATGATGCAATATAATTCTCTGGTGGTCTGTCCATGTTTGGAGAAGGTGGTTTTAAATGTGTTAATGTGTATATCCCAGACTTTCTTCTCAGAGCATAGTCTGTGGTATATCAGTGCCTGGCTCTAGATAACAGATTTCTTTATGTATTTGGCATGGTTACTGGATATGGGAAGGTAATTGTGGTGATCCATGGGTTTCTTCTATATAATTGTCTGCAGGGTTCCATTGGTAAAGCTGATCATGGTGTCCAGAAAGTTGATGCTGGTGCGAGAGTGTTCATGAGACTGTTTAATGGATGGGTGGTGGTGTTTGAAGTTGTGATGGAAATCTATGAGGGAGTTTGGGTCATCTGTCCAGAAGATATCATTGATAAACCTCAGGTATATAATTGGTTTAGTGGTCCATTTGTCCTGAAATTTTTCTTCCAGAATACTATCTCCAGCATATCTACCTCTCCCCCCAGCTTAGTGTCATCTGCGAACTTGCTGAGGGTGCAATTAATCCAATCATCCAGATCCTTAATAAAGATTTTGAACAAAACCAGCTCCAAGACCGAGCCCTGGGGCACTCTGCTAGATACCTGCTGCCAACTAGACATCAAGCCATTGATCACTACCCACTGAGCCCAATAATCTAGCCAGCTTTCTATCCACCTTATAGTCCATTCATCCAATCCATACTTTTTTAACTTGCTGGCAAGAATACTGTGGGAGACTGTATCAAAAGCTTTCCCCATATCCACAGAGCCAGTTATCTCATCATAGAAGGCAATCAGGTTGGTCAGGCATGACTTGCCCTTGATGAATCCATGTTGACTGTTCCTGATCACCTTCCTCTCCTGCAAGTGCTTCAAAATGGATTCCTTGAGGACCTGCTCCATGATTTTGCTGGGCACTGAATTGAGTACCCGGTCCTGATAGGAAACCACTGGAATGTGGGAGTTTCATCTTGGAAGTGAATTTTTCGCATGGCTCTGGGAGCCAACACAGAAGGGAATGCAGGAGGGAGGATGTTGCAGCGTGAAACCCTGCAGTCAGGAGCTGCTGGCTCCTCTTCCCTACACAGGAGGAGAAAGTGGCTAGTTCTCCCCTCATTTCTAATGCAGGAAAAGCTGCTCAGACATTAACAAGAATCTAATTACACATTTATTGTTCCATGAATTAATTACCTGGCAAGTAGAGTTACCTTTTACACAGCTCTTGAACTTCAGAAGGGCCTCCTTACACCACTCCCCGGATAATTTAATTAGCATATTCATGTTTTATTAGCTATACACCGAAAGCTGGTTTGGAATCATTTGAATTAAAATTTCAAAGTCTGCCAGCAGCCCAACCCCAAGTGCTAAGCTACAGATGTGAGAGAGCAGAGCCCTGTGCATCCTACTCACTGACACTCCAAGCCTGCACTGTGTCCAACCAGCTTCTCTGGCTGCACTTTGTTTCACGCAGTGCCTGGCTGTTCTGTCTGCTGCTGCCTGCTCTGCCAGTCACAGAGCTGGGACGTGGGGTTGAGACGGATGTTCCATTCCTCCATCATCCATGTATTCTTTCCTATTAGCCATTCAGAGTAATTTATTTACAGTAACTGTGTTAGCCCATAATAGCGTTAGCAATACATTATAGTCGTGCCAATAGAAGACCATTGAAACCAGGGGATGGAGCAACGGAGAGGGTGACAGAGAGACAGGGAGCGGCTATGTTTATTGTTCTGGCTTTGGGGTTGTGCCTCAGCTGGGAACTCACTGGGGTGATGCAGGTGAAACCCAGAGGGCGAAGGGCTGAGGATGCAGGGAATGGGCCTTCACCTGCCAGTGTCTGCAGCAGAGGTGGTCTCATTTCTCATAGCTCAGGCAGTGGCACAGAGCACAGAAAGAACCTGTGGGACCAGCAGGGACCAGCCTCGCTCCCTGTCATAAACATACAGCTAAGGGTAGTATAAAATCCCTCCTTACCTGTAAAGGGTTAAGAAGCTCAGATAACCTTGTTGGCACCTGACCAAAAGGACCAATAAGGGGTGAAGATACTTTCAAATCTGTGGGGGAAGGTTTTTGTTTTTGTTTTCCTTTGTTCTCTCGGAGTCAGCAAGGAACCAGGGCAGGGAAAATACATCTCCCTAAGCCATATCTGAACTAAGCATCTAATATTGCAGAAATAGTAAATAATAGTAAGGAAATGTGTTAGATTATCTTTTGTTGTAGCTTGTGAATTTTCCCTGTGCTAAGAGGGAGGTTTATCCCTGTTTTTGTAACTTTAAAGTTTTGCCTAGAGTGGAAATCCTCTGTGTTTTGAATCTTTTTGTTACCGTGTAAAGTTATCTTCCATCCTGATTTTACAGAGGTGATTCTTTTACCTTTTTTAAAATAAATTCTTCTTTTAAGAACCTGATTGATTTTTCATTGTTCTTAAGTTCCAAGGGTTTGGGTCTGTGTTCACCTGTACCAATTGGTGAGGATATTATTCTCAAGCCTTCCCCAGGAAAGGGGGTGTAGGGCTTGGGGGAATATTTTGAGGGAATAGGACTCCAAGTGGTCCTTTCCCTGATTCTTTGTCTAAATCACTTGGTGGTGGCAGCATACTGTTCAAGGACAAGGTGGAATTTGTGCCTTGGCAAAGTTTTTAACCTAAGCTGGTAAAAATAAGCGTAGGGGGTCTTTCATGTGGGTCCCCACATCTGTACCCCAGAGTTCAGAGTGGGGAAGGAACCCTGACACTCCCCCCACCGAACATCCACCTCTTCCCAGAGGCACCCCGTGGCAGTGAGTACACGACTGCAGTCTGTTTTCCTTATTCCCAAATCACAACAGCAGGGCTCTCTTCTTTCACATCACCTCCCTCCTCCTCAGCCTCTCTCTCCCCATCCAGCCCTCACAAAACCTTCCATCTGCCTCTTCCCCACTGCAGTTTGGAATTCACTATGGAGGCACCATTGTGACTTTGTTGTTGAGATTTGCATGTAGGGCAGGGATTACAGTTCTTTATTTTTTTCACACAAAACAGGCTATATCAACCCCAGCCATACAGCACTACTCCCTGAGTCAAGACTGGGTTTTCTGTGATTTGATAAGTTGTTCAGTTTATGAGATAAAGTATTTTAAAATGACCCATTTTGCCATTTGATTCATGAGTCTAACCTTTTTCAGATCTTCTTAGGTAATAAATAGCTTAATCTGGAGCTTTGAAAAGGAACTCAGTGGCAGATTTTAACTAAACCAAAGACCAAGGTCACTGTTTAAATTTAATAATCTGAAAATAATTGATGTATTTGCATGATTCTTCATAACTGCTTCAATTTACAGGCTAGAAGCCATTGTCATCAATAGATGATGAATAAGACAAAATCTTTGAAGTCTCAATAATGCCTGGAATGGAATTTAGAAGATTTAGACTTTCAAAAAAACATGAAATTTCAGAATATGTGCAATATGTACCACATGATCAAACCCCAATTCTGTGTCTGTACATTGTGAAGGAAGTGTCCATCATCAGGAGAATAATGCTGTAATTTAATTAACTTGTTAATAATGAGTTGAGCTACTAAGTAACAGTGACCACAATATAATTAATTTGAATATCCCTGGGAACCAAAAAGTAGCACAATGATGCTAAACATTAGACTGAGAGATTTAAATAAAATAAGGAGGCCAGTCAAAAAGGTCCAGAGTCAAAAGTAAGAAATTAAAATCCTTGGATTTGTCATGGGCACTATTTAAGGCCCCAAGTAGGCAAACCACCACTGTTCAGCAAAGCACTTAAGCACATGCTTAACATTAATCAAATACTTACATCCCATTGATTTTAATGGGGTCTACACATATGCTTAACTGAATTGGCAACTAAGGAAATAATATTCTCAGAAGGCATATGTGCCTCTGAACAAAGCAGGACAGCAAGGAGTGAACCTGTCTGGCTAACTGGCAACATCAGGAGGTTCTTCAAAAGATCCTTTTGGAAATGGAAATCTAGCCCTTATGAAACCAATAAACTACAATAGAGAAGAAGGAAAACAGGAAGCTAAAATGGAATATCAAGAGCCAATAGCTACAGGCATAAAACCAAACAGCAACATATTAATGCAATTATATCAGAAGCAGGAAGCCTGTGAAAGCAGCAGCAAAGGGATCACCATGGCTAATGGGAGTAATTCAAGAAGATAAGGACATTGCTGAAATTTGGAATGGTTTTTTTGCATCAGGCTTCACTGCAGAGGCTGTTGGGGAGATTCCCACCCAGGATATGCTATTTTCTGATAAAAAAAAAAGATGAGTTGCTATCAAGGACTGAGCGGTCAGAAGAAGAGGAGCTAGAACAAACTGATACATTAAAAAACAGTAAGTCACCAGACCAGACGGCACAGCCAAGAGTTTTGAATGAGCTTGTGACGGGGTTGGGACTCACCACCTGGCGCCTCCTACTGGTTGTCTCGGGAATTAGCTCTGTCCAGTGGAGCGCCCCCTCCTGGTGGTGTCCCGTCCGTCGTCTCGCCCTCGGCTGGCGAGTCCGGACCCGCGTTGCTCCCAAGCTCACGGCGTCCTCTTCGAGCCACTGCCCTCCGGCAGTGTCCCTTAGTCCATCCTCGCCCCCTTCCGGGGGGGGATCAATCAGCTGCCTCTCTGCGTCCTGGCCGATATGGCCAACTGCACCCTCAAAGTCACTCCCCTCTTGGCAGGGGGTTGGTGCAGCTCTAGATGGCCGCTCTGTCGGCCGGGTGCAAGGCAAGGGGGGAAGGGGGGGACCCAGGCCCGCCCACTACTCTGGGTCCCAACCCAGGGATCCTCTAGTGGCAGCCGTCCTGCCCTCCTTCTCTGCCTCCGTCTGTCCACGTCCCTGGGCCGCTTCCCCTTCGGCCCCTCACACCGGCTAGGCCCTTCCCTTCAGGGCCTGCAGCCTGACAGACTTGGGGCTGGAGTTACCCTCTGCTCTCCCGGGTGCTAATCTCCCAGCCTGGAGACAGACCTTCCCCTGTCAAAGGCCTGGGACAGACTGCCTGCTCCTGTCCTGAGCAGCCTTCTTATAGGGCTGAGCCTGGCCCTGATTGGCTCCCTCCAATCTGGGCCCTGATTGGCTCCCTATAAGGCCTTCCCTGATTGGCTCCCTGTCTGCGCAGGCTCATTGGCTTGCTGCAGCCCAAATTCAGGGAGTGGGGCAGCTGCCCCACTACAGAGCTCAAGAATGAAATGGCTGGGCTGCTAGCAATAATCAGCTACTGTAACAGAGGGCTGCAAATGTGCCTCTATAGAATGAGGGGGAGCCAGGGAATTACTGACCAGTGAGCCTTACACCTTTACCAAGTAACCTGGATGAAGTGGTAATTTAAAACACAATTCTAAAACATCCAGGAGATGATGCCTTGGCTTGTGTCCAGGTTACAATGCACCATACTACAGTTGAGCTCAAGGTGCTTCTCTGCATATAAACTGGGTTAGATTGTATTTAGTTACCCCATGTTACCCAGACCTCAGCTGGATCACTTTGCCTAGCCAAGACATGGAAAACAAAGAGAAGGGATAGCTGATCAGTGGCAGCCGGTGAACCATGGGGAGCTGAGCAGTTCTGTGCTAGGAGCGATGTAGATTAATAACTTTATTAACTAGATTAAAAGAAAACATTGTTAAAAGAACAGTAAAGCTGCAAAG
This sequence comes from Emys orbicularis, assembly GCF_028017835.1. Classification (NCBI taxonomy): domain Eukaryota; kingdom Metazoa; phylum Chordata; order Testudines; family Emydidae; genus Emys; species Emys orbicularis. The sequence continues at coordinate 73,343,600 of NC_088690.1, forward strand.
CTGAGCACTCAGAAGTTAGGAAATGCCTGAATTAAGGTTGCCTGTGCAGCCCTAGCTGGTTCCTTGTGTATGATAAAGCCTGTAATTACACATCCCATCATAATCCCATCACATTCAGTGCACAGGGTGGACAGTGCTCACTGAGTGGGTAGCTAGGGAATGTTTATTTTTATTCTCATCGCTTAGTGTGTGGCCCCGAGCCTTAGTTGCTGCCATCATCCAAACTCTGCTCTGGACACAGAATTACCGAACTCTGAGGGTTAGGAGGAAAGTCTCCCCGGAGGCAGACTATCTCATCACTGTCCAGCTCGGGGCTCTTGTCCCTTCCTCTCAAGCATCTGATGCCTGCCATTGCTGGAGACAGGGCAAGAGACTAGGTGGGTCTTGAGCCTGATCCAATCTGGCAGTTCCTATGATCCTCTTTACACAGTGAAGGATGTGACGGTCATGATGGACAATCAGAGCAAGGAAATGGAATGTCTGTGTGACGGGGTTTGTTAGACCTTCTTTGCATCTTGCTGGAGGGGCCGGGGCCCTGACACCCCCCTGCCTTGGAAAAACCCACTCAGGCTGGGGTACCAACAAGACTTTCTCCTCCAGGGGCCTAGAGGGGCAGGGAGGAGCCAACCAATAAGGAGACAGGATGGAAGTTAAGAAGGCTTATTGAATTACCGGGCTTGTTTGTGAGGAGTATTCGGGGAAGGTGGAACCAGAGGGGAAGATCCTCAGTCCTAACCCAGAACCCCAGTGCAGGGTCAAGGCCCATGCTTAAGATATGTGACTTAAGAGCAGTTACTTTTCTGTGCTTATTTGTACATTTAAAGGCACAAATAGCAAAATTTCAACCCTGTTGATGCAGGGATTAAATAAGGCAAGAGTCATTGGGCCAGAGAGAGACAGAGAGCAATCATGTGAATGTGTCTATAGCCTGGGGGTTACAGCACTCCCCCAGGACAACCTTACCCAATCAAACTGTGCTATAGCCCTGAGAGGTGGCAGATCCCTGTTCAAATCTATTCTCTCCCTCAGCTGGAGGGGGGGGAACAGAACTGGCGTCTCCACATCCTGGCTATGTACCCTAACCACTGTGCCCCTCCAGCCCTGCTGAGCACACTTATTTGCCCATGCCCTGCAAGTGAATTAGGCAGAAGAAAGCCTATTGCCCCCTGCTTTGTGCATCGCATCTTGACACCTAGCATGAAGCAGCAGTGTGCAGGCCCAGAGGCACAAACATCCACACCTGCTGAACTTTTACTGCAAAAATTTAAGTGCCTAGTGCTTTTTGGTGCCTACAGGGTTTGGTGGCAGCTGGGGGCAGTGGAGTGTTGTGAATCCCAGTGGGCCTGGTCCTCAGATTTAGTCACCTAAAGTGACAGGTGCTTAAGTCCCTTTGTGAGTCTAGCCCCAGAGTTATCCCCCTACCCCCACATGAAAATGCTGAAAAACTAGATATAGAGTCACTTTCCTCCAACACCAAACATGGAACTTGTGATGGGATGGACTAGGTCCAGAGGCCCCTTGCTGGAGGCCTCAATGTCCTGCCACACCTATCCCAGGAAAGAAGCAGTAGAGGAGTCATCCAAGCAGCCTAGAGAGGCTGCAGGGAGAAGCCAATCGGGGCCCAGGAGGGCTATATAAAAGGAGCTACAGAGCCAGAGACAGGCACTTCCTTGATGGAGCTAGAGGAGTGCAAATGGTGCTCCTTCCTGGCCAAAGGGAACTGCAGCACCACAGACAGCTCAGTGCTGGCAGGGACCTGGGGAGCAAGGCAGAGCATTGGCTGGCTGCTGGGCCTGAATATAAAAGAGCTCTGAGCTAAGGATGAAGCTTTGGTGAAGGCTGGGGCCATGGGGAAGTGGCCCAGGGAACTGAAAGCAGTATAGTTCAAGGGACACGGCAATGCATGGCTGCTATTCTTAGGGTCCCTGGGCTGGGACCCGGAGTAATGGGCGGGCCCAGGTCCCTCCCCTGATAGGCCACTGGGAAATTGGCCAACAATCAGTGAGAAACCCCCAGAAGGGTAACTGAACTATTTAGTGGCCAAGCTGGAGACCTGGAGCCAGAGTAGACCAAGAGGGTGAAACCATTGCCTCCAGGGAGGAAGCCCTGGGGGTATGGCCCAATACCAGGGCCAGGACTGTTTAGAGATTGGGGGGAGGGATAGCTCAGTGGTTTGAGCATTGGCCTGCTAAACCTAGGGTTGTGAGTTCAATCCTTGAGGGGGCCATTTAGGGAACTGGGGTGAAAATCTGTCTGGGGATTGGTCCTGCTTTGAGCAGGGGGTTGGACTAGATGACCTCCTGAGGTCCCTTCCAACCCTGATATTCTATGATACCCAACCGTGAGAGATGGGTGCTACTCTGCTACATTTGGTACCAGATGTGGGGATCCCTTTGGTCTGACCCCTGATCAACAAGGGGCATGGCCATGAAAGAGGTGATCCCCCTGTTGGTGGCAGACCAGGGCGCTGCTATGCAGCAGCAGGCTCAGGCCCTACTGATGCAATTAATGAAGAACCTGCAGAGACAACAGGAGGCCAAGTTTGTGGTCCAGCAACAGTGACAGGAGAGCCATCCCAACCAGCAGGAGTGGATACAGAGGCAGTTGGGTCACACCACACCCAAGAACCCAGTTGGTGACAGAAGTGGTGGTTGGTTGGCTCTGGGCCTGGCAAAGCTCAGCCCAGAAGATGACCCCAAGGCCTTCCTCTGGACCTTTGAGTGGGTCACAAGGGCAGCAGACTGGAAAGGTATGGCACTGCAAAGTTAGCAGCCAAACAGCCTTAGCTCTGCCCTGGAGTGGAGCCTTGCAATAACTATAGCATTAGGATTAAGGTGGTTTTGGTCTCAGATTAGATTAATTGGTAATTAAAGGTAGAATAGGTTTAATGTATGTTTTCCCTCCTGCCATAACTTAAGCCTGGCCTAAACCTAAAACATAAGTTGAGCTAGTTACATTGCTCAGAGCCGTGAAAAATGTTGTGCCCTGTGCAATGTAGATAGGTCAACTTAATCCCCACTGTAGGTACAGCCATGTTAACGGAAGAAATATTTTGTCAATCAAGCTACTTCCTCTTGGAGAGGTGGATTAAATACATGAACAGAAACCCCTTCCGTTGACGTGGGAACCATCTACATGACCAGTGTACTTGCAGTACCATAGCTGTGCCGCTGTAGCTGCTGTAGTGTAGATATACCCTAAGGCAAAGAAAGAAGCTGTGTTTGGGAGACTGACACCGCACAAACTTCCTGAGTCCTAATGTCTCTTGCACTGTATCGGCTCCCTTCTCTACTCCTGCCTCAGCTCCTGGCAGGTTCTCTACCTGGGGTCAGGAGTCGGCTGGCTGCGCCAGCTGCCCCAGCTTCTTTTATGCACTGGAGTCATGAGCCACATAAAGACTACAGCATATTAAAAAATCAAGAAGCTAAAAAAACAAATAGTGACTATGTTCAGGGTCAATAGCAGTAAAAACTGACCTTAGGATAAATAGTGCAGCGATGGCTCCAAGACATTTTGAAACACGGAAGCGCCTCAAGGTATTATTTGCTGCTCCTGGTTTTTTCCTGTTAAATGTGTAGTTTAATATATTTCTATTTAGGTTCTTTCATGCGTGCCATAAATATCCTGGGGAGGGGTGCCATAGAACTAGCTTAAGCATTTAAAGAGGCAGGGGCAGATAACATACCCTAGGTGTGCAGGATCACTACATTAACATTCCTTAGGAACCTTAACATCTGCATTCTTACTCCTTTCAGTTTTAACTGTGCAGGCACAGAACGGCATTAACATAGACGTTTGCATTTAATTTCCTTTTCTTCTTTTTTTTTTTAAGAAAAAGAAATTTTGTTGGTGGTTTTATTCCAATAGACCTTTATAATCTCCCACTCAAAAGACTTTTCCTAGCAGCAGACTGAGAGCAACAACCACGGTTGCTGTCTGTCTAGGTAGAAGAAGTGTGCAGTGATATCACACTGAAGGGCAGAATTTCCTCACACTAAGCTAAAAATGATGGTTCACACTAGGTAGAAGGCATCTGACTTTGATCACCAATAAAGTACATGAGCTCAAGCTCTCACTGAACTCAGCACTCTGGATAGCCAGAGAGAAACAGCATCCAGAAAACACCTGCTCCTACCTCCAGGAGCAGGGAGACTCCACTTTTCCCTCTTGAGAAGTGGCCTAGCCATCATGAGCCACCCCCTCCAGATAAGATACAGTTAGTGGGAAACTATCCCATGTGGAGGAGGCTGGCTGGCAGAAGGCACAAAGTTACCCATAGGAAGAAGAGGCAATGACAGCAAAGACAATGGAGAGAGAATTGGAACTGGGAGGAGAGCAGGGAGAAAGTAGCATAAAATGAGAACAGAGGGTATAGACAGGTGAAATTATTCTGTTCTGTGTGATGCCAACACAGAGGACCAGGGAATTACAGAGCAGTCAACCTAACTTTGAAACCTGGAAAGATAGTGGAACAAATGATTAAACAATCAGTCTGGAAGCACCTAGAAGATAACAGGGTTATAAGGAATAGCTAGCATGGATTTATCAAGAACAAATCAGAGCAAACCAACCTATTTTCCTTCTTTGACAGGGTTACTGAACTAGTGGATGGGGGAAACAGTAGAGGTGATATAACTTGATTTTAGTAAGGCTTTTGACACAATCTCACATGACATTATCATAAGCAAACTAGGGAAATGTGATCTAGATGAAATTACTGTAAGGTGGTGTGCACAACTGGTTGAAAGATCATACTCAAAGAGCTATCACTGGTTTGCTGTCAAACTGGGAGGGCACATCTATTGGGGTCCTACAGGGGTCAGTACTGGGTCTGTGTGATGCAACCTGGACCGGGGTACCACTGAGCCATCTGTCCCACCAACCTGGGCTCCCTCTCATGCTGTGATGCTGTTGGCAAGCTACAAACCTCGGGCAGATACTGCACTTACACAGACATCCATGGGCAGGGACACACCCAACTGAGTTACAGGAATGCTTCCCCCAGCCACTCGTGAACCAATAATAGAGGCTCCAGCCAATTCCCCTGAGCTCTTATGCCTTGAACCCCAGAACTGTAATGTCTTGCCCTGGTCAGATGCCTGACCAGTGCCAGTCCGCCCCTTCCTCGATGTGGAGAGGACACATGCTAGCCTTTGTAAACTGAGCTGAGATTTCCCAAGGACTTCAACCAAAACACACCCTCCCCAGTTCAAAGTCTTTGTTCTCCAGACGTGTTTCCAGGTGTTGAGTTGGGGAGGGGGAGCGGGGCAGGAAAGAGGCCAAGTCATGATGTCACTTCCCCTCTTTCATAGTTTCTTCCAGCTTGCTGGAAAGATCTAGCTTGTGATGTGGAGGTCTGCCCCCACTGGTCAAGCATTCTCCATTGTTTACGTGGTCTCTCTGAGAAATCTTCTGGGATGGTCGTTGGGAGTGTGGATTCCCTTTAATGGGCCATCAGCAGTATCTGGCTGCTCCATTGTTGTATCTGAAAGGCTGGTTGTGGGTGTTCCCAGCCTCCCAACATATTTCAGTAACACACACATAGCAAAACTTCATAACTTCCCATACAATTATAGCACATTGTGATGTTCCCCTCTGGTGTTATCTAGACCGGTGATCTGCTAGGCCACTCCAATTCTTGACTCTGGGAGCCAGCCTTACCTTGCTTTGCTGTGAGAACCCCCACTCCTAGGATGTTTACGCACAACCTCTAGCATGTAAGCTGCTCCCAGCTACTTGCAAGCAAATGACACTAGCCAATATCTCCGGTCCCAGACACAACCCTAGGAACTTCCATCTTGCAGTGTCCAGTTATGCCCGCTGGATGCTGCAAGCTTATATGAGTTTGTCAATTTAACAAAGAAATTGATATGTACCAGGCTTGTTATCCCAAGGGGAGCCTCTTACACACTTCAAACCAAACACACTGCTTCAGGTAGAATAAACAAACAAATGTATTAACTATAAAGATAGATTTTAAGTGATTATAAGTCAAAGGATAACAAGTCAGATTTGGGCAAATGAAATAAAAGCAAAATGCACTCTAAGCTGATTTTAACATTTTCAATACCCTTACAAACTTAGATGCTTCTCACCACAGGTTGGCTGGTTGCTCTTCAGCCAGGCTCTCCCCTTTGATCAGTGCTTTAGTCGCTTGGTGTAGTGTCTGTAGATGTAGGTAGAAGAGAGAGAGAGAGCATGGCAAATGTCTCTTCCTTTTATCATGTCCTTTCCTCCCTCTTGGTTTTGCCCCCCTCCCCCACTTCAGAGTCAGGTGAGCATTACTGAGTCTCTCCAAGCAAGATTGAGCAATTCCCCTGGTGTGGCCTCATGCAGGTGAGTCATTGCATTGTAACTCCCTTGCTGGACAATGGCTGTTGATGGGTTGTTTGACACCCCACCCAGGCATTGGTTACTTTCCTTGCTGTTGCCTCTGGGGAGCTAATATCTGGCTGATTCCCCCAACTTACAGCATGTTTTAGTGACAACCATACTACACAATTCTCATAACTTCATATGCATTAATGATATACATGTATGGATAGAGAAATGACTTTCAGCAGATCATAACCTTTCCCCTGATACCTTACAAGGCATGCTTTATATGTAAGATCACGATTATATGAAAATGAGGAATATGGGGGTTACAGCATGTTCCCCCAAAGTATAGAATGTCACAGACATACAATACAACAGGGTATTAATGTTCAGCAGATCAAGACTTTTAAAATGATACCTCACAGGGCATACTTTGTACAAAACTTCTCATAATTATATGACAGTGGTGAATATTGGGGCTCCAGGGTGCTGCTTTGAGGTACAGAGTGACACAGTCTGTACTATTCAATGTTTTCCTTAATGACTTGGATAATGGAGTGGAGAGTATGCTTATAAAATCTGTGGATGAAACCAAGCTGAGAGGGGTTGCAAGCACTTTGGAGGACAGGATTAGAATTCAAAACGACCTGGACAAATTGGAGAATTGGTCTGAAATCACCAAGATGAAATTCAGTAAAGACAAGTGCAAAGTACTTCACTTAGGCAGGAAAAATCAAAAGCACAACTACAAAATGTGCAATAACTGGCTAGGCAGTAGTACTGCTGAAAAGGATCTGGGTGTTAGAATGGATGACATTGAATATAAGTCAGCAGTGTGATGTAGTTGTGAAAAAATACTAATATTCTGAGGGGGATTAACAGTTTCATATGTAAGACACGGGAGGTAATTGTCCCTCTCTACTTGGCACTGGAGAGGCCTCAGCTGGAATTCTGGGCACCACCCTCTAGGGAAAATGTGAATAAATTTTAGAGAGTCCAGAGGAAAGAAACAAAAATGGTCAAAAGTTTAGAAAATCTGACCTGTGAGGAAAGGTTAAAAAACTGGACATGTTTCGTCTGGAGAAAAGGAGACTGGGGGCGGCGGGGGGCTAATAAGTCTTCTAATATTTTAAGAGCTGTTATAAAGAGGATGGGGATCAACTGATCTCCTTGTCCACCAAAGGTAGGAGAAGCAATGGGTTTAGTCTGCAGCAAAGGAGATCTATGTTAGATGTGAGGAAAAACTTTCTAACTCTAAGGAGAGTTAAGTTCTGGAACAGGCTTCCAAGGGAGGTTGTGGAATCCTCATCTCTGGAGGTTTTTAAAAGCAGGTTGGACAAAAGCTTGTCAGGAATGGTCTAAGTTTACTTGGGCGTCAGTGCAAGGGGCTGGACTTGATGACATCTTGGGGTCACTTCCAGCCTGACATTTCTATGGTTTTACCCAGTGCCCAAATAGTCTGAGCAAAACTGTACAGTCAGAGTTTATAAAGAGCTAGATATATCTCTGTAGATATAGGTAATATAGACACTAGTGACATCCAATGTGTGATTGATGCAAGAAATTAGTATTCAAACTTTTCACCCCCAGTGGTAGGTTATCAGTTTGCAGCTGCTCCAGTTCTACAGTGACTGGAATTGCTACCATTAGAGTTGAATAAATAGTGAGGGGAAAATCCATGAATATTAATTGGAATTTGAAGTGAGTTTCAATGAGGTGGTGTTCACTCCCTACAAATATTTGAGCATTATTGTCACAAATACTGTGAAAAGCAAATTTTTAGCTTGAACACTCAACTATTCACAAAACCCAAGTTCTGAATTGTGCATTTCATTGCAAATTCACAATTCACACTGAGTTGGCTGGTTCCATAAGTCATGTGGCATTGTTTCTGTTTCCTGATTGGATGATACTAGCAAACAAAGCAAATATACCCATTGAACATACAATGTTCTGTGTTGTTGGATGCATACATCATAGCATAAACAGCTGTTCATGAATATTGCCCCCAAACTCTGATAAACACAAGACCAAATGACAAAATGTTACACACCCTCCCCCCCCCCCCGCATTCTTTTGGTATGATTGCCAAGTTCTCAGAATTCTGTTTTCAAAAATTCCCATTTTTCTTCACAGAAGAGTTTGTGACATTCACTTTGAGCTCAAAATGTCACAATTTCATAACTACAGCCACTGTAATGTTTATGCAAAAGTACCATCTTTGGGAATCTTGGCTTGAGTGGTGAAGACAGAGCAGGGAAAAACAATGGACAGAAAGTCACACCCAGTGGTGGATTAGCCACTGTGCCAATGGGACCCGTGCCCAGGAGCCCTGGCCAATTAGATCACCCCAGCATCTCGACCTGCTCAGCCTTGCTCTTCTGCCGGGGAGCAGGGTCAGGGTGCAGGGACTTGCCCCACCCTGCCTGCCTGCCCAGCGCTCCTGCTGGGGAGTGGGGTCAGGGCATGGGGACTTGCTCTGCTCAGTCTGGCGCTCCTGCTGGGAAGCATCAGGAGCGTCGGGCAAGCCCCCACGCCCCAACCCCATTTCCCCAGCAGGAGCACCAGAGAGGGTGGGGGAGGCACTGCAGGTAGAAGGGGTGGGGAGGGGCCCCCACTTGCTCTGGCCCAGGGCCCCACAAAACCCTAATTTGCCCCTGGTCACACCTGTATAACAGATTATTACCACACAGAAAATGTCTTTAACTGATATTTAGGGTTACTCCAGTGACTGCTTTAACTCTTGTACACTCTATATAATAAGAACATTACAATTAAAGGGTGGAAATGACCAGGTAGGGTAATGTATCAAAAGGTCTCATAATCCTTCCAGTTTGTATGTTCAGCTAACAAAATATTGACATATAAAAATTCACCTTACCTATTTCACAAAGCTCCTTAACTCTGCCCCACAGAGTGCAGCAATGACCTGATGAGGAGGGAGATACACAGCTCTGGTGAGATAGCTTCTGAAATAGGATGATCACTTCTGAGCACCTCAGACTGGAAAGATATTTGACAACATGCAGGGAGTTCAGAGAGGAGCAAGAGGAATAAGCAGGGGCCAGAGGGACTGATGTGAGAGACAAGATTAGAGGAGTTGAATAAGTCCGCTTCGGCTAAAGTAGAAGTGGGGACAGGATATCTGTTTTCAAGGATCTGAAGGCTGTAAGCACCAAGGAGGGAGGGGAATTCTTTAGGGTGGCATCAGGGGATTGGAGACAGACATAATGGGATGAACCTGAGAAAAGAAAAAGCTCTAGAGATCTGCTCTAGGAATTATTTGGGGGCAGTTCCCTGGCCTGTGTTATACAGGGGGTCAGACTGGAGAATCACAGTGGAATCTGTTGGCCTTGGACTCTATGAATCTGTGCACATGTTGGTGACTAGCATCACTGATGCCATTGATTTATATGGGGCCGTGGATCCAAAGTGCTGGGTGAGAGTAGCTGCCATGTGCTTTCCGCCCAGGGCGGGTGCAGGCAGCCATGCTGCAAGAAGACCAGCAATAACTGTGGAAATCCACTCATAGCCCAGGGGAGTGTGTCACATCCAGTGCTCCTCCCTAACCCCACCTCTTCCCCAGTCCCAGTTCCACCCAACAGGGGCACAAAGCCTTGATCCTATGGGTCTGGCTGCAAAAAGGAAGCATTCAGTGGAGTTGCTGCTGTTCTTCCACTCCAGCGAATTTGGCCCCTCCTGCACTCTGTGGAGTTTGCAAACATGCTTGGTTACAGATGTCCGCATCCCCTGTGAACTGCTGTGCTATTGCTGAATAGTCACCGAGCCATCTGAATGAGTAATGTTCAAATTCAGGGCAATTCACACTGTTCACATTGAGTGTTCGCTGTGTCTACTGTGAGCTGAGTTGGTTGGTCAGTCAATCAGTCACCTAAGTCACATGGTGTTTCTGCTTCTTAATTAGCTGACTGAAATTTTTAAATAGGAGAATAACAAGAATAGCAAATTACAAGTAATAAGCAGTGAATAGCGAGACATGAAGGGCCTATAGCGAATAGGGCACATTTCCAAGCAAACAATCCTTGATGCAAGAATCCATGAAGATTTGAGATTTGTGAAGATTTCCATGAATACTCATAGATAATGGGGGCCCATGATTCCCAGCAAATTGACCAGGCAGCTCAGATTCATAAATGTATTCATGAACCAGATCTCTCACTGTGACAGTGCACCCCATATTCTTCACAGTGATATTATGATATGGTTGTAGCATAATTATGATGCATTTTATGCAAGATGGGTTATGTGAGATGTCACTGAAAAGATTATGATTTGATTAATATGATTATCCTATTTGTACGCATGTATAATTTTTGTATCTGAAGTTATAAATAGTGACTATGTATCTATACTTCAAATGTAGTTACACCTGGGTAACGCCCACTAGACAAGATGCTTTCAGTATAGCTGGTTTTAAAGGGCCTATTCAGGGTAATGGGCCATTAAAAATAACAATAGGCCTTAGGAGAGGCTTATCTCCCACCTGGTGAGCCTTCCTGAGAACGCTACAGACAGCCTGTGAGTGATGGCTCCTATGACTCTACAAGAACATGTGACCAGGCCACATGATGCTGGACTCCATCTTGGGATGTCAGTATTTTTCCACAAACTGGTCTGGGAACCAAGCTTTGGGAACAAAGGGTTCCCACCATATGCAAAAGCTATATAAGTCAGGGAATGACATCATCTGGGTTTCTTCACTCCCCACACAAGAAGACTCCTGGAAACACGTGAGGAACAAAGACTGAACTGGGGGAAGTGCTGGACCCAGGCTAAAGGGATCTCTAGCCTGTGTATAAAACACCCGGGGATTCCAAGCTGTATAGCAAGTGCAGCTTGCCCCTTAAGAATCTGAAGCTGGCTTGTATCATCTCTTAGGGTGAGAATCTGCTAATTCATGTCCAATCTATCTAGTATATTAAACTTAATTTGAGTTTTTTGTTTATTTGCTAGGTTATCTGCTTTGATCTGTTTGCTATCCCTTATAATCACTTAAAATCTATCTTTTGTAATTAATAAACTTGTTTTTTGTTTAATCTAAACCAGTGAGCTTTGACTGGAGTGCTTGGGGAAAATCTCTGCTTGGTTACCACAAGTGTACATTGTTCTCTTCACATTGAGGGAGAGGCAGACCGGGTATTAAACCCATATACTGGCCAATTTTGATCAGGGCAGGACGGTACTGCTGTGGGGTCCCAGGCTGGGAAGCTGGTGGTTAGAGAGTCTGTGTGTAACTGCAGCTGCGTGTGGGACCTGTATGAATGCTGGTGAAAGTGCAGGCTGGAGGGTTTTGCAGCTTGTCACAGCAGTACAGTGTGAGAGGGAGCCCAGGCTGGTGGGTCAGGGGGCTCAGTGGTACTCCATTTCTAGGTGGCACCCCGGGGGGAACCTGTCACACTCACCATTCAGCAAAGTCTATACTCAGAGGAGAGTAGCAAGTGGCCCATACAAAGGCCAAGCTAACCTGAGCTAGGCCCTGCGGGGTTGCAGGCCTGTGTTGGGGAACGGCTGAACACAACAGAGTAAAGTGCAGATGAGGGTTGGTATGGGTGATGGATGTGTGGGGGCAGGGGCTCTCCCCTGTGTGACAGCTGGGGTGGGGCTGTGGCTTCTGGACATACAATTTAAAGCTGTCAGTGGAATTTGTTTTCATTTTCTATTCTGCCTGTAGATTCAAAAATTTGCAATAAATTACAGAAATTAAATTTTAAGCTCACTATGGAAGGATAATGAATCTGAAATGTGTGATTTTTTTTTTTTATTTTTTTTTTGGTAAAATTACATTCTTTCAAATGCTTAGATTCGAGGAACACTATCTCATAAGTGAAGTACACAAAAAACCACAATCAAAATGACCTATACAAAACATAAAGACGAGTTAATAGGATTGCTGTGAATTCTAAAGGGAGTGGGTGTCGAACAGCACAAGTGGGCTTGAAATGGGCCATTTATAATCTCCAATTCCATTAACAAATTTTAATATAGTCTTTGAGGGTAGGAAGCAGTCGTTAATAAAACTTTAAATTAAAGCGTGCTAGCTGTCGGATTAGATCATTAAAATTGCAGGGTATTGGCGGCTGGCTGGCTCTGCAGCAGAGACAGCATCGCTAAACCGACAGTTTTGCGCCAATGAAATAATTCCAAAGCAAATAGAAAAAGGAATAAAACAATTTTATATGTGTGAATTATGATTCTATATCCTGTGTAATGAAGAGAGAAATGTAATCATATTTCATCAGCCCTGGGTACAATCAGTGTGTCTGCAGGGCCATGAGACAAAACACGGAGGCAGGAGGATGCCTAGGATGGGTAGGCAGCAGGCCATGCAGACTGACTCACAGGCACAATGCTTGTACTCTGGGGCAAGGGATCTGCCAGAGGCCCCAGATGATTCTAAGCTGGGGATGTCTTTCCTGCCTTGGCCTGGAGAGCAGACCTGGGGTTTGGAGTGCTCAGGGAAAGACAGTCACCCAGAGCCTGGAACACAACTTGCCCCACTTGAGCCCAATCCAATGCTCTATCCACTAGGCCACACATGTGCTGAGCTGAGCCTTGGCCACTCCAAGCTGCACTGCTGGTGCAAATCAGCCATGGGGTCACAATCACCATCCCAAGGAGGAACACTTGTGCAGTGCATCTTTGCTGGGTGGTTTAGAGCAGGGGTTCTCAAACTGGGGGTCGGGACCCCTCAGGGTGTTGCGAGGTTATTACATGGGGGGTTGCAAGCTGTCAGTCTCCACTCCAAACCCTGCTTTGCCTCCAGCATTTATAATGGTGTTAAATATACAAAAAAAGTTTTTAATTTATAAGGGGGGGGGTTGCACTCAGAGGCTTGCTGTGTGAAAGGGGTCACCAGTACAAAAGTTTGAGAATCACTGGTTTAGAGCTACTGCATTAGCTCGTACATTACTCCCCTGCTGCCGGCACAGGGGCATAGCCATGGCTAGCAGTGAATGCAGTGGGGCTGGAAGGGGACTGTAATGTGAGGCTGGGGACTCTGGACAAGGCACCCCCATGACACACCTATACAATCAACTAACAGAAATATTAGACACCCAAGAAGACCCCAGCCCCCCAAACTGTGTCCTAGGGGATCTCCTGAAAAATGTGTTGGTCACACCATTAGGGTTCGGTTGGCACTGGAATCAGGAGGTGAAATTGCAACATGTGCAGACAGACTTGCGCTAGCTTAGATCAAAGGTCAGCTGTGGCAGCACAGGCTGTGAGCACTGGACAACATACCCAAGGTCCTGGTTCACTTCTCTAGTGTCTCAAGCTAGCTTTGATCTAAGCTTGCTCAGGTAAATCAACATGTTCTGCAATCATGCCTCTCGACTGGAGCACAGACAGGTCCAGAGTGTCACAACCTGGGTAGTAGTGGAGCAGAGAGCAGGGGGGAACAGTGTCCTACTTGCTGCCTCTCAAAAAGCAAGAGCTTTTTCACTATCATAATGGCCCCGCAGAATGACAGGTTTTCAATCAAGTTAGCTTAACTGGATGGAAACCCCACGTTACCACTGTGGACACCGATAACACCTTTACATTCATTTGAGCTGGTCAAGTTGTAGCCTAGGCTAGACCATGACCAGCTGTAATCAGTTAAGAGGTGCTAGTCTGCATCTGTACTCCGGAAAAGATGGAGCATGAGTTGGGAGTTAGCGAGGCCCGACCTGAACTTGACCAGTTTGCTGACAGTGTGATAATCAGAAATGTTGACATGAGAATGGTTTGATATCTGGGGATTGGCTTCTAATAATGATTGATGGGAGTTGTGTCACATTGGCAAGAAGCAATTCACAGCCTGGGGCTTGAAGAAGATGCTCACTAATTTCTTACTTTACCCACAATATTTCACCATCCTCTTTGTTATGCCGTCGTATCTCCTTGGCTTGGTAAATACTCCTGATGCAAAATGTCCCCTCCTCACCTCTGCCTCTCATTTGGTACACAGGGAGGCCAGGCCATATCATGTGAGTTGAGCAATAGGTCCTATTTCCCTGCTTCATCCTCATTTAAAGGTTGCCTAGCAAGCCCTGAGAGTTTAAACCAAGAGGTTAGAGATCCTGTTGCGTTATGTGGATCTGTTTAATCTTGGTAGTCACCTCTCATCACAAAAGGCTCCAGTGCTCCATGAGTCTCAAACGTCCCTCTCCACCACTGGCATGTCCATGGGCTGTTCTCCCAAATCAGCTGGCTTTGTTGTTCACTTGTGCTATACATTGGAAGGGTCTCCATGAAGATGCCCTGTACTGATTCTTCAGTTCTCATCCTAGATCTTTGATTTTATGACTCTTCTTTTACTTGTCTCTCTTCCTAATTCCCAGCATGCCTCAGGATAGCCATTGTGCTGTCACCCAAGAGGCAGCAGGTACCATCCTGTACTCTGTGTCTAGGTGGCAGATCTCTTGAGCCAGGTCCCTTACTATAAAGTCATCATGCAAGTTCACTTGCCTGTTCATCTTTTGCTGCTCCTTTTCAGTGCCTGCCTCTTGATCACTGGCTGTGGAGCTGACCTACTGATCTCCTTTATGCTCCTCTCAGCTTAAGCCTTCTTCACTTTATAAAGGCAGAATATGTACTACATGCTCCACTCACTTTTCCTTCTGCTATTTCTACTTCTTCTGCTGTTGGCTGATGCCACTTTCTCCCATCTTCCTTCATGCTTCTCCCCATTCCAGATTTGAAACCTACCATACCTCTCCCAGATCTGCTTCTCTCTGTGCTCTGTCTGATCTGCTTTCTCCTAGCAACTTCCATGGCTGTTCCAGCCTTCACCTTCTCCAGAATGGAATCAGCTCACCCTTCATGTGCACAGTGTGTCGCATTCTGGGTCTTTGCTCATTCCTACGAAAGTCTAACCTGTTCCACATGGAACAGCCAGGATAAGAAGAGAACAAAAATGAAAAATTCCTGGATCATCTCTGTAGGTTCTTGAAACCAAAGGATGCTCAGCCAAAAGGTCCCTAAATCACATACAGGACAACATTATAGGGACTCCAAAGAACTGGCATTGGGGAGTGTGACTTTGGGCAGGACATAGGCTACAGCCACCTGGGAAAGTGGTTTCCCCTAGTCTGGAGGGCTGGGGATGCTGGCAACTTGGTGTAAGGAAGAAAACTGCAGAGGCAAAGATTATAACTTGCTAACATTAAGCTGTAGTCACTAGAAAGCCTGTTTTTTTTTTGTTTTGTTTTGTAACCAGACCTGTCTCTTTTTCTCTTGCTTAGGATCACTTAAAGCTCTGCTCTTTGATAATAAACTTATTCTTGTTTTATTTCAAAACTGTCTCAGTGCTGGGGGTTAGAGTGAAGTGTGAGTCTTCAGCTCACCTGTCAGGGTGATGTGTGACCTGTCTCTTTGTGGGCAGTGAACCTATTCATTTCTCTAAGGGCTTGGCTACACTGGCACTTTATACCGCAATAAAGCCTCCCAGAGCATTCTATCTTACTCCCCGTCCACACTGGCAAGGCACGTAGAGCGCTCTGACTCCCTGGCTAGAGCACTCTTGGTATTCCACCTCCATGAGAGGGATAACGGCTGTTGCGTATTGGCTGAGACGCCCCAGGGACAGTGTAAATGGGGAGTTACGTTACAGTGCTCTGACTGACCTCCGGAAACGTCCCATAATCCCCTTAAGTCAAGTGGCCTCTTTTCTCTTTGTTGTGAAATCGGCTGAGGAATGTGGAAGTGCCTTTTCAGAGCTCCGTTTCATACAGTGGCTGCTTATCTGCAATGGGGCAAAGCAAACGTTTACTGAGTGAGTGAGTGAGAGGCAGGGGGGCTAGGGGGATCTGAACTTACAAGACAGCATGTTGACACACTCTCAGCACTCCAAAAACCCACTCTCTCTCTCCCCCCACATACGAACAACACACTCCACCCCACCCCCCTCATTTGAAAAGCACGTTGCAGCCACTTGAATGCTGGAATAGATGCCCATAATGCACCGCTCCCAATGCCACTGCAACTGCCACAAATGTGGCCACGCCAGTGCGCTTGCAGCTGTCAGTGTGGACAGACTGGAGCACTTTCCATAGTGCGCTCTCCGAAGGCTGGTTTAATCCAAAGCGCTCTACAGCTGCAAGTGTAGCCATGGCCTTAGTGTCCAGAGAGAGGGACTGGACACTGCAGGGCGATGTCTGTGGGGAACTCAGGAGCTGGGGTTCACTGCCTTGTTCATGGTAAGGCAAGGCTTAGACTGGCAGAGTGCTGCAGAGTTTGCTGGCAAGGTGACAGGCTGGCATGGCTGGGAGCTGACACAGCTTAGCTGCAGCAAACTCTCCCTTGCTGAGGCAGAGGGGTAACACCGGGGTTCACAGTTCAGGGTCTCCTGAGGTTGAGACCAGTGCCGATGGCCCAGCTAGCTGCTTGGCTTCATCAGAGAATGGAATCTCAGAACACAACCCTTCAAAGGCATTTGATTTCTGGAAAACAAATCAAAGTCACTCTCCCTGTCATTATTCGTTTCCCCATTCTATGCTGTAATTTGCTGGTTGTTGTAGGCAGCAGGGTGTTGCAGTGTGACTCTCAGTTCAGCCACCCATGTGTAAGTATTATGGCCAGAAGCTCCAGAGAAAAGAGCTCTCTACTTCCTCTGTAAGTGAAAAGGAAAAAGTGCTGCCATAGGGAGTGCTGCCATAGTCTATGTCATTTGCATAGACTACCAACCCACAATTCACCTACTGACACATGAATCTGGATTTTTGGGGGTAGTGGGCTCCTAAAGCAGCTTAAAGAAAGGAAAGTTCTTACTTTGTTGTAAAGAGCTTGTTTCTAAGTAGCCAGGATTCAGGTCAAGGGTTCTAAGTACAGAAAAGGCAGTAGTGTTCAATAGCTATTTCTGTTCTGTTCTGTATCTGGGTAAAACAAATGGATGAGGTTATCATATCATATGATAATGCATTCTGCTAGCATCTCAGAGGATGTTAAAAAGCAGCCACTCAATTTATACATTTTAAAAACAAGAAATCTGGGTAACTTACATCTAAGAGTTTTAAAAGAGCTGGTTGCAGAACTTGTTTGACCATTAATGTGGACTTTCAGAAAGTCTTTGAACACTGGGGAAGTTTTAGAAGATGTGAAAAAAAACTAATGTTGTGCCATTATTTTTAAAAAGGGAACACAATGACATGGGTAGTTATAGTCCTCTCAGCCTGACATTAGTCCCAGGCAAGATAATGGAGTGACTGGTACAGGACTCAATTAATAAAGATTTAAAGGCGGGAAATATAATTAATGGCATTCAACATGCATTGAAAGCTGTCTAAATGGTAAGTCTCAGAATGTAATTGTAAATGGGGAATCATCATTGAGTTGGTCTGCTTTTTGTGTTGTCCCACAGGGACTGGTTCATGGCCCTATGTTAATTAACATTTTTATCAATGACCTAGAAGAAAAGATAAAATCATCACTGAGAAAGTTTGCAGATGACACAAAGACTGAGGGAGTGGTAAATAATGAAGAGGACACGTCACTGATATAGAACAATATGGATCACTTGGTAAACTGAGCACAAGCAACCAATATGCATTTTAATGTGGCTAAATATAACTGCATACTAAGGCTGTCAAGCGATTAAAAAAATTAATCGCGATTAATCATGCGATTAATCTCACTGTTAATCATAGAATACCATTTATTTAAATATTTTGGGGTGTTTTCTGCATTTTCAAATATACTGATTTCAATTACAAGTGTATAGGGCTCACTTTATATTTATTTTTCATTACAAGTATTTGCACCGTAAAAAAAACAAAATAAATAGTATTTTTCAATTCACCTAATACAAATACTGTAGTGCAATCTCTTTATCATGAAAGCTGAACTTACAAATGTAGAATTATGTACAAACAAACTGCATTCAAAAAGAAAACAATCTAAAATTTTAGAGCCTGCAAATGCGCTCAGTCCTACTTCTTATTCAGCCAGTCGCTTACACAAACAAGTTTGTTTACATTTGCAGGAGATAATGCTGCCGGCTTGTTTACAATGTCACCTGAAAGTGAGAACAGGTGTTCGCATGGTACTGTTGTAGCTGGCATCACAAGATATTTATGTGCTAGATGCGCTAAAGATTCATATGTCCCTTCATACTTCAACCACTATTCCAGTGGACATGTGTCCATGCTGATGACGGGTTCTGCTCAATAACCATCCAAAGCAGTGCGGACCGACGCATGTTCATTTTCATCATCTGAGTCAGATCCCACCAGCAGAAGGTTGATTTTCTTTTTTGGTGGTTCGGGTTCTGTAGTTTACGCATCGGAGTGTTGCTCTTTTAAGACTTCAGAAAGCATGCTCCACACTGAGTTCTCAGAATTTGGAAGGCACTTCAGATTCTTAAACCTTGGGTCAGTTAGAAATCTCACATTGGTACCTTCCTTGCGTTTTGTGAAATCTACAGTGAACGTGTTCTTAAAATGAGCATGTGCTGGGTCATTATCTGAGACTGTTATAACATGAAATATATGGCAGAAGGTGGGTAAAACACAGAGCAGGAGACATACAATTCTCCCCGAAGGAGTTTGGTCAAAAATTAAATTAACGCATTATTTTTTTAACGAGCGTCATCAGCATGGATGCATGTCCTCTGGAATGGTGAATGGAGCATGAAGGGACATACAAATGTTTAGCATATCTGGCACGTAAATATTTTGCAATGCCAGCTACAAAAGTGCCATGCAAATGCCTGTTCTCACTTTCTGGTGCCATTGTAAATAAGAAGAGGACAGCATTATCTCCTGTAAATGTAAACAAACTTGTTTGTCTTAGCGATTGGCTGAACAAGAAGTAGGACTGAGTGAACTTGTAGGCTATGAAGTTTTACATTGTTTTGTTTGTGAGTGCAGTTATGTAACAAAAAAAATCTACATTTGTAAGTTGCACTTTCACAACAAAGAGATTGCACTACAGTACTTGT
This sequence comes from Emys orbicularis, assembly GCF_028017835.1. Classification (NCBI taxonomy): domain Eukaryota; kingdom Metazoa; phylum Chordata; order Testudines; family Emydidae; genus Emys; species Emys orbicularis. The sequence continues at coordinate 73,362,858 of NC_088690.1, forward strand.
ATGAGGTGAGTTAATTGCAAGAGTTAACTGCGATTAATCAACAGCCCTACTGCATACATTTAGGAACAAAGAATTCAAGCCACACTTACCAGATGGGGGACTCTGTCCTGGGAAGCAGTGACTGAAAAAGATTTGGGGTAAGGAGGGGTGGATAATCAACTGAACATGAGCTCCCAGTGTGACATTATGGCCAAAAGGGATAATGCGATCTTTGGGTGCATAAATAGGGGAAACTCAAGTAGGAGCAAAGAGGTTATTTTACCTCTGTATACGACACTAGTGTGACTGCTCCTGGAATACTGTTTCCGGTTCTGGTGTCCACAATTCAAGAAGGATGTTGATAAATTGGAGAGGAGTCAGAGAAGAGCCATGAGAATGATTAAAGGATTAGAAAATCTGTCATATAGTGATAGACTCAGGGAACTCAATCTATTTAGCTTAACAAAGAGAGGGGTAACGGGTGACTTGATTAGTTTGTAAGTGCCTACATGGGGAACAAATATTTGACAATGGGCTCTTCAATCTAGAGAGAAAGGTTTAACACGATCCAATGGCCTGAACCTAGACAGTTTCACACTGGAAATAAGGCATACATTTTTAGTAGTGAGGGTAGTCAAACATTGGAACAATTGACCAAGGGTTGTGGTGGATGCCAATTTTTCAATCAAGATTGGATGGTTTTCTTACAGATCTGCTCTAGGAATTATGTGGGGGAGTTCTCTGGCCTGTGTTGTACACAAGGTCAGACTAGATGACCACAGTGGTCCCTCCTGGCCTTGGAATCGATGAATCATGGCTTCCCACACAAGGGGGCATGGGTGATAATGCAGAGTGAAGACTCTGCAGTGAGAGATAGTAGCAGAGCTGAATAAACTCCAGGGAGTTCCTGCCTTCCGAGCACCTCAATCAAGCTGAATCACTAGCTGGGTCAGGTGGTGACACCTCCAGGCAGGACCAGCTGCCTTGGGACTGAAGACAGAGTCCAAGAGACATTTAGATGCTGCTCTTTCTGATCCCAGCCATGAATGGGGATTGATGGACAGGTGAGGAGGGGCAGCCAAGGGGCTAGCACCCGTGGGACACTCACTGACGGGTGGGACGAACAACATTACTGGAAGCAGGAGGGGAACAACAGATAAGAATGGCCATACTGGGCAGACCAAAGGTCCATCTAGCCCAGGATCCTGTCTTATGACAGTGGCCAATGCCAAGTGCCCCAGAGGGAATAAACAGAACAGGTAATCATCAAGTATTTCATCCCGTCACCCATTCCCAGCTTCTGGAAAACAGAGGATAGGAGGACCATCCCTGCCCATCCTGGCTAATAGCCATTGATGGACCTATCCTCCATGAACTTATCTAGTTCTTTTTTGAACCCCATTATAAATTTGGCCTTCACAACATCCCCTGTCAATGAGTTGACTGTGCATTGTGTGAAGAAGTACTTCCTTTTGTTTGCTTTAAACCTGCTGCCTAGGGTGGCCCCTAGTTCTTGTGTTATGAGAAGGAGGGAATAACACTTCCTTATTTACTTTCTCCACACCAATCATGATTTTATAAACCTCTATCATATCCTCCCGTAGTCTTCTCTTTTCCAAGCTGAAAAGTCCCATTCTTATTAATCTCTCCACATACGGAAGCTGTTCCATACTCCTAATCATTATTGTTGCCCTTTTCTGAACCTTTTCCAATTCCAATATATCTTTTTGAGATGGGGTGACCACATCTGCATGCAGTATTCAAGATGTTGGTGTACCATGTATTTATATAGAGGCAATATGATATTTTCTGTCTTATTATCTATCCTTTTCTTAATGATTCCCAACATTCTGCAAGTTTTTGCTTTTTTGACTGCCGCTGCACATTGAGTGGATGTTTTCAGAGAACTATCCACAATTAAGCATTGGAGTGGGTTACCTAGGGAGGCGGTGGAATCTCCTTCCTTAAAGGTTTTTAAGGTCAGGCTTGACAAAGCCCTGGCTGAGATGATTTAGTTGGGAATTGGTCCTGCTTTGAGCAGGGGGTTGGACTAGATGACCTCCTGAGGTCCCTTCCAACCCTGATATTCTATGATTCTATGATTCTATGAATGACTCCAAGATCTCTTTCTTGAGTGGTAACAGCTATCCCCCATCATTTTATATGTGTACTTGGGATTATGTTTTCCAATTGCATTACTTTGCATTTATCAACATTGAATTTCATCTGCCATTTTGTTGCCCAGTCACCCAGTTTTTAGAGGTCCTTTTGTAGCTCTTCACAGTCTGCTTGGGACTTAACTATTTTGAGTAGTTTTGTATCATCTGCAAATTTTGCCACCTCACTGTTTACCCCTTTTTTCATGTAATTTATGAATATGTTGAATAGGACTGGGCCCAATACAGACCCCTGGCAGACACCACTATTTACCTGTCTCCATTCTGAAAACTGACCATTTATTCCTACTGTGTGTTCCCCTCTGGTGTTATCTGGACCAGTGATCTGCTAGGTCACTCCAATCCTTGACTCTGGGAGCCAGCCTTACCCTGCTCTACTGTGAGAACCCCCACTCCTGGGCTGTTCACGCACAGCCTCTGCCATGTAAGCTGCTCCCAGCTACTTGCAAGCAAATGACACTAGCCAATATCTCTGGTCCCAGACACAATGCTAGGAACCTCCCTCTTGCAGTGTCCAGTTATGCCCGCTGGATGCTGCAAGCTTATATGAGTTCCTCAATTTAACAAAGAAATAGATATGTACCAGGCTTGTTATCCCAAGGGGAGTCTCTGACACGCTTCAAACCAAACACACTGCTTCAGGTAGAATAAACAAACAAATTTATTAACTCTAAAGATAGATTGTAAGTAATAATAAGTCAAAGGATAACAAGTCAGATTTGGGCAAATGAAATAAAAGCAAAACGCATTCTAAGCTGATCTTAACATTTTCAATGCCCTTATAAACTTAGATGCTTCTCACCACAGCCTGGCTGGTTGCTGTTCTGTCAGGCTCTCCCCTTTGATCAGTGCTTCAGTCGCTTGGTGGAGGTGGTGTCTGTAGATGTAGGTGAAAGAGAAAGAGAGCATGGCAAATGTCTCTCCCTTTTATCATGTCCTTTCTTCCCTCTTGGCTCTCCCCGCTGCTTCAGAGTCAGGTGAGCATTACCTCATTGCAGTTCCAAACTGACCTAAGGAAGGGGGTGTCTCCCTCAAGAGTCTAACAGATTCTTTTGTTGCTGCCTAGGCCAGCATCTTTTGTTCCTGTGAGGCTGGGCTGGGTTTGTCCCATACGTGCCCTGATGAGGTGTGAACTGCCTCTCTGTTCTTGGAGAGTTTTTGCCTGGGCTTTCTTTAAGGCGTGAGGATACATTTTCAGCCTCATAATTACATACACGAAATTATAACCTATAACATTCCTATAACAACCATGTTCAGTGCATCATGAACCTTCTGAAGACACCCAACATGACACACTTTGCATTGGATACCACATAATCATTTTACAAGGATGAACATGGGGGTGCTAGGTGTTCCCCCGAGGTACACAGCGTGACACCTAGCCTTTGTTTCCTATCTTTTAATCAGTTACCAATCCATGAGAGGACCTTCCCTCTTATCCCATGACAACTTACTTTGCTTAAGAGCCTTTGGTGAGGGACCTTGTCAAAGGCTTTCTGAAAATCTAAGTATACTAAATCCCTGGATCCCCCTTGTCCACATGCTTTTTGACCCCCACAAAGAATTCTAGTAGATTGGTGAGGCATGATTTCCCTTTACAAACACCATGTTGATTCTTCTCCAACAAATTATATTCATCTATGTGTCTGACCATTTTTTTTTACTATAGTTTCAACGAGTTTGCCCAGTACTGAAGTCAGGCTTACTGGCCTGTAATTGCCAGGATCACCTCTGGAGCCCTTTTTAAAAAGTGGTGTCACATTAGCTATCCTCCAGTCATTTGATACAGAAGCTGATTTAAATGATAGGTTACATACCACAGTTAGTAGTTCTGCAATTTCACTTTTGAGTTCCTTCAGAACTCTTGGGTGAATACTATCTGGTCCTGGTGACTTATTACTGTTTAGTTTATCAATTTGTTCCAAAACCTACTCTAATGACACCTCAATCTGGTACAGTTCCTCAGATTTGTCCCCTGAAAAGAATGGCTCAGGTTTGGGAATCTCCCTCACACCCTCAGCCATGAAGACCGATGCAAAGAATTCACTTAGTTTCTCTGCAATGGCCTCATTGTCCTTGAGTGCTCCTTTAGCATCTCAATCATCCAGTTGTTGTTTAGCAGGCTTCCTGCTTCTGATGTACTTAAAAAAAATTGCTATTTTTGAGTCTTTGGCTAGCTGTTCTTTAAATTCTTTTTTGGCCTTTCTAATTATATTTTTACACTTCATTTGCCAGAGTTTATCCTCCTTTTTAATTTCCTCAGTAGGATTTAATTTCCACTTTTTAAAGGATGCCTTTTTGTTTCTCATTGCTTATTTTACTTTGTTGTTTAGCCACGCTGGCACTTTTTTGGTTCTCTTACTATGTTTTTTAATTTGGGGGATACATTTAAGTTGAGCCTCTATTATGGTGTCTTAAAAAGTTTCCATACAGCTTGCAGGGATTTCATTTTTGGCACTAAAGAATGAGGAGGACTTGTGGCACCTTAGAGACTAACAAATTTATTTGAGCATAAGCTTTCGTGGGCTGAAACCCACTTCATCGGATGCATGCAGTGGAAAATATATATAGGAAGATAGGAAGATATATATATACACAGAGAACATGAAAAAATGGGTGTTGCCATACGAACTATAACAAGAGTAATCAATTAAGGTGGGCTATTATTAGCAGGAGAAAAAAAAATTGTAGTGAGAATCAGGATGGCATATTTCCAACAGTTGACAAGAAGCTGTGAGTAACAGTAGAGGAAAAAAATTAGCATGGGGAAATAGGTTTTACTTTGTGTAATGACCCATCTACTCCCAGTTGTTATTCAAGCCTAATTTAATGGTGTCCAGTTTGCAAATTAATTCCAATTCTGCAGTTTCTCGTTGGAGTCTGTTTTTGAAGTTTTTTTGTTGGAGTATTGCGACTTTGAGATCTGTAATTGAGTGACCAGGGAGGTTGAAGTGTTCTCCGACTGGTTTTTGAATGTTATAATTCTTGACGTCTGATTTGTGTCCATTTATTCTTTTGCGTATATATCTTCCTACTGTATTTTCCACTTCATGCATCTGATGAAGTGGGTTTTAGCCCACGAAAGCTTATGCTCAAATAAATTTGTTAGTCTCTAAGGTGCCACAAGTACTACTGTTCTTTTTGCTGATACAGACAAATACTGCTACCACTCTAAAACCTGATTTTTGGCACTGTATCTTTTAATTTCTATTTAACTAACTTCCTCATTTTTGCGTAGTCACCCTTTCTGAAATTAAATGCTACAGTGTTGGATTGCTGTGGTGTTTTCCCCACCATAGGGATGTTAAATGTAACTATATTGTGGTCACTATTACCAAGCGGTCCAGCTATATTCACCTCTTGGACCAGATCCTGTGCTCAACTTAGGACTAAATCAAGAATTGCCTCTCCTTTTGTGGGTTCCAGGACTAGCTGCTCCAAGAAGCAGTCATTTAAGGTGTCAAAAACTTTATCTCTGCATCCTGACCTGAGGGGACATGTACCCAGTCAATATGGGGATAGTTGAAATCCCCCATTATTATTGATTTTTTAATTTTTGTAGCCTCTCTAATCTCCCTAAGCATTTCACAGTCACTATCAACATTCTGGTCAGGTGGACATTAATATATTCTTACTGCTATATTTTTTATTATTAGAGCATGGAATTACTATCCATAGAGATTTTATGGTACAATTTGGTTCATTTAAGATGTTTACTTCATTTGATTCTATGCTTTCTTTCACATAGAGTGCCACTTCCCCACCAGCATGACCTGTTCTGTCCTTCCGATATATTTTGTATCCTGGCATTACTGTGTCCCACTGATTATCCTCATTCTTCAAAGTTTCTATTATATCAATATCCTCATTTAATATGAGGCACTCTAGTTCACCCATCTTATTATTTAGACTTCTAGTGTTTGTATATAAGCACTTTAAAAAGTATCACTTTTTAGCTGTCTGCCATTACATGATGTAATTGAATGGGACTCTTTTTCATTTGACTATTTCTCATAAAATCCTACCCATATTTTATCATCTTCCATCCTCTCCTCTTTACTAGGACATAGAGAATCTCCATTAATAGATCCTTCCCTAAGGGATGCCTCTGTCCGAACCATGTGCTCCTCCACACCTGTTGGCTTTCCCTTAGCCCTTACTTTAAAAACTGCTCTATGACTTTTAAATTTGGTTCCATTTTGGTATAGGTGGAGCCCATCCTTCCTGTGTAGGCTCCCCCTTTCCCAAAAGTTTCCCCAGTTCCTAATAAATCTAAACCCCTGTCCCTACACCATTGTCTTATCCACACATTGAGACTCTGCAGTTCTGCCTGTCTAAGGGGGGAGGGATAGCTCAAGGGTTTGAGCATTGGCCTGCTAAACCCAGGGTTGTGACTTCAATCCTTGAGGGGGCCACTTAGGGATCCGGGGCAAAAATCTGTCTGGGAATTGGTCCCCCTTTGAGCAGGGGGTTGGACTAGATGACCTCCTGAGGTCCCTTCCAACCCTGATATTCTATGAGCATAGAACTGGAAGTTTTTCAGAGAATGTTACCATGGAGGTCCTGGACTTCAATCTCTTACCTAGACATCTAAATGTGACCTCCAGAATCTCTCTCCTATCCTTCCCTATGTCTCTAGTACCTACATGTCCCATGACTACTGGCTTCTCCCCAGCATTACACATAAGTCTATATAGAGGTCTTGAGAGATCCACAACCTTCGCACCAGGCAGGCAAGTCACCATGCGGTTCTCCTGGTCATCGCAAACCCGGCTACCTGGACACTTAGGAGCAGGCTTTTTAAAGCCCTGGTCTTCCTGAGTAGCCCCTATTAGAGGGCTTATTCCTTCACCCTCTCACTTCCATGGTCCTTCTCGCATGAATGGAGAGCAGCAATACCCAAAGTCCGCACATGCAAACAATTCGATGTTTATTGGGGTGAACTTCCAGCAAGCAATGATTCCAATTTCCTTCCTCAGTGTCCCCCTTCCCAGCTCTGACACCACAGAGCCTTGCCTGTGTCCCTGTTCCCATTCCCCCCCTTAGCGAAACATGATTCCAATTCCCCCCTTACCTCCTGATTGACTACAGACTACATAGTAAAATTTGAGTTCTGCTTAGCTATACCTTAACCAATCACTTTACTGAAATTTAACTAACCAATCCTAACATACTGTAACATGATTATCTAACCAATTATATCCCACCACCTTAATTGGTTTACACCCAACAAAATTAATTATACAGCAGACAGAAACAATCACAGAACCAGACAGAGATTATGCAGACAAACAATAGGGAAGTGGGGACTACAGTGATAGAACAACAAAGAAATGAGGATTTCACACCCCAGATAAGTGAGTTCTTGCCAGACAGGATGCTATCAACTTCTAGGCTCTTCCCTTTCTCTGGAGGTGATAGATTGGATCACCTTTTTAACAGCCCAAAACTGCCTTATTTCAGTGTGACTGGCGAGGACGTGACCATTCGCTTCCCAGCTTATCGCTGCCCCTGCTGTTTAGCCAAAGGCCTTAGCTTAAGAACAAGGCCTTAGACTATCCTAGTGAGAGAAGGCCTATAAACAGGCAAACTGATTTTGATTCTTGTTTTGTGCCTCTATAACTAGCTAAGTGATAAGAATACACCTAAATTCTTAAAGTATAGGCCTTTGCAGACAGGCCTGAATATCTATATCCTAACAGCTCCGCCCCTGGTTAAGGGTTGATGGATGTTAAAGGGCTTAGGGATCAAAACCTCGTTAAGAAGCTCTCAGCCGTGCCTAGCAGGCTGCTCGACTCAGCACATGGTCCCCAAACAAACAGACCACACGGTATATTTCAGTCAAGCAGCAAACGCACACAAACACACACACTACAGACAATAAACTTACCCCAAGGGTGATATAATCACTCCTCTTTCACCTGGAGAACTCCCTCACAAAACTCCTCAGTTAGCCGCTCCTGTTCGCTAGTACAGAGGGACTATTTCACTCTTAATTTGCATCTCTAGTCTGTGTTTTCCCATGTCTGACCCTGTTCCCTTCATGAAGATCCCCTTGTCTGTGCACAACTCGGAGTGCTGGTGAGCGGGACGTTCTGCCTCTTGGGGCACCAGGGAGGGGGGGTTCGTTTCCCCAAGGCTCTGGGTTGGGCTCGAGCTGGTTTAGCTATTTGTCAAGAGGGACCCTAGGCACACTGAACCCAGCCCTGTGCGCAGCTGTTACCCACCCGGTAGAAGGGTTACACATGCCTTTGTCACCTCTGGGCCAGGGTGCTGCTGCTGCTTGCTCAGACTGGCACAAGCTGTGGCTCTCCACACACACTTCATTGGCTTCTGGTGCATTTTCAGGTGCAGTTTATGCAGTTGTTTGACCTATAATCTCCCTAAAGTTTGGGTCTTGTGTACCCAAGAGACCCAACTCCCTCCTTGCACTCTGCTCTACAGCTGTTCTGGGTGTGGTGCTTGAGTTGACACCACACATCACCTTCCGGTTCCTCACGTCCCAGTGTGAAATGGGGATAAGGGGACTGCCTGAGCTCCCAGGAGATGAAAGCACCACTAGATGCTGGGCTGGAAGGGTCAGCATGAACTGGTTATTGGTAGAGAGGAGGAGACAGGCTGAGTTGGCAAAGCTGCTCACTGCCCAGCCTCACTGCCATTTAGAGTCATTACAGCAGCTACTTAGTGTCTGACAGCTCTGGATTTAACTCCTTTGGCCTCCGCCCATTGCAGCCTCCCCACAGCTGCTCCCTCCGCATTCAAGATGAGCTCTCATTCCCTTGCTCTCATACCCAGCCTCAGCAGATTCCTCAGCTGCAGCCTCCATGGCCAGCTGTACCTGTCCGTACAATCCTCAGTCACTCCCCATTAGCTGAGCTGGTGCTCTCACATGAGCTGACAAGGAAGAAGCCAAAGGTTAATGTTCTTGTGATTTCCGTGCCAAAGCTGGCAGTCCCTACATAACACTGAATTACAATATACACAGCTAGTGACTCTCAGACCCAGCTGCCTGGACTGATTCCAGGGCTGCCTGCCTGCAGTTAGCATTTCGGAGATCTTGAGCTCTCATCCTCCTTTCCCTGAGGGCGATGTCTGCCCAGGTCTTTTCTTCATCGCTCGTTGAGGATCAGGACACCCTCCCCTTCCTCTGCCTCCCTCAGGGGGGCTCCTGGACCTCCGTGAAAATGGCAGGACCAGCCCGCTAGTAACTCATGGGATGCACTGACTGTCCAGATTGCTGCTAGGTAACCATGCAACCAAAACTGCATAATTCTAGAGGTCCCTAGGCTACCAAGAGAACAACTTTACTCAAGAAAGTGAAGTGGCAACTCCAGCTGGAGAAGCCACCTCCCAGCAGCTTCTTGCTGACAGATAACTGGTCAGGAAAGCGCCCAAGTGTCTGTCAAAAAAACACGGGAGGAAAGAGCCATTATTTTGCTCTCCTGGCCCAGCCTGCTCTTCCCTACACAATGCTGAGGAAGTTGTAATTCTTATTAACTCTATCGCTGTTTTATTTTATTAGGTATGAGCTGCTGCTGCCTTCTCCCAGCCCACGGCAGCCCGAGGATATCCTTCCAGCTAGGAGGAGAACACGGGCTGGTGGGTCTGCCTTGGCACTGGGATCTATCTGTGAGAACATGGGGCCTACAGGGAGTTCGGTGGATGGGAGGCAATTGTAAGGGCCACTGTTGCATGCTCTGTGTTTATAGTTGCTGCTGGAGGCTGGGGCTCACTAGCTTTTAGTCTGACTTGTTTGCTTGTGCTACTTCAACTGCTTGGGGCATTTGGGGCCAGGTTCCCCTTTATGTTTCTTCAGCTTTACACAGCTATGACGCTACTGAAACCACTGCAGTAACAACAATGTCAAACTGAAGCAACACTGTGCTGAGCCAGGCACCTTGTTCCTTTTGGGAACATGGGCTGGCATCTGTCCTGAGGGTTTTAGTTGTCTCACAGATTGGTGGGAAATTTCTCTATTCTTGAGAATATCTCCTCTTTATTGTAATGGATTGTGCTTGTTTTGCTTCTTGCTCTGGTGTGATTTTTAATTAGGTATTTGCAGAAGAGCTATGAAGGCCCTAATGCAGAGAGGGGCTCAGGAAGGCTCCAAACAAGCATCCAGAGACATTGCTTTCTGGACTTAACTATGCAGCACTGGCAAGAGGAGGCTGATCCCATGTCTTCCGGATGGTGAGCATAGCCCAAAGACATTCCAGGGGCAGGAAATTCCAGCCCTCTAGCTGCCTCGTCAACTAGAGAGAGGCTCCAGCATACATCGTTGTTGGCTATTATAACCCCAGAGCTAATGCTGGAATTTAAAATAGTACTGTTGCTCCTTGTTGGGATAAAATAGATTAAAAAATCAATGCATTTGAAGGAGAAATAAAAATAATGTCTGATAGCACAAATATTCCTGCATGCGAGACCGTGAGCTCTAAACCTCTCACAGTCACCTTGATTAAGAAAAACATCTTAATTTACAGGGAGATTGAAGTTCTAGAAAATGTATCAAAAAATGGAATCCTCTGAGTATTAAACCTAATTGCAGGGGCTTGGAGGGATTTATATGTAGGTGCCTTTTATTTTTTTGCCCCCCTCCCCTTTGGATCACAAATTCAAAACTACTCTGAGAGTTAGTAAAGCTTCTCAGGTCCCAGTAAGAAGTATGAATCCTCACTTCAATTCAGGTCTGAAATTGGCCACACTCTGAATATGTTAAAAGTCTGATCCTGCCCTCCTTGAGTTTAAAGGGAGTTTCCCATTGACTTCAATAGGAACAAGATCAATTATTTCTTTGGTTTCTTGAGTTAGAATGAGATTATGTTGCATATTAATTTGGTTTGCAATGAGCCTTGACTGTAATTTTCTCCTAGCAAAAGAGGATTCATATATTTCCATAAATTCCCATATGTTCCATATATTCATAGACATTATCTACATTCCCAGATCTGGCCAGACAACAGTTGGTTCCCTTTATGGATGAATTATTTTTCATTGGTGATGATATTTCTAATTTTTAAAAAACAAGATTACACATTTGAACAAATGAGCCAAAAAATTGTTTTAGATGAAGCAGTCTTTTTTAGTGGTAAAAGTACTTTTAAAAAAGTAAAAGATTGTTTGGAAAGTTTGGGGAATGTATAGAATAACTTTCAGTCATCTTATATTTTACTTGAGTTCTAGAATGTTCTTCTTGCTTTCTGTATCTGAGCTGTTCTTTGAAATGTCTGAATGCATCTTATCATTGGTATTCTATTTAATCTTTGATTTGCTAAATGTTTGTATTGCCAGAGACCTAATAATCCCTTTTGGGATTCTTTATACTTTACCATCTTTTCAGCTGAGGCTCTGGTTTTGAATGGTTGTTCCTGGGACATACAAAAGCAGTATTGGACAATGTTCAGAACATGCTCATTCCCAGAGTGCCCTGCTGCTGCCTGAGACTCTCTGGGGGCTGTTGTGATTTCTTGTCAGGCCTCGACTGGTGTAAACCAGCCCTGCTCCACTGACTTTGTGGTACCCCATGTGACATTCTATACCTTGGGGGAGAGCCCTGTAACCTCCATATTCCTCATTTATATATAATTGTGATCTTGCATATAAAGCATGCCATGTAAGGTATCAGGGGAAAGGTTATCATCTGGTGAAAGTCACTGTTCTATATAAATATATATATCATTAGTGCACATGAAGTTATGAGATTGTGTTGTATGGCTGTTAGTAAAACATGTGTAAGTTGGGGAATCGGCCAGATATTAGCTCCCCAGAGACAACAGCAAGGAAAGTAACCAACGCCTGGGCGGGTGTCAAACAACCATCAACAGGGGTAATCTGAAAACTTTGCAAAACAGTATCTTTACATTTACAATAGTCTAAAGCATCCTCAATAGGCATTCCATTGAATACATTTCAAGCTTTATCAGTTAATTTCGCAGTCAGGGTAGGAACTCTCTTATCATCAGGGATTTCATATATTACACACAGCCTTTCGAAGGTAGTCAGATTTTCAGCAATATCATCATCCTCACTGTATGCAGGACATAAGTGTTCCCACTTGTGGATTTTTGGAGTGATGGGAGTCATTGGGGTCAGGGGGTTCTGGTTCTGCTTCCCTAGCAGGTCCAGTTGGTGTTTTTGCTCTCTTTCTCTTTCTTCTCTCTCTCTCTCTCTCTCTCTCTCTCTCTCTCTCTCTCTTTCTTCCATAGCCCTTCTGTGTGCAGCTTCCTGTCTGGCTGCCTCTGTGGCTGGGTCTGCCTCCATAGTTTCCCTGGATGCAGCTGCTTCTTTGAACCTCATTTCTGCCTGCCACATTTGAAATTCACAGTCCTTTTCCTTCTCTGCAGCTTCCAGTCTGGGCAGCTCTAGTTTTGTAGTTGCCTCACTGGTAGTCATTTTCTGCTTTCTTGTGCTTATTTCCCTCACCCGAAATAAACAAACAGAAAATAACAAAATGGTGACCTCTTCCTGACTGTTCTTAGCCACTACACTTAAGACTCACTTAAAATCACAAATATCAGTGCTTAAAGTGTGAACTCCACTTGGAGTAACAAGCCACACATACACCCTGCTCACTGTGCCACTGTGACATTCCCCTCTGCTGTTATCTGGACTGGTGATCTGCTAGGTCACTCCAATCCTTGACTCTGGGAGCCAGCCTTACCCTGCTCTTCTGTGAGAACCCCCACTCCTGGGCTGTTCACGCACAGCCTTTGGCATGTAAGCTGCTCCTTGGATTGTGCAATCAAATGACACTAGCCAATATCTCCAGTCCCAGACACAACCCTAGGAACCTCCCTCTTGCAGTGTCCAGTTATGCCCGCTGGATGCTGCAAGCTTATATGAGTTCATCAATTTAACAAAGGAATTGATATGTACCAGGCTTGTTATCCCAAGGGGAGTCTCTGACATGCTTCAAACCAAACGCACTGCTTCAGGTAGAATAAACAAACAGATTTATTAACTACAAAGATAAATTTTAAGTGATTATAAGTCAAAGCACAACAAGTCAGATTTGGTCAAATGAAATAAAAGCAAAACGCATTCCAAGCTGATTTTAACACTTTCAATGCCCTTACAAACTTAGATGCTTCTCACTACAGGCTGGCTGGTTGCTCTTCAGCCAGGCTCTCCCCTTTGATGAGTGTTTCAGTTGCTTGGTGTAGTGTCTGTAGATGTAGGTGGAAGAGAGAGAGCGAGCATGGCAAACGTCTCTCCCTTTTGTAATGTTCTTTCTTCCCTGTTGGCTTCCCCCCCCCCTTTCACAGTCAGGTCAGCATTACCACATTGTAGTCCCAAACTGGCCAAAGGAAGGGGGAGGGGGACTCACTTAAGAGTCCAACAGAACCTTTTGTTACTGTCTAGGGCAGCGTCCTTTGTTCCTGTAAGGCTGGGCTGGGTTTGTCCCATACGTGCCCTGATGAGGTGTGAACTGCCTTTCTGCTCTTGGAGAGTTTTTGCCTGGGCTTATTTTAAGCCATAAGGATACATTTTCAGCCTCATAACTACATACATGGAATTATAACCTATAAGATTACTGTAACAACAATGCTCAGTGCATCATGAGCCTTCCAAAGACACCCAACATGACAAACTTTGCATTGGATACCACACAATCATTTTACAAGGATAAACATGGGGGAGCTGGGTGTTCTCCCGAGGTATAGAGTGTCACACTGGAATATCCAGTGGGGTGAGAAAAACTGCTTAATCTAGATGTTGAGAGTTTAGACTGAGTTTAGCTTATCTTTTCTTTTCTTTTGCTAACCACTCTGACTTTTTGCCTATCACTTATCATCACTTAAAATCTATCTTTTGTAGTCAGTAAACTTGTTTAACTGTTTATCTTAACCAGTGAGTTTGCCTGAAGTGTTTGGTAAGGGTGTTTGCCCAGGTTTACATGGCCTGGTGAATATCCACTTTGCATCAATGAAGTGGTGAACCAATTAATAAATTTGCACTGCTCGTCTTGAGCAGTGCAAAACAATATATTCCTGAGGTACAAGGCTGGGAGGATTTGGCTGGTGCCTTTCTCTGTGTGATTCATGAGTGGCTCTGGGAGCATTTGTGCCATCTAGCTGGACGTGGGGCTCCACATGTAGTAGTGCTGAGTGATAACAGCACCAGGAGGGGCTTGCTGCTTGTCACTAGCAAAGCATTTTGAGAGACCACCCAGGCTGGAGAGTTAAGGGGGCACAGCGGTCCCACAGTCCCAGGCTACACTCCAGGGATCCTGTCATACCCCTCACCTCAGCTTCAGTGGAGCTATGCTGAGGTGACCAGGCAGCTGGGGCTGTGGCCCACAGAAGGTACTGGAATGGGATGGAATGAATATTATATCAGCACTAATAGAAAGCTAAACAAAGACAAGTAGTAAATAGGTTCTCCAGGACCTTTTGGCTTTCCTGGGGAGAAGCTACACTGTGAGGCTCACACACACACACATGTGAAGGCACGCAGAACCAGTCTAGAACTAACTGTGTTAACAGGAAGCTTAAAGGACAACCCATAAGGACATCCTGCCCCTTGTACTGATGATTTTGCTGCCTTCTTTTGCAGAGCCCACAGCTCTGGGGCTCACAGCTTCTCTGAGACACCCAGGTACTGTCTATGGCCAAAAGCTTTTGTGTCTAGAAGGGCAATTGTGAGGCAGTTTGTCAAGGCCAGGCATTACAGCCATTGTCTGTACTATCTAGGAAGGCTGGTCAGAAAACAACAATTCCGTTTTTCAAAATATTCTGAAATTTCAAAGTTTGTTGTCTTCTACTGAAGAATTAAAAGGAGAACTTTCAAAATCTGAGAGAGAGGGAAAGACTCTGAGTCAGGGTCTCTCGCTGGTCTGATATACCTTCCTGACCAAACTGTCAGCAACCCAATATGTTTCTGTGAAACATGTAATTTTTTATGGGGAAAAGTTTGTCAAGAATATTTTGTCCAGCTCTGTATCCTCAATTGGGTTACTGCACAGTTCTCTGCATGAAGCTACCCCAAATGCCGTTCTGAACGCACAGCTGGAGCAGCTGCCTCTATACGGGGCAGGATTAGCTGCAGGGAAGCCTATTACATCAGCTCTCAAATAACTGCACAGATTCCAGGTGCAATTCAAGGTGTTGACTTTGGCCTTATCTAGACAAGAAAATTTGCACTGGATTAACTAAATCAATTTTAAATTGATCTACTTAACCAAGAGCAAACCCCTAATATGGATGCACTTACACAAGTTTAACCCTGGCTTAAATCGGTTTAGCAATGAACCCTTCATCCACTTTCTGCCATGATGCTGCTTATACCAAGAACCCACTTCTACTGCAGCCAGCACCAACCTTCTCATTCCTCCTCAAACTATACTCCACTCAGCAAACCGATCAGCGATAGCCCTATCCATTAAGCTGTTGCAATTTATTAATAACAAAAATACTTGCTGCACTGTGACACAGAAATGCCTTGCAAAGGATCCCTTGTTCTTTGCAAACTACTCTGACCTCATACTTGACAAACTCACTGCACCAAACACATGTCTTTCAGGGCAGTGGTTCTCAAACTAGGGCTGCCGCTTGTTCAGGGAAAGCCCCTGGTGGGCTTGGCCGGTTTGTTTACCTGCTGCGTCTGCAGGTTTGGCCGATCGCAGCTCCCTCAGCCTGCGTCGCTTCCTGCAGCCCCCATTGGCCTGGAGCGGTGAACCACAGCCAGTGGGAGATGTGATCAGCCAAACCTCTGGATGTGGCAGGTAAACAAACCGGCCCGGCTCGCCAGGGGCTTTTCCTGAACAAGCGGCCCTAGTTTGAGAACCACTATTTCAGGGTATTAATCCAGCAGGATACGACATAAGGTATCTGCAGTAAGCTTGTAACTTATCAAGACTCTCATAATCATTGTGACAAGTATGTGTGGGTAATATTTAAGGAATAATGTAACTATATTGAAAGTATACTTTATGGTATCAAAGTAAAAATTAGTCACCAGGTGATAATATGTCTCGGTGATGGCTCATTCATATAGGAGGGAGTTGCCACCTTTCCCTGATTAGCCGGCGAAGTAATGCATGACTCAATTGTCCAGCCTTGCTCCATCCCAAGACTATTGATGCAAAACCATCAGAGACAGCTGCAAACAATTAAAACCACTTGGAGGTAAGAAAGAAACATTGCAACAGACAGAGGTTCACCCTGTCTATCAATCCAGACAGAAGGTTATTTCAGTGTAATAGAGTAGTAGGAGGAAAGACCTTCTGCATCCTTTCAATGAGAAGACATCTTGGCATGGGGGGTCTCATGGAAAATTGGATCCTGGTTCCTGTGAGCTAGCTAGCTCTGCAATAGACTGAATTTTGGGGAGAAAACCAACTTTATTAGATAGGAAAGGAAACTACTAAGTCTAGACTCAGGTTTGTATTTTGTGATTTTTATTTTGTATTGTAACCATTTGTTTCCACCACTCTCTCTTGTTTCTAGTTAACTCTCCATTCTGTCTTAATGAACCCTACTTTTATTTTATTATGAGGGCTCCCGAGTGCTATGTGATTTTACAGGAAGGATGACTTAAGGTACAACTGGTAAACTGGGGCACATTGTGCCTTTGGGGGCAGAGGATCTGAGATTTCTGTGAGGAGCCAGTGTCAGGGGCTAGAAATCACAAGGGAATGATTCAAAGAGACTCAGAGACTGAGGTGCACCTATTGTTAACCTGCAAGGCAAAGACAGCACTGGCACAGACCAGAGGGGAGTGCTTGAGTGGCTGAAAGGCTGGTGGTCCTGTTGGGATCCTGGAACTGGGTGGGCAGAAGCCCACCCACTGCTAAAGGACCTCCCCCAGCCTAAGGGGAGGATCCACAAGGTCCGGGATCTCTGAAAGGCTGGTGGTGTCAGGCAGTTGACTGTCAGGGTGGGTTGCGGACTGCCCATGGGCACAGAGTGAGTTTTTCAGTATTGGGGCTGAAGGTCAGAGATCAATCCAGGACCAGGACCAGTCAAAATCACAAAGTCAAAGTCTGCTACCAAATTGAGAGTGTGAGGTGAGAATCAGGGTCAAGCCAGGCTAGCATCTTTCACCTGGGTCAGCAATGGTCTTAAGCCAGAGGCAGTAAACCAGGATCAAAGTCACAAGCCAAACCTAGGTCAAGAACCAGGAGTCAGAGATCAAGGCAAGGAGCAGTAAGCAGGATCTATCCTGAAGCACACCAGAGTTCTGCATTACTCAGACAACTCCCAGAAATGGCTTACTGGTTCATATGGGGAGTGCCAGCCAATCAGGGAATTGTGGAGAGCTGTCACTCATGCCCCTTAAGGTGAAACTTGCTGCAGAACTTAGCCTCTCAGTTTCTCTGGGGGGCAACCTTACCTGAGTCCGTGGTGGCAGTGAGAAAGTGGTGCCTGCCTTGACCTCTGGTTCTAAGGCTGTAGCTTCTTACATCATCCCCTCCTCACACCACCCTTTTTGGGGTGGAACCAGGCGTGCTTCTCTGGATGAGCCTCATGAAACTCTCTTCCCTTCCTAGGTCAGGGGCATGGACATGGGAAGTAGGTTCACAACAGTGCTCTGTGGGTCCATATCCTTCCCAGTCTACAAAGTAGTACAGGCATCCTTGGGTGCATTTGAAATCAATGATGGCATGCACCTTGTATTCTTCATGGTTCTGGACCTTGACCAGTGGAGGTGGAGTAGTGATTCAGTCAGGGATGGAGTTATCAACGTAGGGTTTTAGGAGGGACACATGCAGCATGGAGTATCTTGAGGGATCAAGGAAGCCATAATTTGAAAGTGACTGGGTTGACTTGCTGGAATATCTGGAAGGGTCCCAGGAACTGACAGGCCAGCTTGCTGGAAGGTCTACTGGATGGAGGACATTTCAAAGCAAGCCAGACTTTCTGGCCTACAGAGAGGGCTAGGGCCTCCTGGTGCCACTGGTCAGTGTACCATTAGTACACTCTCTTTGCATTCTCTAGATAGTCCTTAAGTTCCTCCTGATATGATGGATTTGTTGGACCCAGTTGGTGGTGGCTGGGTTCAGTGATGCTGCTGGTAGCACCATTTGGAATCAGGATTGGAACCTATAATTTGCAAAGAGGGAGCTTGGTACTGTTAAGGCATGATCCTTATTGTAGTAGGAAAACTAAGCAAGTGGTAAAAGGTTGTACCAGTTATCTTGGTGATAGCTAGTGAAGCATCTGAGGCACTGTTCCAGTACTTCATTCACCCTCTGGTATGCAGTGGAGGTAGAGGCATGGACGTTCAATAGTTGTAGGCCTCAGTCTGAGGTAATGTGGTCCTGAAACCCATGAAGATGAATTGCATGTCTTATCAAGAGTTGGCAGGGTAGGCAGCTGCAGGGGATGAAGTGGGCCATTTTCATCACATGGTCCATGACTGTCAGTGTGACCATCAGATTCTGGAAGCTTCAGGATGAACGCTAGTGAAATCAATGTCTAGGGCTTTGTGGGGGTTTCTAGGGATACCAAGGGGCTTGGCTCAAGGTGTATTGGGGCAGGCACAAAGCTCACATGGATCCACGTAGGCTTGAATTTCAGCCCTCATGAGGGGTCAGTAGAAAAAGTGGGAGGCTGTGCAGGTCTTACCATAACCAAGTGTCCTGCCAGTAGCGCATCATGACAAAGATGTAGTATCTTGAGGCAGGGACACCCCAAATGAACATACATGTCCACACTGAAATATGTTATATCCAGGTCCCCGGGCATTCAGAAAGAGGTTGCCAGGCAAGCAGGTCCTCCTTTGAGGTGGGCTGAATGAGGGAGATTATACCTTGGTGAATTGCCACATTGGTTGGGTTTACTGGGTTTAACGAGTTATGACAGCTCAGCAGTTGGTTCCTCACCTTTCTGTTAATACTCTCCTTTTCATGATAAGGCATTGGCCTTCCTATTTCAGGACTCAGGTTGGCAGGTGGTGGTGAACTTGAACTGAGAGAAGAACAGGGCCCATTTTAGCAACCTTTGATTTAACGCTTAAGCCTTGTGGAGATACTTGAGGTTCTTATGGTCTGTGAAGGGTGCCAAGGCCCCTTGAGGTGGCGTCACCATTCCTTAAACATGGTTTTAATTGCAAGCAGCTCCTACTCCTGAGGGCATTCTGTGCCAAAAAATTAAAAATTCTGCACCAAAAAAATAAAAATTCTGTGCACAATATTTTAAAATTCTGCAAGTTTTATTTGTCAAATAAATCTGGAGGCCCCAGCATGGCATTGGGGAGCACTGGCCACTGGCTGCACAGAGGTGGGAGATCACAGTGCAGCTCCCCCTCCCCCCCCCCAGGACACAGACTTAGCAGTGAGGCTGCACCCAACCCTGACACAGCACAAGGCCTGCCCCAGAAACACCCTAGGGACCTGCCCATCCATGCCAGGTGTGGGCAGGCAGGCTCAGCAAGGCATGATCCAAGTGTGGGGGGGCTTAGTGTGGGGGGATCTAGGTGTGGGTTGAGAGGGCTCTGTGTGGGACAATTTGGGTGAGGGCAGCTCAGTGGGGGATCCGAGTGCAGGGGGGATCTGGATGCACAAGAGCTTGTTGGGGGGTTCTAGGTGCAACAGTAATGGGACTGTGTAGGGGGGTCAGGTGAAGGTCGTTGGGGCTCAGCAGGGAGAGGGGTCTGGGTGTGGGGGAGACAGAGCTTGGCAGTGGGGTCTGGGTGTATGTGGCTCAGTCGGGTGTCCAGATGCTGGGGGAATGGGGCTCATCGTGGGGGTGAGGCTCGGTGGAAGGGTCTAGGTATGAGGGGGTTTGGATGCACAGGGGTTGGGTGGATGGAGGAGCAGCTCCTTGTACAGGGATCCCTCCCCCTGCAGCTGAGGAGCGATGGGTGCAGGAAGCAGGGAGGAGGTGGAGTTTGCAGAGATCCTGCAGCTGGGTGAGAAATGTGGGGGTGAGTCTGACTCGGCCCTGGATGCTATGCAGGGGAAGAGGAAGTCCCGTCCTCCCTGGCCCAGCCGGGACTAGCAGCAGAGCCCAGTGCAGGGTAGGACCCACCAGCTGGGTTTTCCCCAGTCCTGCCCCTTGCCCCACAGTGATTTACCTCTCTGGTGGCTGCCCTGGGCACCCAAAAGAAATCTGTGGGGGACATAAATTCTGCGCATGTGCAGTGACACAGAATTCCCCCAGGAGAAAGCAGCTCGTTATTTAGTATTGAATAATTTGTTTCCACTGGGGTGAGCTTGCAGGAGTAAAATGTGCTGGGGCCAAGATTTTCTGGGGTCTGAGCTTCTGCAAGAGTACTGCCCCCAAGGGCCAAATTGCACACATCAGTCTCTACCATGAATGGGTGGATTGGGTTGGGGTGCAGGATGGGAGCTGTTGTGAAGGCAGACTTGACCTGGATTAAGGCATGCTGGGCTTTGGGTGACTGAGTGAACTGGAGAGTCTTACGAAGGAGTGAAGTCTGGGGAGCTATTTTTCCTGAGAAGTTAGCAATAAACCTCCGATAAAAATTGGCAAAACCCAGGAAGTGTTGTAATTCATGGGGGTTCTGGGGAACTGCCAAGTCTCAGATTGCTGCTATCTTTTGGAGATCCATCTGAATGCCCCCTAGGGAGATGATGTAGCCCAAAAATTCAATGAAAGACTGGTCAAAGAAACATTTTCAGTTTGGCATACTGCCTATGATTCCGCAGCCTTTCTAGAACATATCAGACATGACGATAGTGTTGTTCTTTGTTCTTACTAGGATATCATCAAGAACACATGATGACATTGAACCAGTATGTTTCTGAACACTTTGTTCAAAGTGTTGGAAAGTTATGGGGGCACTAGTTAAGCCAAATAGCATTATTAAACATTCACAGTGTCCACACTGGGTATGAAAGTTGGTTTTCCACTCATCCCCAGCTCTTATACGCACCAAATTTGTGAGCTCCCTGAAGGTCTAGTTTTGTTAATGTGCACGAATAGTCAGCATCATCTATCAGTTCTGGGCTAAGTGGCAGAGGATACCAGCTGCAGATTGTGACCTGATTTAGGATTTGATAGTCCACACAAAGGCACAATGACTGATTCTTCTTCCATCCAGTTCTGGTTGGGATCTGGTTTATATTCATCCATACAGGGCCTTAGCCAAGGGCTGCAAGTCTATGGGACAATGATAATCCCAGTGTAGGGAGAGGATGGCCTCATTTCCCCCCTAAAAGCATTGACATTTCTTGGAGAGATGGAGTTCTGGGCTCAAGGGAATTTCTTTCTGACTGGCCTCACCTTCCCTGGGTTTCCCCTCAGGTGGAAATGTCCCTTTCTGGGAAACAGAGTTTGGCTCACTTGGGGATTTCAGGCAGATTCTTGGCAATAATTGGAAGAAAAGTTGATGTTCTTCCTCCTCCAGAAGATATGTGTGTAGTACTGCTCCAACCATGGCATACCAAGTATTATTAGGAAGGGCAGAGAGTGGATCACACTGAAGTATAGTAACTCACGGTGCTCTCCCACTCTAAGCAGGGAGGGAGATGACAGAGGTGACCCATCGATTAGCCCAAAACTTCACTGGACGTGGTAGAAACAAAGGGGAATTTGTTGGGTCTGGGCTGCCTTTCCAACTATAAAATTATCGGTGGTGCTGGAGTCAGTTATGACTAATAGCAGGGGAATTGACCTTGATCATCCTAGGACAGTGGTCTCCAACCTTTTTATGCACAAGATCACTTTTTGAATCTAAGGGCAACCCAGGATCTACCCCACCCCTTCCCTGAGGCCCCGCCCCACTCACTCCATCCCCTCTCCCTCCGTCACTCACTGTCCCCCATCCTGACTCACTTTCACCGGGCTGGGGCAGGGGGTTGGGGTGCAGGAGGGGATGTGGGCTGTGGGCTGGGGCCAAGGGGTTTGGAGTGTAGGAGGAAGCTCCGGGATGAGCCTGACGCAGGGGGTTGGGGTGCAGAAGGAGGTGAGGGGTGCAAGCTCTGGGAGGGAGTTTGGGTGCAGGAAGGAGCTCTGTGCTGGGGCAGAGTGTTGGGGTGCAGGAGGGGATGCAGGGTGGAGGCTCTTGGAGGGGGTGCAGGCTCTTGGAGAGGGATCAGGGTTGGGGCAGGGGTGCAGGCTCTGGTAGGGAGTTTGGGTGCAGGAGAGGGATCAGGGCTGGGGCAGGGGGTTGGGGTACCAGAGGGAGTCGGGGTGCAGACTCGGGCAGCTCTGAGTCCCGGTCAGTGGTGCAGTGGGGCTAAGGCAGGCTCTCTGCCTGCCCTGACCCCACGCTGCTTCCAGAAGTGGCCAGCCAGTCCCTGCGGCCCCTAGGCGGGGGTGACAGGTGGCTCTGCATGCAGCCCCTGCCTGCAGGCATCACCCCCACAGCTAACATTGGCCACAGTTCCCGGCCAATGGGCTGTATAAGTAGAGGCATTGCCAGCAGATCGAGGGACGTGATCATTCCCCTCTATTCGGCATTGGTGAGGCTTCATCTGGAGTACTGTGTCCAGTTTTGGGCCCCACACTACAAGAAGGATGTGGAAAAATTGGAAAGAGTCCAACAGAGGGCAACAAAAATGATTAGGGGGCTGGAGCACATAACTTATGAGGAGAGGCTGAGGGAACTGGGATTGTTTAGAGAAGAGAAGAATGAGGAGGATTTGATAGCTGCTTTCAACTACCTGAAAGGGGGTTCCAAAGAGAATGGATCTAGACTGCTCTCAGCGGTACCAGATGACAGAACAAGGAGTAATGGTCTCAAGTTGCAGTGCGGGAGGTTTAGGTTGGATATTAGGAAAAACGTTTTCACTAGGAGGGTGGTGAAGCACTGGAATGGGTTACCTAGGGAGGTGGTGGCATCTCGTTCCTTAGGGGTTTTTAAAGTCAGGCTTGATGAAGCCCTGTCTGGGATGATTTAGTTGGGGAATGCTCCTGCTTTGAGCTGGGGGTTGGACTAGATAACCTCCTGAGGTCCCTTCCAACCCTGATATTCAATGATTCTATGATTGCTCGGGGCAGGGGCAGTGCGCAGAGACCCCCTGTCCTCCTCTGCCCCTCCTAGGGGCTGCAGGCAGGGACATGCCATCCGCTTCTGGGAGTGGCACAGGGCCATGGCAGGCAGGGAACCTGGACTTTTAGTGGCCGATCTCCCGGTTTGGCTTCAGGAGCCTCCGGGAGATCAAGCCCGATTCTGGGAGACTCCCAGCGAAACCGGGAGGGTTGGCAACCCTAGTTGCATGGTGTGGGTCTGTGACTGAGCCTGCTTCTCATGCAGGGCAAGCACTTCAGCCATGGCCTATGCTTCTTCTTGATGTGCCGACACTAGAACTGGACACAGTACACTAGTGGATGTCTTACCAATGTTACATACAGAGGCAAGATCACTTCCCCACTGCTACTTGCTATACCCCTTTTCATTCATCTGAGGATCGCATTAGCCCTTTTTGCCACAGCATTGCATCGAGAGCTCATACTGAGGTGGTTATCTACAGTGACCACTAAGTCCTTCTCTGAATCACTGTTTTTCAAGACAGTCTCCCATCCTGTGGCTGTAACCTGCATTCTTGGTTCTCAGATGTATTACCTTGCATTTGTTTGCGTAAAAACATGTTTTGTTGGATTGTGACCATTTAACCAGGTGATTCAGATCACTCGGTAATGGTAATCTGTCCTCCTTATTATGTACTACCCCTATGACTATTTGTGTCATCCACAAACTTCAGCAGCAAAGATTTTACCTCCTTGTATATATTGTTAATAAAATTGTTGAACAGCATTTGACCAAGAACTGCTCCCTGGGGGACTTTGCTAGCAGTAGTTCTGCTCATTCATATCTCCTCATTAACAACTATATTCTGAGATCTGTCAATGACCCAGTTTTTAATCCCTAGAATGTGTGCCCTGTTAATTCCATATAATGAAAGTTTTTAATCAAAATGTCATGTGGTATTAAGTCAGATACCTTGGTGAAATCCAAGTATACTAGGTCAGCACAGTTACCTTTATCAATCAGAGCTGTCATCTTGTCAAAAAAAGACAGCAAGTTTATTTGACAAGATCTACCCTTTAGGAAATCATGCTGACTGACATTAATTATATTTTTAGCCTCTAATTCTTTGTTGATAGAGTCCCGAATTAACCATTTGATATTTTATCTTGGCTTGACATCAGGCTAACATATGTCCCTGCATTGTCTGTTTTACCCTTTTTAAAATATAGAAATAAATATTGACAATTCCTTTTGAAAAGACATGGAGAATGAGAGGAACTATAAGATGGGGGGTTGGGGAAATGTAGTAATAATCTTCATATAGAGAAAGAAAAGTGATCCTGACAATTACCATCCAGTTTGTCTAACTTCAGTCATTAGTAAAATAATGGCACAAATACTAAGAAAGAAAATCTCTAAACACGTAGAAGATAATGGAACCCCAATAAATTAACAGCATTAGGAAATAAGGACAAATCATAGCAGAGAAACTGGCTTTAAAAAAATAAGAGCATATAATTGGCTGCAATCCTGCAAAGACTTGAGCATGTGAGTAACTTCAGTCATGAATAATCGCAATGAATTCAGTGAGACTAATCACTCAGGTAAAGTTACTTGTGTGTAAGTGTTTGCAGGCTTGGGGCATCTGTGGATAAAGGGAATGTCTTTCTGCAGATGTAATACACATGTGTCTAGATTGAGCTACACTGATTTACACCCTCTGAGGCTCTAGCCCTTCACAGTGTCATGCAAGTGTACAGTATTTGTAAAATTAATTCAGAGCTTAAAAGGACGATATCTGTACAGCTTCCCTAAGTGAGGCCTAAAAGGGGAGGGGGGAAATGATAACTGTCTATGTGTATCTGAATGATGTAAACATGGAAGAGGAGGAATAATTTAGCATGGTACATAGCTAAATGTAATGTGTTGTGCTGTACTGGGATGAAAGCAGAAAAAGGAAATATATGTGAATTACAATGTCAGAAAAACCTCCTGCAGTTGAGCTGGACTGGACTCTGGGATAGTCTCTCGCTAGGGAAGGGCTGGGAGCCCAATCCCTGGAGACATTTCAGACTAGACTAGATAAATCATTAGGGAATGCAGAATGGGAGAAAGCCTCTCGAGGCAAGTCTGATAACCCAACCTCCGATGGTTCAGTGATGGCTGGATTTTAATTCCTGATACTCCCATTGATTCAGGCCAGTCACATAACATAATCTACGCTCTAGTGGAGAACATAAGAACATAAGAATGGCCATACTGTGTCAGACCACAGGTCCATCTAGCCCAGTATCCTGTCTTCCGAGAGTGGCCAATGCCAGGTGCCCCAGAGGAAATGAACAGAACAGGTAATCATCAAGTGATCCATCCCCTGTCGCCCATTCCCAGCAAACAGAGGCTAGGGACACCATCCCTGTCCATCCTGGCTAATAGCCATTGATGGACCTATCCTCCATGAACTTATCTAGTTCTTTTTTGAACCCTGTTATAGTCTTGGCCTTCACAACATCCTCTGGCAAGGAGCTCCACAGGTTGACTGTGCATTGTGTGAAAAAATACTTCCTTTTGTTTGTTTTAAATATGCTGCCTATGAATTCCATTTGGTGACCCCTAGTTCTTGTGTTATGAGAAGGAGTAAATAACACTTCCTTATTTACTTTCTCCACATCAATCATGATTTTACAGACCTCTATCATATCCCTCATTAGTCGTCTCTTTTCCAAGCTTATCCCTAACCCTAATCATTTTGTTGCCCTTTTCTGAACCTTTTCCAATTCCAGAATATCTTTTTTGAGATGGACGATTTTATAGACCTCGATTTTATAGACCTCTATCATATCCCTCATTAGTCGTCTCTTTTCCAAGCTTTCCCCTTACCCCTAAACATTTTTGTTGCCCTTTTTTGAACCTTTTCCAATTCCAATATATCTTTTTTGAGATGGACGATCACATCTGCATGCAGTATTCAATATCATATTTTCTGTCTTATTATCTATCCCTTTCTTAATGATTCCCAACATTCTGCAAGTTTTTTTGACTGCCGCTGCACATTGAGTAGATGTTTTCAGAGAACTATCCACAGTCCTCTTTCTTGAGTGGTAACAGCTAATTTAGACCCAATCATTTTATATGTATAATTGGGATTATGTATTACTTTGTGCATTACTTTGCATTTATCAATATTGAATCTCATCTGCCATTTTGTTGCCCAGTCACCCAGTTTTGAGAAATCCTTTTGTAGTTCTTCGTGGTCTGCTTGGGACTTAACTATTTTGGGTAGTTTTGTATCATCTGCAAATTTTGCCACCTCACTGTTCATCCCCATTTCCAGATGATTTATGAAAATGTTGAACAGCACGGATCCCAGTACAGATCCTTGGGGGACCCCACTATTTACCTCTCTCCAATCTGAAAATTGACCATTTATTCTTACCCTTTGTATCCTAACGTTTAACTAGTTACCAATCCATGAGAGGACCTTCCCTCTTATCCCATGACAGCTTACTTTGCTTACGAGCCTTTGGTGAGGGACCTTTTCAAAGTCTTTCTGAAGATCTAAGTACACTATATCCACTGGATCCCCTTGTCCACATGCTTCTTGACCCCCCACAAACAATTCTAGTAGATTGGTGAGGCATGATTTCCCTTTACAAACACCATGTTGATTCTTCTCCAACAAATTATATTCATCTATGTGTCTAACAATTTTGTTCTTTACTATAGTTTCAACCAGTTTGCCCAGTACTGAAGTCAGACTTACTGGCCTGTAATTGCCGGGATCACCTCTAGAGCCCTTTTTCAATATTGGCACCACATTAGCTATCGTCCAGTCATTTGATACAGAAGCTGATTTAAATGATAGGTTACATACCACAGTTAGTAGTTTTGCAATTTCACATTTGAGTTCCTTCAGAACTCTTGGGTGAATACTATCTGGTCCTGGTGACTTATTACTGTTTAGTTTATCAATTTGTTCCAAAACCTACTCTAATGACACCTCAATCTGGTACAGTTCCTCAGATTTGTCCCCTGAAAAGAATGGCTCAGGTCTGGGAATCTCCCTCACACCCTCAGCCATGAAGACTGATGCAAATCATTAATTTAGTTTCTCCGCAATGGCCTTCTCGTCCTTGAGTGCTCCTTTAGAGTCTCAATCGTCCAGTGGCCCCACTTGTCGTTTAGCAGGCTTCCTGCTTCTGATGTACTTAAAAAAATTGCTATTACTTTTTGAGTCTTTGGCTAGCTGTTCTTCAAATTCTTTTTTGGCCTTCATAATTATATTTTTACACTTCATTTGCCAGAGTTTATGCTCCTTTCTATTTTCCTCACTAGGATTTAACTTCCACTTTTTAAAGGATGCCTTTTTGTTTCTCACTGCTTCTTTTACTTTCTTGTTTAGCCACGGTGGCACTCTTTTGGTTCTCTTACTTTGCTTTTTAATTTGGGGTATACATTTAAGTTGAGCCTCTATTACAGTGTCTTTAAAAAGTTTCCATGCAGTTTGCAGGGATTTCATTTTTTGTGCTGTACCTTTTAATTTCTGTTTAACTAACTTCCTCATTATTGTATAGTCCCCTGTTCAGAAATTAAATGCTACAGTGTTGGGCTGCTGTGGTGTTTTCCCCGCCACAAGGATGTTAAATTTAATTATATTATGATCACTATTACCAAGCGGTCCAGCTATATTCACCTCTTGGACCAGATCCTGTGTTCCATTTAGGACTAAATCAAGAACTGCCTCTCCTCTTGTGAGTTTCAAGACTAGCTGCTCCAAGAAGCAGTCATTTAAGGTGTCAAGAAACTATATCTCTGCATCCCGACCTGAGGTGCCATGTACCCAGTCAATATGGGGATAGTTGAAATCCACCATTATTATTGAGTTTTTTCTTTTAATCTCTAATCTAATCTCCCTGAGCATTTCAGTCACTATTACCATCCTGGTCAGGTGGTCGGAATTACTATCCATAGAGATTCTGTGGTACAATTTGGTTCATTTAAGATGTTTACTTCATTTGATTCTACGCTTTCTTTCACATAGAGTGCCACTCCCCCACCAGCACGACCTGTTCTGTCCTTCCGATATATTTTGTACCCTGGTATTACTGTGTCCCATTGATTATCCTCATTCCACCATGTTTCTATGATGCCTATTATATCAATATCCTCATTTAATATGAGGCACTCTAGTTCACCCATCTTATTATTTAGACTTCTAGCATTTGTATATAAGCACTTTAAAAACTTGTCACTTTTTACCTGTCTGCCATTACATGATGTAACTGAATGGGCCTTTTTTCATTTTACTGTTTCACATCAGATCCTACCTGTATTTTTTCATCTTCCATCTTCTCCTCCTTACTAGGACATAGAGAATCTCCATTAATAGATCCTCCCCTAAGGGATACCTCTGTCCAAACCACGTGCTCCGCTGCACCTGTCGGCTTTCCCCCAGCCCTTAATTTAAAATTGCCCAGGGGTAAAATTCTAGCACCCAAGGTACATGAAACGCTGGTGAGCATGTGGCAGCATAAATGTGACTTAAGACTAAAGTAGAAACAAAGCGAGGAAGAGAGGACTGAAACAGAATAAGAGGATGGAATGGATAAAGAGCCCAAAACAGTGAGAAAAATGGAGATGTAGGAGCATAGTGGGTACTGTCCCGGGAAGCAACTATCAAATGAGATTTTGGAGCTAAGAATGCAGGCCCCTATGCTCTCCTATGTGGGATACACTCAGCGGCAGATTAACCGCTGGGCTAATTTGGGATCCCCAGAAAAATGGGCACTCCTGCACCCCAACCCTGGTCCCTGGCAGAAGCTCCAGGTAGCGGGGTAAGCCCCAGCTTCTGGACCCTGGCTGTGGCCCTGGGACTGGAAGAGCTCTAGCTCCCTGCCATGGTCTCAGGGCTGGGGGAGCTCTCACTCCTGACTGTGGCCCCGGGCTGTAAAGTGGGGGGCAGATCTTCTCCGGTCTTGGGGCCGCAGTGCGGGGGGCATAAAGGAGCAAATGGGAGCCCCGAGCCCTTTTAAATTGCTGGCCCCGAGGCAGCTGCCCCTTTTGCCCCCCCCCGCCCCCATCAGCAGCCCGGGGTGGGGGGGTGGGCAAAAGGGGCAACAACGTTAAAGTGCTGCCACAGCAGCGCTTTAACATCGTCTGCATACGGGCCAGTACTGGTGGCCACGTTTTACCGTTATGCCGTACCGGCCCGCACTGGCCCACTTTCACCCCTGACCATGACCTTTCTGTTCAGCCAAGGAGAGGAAAGATGGGCACTAGCCTATGCTGTGGGAGGCCTCACTCTTCCTGAGTATGTGGAAAGTAAAACCACTTTTGCTCATTTTCTGAATGCTCTGGGGAAAACTGAAATTTCCCAATGGGCAAATTACAAGGAGGGATTTTTCTTGCAAAATGAGGAGTGCTTCAGGCAGCTCACTCTGGAAAATCTTACCTTCTCATGACACAGCAATAGGGAGGAGTTCCACTCCTAGGCTCTTACAAGGTCCAGGTTCCCACCACTGTGTGCCACTTAGCTGCCAAAGAGTGACTGAATTGGGCCCCACCTGGCCAGCCGAGAATCCCTGCAGGCCGGGGAGCTCTCCACTGGCAGAAAGCAGCTTAGCTAGTTCCTGTGTTGACAGCTCCCCCCTGACACAC
Source organism: Emys orbicularis (assembly GCF_028017835.1). NCBI lineage: Eukaryota > Metazoa > Chordata > Testudines > Emydidae > Emys > Emys orbicularis. The sequence continues at coordinate 73,392,548 of NC_088690.1, forward strand.
ACACCTGGACTAGAGAATGGGAGAGGCATGCTGGGGTGGGTTGGACAATTCACAACTGGCCTAATGTCCCATAGAGACTGTGGCCGGTTGGAGTAAGTTAGATCTGTCCCTACACTGCTCTAACTGACACCAGTGGTTCAGGACTGGCACGGATGCACCAAGATAAGCAGGGATGCAAAACATGCTCCTTGATGCCATTCTCCCTCTATCTCCTGCCCTGAGCATATCTCGGTGCACTGAGCAGCTGGACCTGGGATCTACCGCTAGGCTCCTAAGGCCATAATTAAGCACTCAAATAAGTGACCGACTTTTCAAAAGTGTTGAGCACCCCACACACACTCCCCTGACTTCTGGAAGAGTCCATCTGGAAACTGGGCCCCACAGGAGCCTTCGCTGGGCCATTTTGGAGCTCAACGTTAGATACCCACTTTAAAAAATTTGTAAGAAAAGCTCTTCTGCTCAAGAGCCAAACCCTCAGCCCATCTGTCATGGGCCAGCAAGCTCCCCATTAGGGTGACCAGATGTCCCGATTTTATAGGGACAGTCCCGATTTTGGGGTCTTTTTCTTATATAGGCTCCTATTACCCCTCATCCCCTGTCCCGATTTTTCACACTTGCTGTCTGGTCACCCTACTCCCCATCCACAGGATGGGCTTTCAGGCATAACAGCCTAGCCACTCCTGAGGTCTCTAAGGAAAACACAAGCACTATGAAGAACTGTTTTTGCATGGGGAAACCCTTTCAGACATCTTTATCTACCCGAAAGAACAAAGAAAAGCACAAACCTGATACTTTTAACCCTCTTCAGGTCACCATTAAGCTAGGTGGCAGTGTGGCAAACTTGGGGACAGTGGAGAAGAGTGATTTCTGATGCCAGTGCGTGTGTGGGAGCACTGTTGTTAGAGGCCACCCTAGCATTAGCAGAGGGAGATCTCTTTGAGTGGTAAAGGCCTGTGCTTTGGAGCTGAAGGGACAGCGTTTGAGTCCTGGCTCTACAGGAGCATGTGGGTCACCTGGGAAAACACCCTGGTAGGCTCCCTTGTTCTGCCTGCCTAAGAGGCTACAGTAGACTGTACCACTCACAGTAGACTGTGCAGTAGTTTAAATATGATCATGTGTGCTCTGCTGCAAGCTTCAGGTTCAGCCCCCTTCAGGAGGGGTCAGACGCATCTCTGGGCAGGGCTGGTTTAGTCAGAGTGGTGGGGTAGCATTTATTTCAAATAAATATTTTTCTAATTCTCATGATTGCAAAGAAAAGTTTGAAAATGTGACTCAAGTGTAACTGGTACGGTGCCATCTGCCTGAGTCTTCAGAGAGCCTGAGAAAGCAGCAGCAACACACCCTTGAGCCAGGGAGGAGCCAGCCAATTTACACCCACTGCAGATCAGAACAGGCCCCCAGCGCTCTGGGGGCACCTGTGGTGGTGACTGTTCTGCGTCACAATATGGAATTGTCTCTTCCTTGATGGCCATCAGATGCCCTCTGGGCTCCACTCCATCCCTCTGACCTTTTGGTTCCAGGGGTCAGATGGGGGGTGGGGTGGGGAAATGATGGTACCAGAATGGGATGCCACTCACAGCAGATTGTGCAGATCTTCACTGTATGATCATCTTTCTCCCTGCCATACTTGGATCAGCAATGAAACTGTTAGCAGTGCTGACATTTAAACCACCATCACTGAGATGATATATTCCCCACCCATCTATGAGCTATTCCTTCAGGCTCCCTGCAGACTCAGGCATATGTCACTGCATCAGTTACATGCAGGACATGTTTTCTAGGTTTTTTTTTGCAAGCCTAAGGCTAGATATTGACTTTTTTAAAGATGAAGGCTGAGATTAAGGAGAACAAGATGGCAATCTAAGGCTATGTATGCACTGGCAACTGAACGAGAAAATGTTTGTCTTTCAGAAGTGTTAAAAAAACACACAGACACCCCAAAAGACAAAAGTTTTGCCGACAACAGACGCCGGTGTGAACAGTGCTTTGTCATCAGAAGTGCTCTCCTGCCAACAAAGTTAATGATGCTCACTGGGGGTAGAAGTTTTTTGTCGGCAGGAGAGCAGACAAACAGCGGCTACACTGTGCATCTTTTAGCTGCACAGCTGTAGCGAGACAGCCATGCCGCTAAAAGCTGTGTAGTGTAGATATAGCAAAAAAAAAAAAAAAAAGTGCAGATCACTTATCGGGTGAGATCCAGTCCAATTCAAACCCTGGGTTTACTTAGGAATTATGTCCACAGCATCTGGCTTTGTTCTATTCTGCTTGCGCTGAGATAGCCATCAGTGCAGTGAGACAGGGCAGCTCTGCAAGGTGTCAGCAAATCAAGAGATTTGTATTTAATGACTGCATTAGTATGGCAGAGATCTTTTCCTCTCCAGAGGTGAGAGAGGCCTTGAGCACCCTCTTTTGTGCTAATGGACAAACAGGAGGGTTGGCATCCTGGCTTTGACCAGCCCACTTGATTGCTATATTGATTGTCTGTGCTAATACGCCTGCACAGTGGAGAGGCAGAGCAGCAACAACTAATTTTCATTTAAAATGGACGGGAAAATACAGGAAAGGAGCAGGGTGATGAGAGGGGTGAGAGAAGTGAGAGCATCAGCATGGCTGTCTGGGCATAGCAAGCACTGGGTGTGCCTGGCTTGGTCTCTCCCTTCACTCTGTTCCGGCAGGTCTTTCTCTCTCTTCTGTGCCTCTCTAGGCAGCATTTTCTGGAAATCTCCCATGGCAGCAGTGGCGCGGGAGCAGCTCCCCAGTGGCAGCAGTGCTGGGAATGCTGGTGTGGGAGCACAGAGGCACTTGAGCACTCTGTTCCGTTGGCCTCCCAGCAGCAGTGCTAGTGGAGTGTGCTCCCTACACTGCGTTGGCTGGGATGGGGTTGTGAGAGGGCTTGAGACTCTTGTCCAGTTACCTTGCACAGGCAGGGACAGTGCCACAGGGATGGTGATAAGTGGCTGTTTCTTGTCCTCTCCCAGATGTGACCACGGAGAAGGCCACAGCCCAGCAGCTAGAGCTAGCCAAGCGGCCAGCGAGCGCACAGCCACGCAGAGAAGTGCTGAGATGGCACAGTCACTCTCTACAGATGGATTTTTTAAATTAAGCTTTAATTTCCTCTTCTTCTGATCTCAATCCCTCCCCCTATGTTTTAATGAGCTCGCTCCCCCAGCATATCAAACAAGTCTGATCCCTAGTGCTCTCTCTTTGCAATTCCCAGTGGCTCCTAACCAAGAGATGTGCTGTTTAATTTTGCCAGGCTTCCAGTTTACATTGAAGCATTAAAAAAAAAAAAAAAAAAAAAAACCCTAAAGGGCTATATTTCTCCCAGCCTATTGATAGAGCGCGATAGGTATTAAATTCTATAATTCTTTCACTGGCCTTTAAGCAGCCTTGCTGTTAATATTTAATGATGAAAGATGCTGGTAATCAGCCCTGTATCCCAAGTGTCTGAATGCTTTATGTTCTGCCTTTGGGAGCTGATTGTGAACCCAGCCCTCCAGAGCTTCCTACCCCAACTTAATAAACTTTGCCATTCAGGCATCAGCTTCCCCTCAAAGCCTCATCAATCTTCCTCCGACATCCCCAATACCAGGCCCAAGATGAGTGGTAGGCATGAGAAAGGGGGAAAGGGAAGGGGAAGCCAATCGGAGTTGTTGGCCAGCTTCTGTGCTACACCTAAGGAGACACAGCCAAGGAACGGGGGGCAAAGGTGGCCTTAGACCCTCTTGTGCTTCCCGAATTCTGGGCTGCTCCAGGGGCTGCTCTAATTGACACCAGCTTGGCATGGCTGCCTGTGGACTGCACTGCAGCCCAGAACTACCACCAGCGCAAAGGCAGGTGGCACAGATCTGTGTAGACTGGCCGTGTGCTGCTACTCCATGGGGGGTATACTCCTGGGGCAATGCTGCTTCTATGACCCCCTACATCACTGGGGCAGTCTACAGAGGCCATACCAGGGGCAAGAATCTGTCCCTTAGTCCTCAGCAAAGGCATTATTTATGGGGCTGAGTTGGGATTGCTGAGATGCTCCCTATACGTCTGGGTTTCCATGTGTGGTGCACTGGAGCAGAGGTGGGCTGAGCTATTTGCGTGTATTTTAAATAACTGGGGCAGGGGACCAGGATTGAGAGAGCTGTCAGGTGAAACAAGACTGGACCTGAGGCTCTCCTCTCTGACAGCAGATCTCTTCCATCAGGCAGCCTGAGGCCCTGCCATCCCACCCAGTGAGGGGCTTTCCCATCTCTCATGCCAGCCTGGGTCTCACGGAGGTTCGCCGCTGCCTGCTTAGCACTGGGATCCTGGCTCAGGATCCTGGCTGTCAGGTTCCAGGGTTTGATAGCATGTTGGAGTTGACCAGTGTGGGGCAGCTACACCACAGATAATACTGCCTTGGGCTGATTGGCCTCAGGCAAAGTGAGCAGAGCACTGTTCCAAAGAGAGCTACCGTTACCTGCTAATAGTACTTAGCACTTACATACTGCAGCGCTATTCAGAGCTGTGTGCAAACATGATCTAATTAACCACTGGGAGGGAAGGGAGGATCTTCCTTCCTATTTTACAGATGGGGAAACTGAGGCAGACTAGTTGAAGTGCAGTTACGGTAATAAAAGCCATATACACACATGTATGCAGTGCTGTTGTATACACACACCACCTTACGGCACAGAATGCAGGGTTTAAGCTGTGACTTTTCTGACTTTGCCACTTTCACTATACCATTATAGTGAAAACCAGTGACACCCCATCCCCCTTAGTGTGGATGCAGTTATACCAGTACAAAAGTGCTTACACCAGTATATCTTATTTGGGAAACAAAATACACTGTACCAGTATAAGGCACCTTTATAGGGCTATAACGGCAACCACATTAATGTAGTTAGACGTCTGTAAGGCATTTGACTTGGTACCACATCCTATTTTGATTTAAAAAAAACCCTCTAGCATGATATAAAATGAACATGGCACACATTAAATGGATTTAAAGCTGGCTAACTGATAGTCCTCAAAATATAACTGTAAACAGGGACTCATCTTTCAGGGGGTATTTTTCCAGTGGGATCCCACAGGGATTGGTTCTTGGCACCATGCTATTTAACATTTTTATCAATGACCTGGAAGAAAACATAAAATCATTACTGATAAAGTTTGCACATGATACAAAAATTGGGGGAGTGGTAAATAACGAAGAGGACAGGTCACTGATACCAAGTGACCTGGATCCCTCGGTAAACTGGGCACAAGCAAATATTATGTGTTCTAATATGGATAAATATAATTGTATACATGTAGGAACAACGAATGTACAGGATGGAGGACTCTATCCTGGAAAGCAGTGACTCTGAAAAACATTTGGGGGTCATGATGGATGATCAGCTGAACATGAGCTCTCACTGTGATACTATGGCCAAAAAAGCTAATGCTATCCTTAGGAGCATAAATGGGAATTTTGAGTAGGAGCAGAGAGGTTATTTTATCTCTGGATTTGGCACTGGTGTGACCACTGCTGACTCCTGTGCCCAGTTGTGGTGTCCACAATTCAAGAAGGATGTTGATAATTTGGAGAGGGTTCAAACAAGAGTCACAAGAATGATTAAAAGGCTAGAAAACCTGCCTTATGGTGATAGACTCAGGGAGCTCAATATATTTGGCTTAACAAAGAGAAGGCTCAGGGTTGACTTGATCACAGTCTGTAAGTACCTGCATAGAGAACAAATATTTAGTAATGGGCTCTTTAATATAGCAGCAAAAGGTCTAACATGATCCCATGGCTGGAACTGCAGCTAGACAAATTCAGACTGGAAAGAAGGCGTAAATTTTTGAGTGAGAGTAATTAATTAGCCATTGGAACAACTTACAGAGATTGTGGTGGATTCTCCATCACTGGCAATTTTTCTAGCAAGATTGGATGTTTTTCTCAAAGATCTGTTCTAGGAATGATTTTGGGGCAAGTCTCTGCCCTGTGCTATACAGGAGGTCAGACTAGATGATCATAATGGTTCCTCCTGGCATTGGAATCTAGGAATTTATGAACCACACTAGAGCTTATACTGGTATAAGTATATCAGTCATTAATAACAGCCCTAACTGACATCGTTGTAAAACTGTAATTTTTGTATTGTGGACCAGGCCTAAGATATGTTTTACTGCATTCACTGTGATGAGTCTTGCAGAGCCAGCATGGCTCTAGGAGAGGGAGTTGGAGTCTCTTCTTACCTGTCCATCATGAACAAAAAGCAGTTAACTGAGGCCTGATGTACACTTAAGATGTAGATTGACCTAGTTACGGAGCTCTGGCTCAACAATGTTCTTAATCTGACCTAAACATTCAAAACTTCTTGCTTAAACAACCCTTTCAGCGGACAGGGGGCTGCAGACGGGAGTTTGACAGAGGAAGGCTTACGATGGTTAGGAAGACCCGCAACATCTGTGCCAGCACTGCTTCTGTCTCCTCCACCTGCGCCTGTAGCCAGACAGAGCGCCTGAGCATGGATGCTTCTACCCAGATCCTGGTGTGGTTTTGCAGAGACTGTAACTTGCAATTTCCATTTACTGATATCCAGGCTGGGGGGACCATCCAATGTGAAAGGTGCCTGCTGGTGGAATCTCTCAGGCAGCAGGTGGGAGAGCTACAGGAGGAGGTGGCTAGGTTGAGGAGCATCCGAATCCACGAGCAATTCCTGGACAGTGTCCATGTGGAGACAGCTGAGGTAGCTGTCCCAGTACACAGGACTGCAGATATACCACTGATGAAGGAGGAGATGGCTCAGGGTGGACACTGGCAGCTGGTTACTTCTGGCAGCAGGCAGTGCTCCACCCCTGCTCTGAACCCTCCCGCCATGGTAATAGGTAACCGTTATGCTCTTCTTGATACAGGAAAGAAGGAATCACCCCCTACAGTAAAGGAGGAGAAGCCTCGTACCCCTAAGGCTGGGAGGTCTGCTGCCACCACTGCGAATAGGAAACGTAGGGTAGTGGTGGTCGGAGACTCTCTGCTGAGGGGGACGGAGGCGCCCATCTGTCGCTCTGACATTTCATCTCGGGAGGTATGCTGCCTGCCAGGAGCCCGTATCCGAAATGTTACGGAGGCATTGTCGAGGATTATCCAGCCCTCTGACTACTACCCCATGCTACTTATCCATGTGGGCACAAATGATACTGCACGGTGTGACACTGAGCGGATCAAGAATGACTACAGGGCTCTGGGAGTACGGGTGAAGGAGTTTGGAGCGCAGATGGTATTCTCTTCGATTCTTCCTGTCAAAGGTAGGGGCCCGGGCAGAGACAGATGCATCATGGAGGTGAATGCCTGGCTGCGAAGATGGTGTCGCCAGGAGGGCTTTGGCTTCCTAGACCACGGGATGCTATTTGAGGAAGGACTGCTAGGCAGAGATGGCGTTCACCTTTCGAGGAGGGGAAAGACCCTATTTGGACACAGACTGGCTAACCTAGTGAGGAGGGCTTTAAACTAGGTTCGACGGGGACAGGTGAGTAAACCCGCAGGTAAGTGGGGAACATGGAGACCTGGGAGATGGGTCGGAAACGAGAGGGAGTGTGGGCTATATTGGCAGAGAGAAAGGAGGGTCAGGACAAAACTGGGAGGAAAGATCAAACCAGTATCTTAGATGCCTATATACAAATGCGAGAAGTATGGGTAATAAGCAGGAAGAACTGGAAGTGCTAATAAATAAATACAACTATGACATTGTTGGCATCACTGAAACTTGGTGGGATAATACACATGATTGGAATGTTGGTGTGGATGGATACAGCTTGCTCAGGAAGGATAGACAGGGGTAAAAGGGAGGAGGTGTTGCCTTATATATTAAAAATGTACACACTTGGACTGAGGTAGAGATGGACATAGGAGATGGAAGTGTTGAGAGTCTCTGAGTTAGGCTAAAAGGGGTAAAAAACAAGGGTGATGTCATGCTAGGAGTCTACTACAGGCCACCTAACCAGGTGGAAGAGGTGGATGAGGCTTTTTTTAAACAACTAACAAAATCATCCAAAGCCCAAGATTTGGTGGTGATGGGGGACTTCAACTATCCAGATAGATGTTGGGAAAATAACACAGCGGGGCACAGACTATCCAACAAATTCTTGGACTGCATTGCAGACAACTTTTTATTTCAGAAGGTTGAAAAAGCTACTGGGGGGAAGCTGTTCTAGACTTGATTTTAACAAATAGGGAGGAACTCGTTGAGAATTTGAAAGTAGAAGGCAGCTTGGGTGAAAGTGATCATGAAATCATAGAGTTTGCAATTCTAAGGAAGGGTAGAAGGGAGAACAGCAAAATAGAGACAATAGATTTCAGGAAGGCAGATTTTGGTAAGCTCAGAGAGCTGATAGGTAAGGTCCCATGGGAATCAAGACTGAGGGGAAAAACAACTGAGGAGAGTTGGCAGTTTTTCAAAGGGACACTATTAAGGGCCCAAAAGCAAGCTAATCCGCTGGTTAGGAAAGATAGAAAATGTGGCAAAAGACCACCTTGGCTTAACCACGAGATCTTGCATGATCTAAAAAATAAAAAGGAGTCATACAAAAAATGGAAACTAGGACAGATTACAAAGGATGAATATAGGCAAACAACACAGGAATGCAGGGGCAAGATTAGAAAGGCAAAGGCACAAAATGAGCTCAAACTAGCTACAGGAATAAAGGGAAACAAGAAGACTTTTTATCAATACGTTAGAAGCAAGAGGAAGACCAAAGACAGGGTAGGCCCACTGCTTAGTGAAGAGGGAGAAACAGTAACAGGAAACTTGGAAATGGCAGAGATGCTTAATGACTTCTTTGTTTCGGTCTTCACCAAGAAGTCTGAAGGAATGCCTAACATAGTGAATGCTAATGGGAAGGGGGTAGGTTTAGCAGATAAAATAAAAAAAGAACAAGTTAAAAATCACTTAGAAAAGTTAGATGCCTGCAAGTCACCAGGGCCTGATGAAATGCATCCTAGAATACTCAAGGAGCTAATAGAGGAGGTATCTGAGCCTCTAGCTATTATCTTTGGAAAATCATGGAAGACGGGAGAGATTCCAGAAGACTGGAAAAGGGCAAATATAGTGCCCATCTATAAAAAGGGAAATAAAAACAACCCAGGAAACTACAGACCAGTTAGTTTAACTTCTGTGCCAGGGAAGATAATGGAGCAAGTAATTAAGGAAATCATCTGCAAACACTTGGAAGGTGGTAAGGTGATAGGGAACAGCCAGCATGGATTTGTAAAGAACAAATCATGTCAAACCAATCTGATAGCTTTCTTCGATAAGATAACGAGTCTTGTGGATAAGGGAGAAGCTGTGGATGTGGTATACCTAGACTTTAGTAACGCATTTGATACGGTCTCGCATGATATTCTTATCGATAAACTAGGCAAATACAATTTAGATGGGGCTACTATAAGGTGGGTGCATAACTGGCTGGATAACCGTACTCAGAGAGTTGTTATTAATGGTTCCCAATCCTGCTGGAAAGGCATAACGAGTGGGGTTCTGCAGGGGTCTGTTTTGGGACCGGCTCTGTTCAATATCTTCATTAACGACTTAGATATTGGCATAGAAAGTACGCTTATTAAGTTTGCAGATGATACCAAACTGGGAGGGATTGCAACTGCTTTGGAGGACAGGGTCATAATTCAAAATGATCTGGACAAATTGGAGAAATGGTCTGAGTTAAACAGGATGAAGTTTAACAAAGACAAATGCAAAGTGCTCCACTTAGGAAGAAAAAATCAGTTTCACACATACAGAATGGGAAGAGACTGTCTAGGAAGGAGTACGGCAGAAAGGGATCTAGGGGTTATAGTGGACCACAAGCTAAATACGAGTCAACAGTGTGCTGCTGTTGCAAAAAAAGCAAACATGATTCTGGGATGTATTAACAGGTGTGTTGTGAGCAAGACACGAGAAGTCATTCTTCCGCTCTACTCTGCGCTGGTTAGGCCTCAGCTGGAGTATTGTGTCCAGTTCTGGGCACCGCATTTCAAGAAAGATGTGGAGAAATTGGAAAGGGTCCAGAGAAGAGCAACAAGAATGATTAAAGGTCTTGAGAACATGACCTATGAAGGAAGGCTGGAAGAATTGGGTTTGTTTAGTTTGGAAAAGAGAAGACTGAGAGGGGACATGATAGCAGTTTTCAGGTATCTAAAAGGGTGTCATAAGGAGGAGGGAGAAAACTTGTTCACCTTAGCCTCTAAGGATAGAACAAGAAGCAATGGGCTTAAACTGAAGCAAGGGAGGTCTAGGTTGGACATTAGGAAAAAGTTCCTAACTGTCAGGGTGGTTAAACACTGGAATAAATTGCCTAGGGAGGTTGTGGAATCTCCATCTCTGGAGATATTTAAGAGTAGGTTAGATAAATGTCTATCAGGGATGGTCTAGACAGTATTTGGTCCTGCCATGAGGGCAGGGGACTGGACTCGATGACCTCTCGAGGTCCCTTCCAGTCCTAGAATCTATGAATCTATGAATCTATAAACCCTGGTGATTTTCTGTTGAGCTAGATACCACCACTTAGGGAGACAGATTACCTATATAGATAGAAAACCCTTTCCGTCCCTGTAGTAAGTATCTGCACAACAACACTACATTGGCACAGCTGCAGGACTGGAGCTGTGCTGCTGGAGCTCCCACAGAGCAGAGATGGTCTAGGATTTTATCTACACTGGGAAAATGAGATGTGTTCAAAAACGTGTTAAGTAATATGCTCCTCCTGTGTACGAAAACGTGTTAAGTAATATGCTAAAGCTCTAGACTCCGCCTACAGGACAGAGAAAGTGATGTTAACAATGTGTTAGGTACATTAGCATGTTTTCTAAAACCTTATTTTCCCAATTAAGACATAACCTGAGGGTATGTCTGCACTTCAAGCTGGAGGTGTACATTCCCGCTTAAGGAGACCTACCCGCCTTTGGTCTCATTGAGCTAGCATGCTAAACAGAGAGTGTAGCCCTGGCAGTACGCAGGGCTAGCTGCCTGGAGTATGTACTTAATGTCTTGGGCAGTATGGAGGTGGGGCCCCTCCCACAGCTACACTCTATTTTTAGCATGCTGGCGCTATCAGAGTTAGCGCAGATACATCTCCTTGAGGTGGAGCACACAACTACAGCTCTGAGCATAGACTTACCCTTAGGGCGGGAGGTGGGGTGGGAATGTGCAGGGAAAGGAAAGAGACTTGCCCAAAGTCACATAGCACGACAATGGCTGAGCCAGGAATTGAACCATGGTTTCTAGACACCTAAATCACTGCCACATCCACTAGGCCATGCTGCCTGCAAAAAGCACATGTCAATGCATGAGGCTCAGTGGAAATAACAGCAGTCTGCCAGCTCCCCCATCTCAGAGTGACAAACAGCGGCCGTGGCTCTCAGACCAAGGGAGGGAGTTAGGGGGCCTCTCCCCTCAGTGCTGGCACTTGCCCCCACATCTCCCCTCAGGGCTGGCTCTCACCCTTCTGCCCCATCTACTGGCAGGATTAGTTCTCACCCCACCCCATTTCCTGCCTGAATAAGGAGTCACCTCCCCATCTCCTGGCAGCTGTGATGTGCTGTGTTTAAGATCACTGTAAGGGCTCAAATTTTACTAGGAATCTTTTATTTCCATCTGCTCATTCTGACTCTTAACATCAGACAAACACAAAGCAAGAGTCTGTCTCTAGCAGCAAATGGTGCAGGAGGGCGCACTGTAAACAAACTAATGAGATTAGTGCCAGTGAGAATAGCCCATGCTATTACATCTCTCTTCGCAAAATGAGAGAATCCTTCAGATACAATTTACTAGCATCATTAGCAGGGCCTCTTGTGTTGCTGCAGAGTCCCTCCCTCCCCTTGGTTCAGCCCTCTGCTGCAGAAAACTTTCAGGTTTCAAATATCACAATTCTAGGTTTATGGTTGAGAACTACGTGCAAGCAAAACTATGTCATGTTTCTGATTCTGAGGCTGTGTCTACACTCCATCATTTACAGTGGCTCAGCTATGCCTCTGTAGTGCTCCTGGTGAAGACACACCAAGCCGATGGAACAGAGCTTTCTCATCAGCTTAATAACTCCTAGCTCTGTGAGAGGCAGTAGCTATGTCAGTGGGAGAAGCTGTCCCGCTGACATAGCGCTGTCTACACTGGCACTTAGTTTTGTATAATTTACGTGGATTATTCACACCCGTGAGCGACGTAAATTATACTGAAGTAATTTGTAGCGTAGACATAGCCTGAGAGATTTAAACTGCTCAGTTTCATCTAAATGGGTATTGACTCTGGAGTACAATGATGACAATGTGTCAACTTTGTTACCTATTTCACTGATGATCATTTTAGCAGAAATATCAGTTGATGTATTTATCTCATAATCTCAAACTGCTTCCCAAATCTTATCAGCTGACAATAGCCCCAATTGTCCCTTGGGCAGCTGAGCTTCCCATGACAACTTGGACAATGCAGTTATGTTTCTTCTCTTGAACCATCTGCAGCACATGAAAGGTTGGAAGTTAAGAAGAGTATAAGGTTGGTTTAATATGAAAATAATTAATACTAGGGATACTGCACTCACTGCAGTGTTCATTGTCATATTCAGTACAAAAATCATCTTTACCACTGAAATTATTAGAATGTGCTGTAGTCTCTTCAGCCCGGCCCCCAGCATGCTGCAAAATGTAGGTCCCTCTTTCACAGAAAGCACTTGGTCTTCACCATCGATAATAAAGCTACAGGAACTCCGATGGGGTGTCTATTTCTGGTCTCCGCTTGCATTTCCTGGTGGTCTGGGCAGTGCCTCTCACTTAAATGGCTCTGAAGCAGCAGCTTCTGGAACTGTTGTGGCTCCTGCTCCACTGCAGCCTGCTTCAGCCATTCCTTCTGTAAGCAGGGTCTGAATGAGCTCTCCCAAACAGCTAGTTGGGGAGGGGGAGAGACTTCAGGAGCAAACTGTATTTACATGAACTCTGCATAGGTATCCAGCAGACAGGAGCTGTGTAGCTCAAAGTGATCAACTTCGGCTCGTGTTAGGTTACAAATCACTTTAGTACTGAATGCAGGGGTAGTGAAATGTTATGGAGATATACCTATCTCATAGAGCTGGAAGGGACCTGAAAGGTCATCAAGTCCAGCCCCCTGCCTTCACTAGCAGGACCAAGTACTGATTTTGCCCCAGATCCCTAAGTGGCTCCCTCAAGGATTGAACTCACAACCGTGGGTATAAGCAGGCCAATGCTCAAACCACGGAGCTATCCATTGTTGTCTTTATTGTATTAGTAAAAGGGAGCAGAACTGTGTTGAGGCTGTCCCAATTGAGGGGTCACCCTCAATTGAGAAGACTCACTAAGCCAGGGACTTGAAAGCCAGGCACCTGGGAAAGTAAGAAAGATGGGGACAGGTATGCTAGGCAGGAAGCATGGACTCTCCCTAAGGGTCTCTGGTCTTGTTTAACCTCTTTCTCCCCACTGTTCAAAGGTAGAGCAAAATAGGCTCTGTTAGGAGCCTTTTGTTATGTTACATGGTCCCTAGAGCTGAAAACACTGGTAGGGGGACAGCATTTCTGCCCAGCCTGCATCACTAAGAACTGAAAGTCACTGTGTGCTGACAATCACTAAGTGTTGGATGGACTCTCAAGAGGTCACAGCAGAGAGGCAAGTGGCAGACAGTGACCAGTGAGAGGAATGGTGGCTGACCAGGTGGAGTGGGACAGCAGCTGGCAGATGGCCAGCCAGAGACTTGATTTAAGCCTGCAGTTTATTCCATTACTGCTACAAGCCTGAACCAAGAACTTTGCCATTACTGTATGTAATTGATTCTATTTAACCAATTCTAGCTCTCATCTATATGTCTTTCTTTTATGAATAAACCTTTAGAGTTTAGATTCTAAAGGATTAGCAACAGCGTGATTTGTGGGTTAGATCTGACTTGTATATTGATCTGGGTCTGGGGCTTGGTCCTTTGGGATCAGGAGAACCTTTTTTCTTTTACTGGGGTATTGGTTTTCATAACCATTCGTCCCCATAATGAGTGGCACTGCTGGTGATACCAGGAAACTGGAGTTTCTAAGGGAATTGCTTGTATGACTTATGGCTAGCCAGTGGGGTAAAACCAAAGTCCTCTCTGTTTGGCTGGTTTGGTTTGCCTTAATAGTAAAGGAACTCCATCCTTGGGCTGTAACTGCCCTGCTCTAAGCAATTTGTTCTGAACTGATACTCTCAGTAGTGTCCCACCAGAAGCCACATCATTACAGAGGCGCCCAGGGGTGATGTGTAATTTTCCCAGGTTACTGGGTGCGGGCTCGAGAAGGTTCTTTGTTGTATTATTGAAAATGAACCCCGATATTGAACCTGGCCCTGGGTGCTGCCGGCTCCACCTGGCAGAAGGGTTACACTTCAGAAAGTGCTGCCAGGCCTACTAGGTTTGCTGCTGTTGCTGTAGAGCTGCAGCCTGGGCTAGCTGCTGCTGTCCCCACTGGTTGAACCACCTTGTTTAGGGCCTCTTCCATTTTCTCCCTGTGTGCTGCCCCAGCTCTGCGCAGACAGCCGGCACAGCAGACCTCGAGCGAACTGCCCAATAACCACAAGATCCATTAAGGCACGAAGGCACCAGGCCAGGTTTATTGTTGACAAAGCATGATAATAGCACCTGGCAGACTCTACGAGGATACTAAGACATGTATGCCCGTGACAATGGATGCAGCTTAGAGAATGGCGGGACTTTCCATTCCCCCCTCGGCTGGACCAAGACACTCTCTCAGAGATACCTCTTTATACCCTGATACAAACAAGTTATGTACTGCCCCTCTGACGTAGTTAGTATTGCCCCCTGATGCGCTAGTTATCACCCATCACCTGTTGGTTTGAGCAAAACATCTTTATTCATCACATCCTGACCTTATCTTTTAGGAGGGGTCAGTGTGTTCCTGTTATCCTTGGGGAATGTTTTTGTACCATCCTTGATATCGGGGTGTTCTCGTACCACTTGATATCGGGATGTGTTTGTGTGAATACTCTGTGCCTAGCACTTAGGAATGTGTGTTTCTTGAATATCAGCCCTGTTCTTGCCAGATTCTGTGTATCATAGAATCATAGAATATCAGGGTTGGAAGGGTCCTCAGGAGGTCATCTAGTCCAACCTCCTGCACAAAGCAGGACCAATCCCCAACTAAGTCATCCCAGATAGGGCTTCATCAAGCCTGACCTTAAAAATCTCTAATGAAGGAGATTCCACCACCTCCCTAGGTAACCCATTCCAGTGTTCACCACCCTCCTAGTGAAAAAGTTTTTCCTAATATCCAACCTAAACCTCCACCACTGCAACTTGAGACTGTTACTCTTTGTTCTGTCATCTGGTACCACTGAGAACAGTCTAGATCCATCCTTTTTGGAACCCCCTTTCAGGTAGTTGAAAGCAGCTATCAAATCCCCCCTCATTCTTCTCTTCTGCAGACTAAACAATCCCAATTCCCTCAGCCTCTCCTCATAAGTCATGTGCTCCGTGGCAGAGCCTGATGTTTGCTCACAGCCGGATATTTGCTAATTTTGCTTTATATCAACTTTGCTTTAGCTCAGGTCTCATGCCAGGCCTCTGATACAAGGGATTATATCTCAGGCTTTGAGATGCTTCTTCCAGAAATATGTGAAAATTCCAAACAACTTTACCGCGCTGACTGTGGTGAGCCAAATCCTTCCTGCCAGAACAGTTTTGAAATTGGTCTGTAAAGCAAAAAAACCCCAACAGCAAGCAAAACACATCCTTAAAAAATCACCTTCCAGTGGGGACCAAAATTCTGTTCTGGGCCCAGTGTTGTTTAACCCCTTTATTAATGACCTGGATGTAGGAATAGAGAGCATACTGATCAAATTTGCAGATGACACAAAGCTGGGTGGGGAGTTGTCAACACTTTGGAGGACAGAGTTAAAATTCAGAGGGATCTTGATAAATTGGAGAACTGGGCTATCGACAACAACATGAAATTCAACAAAGACAAATGGAAGGTGTTACACTTACGGAAGAAAACCCAAATTCAAAAATACAGAACAGGGGAAACTGGCTTCACAGCAGCACTACTAAGAAGGATCTGGGAGTTGTGGTGGATCACAACCTCAACATAAGTCAACAATGCACTGCTGTTACAAAAAAAGCAAATGCAATTTTAGATTGTATTAAGAGAGGCATAACATGCAAGTCATGGGAGGTGATATAACCGCTCTATTCAGCACTGGTTAGGCCTCAGCTGGAGTACTGTGTCCAATTTTGGTCACCACTGTATAGAAAGGATGTAGAGAAACTGGAAAGGCTCCAGAGGTGAGTGACAAAGATGATCAAAGGGATGGAATGCAAGCCATATGAACAAAGGCTGAAGGAACTGGGTATGTTTATTTTGGAAAAGAGGAGATTAAGGGGGGGATATGATAACGGTCTTTAAATACTTGAAAGGTTGACCTAAAAGAGATGGAGAAAAGTTGCTCTCTCTTGCCACAGAGGGCAGGACAAGAGACAATGGGTTCAAACTCCAGCATAGCAGATTTAGATTAAATCTCAGGAAAAACTTCCTCACTGTAAGAACAGTAGGACAATGGACAGACTGCCTAGGGAGGTTGGGGAAGCTTCTTCATTGGAGGTTTTCAAAAGGAGGCTGGATAGCCATCTGTCTTTGATGGTTTAGACACAACAAATCCTGCATCTTGGCAGGGGGTTGGACTAGATGACCCTTGTGGTCCCTTCTAACCCTCTGGTTCTATGATTCCATGAAACATTGTGGAACATCATAAGAATGGCCATACTGAGTGAGGCCACTGATCCATCTAGCCCAGTATTCTGTCTTCTGACAGTGGACAATGCCAGGTGCCCCAGAGGGAATGAACAGAGCAGGCAATCATCAAGTGATCCATCCCCTGATGCTCATTCCCAGCTTCTGCCAAACACAGGCTCGGGACACTTCAGAGCATGGTTTTGCAGAGGACAAAAGACGGTGATTGCTCTCCGCACCCCATGATGAAGATGTGCAAGTGAATTGCTCTCAATACCTGAATTTGCAACTCAAAGCAGAAGAGGGGAAGGAATAAAAAGCCCTAAGAAGGAGGAACTGTATGTTTTATGCTGCTTAGACTTTGAGTGAAAGGATTACTTGGCATAAGCAAAAGATCCCCAGTGCCCTAAAGGACATATAGTGCTTGCTTATTATAGAAGCTTTTTGAAGACTGGAACTCATTTGTGTCTGTATGTTTACCTGTTTTAACCCTGTACAAACTCCTTTTCCTATTTAATAAATCTTTATATAGCTTTTTATAGGAGTGGCTACAAGCATTGTCTTTGGAATGAGTTATAAAGTGGGATTAATCTGAGGTAAGTGACAGGTCCTTTGGGACTGGGAATAGACTGAATATTGCTGTGATCTTTTGTGTAAGGAACCAGCTATCAGAAAGGCATGCTCACCTGGGTGATGAGATAGGTCAGAGTATCCAAGGGGACTGTCTGTGACTCCATGGTAAGGCTGTTATAGTGCCTTAGAGGTTCACAATTGCTAATTGGTTGATGAAATCTAAGTACAGGACTCACACCCAGTTTGGGGTTTGTGCCCTGCTTCTTAACAACCTGCCCTGTGGCGGGTACCCACGCTCTTAAGTCACTTCAGGAGAGCTTGACACAGATATTTATCCATGATCTGGAAGACAATGTAAAATTTTTGCAAGATTTGACAATGCCATAAAAATTGGTGGAGTGGCAAATAACAACAAGGCAAGTCAGTTACACAGAACAATATGGCTTGCTTGATAAGCTGAACTCATTCAAACAAGTTTTCACACAGCCAAATGCAAGGTCCTATATCTAGGATCAAAATGGCACTTCCAGGATGGGCACTGTATCCTGGGAAGCAGCAACTGGGAAAAGAATTTAGTGATCACAGTGAAATCAATGACCAGGAGCCCCCAGCGCACTGCTGTATTTGAGAAGATGAATGTGATCTTTGCACATATAAATGGGACTATGGAGTAGGAGTAAGGAGGTGGCATTACCACTGTAAATGGCATTGGTGAGACTATCACTGAAATATTGTGTGCAGTTCTGGTGTCTACACTTCACAGGGGATGTTGAAAAAAGGGAGAGGGCTCAGAAAAAATCCACAAGAGCAATCTGAGGTCTGGACATCCTGTTCCACAGTGAGAGGCTTCAGAAGATCAATCTCTTTAGCTTAATGAAGAGAAGTTAAAGAGATGACTTGATCATGGTTTATAAGCACCCACATTCAGAGATTTCTGAGAGCAGTGGGCTCTTTAATCTGGTAGACAAAGGCAGAACAAGAGCTGAGGCTGGAAAATGAAGCTAGCCAAATTCAGACTGAAAATACGGCAAAAAAATTTAACAGTGAGGAAAACGAACCATTGGACAACTTACTAGGGCTGTGATGATTCTCCATCTCCAGGAGCCTTTAAATGGAGATGGGATGTCACGTTAAGGGACGTGTTGCAGCTCAGATGGAGTTTATGGGCTGGATGCAGGAATCAATCTGGCCAGTACAGGAGGTCAGAGTAGATTATCATAATGGTCCCTTCTGGCCCAAAATTCTATGAATCTATGACCACCTGTCACAGGGTCATTTTCTCACCCCATCGATAGGACTTTAAATGTGATGTCCATATGTCTGTCTGCACCTGAATTACCTTGACCTGTTCTACAGATTTACTCCAGCTGAGGCTGTGGCAGATGGCTCTGCTCCTGGGTGTACAGTGAGTGTGAGCTCAGGATCCAGCTCTGCACGGATAGACCAGGGCCTGCTCCCAGTAGGGTTGCCAGGTGTCCAGTTTTTGACCAGAATGCCCGGTTGAAAAGGGACCCTGGCAGCTCTGATCCACACTGCTGACCAGGCCGTTAAAAGTTCAGTCGGTGGCGCAGCAGGGCTAAGGCAGGCTCCCTGCCTGCCGTGGCTCCATGCGGCTCCCGGAAGCAGTGGCATGTCCCTCCTCTGGTTCCTAGGCATAGGGGAAGCCAGAAGGCTCCACGCGCTGCCCTTTCCCCAAGTGCCAGCTCCGCAGCTCCCATTGGCCGGGAATCGTGGCCAATGGGAGCTGTGGGTGGGGCAGCGCGCAGAGATGCCTGGATGCGCCTCCGTGTAGAAGCCGGATGGGGGACATGCTGTTGCTTCCGGGAGCTGCCTGAGGGAGCCTGCACCCCTAACCTCCTCCCACACCCCAACCCCCTGCCCCCGGGGGGGTGGAGTTAGTGGGGGTGGGACCTCTGAGAAGGGGCAGGGCCAGGGCGGGGCAAGGGTTTCGGTTTTGTGCAAGTAGAAAGTTGGCCACCCTAGCTCCCGGGTGCACAGTGAGTGTGAGCTCAGGACACGGCTCTGCACGGATAGGCCCAGGTTTACTCCTGGATGTACAGTGACTGTGAGCTCAGGATCCAGCTCTGTATGGATAGGCCAGGGCAAGATTTCCTGCTTTTCAATACTATTTTACCAAGCTTGGGCCTCTCCCATTCATCTTCATTTTTTCTCTGCTACAAATCTTCGAACCTGGCTTGGTCTCCTTCTCCCTGACATGTGGCTTCTCTCTTGTCTAGGACAGCCCCATGTTGTCTGCCTCTCGGGTGCCTTTGACAGAAAAGGACCCTGCTATAGGCAGCAGGTCTCTGTCTGATGCAGGTACTCCTCCTAGTCAGGCTGCGGAGCACTGTGAGGGCTGGCGGGTCATTGCTGTGCTGTGAGCAATTGACACTGGCTCTGAAGCCTTCATGGAGTGGGCACAGAGCAGCCATGAAACCTGGGGGAATGTTCCTGGTGTATGGGCATCAGCAGCAGGCACAGCACTGATGGTGCTAGCTCTGCACACTTTCCTCTGCTGCAGGGCTTGTGCCAGGGGCCTGCACCCTGACTTTCTCCAGCTGCTGCAAGGCTGCACAGCTCCCAGGCAAGTGTCCCTTCTTCCCCCTGACTAGACTGCTGTGAGGGACCCCAGGCAATGAGTCCCTCAGGAGTCTGAACAGCCACTGCTCCATCTTGGGGTCCCTAGGTGCACTCTCAGCGCGCAGTTCCTCTGTCTAGCACCTCCTTTAGAGAGCTGGAACCTACTGTCCAGCTGCCCAGGGCCTGGGCTCAGTGCTGACCCTTCAGGCTCCCCGGTAGCATAGACATGCCCTGTCCCAGAACCCCACCATGCGGTGTGAGCCTGCTGGTTACCTCTTCAAGGAGCCGCATGGAGCACGCACACCCTGCACTCAGAATGACAGCTCTTGAATAGCACAAAAATCAACAGAACTATACAAAATAATAAACCCGACATGCCTCAGTTTCCTCACCACTCCAGAGCATTCTGGGTCCTCCAGGTCCTCCTGCTGCAGACCATGGTTTGTGTGCTGACCCATGGGGTGTGCTCAGCTCATCTCCTCTCACTGTGGCTGTCCACACTGTGCTTCCTCTTGCCCAGACTTCCTGTGTCTCTCTCACTTGCTTTCTCTCTGTAGGTTCCCTGTTTATATGCCCTCCTTCCAGCACCTGGCTTTCTTTGTTCTGCATGTTGGTAACTTTCCACTCTTCCAAACCCCCACCCCCATCCCCTCAAACCCAAGGAGGAAGCATCTGTTCCTAGCAAACTCCCTTGGCACATCTGTTGACCAGGTTTTAGGAGTTAAGTGCTGCCCTGGTCTGGGAAGATGTCACAACCCTGCTAGCCCATGGTGGATACACATATACAGGGACATTAATGATACAACAATTTCCATAGCAACAGTGGCTGTCTGGGATGGGCAGGGGGAGAGACACAGGGTGATCCTGCATATTCTCTAACTGCTGCAAGGCCAATATGAGCTGTGGCAGCCAGGGCACAGGGTTGGACAGCTGATGTTCGGGGAGCACAAACCCAGTTCATGCGCCAGGTTCAGCAACAGGGCAGGGACAACTGAGGCCCAGATAGAGTAACTGTCAGGACCCTACCGCTAGTGTGTTGATAACAGTTGATAACAGTTTATTTTTATTGCAGAATGTGGGTTGGCTTTGTTCATTTATCTTTTAGGGTTTTAATTCTGATTCTATTTTGTTTTGCATAAACAAGTAAAATAAATAGTACAGCAAGACAGAACTAACTGAGGGTACGTCTTCACTACCCGCTGTATCGGCGGGTAGCAATCGATTTATCCGGGATCGATATATCGCCTCTCATTAAGACGCGATATATCGATCCCCGAAAGCGCTCACTGTCGACTCCGGAACTCCACCAGAGCAAGCAGCGGTAGCACAGTCGACGGGGGAGCCGCGGCCATCGATCCCACGCTGTCTGGACCCCAGGTAATTCGATCCAAGATACTTCGACTTCAGCTAGCTGAAGTTGCGTATCTTGGATCGATCCCCCCCCCCCCAGTGTAGACCAGCCCTGAGAGTAAAAAGAGAAGAACCTAGCATATTTACGTAGCAGAATGTGTCATACTCCACTCAAACAGAGAACAGCAGGACTCATTCCTGAAAGGCGCTACCAGGAGCCTGTTGTGAAATACCAAGAGGGGCTGCTCTGAAAAGTGACAAATGGGAGAGGAGGATCACATGCAATTAAGGAGCAAAGCAAGGTAGATTTCTCAGGTGTGACCAAATGTCATATTTCCCCCCAATTATTTCTGCCTGCAAGTGTCATCTGTCATTGCAGATCGCTCCCATGACCCCTTGCTGTATGCACGTGTCGTCATACTAGTGCAAAGATAGTGCTAACTCACCATTCCTTAGCAGTATCAGGCAGCGCTAATTCACCAGGGCCCAGTGCGAAGTGAGGATTGGATAAAAGCGGCATAACATGAGCTCCAGGCAGTGCAGGGTGCGGGGATGGTTCAGGGTACATCTGCACTGCAGATGAAGGTGTGATTGCAGGGCAGGTAGGCACAGTCTTGCTAGCTTTTATCTAGCTGGCATGGGTAATGGGCAGTGAGGACGTGGTGGTGGGGGTTAGCCACTCTGGTACAAGCCTGTTGAGTCACATAAGCTGCAGAGTTTGGATCTCTCTGTTACCTCTTTCCCTCCCTTTAGCTACCTCTAGGACAGATGAGAAGGTGCCACATCACACTTCTCCAGAACTTAGCGCCCCTGTGTGGAACATGGCAAGGAGCCACAGTCTCTGCTCATCCACAGCTCTCTCAGCACTGGTACAACTGTTTGCAGTAACTTTCCAGAGTTGGAAGCAAACCTCTCCTTGGGAAGGTAATGTGAACTCTGGCTGAGGGCTGCCTGCTGCTGCTACGGCAGATAATAAGGTTTATGTTTTATAAGAGAGCTGGTTTTAATAGGGCTTAGTGGATCTGAGAGTCTCTGCTGTGTCATAAATTTCAGAGACAAGCTTTCGGTGTCACATTGCTTCTTGTTATAATGAAGGGGATTTGAATAGGATGTAATGTAGTTGGGAGCTGAGATATGGCAGCTATTCATCAAGAGAATCTGCTACAGTGCTCAGTGTAATGAAGACTTTCTTCTATATAGATACAGATAGATTGGAGATAGACTTGATGCTCACCCAGGAGTCTCCTTTATTGAAAAGGATCCTAAAAGGAGCGGGTAAGAACCCCTTGATCGTCCTTCATGTAGGAACGAATGACACGGCTAGGTTCTCGCTAGAGAGAATCAAGGGAGATTATGCCAGGCTGGGGAAGACGCTTAAGGAAGTCGAGGCTCAGATTATCTTCAGTGGGATTCTGCCTGTTCCTAGAGAAGGACAGCAAAGGGCGGACAGGATTGTGAGGATAAATAGCTGGCTAAGGGAGTGGTGCTATAAGGAGGGCTTTGGGATGTATGGCCACTGGGAGGCTTTCGGGGACAGACAGCTGTTCTCGCGGGATGGACTTCACCTGAGTAGGGAAGGAAATAGACTTCTGGGAGGGAGGCTGGCTCATCTCATCAGAAGGGCTTTAAACTAGGAACTTGGGGGAGACGGTTGGGAGATGTCCAGTTGATCTCCACGCCAGATTCCAACACTGAAAAAGAGGGCAAGGAGAAAAGCACAGATATAGGTAGGGGTAGGGAATTGGACATAAGAAGGAGGGGGCAGATGGACACTACAGGGTCCATACCAAAGTGCATAACTAATGGGAGAAAGGATAGACAGCATACGGTAAGATGTTTATACACCAATGCGAGAAGCCTAGATAACAAAATGGAGGAATTGGAGCTCCTGGTCCAAGAAATGAAACCTGATATCGTAGGAATAACCGAAACGTGGTGGAATGGTAGTCATGACTGGAGTACAGGTATGGAAGGGTATGTGCTGTTTAGGAATGACCGGAAAAAAGGTAAAGGTGGGGGTGTGGCGTTGTATGTCAATAATGAGCTAAAATGTAAAGAAATAATAAGTGATGGAATGGATAAGACGGAGTCTGTCTGGGCAACAATTACACTGGGTAAAAGAACTACTAGAGCCTCCCCTGAGATACTGCTTGGGGTGTGCTATAGACCGCCGGGATCTAGCCTGGATGCGGACAGAGAACTATTTAATGTTTTTAAGGAAGTAAAAACTAATAAGAGCTGTGTGATCATGGGGGACTTTAACTTCCCAGACATAGATTGGGGAACAAATGCTAGTAACAATAATAGGGCTCAGATGTTTCTAGACGTGCTAGCAGATGAATTCCTTCATCAAGTAGTAGCTGAACCGACGAGGGGGGATGCCATTTTAGATTTGGTGCTGGTGAGTAGTGAGGACCTCGTTGAGGAAATGGTTGTAGGGGACAACCTTGGCTCGAGTGACCATGAGCTAATTTGGTTTAAACTAAATGGAAGGGTTAACAGAAATAAAACTATGACTGTGACTAAGGTTTACGATTTCAAAAAGGCCAACTTTAATAAATTAAGGCAACTACTTAGGGAAGTGGATTGGGCTAACATACTTAGAGAGCTAAAGGCAGATGAGGCCTGGGATTATTTCAAGCTGAAGTTGCACGAGCTGTCCGAGGCCTGTATCCCGAGAAAGGGGAAACGGTCAGTAGGCAGGGGAATTAGACCCAGCTGGATGAGCGGGCGTCTCAAAGGGGCGATTAAGAAAAAACAGAAAGCGTACAAAGAATGGAAGAGAGGAGAGATCGGCAAAGAAACCTACCTTATTGAGGTCAGAGCATGTAGGGATGCGGTGAGAAAGGCCAAAAGCCGTGTAGAGTTGGACCTCGCGAGGGGAATTAAATCCAATAGTAAGAGGTTTTATAGCCATATAAATAGGAAGAAAACAAAGAAAGAGGAAGTGGGGCCACTGAAGCTTGCAGATGGAGTGGAGATTAAGGACAATCTAAGCATGGCACAATATCTAAATGAATATTTTGCATCGGTGTTTAATAAGGCTAATGAAGGGCTTAGGAATAGAGGGAGCGGGACAGAGGGGAATAAAGGAGGGGCGATTGACATTAAAGTATCAGAGGTGGAAGCCAAACTTGACCAGCTAAATGGGACTAAATCGGGTGGACCGGATGATCTTCATCCTAGAATATTGAAGGAGCTGGCACGAGAAATTGCAAGCCCCTTGGCAATAATTTTTAATAAATCTGTAAACTCGGGGGAGGTACCGATGGACTGGAAAATAGCTAATGTGGTTCCTATTTTCAAGAAGGGAATAAAAAGTGACCCGGATAACTACAGGCCTGTTAGTTTAACTTCTGTAGTATGCAAGGTCTTGGAAAAAATTTTGAAGGAAAAAGTAGTTAAGGACCTTGAGGTGAATGGCAATTGGGACAAATTACAACATGGGTTTACGAAAGGAAGATCGTGCCAAACCAACTTGATCTCCTTTTTTGAGAAAGTAACAGACCTTCTAGATAAAGGAAATGCGGTGGATCTAATTTACCTAGATTTTAGTAAAGCGTTTGATACTGTGCCGCACGAGGAATTACTGGTTAAATTAGAAAAGATGGGGATCGATATGAAAATCCAGAGGTGGATAAAGAACTGGTTAAAGGGGAGACTCCAGCGGGTAGTACTGAAAGGGGAACTGTCGGGTTGGAGGGAGGTCACCAGTGGGGTTCCTCA
Organism: Emys orbicularis; assembly: GCF_028017835.1. NCBI lineage: Eukaryota > Metazoa > Chordata > Testudines > Emydidae > Emys > Emys orbicularis. The sequence goes on from NC_088690.1 coordinate 73,417,493, forward strand.
AGGTTCGGTTTTGGGTCCAATTTTATTTAATCTATTCGTTACTGACCTCGGAACCGAATGTAGGAGTGGGCTGATAAAGTTCGCGGATGACACAAAGTTGGGAGGTATTGCCAATTCGGAGAAGGATCGGGATATTTTGCAGGGAGACTTGGATGACCTTGTAAATTGGAGTAACAATAATAGGATGAGATTTAATAGTGGGAAGTGTAAGGTGATGCATTTAGGGATGACTAACAAGAATTTTAGTTATAAGTTAGGGACACATAGGTTGGAAGTGACGGAGGAGGAGAAGGACCTCGGAGTCCTGGTTGATCGCAGGATGACTATGAGTCGGCAATGTGACGTGGCTGTGAAAAAAGCTAATGCGATCTTGGGATGCGTTAGGCGAGGTATTTCTAGTAGGGACAGGGAGGTGCTGCTTCCGTTATACAAGGCACTGGTGAGACCTCATTTGGAGTACTGTGTGCAGTTCTGGTCTCCTATGTTTAAAAAGGATGAACTCAAACTGGAACGGGTACAGAGAAGGGCCACTAGGATCATCCGAGGAATGGAAAACCTTTCCTATGAAAGGAGACTCGAGGAGCTCGGATTGTTTAGCCTAACCAAGAGAAGGCTGAGGGGGGATATGATTGCTCTCTTTAAATATATCAGAGGGATTAATACCAAGGAGGGAGAGGAATTATTTCAGCTTAGTAGTAATGTGGATACGAGAACGAATGGATATAAACTGGCTGTGGGGAAGTTTAGGCTTGAAATTAGACGAAGGTTTCTAACCGTCAGAGGGGTAAAATTTTGGAACAGCCTTCCGAGGGAAACGGTGGGGGCGAAGGACCTCTCTGGCTTCAAGATTAGGCTTGATAAGTTTATGGAGGGAATGGTTTGATGGAATAATGTGATTTTAGTCAATTAGGCATTAACGGGCCATCGCGGGTAAAATGAGGGTCCGGCTGTAGAATCTTGCCTGTATGCTCGGGGTTCTGCTGATCGCCATATTTGGGGTCGGGAAGGAATTTTCCTCCAGGGTAGATTGGCAGAGGCCCTGGAGGTTTTTCGCCTTCCTCCGCAGCATAGGGCAGGGGTCGCAGGCTGGAAGATTCTGTTGTGGGTGAGTCAGCTTTTGTGGCCTGCATCATGCGGGAGGTCAGACTAGATGACCATATTGGTCCCTTCTGACCTTAAAGTCTATGAGTCTATGAGTCTATTACCGATAATATTAGGACAAAACACTGCTGGGCACTTGGCACGCTCTCTAATTGCATTCACATAGCAGTTGTGTATGTGATGCTCCCAGCCAGGAACTCCATCCCACTGGTGCCCAAGGTGTGGGAAGTAGGTGTGAGTATTGCTATGAATGGTGCTTAGTAAGCACAAGAGAAAGAGCCACTCAGATCCCCTTCTCTTCTGAATGAGACAAAAGACAAAGGCTAAAATCTGGCTTTTTCTCACTAGCTGAAAGTGTGAGTGTAAGTGTATGCCAGGGAGGGATAGTGACCACCTGCATTTCAAGGAAGAAAAGGAAAAATCCCTGGAAAGCCTGATTTGTAAGAGAAAGCATCTACAATGGATTCTTGGAGGGAGAAAGCCAACTTTTGCCTCACAGTGCATTGCGGCTGGAATGTGGGAGAAAGTGGGTGCTATGGAGATTAGGTGCCAAATATAGGGCAGCCTTCAGAATAGGTCCCTTAAAATAAGGCATATTTTATAGGGGTATAATCATAGAGGGATAACACAGGTTCTCTTAGCCATGCTGCCTACCCTCTGGGCATGTCTGCTGGCAGCGTCCACTTCAGCATAAGCTGCACAAGCCCACTCGAAATCTGTCAGTTTGTGCATGCTGAAAAATGTGCTGCCGCAGCTTCACTGCTCTGGTACCCATGCTAGCAGATTAAAGGAGCTTGGGTACGTCTACCCCAGCTGCAGTCACACCCCTGTAGATGGCTGAGGAGGTCTGCAGGCAGGGAGCTCATCAGGAGTTCCTACAGCTGCTGCAGAAAGGTGCACTATGCAGCCCCTGCTTGCAGCTGCCAATGGGCACTGAGGATGCCAGGGACCTGGCCAAACCTTCTGGTCACACCCTCTTGGCTGGAAGTTGAAGCTAGACAAGTTCAGGTTGGAAATAAAGCATCAGTTTAAAATGGTGAGTAATTGACCACTGGGACAATTGGCCAAGGCCCATGGTGGATTCTCCATCACTGACAACTTTTCAATCAAAATTGGATGTTTTTCTCAGAGCTCTGCTCTAGGAATAATCCTGGGGCAGGTCTCTGGCCTGTGTTATCCAGGAGGTCAGACTAGATGGTCACAGTACTTCCTTCTGGACCTGGAATCTATGAATCCCCCCTGCAGTCGCTGGACCACCTGAAGGGTGATAACCTACTACCCTGTTAGCTGAAGTGGCAGAAGTATGTGTAGTTGCTCTAAAGGTTCCAACCCTGCTGATGAGTAGGGCCCTAGTATGTTTCCTAGTAGGCCAAGATTTTTAAAATGTATTATTTACTAACGTTATCTTACATCATTGCTATCTTGAGAGGTCGTCATCTTGGGGAGTTTCTGTACTAAACATTTTTATTATTATAATTATTTTTTACATAAGAGTGGCCAACTGGGTCAGACCAATGGTCCATCTAGCCCAGTATCCTGTCTTTCGACAATGGCCAGTGCCAGGTGCTTCAGAGGAAATGAACAGAACAGTCAATCATCAAAGGATCCTGCTGATGGGTTGTCTGAGGGATTGGAGCAAATTTGGTTGTATCTTGGGGCTTGGCTGTTGACAATGGATCGTGTGATGTATCCTGGATGGAAGCTGGAGGCATGTATAGTGGTCAGTAGGTTTCTGGTATAGGGTGGTGTTTATGTGACCGTCACTTATTTGCACAGTAGTGTCCAGGAAGTGGATCTCTTGCATGGACTAGTCCAGGCTGAGGTTGATGGTGGGGTAGAAATTGTTGAAATCCAGGTGGAATTCTTCAAGGATCTCCTTCCCATGAGTCCATATGATGAAGATGTCATCAATGTAGTGCAAGTAGAGGAGGGGTACTAGGGGATGAGAGCTGAGGAAGTGTTGTTCTAAGTCAGTCATTAAAAAAAAAGCCAAGCCCTAAGATACAACCGAATTTGCTCCAATCCCTCAGACAGAGACAAACACCTACAAGATCTTTATCAAGAATTCTTAAAACTACAATACCCACCTGGGGAAGTAAGGAAACAGATTGACCGAGCGAGACGGGTACCCAGAAGTCACCTACTACAGGACAGGCCCAACAAGAAAAATAACAGAACACCACTGGCCATCACATACAGCCCCCAGCTAAAACCTCTCCAGCACATCATCAACGATCTACAACCTATCCTGGAAAATGACCCCTTACTTTCACAGACCTTGGGAGGCAGGCCGGTCCTTGCTTAGAGACAGCCCCCCAACCTGAAGCAGATACTCACCAGCAACTACACACCACACCACAGAAACACTAACCCAGGAACCAATCCCTGTAGCAAACCTCATTGCCTACTCTGTCCCCATATCTACTCTAGTGACACCATCAGAGGACCCAACCATATCAGCCACACCATCAGGGACTCATTCACCTGCACTTCTACTAATGTGATATATGCCATCATGTGCCAGCAATGCCCCTCTGCCATGTACACTGGCTAAACCGGACAGTCTCTATGTAAAAGACTAAATGGACACAAATCGGACATCAGGAATGGTAACATACAAAAGCCAGTAGGAGAACACTTCAATCTCCCTGGACATTCTATAACAGATTTAGAAGTAGCCATACTTGAACAAAAAAACTTCAAAAATATACTTCAAAGAGAAACTGCAGATCTAAAATCCATTTGCAAATTTAACCCCATTAATTTGGGCTTGAATAGGGACTGGGAGTGGCTGGCTCACTACAAAAGCAACTTTCCCTCTCCTCTTGGCATTGACACCTCCTCATCAATAATTGGGAGTGGACTACATCCACCCTGATTGAATTGGCCCTGTCAACACTGGTAAGGTAACTCCCTTCTCTTCATGTGTCAGTATAATAATGCCTGCCTCTGTAATTTTCACTCCATGCATCTGCAGAAGTGGGCTTTTTACCCATGAAAGTAAAAAATAAATGGGTTAGTCTTTAAGATGCCACCGGACTCCTTGTTATTTTTGTGGATACAAACTAACACGGCTACCCCCTGAGAGTTGACACCAACTTTTCCATAGACACCTCACTTGACCTCCTGTGTACAAGACCTGGTGTGACCATAGGACTCTGGTTGCAACAATGATCTATACGGTCACAGTTCATGTCAATAATGTCACAACAACATCCCCTGACGAAGAGTTCCATGGGTTGACTATACGTTGTGTGAAGAAGTATTTCCTTTTGTTTTTTTTAAACCTGCTGCCTATTAATTTCATTGGGTGACTCCTAATTATTTTGTTATGTGAAGGATTAAATAACATTTCCTTATTCACTTTCTTTACACCAGTCAAAATTTTATAGACTCTGTCATATCCCCACTTAGTTGTCTCTTTTCAAAGCTGAAAAGTCCCAGTCATTTTAATCTCTCCTCCTGTTTCATACCCCTAATAATTTTAATTTTGCCCTTCCCTGTACCTTTTCCAATTTCAATATATCTTTTTTTAGGATGGGGTGTCCATATCTGCACACAGTATTCAAGATGTGAGTGTAACGTGGATTTATATAGCAGCTTTATGATAATTTCTGTCTTGTTATCTATCCCTTTCCTAATGGTTCTTAGCATTCCGTTAGCTTTTTTGACTGCCACTGTACATTGAGTGGATATTTTCAGAGAACCAACCACAATGACTCCAAGATCTGTTTCTTGAGTGGTAACAGCTTATTTGGACCCCATCATTTTGTACGTATAGTTGAGATTGTTTTCCAATGTGCATTATTTTGCATTTATCAACAATGAATTTCATCTGCCATTTTGTTGCCCAGTCACTCAGTTTTCTGAGATACCTTTTGTAACTCTTCGCAGTCTGCTTGGGACTTAACTATTTTGAGTAGTTTTGTATCATCTGCAAATTTTGCCTCCTCACTGTTTACCCATTTTTCCAGATGATTTATGAATACGTTGAACAGTATTGGTTCCAGTACAGATCCCTGGGGACACCACTATTTACCTCTCTCCATTCTTAAAACTGACCATTTATTCCTACCTTTTGTTTCCCATCTTTTAACCAGTTACTGATCCATTAGAGGACTTCCCTCTTAGCCCATGACTGCTTACTTTTAAATTTAAATTAAATACATTTAAAAAAAATTATATTTGTTTTAGAAATCTAGAACTGTTATGTGTTTTGGTGTAATTTGCATTATCCTTATATTAAATTTGCATTATCCTAACAAAACATTTAATTTATTCATATCTCTTTTATATGTTGCAGGTCAAAATGAAAAAACAAAAAACAGTGCAACAATTTTTCCACTCAAAGGCCTCAAAAAACAACCAAGGTGAAGAACACACCAAGAACCAAGAACATATCAACATGTCATCTGAAGGTTCAAGTGATGTATCTACATCCGATCAGCCCGAAGCACGAATACAGCTACCTACTGAAGAAACAGTGTCTCCAAAACCTAAAGGCAGTTCCCGATGTTTGTTGGTCAAAGTTTTCCCATTTATTGCAGTTACAAAAGATGGCTACTGGTGCACCTCTTGCAAAAAAAGCTTATGAAGCTTTTTTGTCATGTGAACAAAGCTTCCCAGTGCTATCACTGATAAAAGTGGAGGAGCTTGGTTAGCCAGACCAATCAGCAAAGCCAATGCTAACAAACTATGTGAAAAGGCTACAAAACACCAAGCCTCTGGTCTGCATCAACATACAGAAAGCCTTATAAGCCAGTCACTTTCAAAGTCAATTTTAGAAGTACTTAAAGAGGCTGTTAAGAATGCTGGAGACACAACTCAGGTCATGTGAACAAACATGGCTGTGGTATCATACTTTCTATTTAATCAAGAGATACCACACAATACCAACTGGAGGCCAATGTTAAATGCATTGTCACTTGTTCATCCTGAAGTTGGACACTGGTTCCGAACAAGACTGACAAATGCTCACTATCTTTCTGCAAGAAACTCAACTGACTGGCTAGAAGCATGCAGTGAAACAGTGAAAGACTCAGCAGTTGAAAAAGTGAAAAACTCTCTCACAGCATTCAGAAAATGTGCATACGTGGCCGATGAATGCAGCAATGCAAATGGGCGTCAAGTATTAAATCATTGCATACGTTACCTTGATGTCCGTGGTAGGCCAGTAGACTCATTTCTAGATGTTCAGGTTATAGAAGACATATCGGCTGCATCTGTGACAACCCACATCTTAGAAGAGTTAAATGCTTGTAAATTGAACCCCAAACAGATGGCTGCTTGTGAATTTGATGGAGCTGCACATTTTTCTGGAGTACAAGATTTGCTCAGAGAAAAGTGTAACGCTAATATCTCCTATATACACTGCAGAGGCCATCTACTCCAACTAGCACTAGTACGAGCTGCAGACTCTTCAAAAGACATTTTAAAAGCCATAAATTTAATGTCTTCATTATATTCTTTTTTCAGCAAGAGTCCAAAAAGACTGAATGTCTTGGAAAAAATAGAAGATACACTGGGACTGAAGTTCAAATTAGTCCAACCGGGGAAAACCCGCTGTTCACTAAGTGAGTACCGTGCGTCCTGTGCACTGAATAAGGTACAGGGAACCTTAATTCTGGCATTTCTCAACTTTTGGGTGCTGGGCTTTGCAACCTTCATATTATTAATGACATTTTTGTGTCTGATTTAATGTTTATACTGTGGTAGCGCCTAGAGGCCAGGCAGGTCAAAGCCCCCTGTAGAGGTCCTTCTCACCCCTGCGGCGCCTCCTGCTGGTTGTCCAGGGAATTCGTTCTCCAGCCTCTGGAGCGCCCTCTGCAGGCCGGTGATCCACCTGTCCTCTCCTTCTTGGCTCCCGTGTCCCTCCCAGGACCCCGGTGCCCCTTGCTCTGGGTGCTTCCCCCTGGCAGTACCTACACGCTAGGTCTCCCCTCCCAGGGGAACCCCCACCCACTATCCCCACCTTGCCTCAGCACTAGGCCACTGCCAGTCATCAACTAGCCCCCGCTCCCTGGGGCAGACTGCAGTATAGGCCACTCATCACTAGCAAGGAGGGTTTGGACCTGTTTCCTTGGCCTAGCCCTGGGCTGCCCTCTGCAACCCCCAGTACCCCTTGGCCTGCCGCTAGGCCGCAGCCTGGGGCTATCCAGGCGGGAGGTCCCCAGCTCCTCGGCCTGTCCCCAGCCCTGCTCCACTCAGGTACGCTATCCCTAGCTTGCTGCAGCCAGGCCCTTCTCTCTCTGCACTCAGAGAGAGACTGCTGAGCTTCTGGCTGCCCTGGCCTTTATAGGGCCAGCTGAGTCTGTTTGGGGTGTGGCCCCAGCTGCAGCCACTTCCCCCAATCAGCTCAGCCTAAAAGCTGCTTTCTCCAGCCACAGCCCCCTCTGGAGAAGAGCGGGGTTACCACCCCGCTACACACCTCCCCCCTCAAACTCGCCACCCCTGGGGGGGGGGGGGGAAGGGGAGACTTTTGGCCTGGGGTCCCCGAAGTTGGCCCTCCAGGGCCGCCCCTCTAGGCTTGCACACTTTCGCTCCGCGGCCTCCCAGCCGCGGGTCATCTCCCGGGTACGTGCCTCTGCCTGCCGGCAGGCCCGCTCTGCCACCTCGAGTCGTGCCCGTAGATCCAGGTCCCCCAGGTCCTCTTCCCTCAGGGTCTGGGTCCCCTTGGTCATCTGTCCCACAACCACATCGGTCCATTTTGTTCCTTGGACATGGCCCACTTGGTCCCGAGCCTCCTGCTGGGCCCACTCCGTCTAGGTCTCTCTCGCCGTGACTGGCGTGGCGACGGTCTGGGTCCCAGCCTCTTGTGGTGTCCCCTCCATCCCAGTCACCGCCTCGGCCACGTTTGGTCCCTCCAGGCCTACAGGTACCTCTTCTTGTCGCCCCTCAGTCCCTCTGGCCGGGACTTCTTATTGTCCCTTTGGGGTCCTGTCCCCTTACCAGGACCGACGTGGACCTCTTGTGTTGGGCCTGGGCATATCCTCCTGTCATAACTATAAAGGGAAGGACAACAGCCCTTCTGTATACAATACTATAAAATCCATCCTGGCCAGAGACTCCAAAAATCCTTTTACCTGTAAAGGGTTAAGAAGCTCAGGTAACCTGGCTGACACCTGACCCAAAGGACCAATAAGGGGACAAGATACTTTCAAATCTTGGTGGGGGGAAGGCTTTTGTTTGGGCTCTTTGTTTTGGTGGGAGTTCGCTCTTGGGACTAAGAGGGACCAGACATCAATCCAGGCTCTCCAAATCTTTCTGAACAACTCTCTCCTATTTCAAACTTGTAAGTACAGCCGGGCAAGGCATGTTAGTTTTATCTTTGTTTTCTCAACTTGTAAATGTACCTTTTGCTAGGGTGTTTACCTCTGTTTGCTGTAACTTTGAACCTAAGGCTAGAGGGGGGTCCTCTGGGCTCTTAACGTTTGATTACCCTGTAAAGTTATTTTCCATCCTGATTTTACAGAGATGATTTTTACCTTTTTCTTTAATTAAAAGCCTTCTTTTTAAGAACCTAATTGATTTTCCTTGTTTTTAGATCCAAGGGGGTTGGATCTTGATCCACCAGGAGTTGGTGGGAGAAAGGAGGGGGGATGGTTAATTTCTCCTTGTTTTAAGATCCAAGGGGTTTGGATCTGTATTCATCAGGGAATTGGTGAAGAGTCTCTCAAGGCTACCCAGGGAAGGGAATTAGCACATTGGGAGTGGTGGCACTATCTAAGCTGGTAGTTAAGCTTAGAAGTTTTCATGCAGGCCCCCACATCTGTACCCTAAAGTTCAGAGTGGGGAAGGAGCCTTGACATGGTGGCAGAGCGGTGGGATCATTTTAAACCAAAAGCCAGTAAGATTTTTTTTCTCCTTTCTAGCTGCTTGGAAAGCAGAGCTGAAGGTAGATGCATATCTCATCTATCCTTGCCTGAATGCAGAGGTGTTAAGTTTTTTTTTAACAAGGGTCTTTGTTAAGAGAAGGGTTCAAGCAGTGAGCAAACAGCTGGCAAAAGGAATTTACAAGCTGAATTGTTGTTTTTTTTCTTTCTACCTCTCGGGGATAGCTAGTTAGAAAGTCTCTGTTACCTAAGCAGCCCTGAGCTGAGTGCATCCCAGTTTCAGTGAACTGCAGAGGGGTGTGGCCCAGCACAAGAAAACAGGAAAATGACTACCAGTGAAGCAGCTAACAAACTAGAACTGGCCAGACTAGAAGCAGAAGAAAATGAAAAGAAACATCAGAGACTGCTCCAATTAAAAAAAAACTCGAGAAAGAAGCTGCTGAGAGAGCTATGGAGCAGAGACAAAAAGAGATGGAGGAGAGAGAAAGAGAGAGGAAGCATGAATTGGAATTAGCAAGGGCTAGGCAGAATAATCCAGCCAACCCTAGCAACCCCTCTCCAGGTACTGCTTCCCATCCCAGAAAATTTCCCACCTACATGGCAGGCGATGATACTGAGGCCTTTTTAGAAAATTTTGAAAGGGCCTGCCTTGGGTACAGCATCACTACAGACCAGTACATGGTAGAGCTGAGGCCGCAGCTCAGTGGACCCTTAGCAGAGGTGGCGGCTGAAATGCCTAGGGAACACATGAACAGTTATGAACTTTTTAAAAACAAGGCCAGAATCAGAATGGGGCTAACACCCGAGCATGCCTGTCGGCGGTTCAGAGCCCTAAGGTGGAAACCCGACGTGTCATTTACCCGACATGCCTACCACATTGGGAAAAATTGGGATGCCTGGATATCAGGAGCAAATGTTAAATCTACAGAAGAGTTGCCCTTCCTAATGCAAATGGAGCAGTTTTTAGAGGGTGTTCCTGAGGAAATAGAAAGGTACATCCTAGATGGGAAGCCCAAAACTGTAACCAAGGTGGGGGAGATTGGAGCCAAATGGGCGGAGGTGGCAGAAAAGAAAAAAACTAGTAGCAGTTGGAGCGAATATCAGAAGGGGCAACCCGAAACAAAACCTTACCACCGGGGACAACCCAAGACCCCACCTACATCCCAAGGGAAACCCCAGACATCTTCTCACCCCACCACACCAGTCTCCACCAACCAACATCGCCGCGGTGATACCTTAACAGGGCGATGTTTTAAATGTAATGAACTGGGACATATAAAGGCCCACTGCCCCAAGAACCGCAACTGATTACAGTTCATTACACCACAATCACACCAAAGATCCCCAGGCCCAGATGCCACTCTCATACCCTCGGAGCGAAGGGAAACCTTAAGAGTGGGCGGAAAGAAGGTTATCGCGTGGAGGGACACAGGGGCACAAGTGTCGACTATCCACCAATCCCTAGTGGACCCCAAACTCATCAACCCGGAGGCTCCGGTGACAATTCAACCGTTCATGTCACACTCTGTAACCTTGCCTACAGCCAAGTTACATGTCCAGTACAAGGGCTGGTCAGGAATGTGGACTTTCGCAGTCTATGACAATTATCCCATCCCCATGCTGCTGGGGGAGGACTTGGCCAACCATGTGAAGCTAGCCAAGAGGGTGGGAATGGTCACCCGCAGCCAGGCTAAGCAAGCTTTCACCCCCATCCCTGTTCCTGAGCCTTCCACCAGGGCCCCGTCTGTGTTACTAGAGACCCAGATGGAGGTGGTGGAACCGGATCCCCTGCCAACGACTGCAACAGCCGTAGTGGATCCAATCCCAGAGACCCAGCCAAAGCCAGTCCCAGAACCGGAACTGGCAAAGCAACCAGCACCAGAACTGTTGCCAGCACTGAGTCCAGTGCTTGCAAACCCGTCTACAACTCCAATGCCAGAGGGCACCAGCGAGCCTGAACTGGCAGAAGCAGCAGATAACCGTACCCAAGAGGCTCAGCCAGAGCCTGAAATACAACATAGTGCACCAGCGGACAGAGGTTCACAGTCAACGGAAACAGCCCCAGCACCTGCATCGCTTCCAGAGGGACCAAGCCCAAGTCCACAGTCCAAGGAGGAACTGATGTCTCCAGCATCAAGGGAACAGTTCCAGGCCGAGCAGCAAGCAGATGACAGCCTTCAGAAAGCTTGGGTGGCGGCATGGAGCACCCCACCGCCTCTCAGCTCTTCTAACCGATCCCGGTTTGGTGTAGAACAAGGACTTTTATACAAGGAGACTCTTTCTGGTGGGCACTAGGAAGACTGGCATCCTCAAAGACAGTTGGTAGTTCCCACTAAGTATCGGGTAAAGCTCTTGAGCTTAGCCCATGATCATCCCAGTGGCCATTCTGGGGTGAACAGAACCAAAGACCGGTTGGGGAAGTCCTTCCAGTGGGAGGGAATGGACAAGGACGTTGCTAATTATGTCCGGTCTTGTGAGGTGTGCCAACGAGTGGGAAAGCCCCAAGACCAGGTCAAAGCCCCTCTCCAGCCACTACCCATAATTGAGGTCCCATTTCAGCGAGTAGCTGTGGATATTCTGGGTCCTTTCCCAAAGAAGACACCCAGAGGAAAGCAGTACATACTGACTTTAATGGATTTTGCTACCCGATGGCCGGAAGCAGTACCCTTAAGCAACACCAGGGCTAAAAGTGTGTGCCAGGCATTAGCAGACATTTTTGCCAGGGTAGGTTGGCCCTCCGACATCCTTACAGATTCGGGAACTAATTTCCTGGCAGGGAACATGAAAAACCTGTGGGAAGCTCATGGGGTGAATCACTTGGTTGCCACCCCTTACCACCATCAAACCAATGGCCTGGTGGAGAGGTTTAATGGAACTTTGGGGGCCATGATACGTAAATTCATAAATGAACACTCCAATGATTGGGACCTAGTGTGGCAGCAGTTGCTTTTTGCCTACAGGGCTGTACCGCATCCCAGTTTAGGGTTTTCACCATTTGAACTTGTGTATGGCCGCGAGGTTAAGGGGCCATTACAGTTGGTGAAGCAGCAATGGGAGGGGTTTACGCCTTCTCCAGGAACTAACATTCTAGACTTTGTAAGCAACCTACAAAGCACCCTCCGACACTCTTTAGCCCTTGCTAAAGAAAACCTAAAGGATGCTCAGGAAGAGCAAAAGGCCTGGTATGATAAACATTCCAGAGAACGGTCCTTCAAAGTAGGAGACCAAGTCATGGTCTTAAAGGCGCTCCAGGCCCATAAAATGGAAGCGTCGTGGGAAGGACCATTCACGGTCCAGGAGCGCCTAGGAGCTGTTAACTATCTCATAGCATCCCCCACCTCCAACATAAAGCCTAAGATATACCATGTTAATTCTCTTAAGCCCTTTTATTCCAGAGAATTAAAGGTTTTCCAGTTTACAGCCCAGGAAACAGATGACGCGGAGTGGCCTGAAGGCGTCTACTACGAAGGAAAAAGTGATGGTGGCGTGGAAGAGGTGAACCTCTCCGCGACCCTTGGACGTCTGCAGCGGCAGCAGATCAAGGAGCTATGCAGTAGCTTTGCGCCAGTGTTCTCAGCCACCCCAGGACGGACCAAACGGGCATACCACTCCATTGACACAGGTAATGCTCACCCAATTAGAACCCCACCCTACCGGGAGTCACCTCATGCCCAAACTGCTATAAAAAGGGAGATCCAGGACATGCTACAGATGGGTATAATCCGCCCCTTTAACAGTGCATGGGCATCTCCAGTGGTTCTAGTTCCCAAACCAGATGGGGAAATACACTTTTGCGTAGACTACCATAAGCTAAATGCTGTAACTCATCCTGACAACTATCCAATGCCACGCACAGATGAGCTATTGGAGAAATTGGGACATGCCCAATTCATCTCTACCTTAGACTTAACCAAGGGGTACTGGCAAGTACCACTAGATGAACCCGCCAAGGAAAGGTCAGCCTTCGTCACCCAGGCAGGGGTGTATGAATTTAATGTGCTCCCTTTCGGGCTGCGAAATGCATCTGCCACCTTCCAAAGACTTGTAGATGGTCTCCTAGCGGGATTGGGAGAATCTGCAGTTGCCTACCTCGATGATGTGGCCATTTTTTCTGATTCATGGGCAGAACACCTGGAGCACCTGGAAAAAGTCTTCGAGCGCATCAGGCAGGCAGGACTAACTGTTAAGGCTAAAAAGTGTCAAATAGGCCAAAACAGAGTGACTTACCTGGGGCACCAGGTGGGTCAAGGAACTATAAATCCCCTACAGGCCAAAGTGGATGCTATCCAAAAGTGGCCGGTTCCAAAGTCAAAGAAACAGGTCCAATCCTTCTTAGGCTTGGCCGGATATTATAGGCGATTTGTACCACACTACAGCCAAATCGCCGCCCCACTGACAGACCTAACCAGAAAGAAACAGCCAAATGCAGTTCAGTGGACTGATGAGTGTCAAAAGGCCTTTAACCAGCTTAAGGCGACACTCATGTCTGACCCTGTGCTAAGGGCCCCAGTCTTTAACAAACCATTCCTAGTAACCACAGATGCGTCCGAGCGGGGTGTGGGAGCAGTTTTAATGCAGGAAGGACCGGATCAAGAATTCCATCCTGTCGTGTTTCTCAGCAAGAAACTGTCTGAGAGGGAAAGCCACTGGTCAATCAGCGAAAAGGAATGCTACGCCATTGTGAACGCGCTGGAAAAGCTACGCCCAAACGTTTGGGGACGGCGTTTCCAACTACAAACCAACCATGCTGCGCTAACGTGGCTTCATACCGCCAAGGGGAATAATAAAAAACTTCTTCGGTGGAGTTTAGCTCTCCAAGATTTTGATTTTGAAATACAACACATTTCAGGAGCTTCTAACAAAGGGTGCGTCTATACTTACCCGCTGGTTCGGCAGCAAGCAATCGATCTTCTGGGATCGATTTATTGTGTCTTGTCTAGACACGATAAATCAATCACGGAAGTGCTCGCCGTCGGCGCCGGTAATCCTGCTCCGCGAGAGGAGTAGGCGGAGTCGACAGGGGAGCCTGCCTGCCGCATGTGGACCCGCGGTAAGTACCTTTAAGTTCGAACTAAGATACTTCGACTTCAGCTACATTATTCACGTAGTTGCGTATCTTAGTTCGAACTGGGGGCTTAGTGTGGACCAGCCCAAAGTGGCTGATGCACTCTCCCGGGAAAGTTTCCCAGAATCAACTGGTTAAAAATTGTTCTTGGAATGTGGGACATATTTTTAGTTTTTATATAATCAGTAGTATGTCTAAAGGTGCATGTGTCTTATTAACTCTGTTTTCTCCTAGAGCTCCAGGAAGAAATCACAGCCAGTGTGGAACCGGCTGTCCAACACTATCTGTGATTTGGGGGGCGTGTCATAACTGTAAAGGGAAGGGCAACAGCCCTCCTGTGTACAATACTATAAAATCCATTCTGGCCAGAGACTCCAAAAATCCTTTTACCTGTAAAGGGTTAAGAAGCTCAGGTAACCTGGCTGACACCTGACCCAAAGGACCAATAAGGGGACAAGATACTTTCAAATCTTGGTGGGGGGGAAGGCTTTTGTTTGGGCTCTTTGTTTTGGTGGGAGTTTGCTCTTGGGACTAAGAGGGACCAGACATCAATCCAGGCTCTCCAAATCTTTCTGAACAATCTTTCTCTTATTTCAGACTTGTAAGTACAGCCAGGCAAGGCGTGTTAGTTTTATCTTTGTTTTCTCAACTTGTAAATATACCTTTTGCTAGGGTGTTTACCTTTGTTTGCTGTAACTTTGAACCTAAGGCTAGAGGGGGGTCCTCTGGGCTCTTTAAGTTTGATTACCCTGTAAAGTTATTTTCCATCCTGATTTTACAGAGATGATTTTTATCTTTTTCTTTAATTAAAAGCCTTCTTTTTAAGAACCTAATTGATTTTCCTTGTTTTTAGATCCAAGGGGGTTGGCTCTGTATTCACCAGGGAATTGGTGAAGAGTGTCTCAAGGCTACCCAGGGAAGGGAATTAGCACATTGGGAGTGGTGGCAGCGGACCAGATCTAAGCTGGTAGTTAAGCTTAGAAGTTTTCATGCAGGCCCCTACATCTGTACCCTAAAGTTCAGAGTGGGGAAGGAGCCTTGACACCTCCACACATGGCCCGACCGCCCACAAGCCCAACAAGTCAGCCACCGCCTGGGTTGCTTCACCCGGCGAGCCATTCTCGGGACCTCCCCTCGTCCCTGCTGGGGTTGCGGCGCCTTGCCCCTACCCCAATAGGGACAGTCCCGTGCCAGATGCCCCGCCCGTTTGCAGGCGTAGCAAGTCCTGCGCCCCTTCACAGGCCAGCTGGCCTTGGCGCTCCACTTCGCGTCCTGCCGGCGGCTCCTCCAACACTCCTGCCGGAGGAGTTGGACTAGGGCCCACTGCTCCCTCGCTAGCTGGGCCATCTGTCGATGGAGGACCCGTTACACCTCCCATAGTTCCTCCTGGGTCTCCCGGATTCCCTGCAGGACGTCAGCTCCCTTCCTCGGGGACGCTGACACCGGGACCCACCCAGGGACAACACCTGGAGTCTCCCCATAGTATACCCCAGTGTACCCGGGATCCATCATTCTCTGTGTCTCTCCACCGTCTCTAGTCTGGGCAATAGTCCCGCTGTCCTGCCTTGCCCCTTGTGTCAGGTGTGGACCGCCTATGCCCACATTCTCCACCAAACTGTAAGAGGGGCCAGACTCACCCCTGCGGCGCCTCCTGCTGGTCGTTCAGGGAATTAGCTCTCCAGCCTCTGGAGCGCCCTCTGCAGGCCGGTGATCCACCTGTCCTCTACTTCTCGGCTCCCGTGTCCCTCCCAGGACCCCGGTGCCCCTTGCTCTGGGTGCTGCCCCCTGGCAGTACCCACACGCTAGGTCTCCCCTCCCAGGGAAACCCCCACCCACTGTCCCCACCTTGCCTCAGCACTAGGCCACTGCCAGTCACCAACTAGCCCCCGCTCCCTGGGGCAGACTGCAGTATAGGCCACTCATCACTGGCAAGGAGGGTTTGGACCTGCTGCCTTGGCCTTGCCCTGGGCTGCCCTCTGCAACCCCCAGTACCTCTTGGCCTTCCGCTAGGCCGCAGCCTGGGGCTATCCAGGCTGGAGGTCCCCAGCTCCTCAGCCTGTCCCCAGCCCTGCTCCACTCAGGTACGCTATCCCTAGCTTGCTGCAGCCAGACCCTTCTCTCTCTGCACTCAGAGAGAGACTGCTGAGCTTCTGGCTGCCCTGGCCTTTATAGGGCCAGCTGAGTCTGTTTGGGGTGTGGCCCCAGCTGCAGCCACTTCCCCCAATCAGCTCAGCCTAAAAGCTGCTTTCTCCAGCCACAGCCCCCTCAGGCAGGAGCGGGGTATCTATAAAACCAGGGAGAGGAGGTTGGCCGATGGAGGTTCCTGTGACTGTGGGGCCTGTTTCCGATCCTCTGTCCGTTCACGTATCCGGGCAGAGTTCCTCTGGGTGGCGTCCACTGGCTCCCTTGACACCTTTGCGGAGCAGTGGGCGCTGTCCGGGGTTCTCTGCTCGGTGTCCCCATCCGGTTCCCTTCTTTTGACCCTTTGACCGCACGCCTGTCCCTGTTTTTACATTAGTTGTCCCCCGTAATCATTTGGGTTTTAGGCCCTGTGGGTCCTCCCTTTAGGCTGGGGGGGAATCCTTTAGCAATCCGAAGCCCGCCCACTTCCCGGAACCCAATATGTACAGAGCGTGCCCAGGTCGCGGGACCTCCTGGTCAACTTCCTCTTGGCCCTGGCTAAACAGGGCATCTATAAAACCAGGAAGAGGAGGTTGGCCGATGGAGGTTCCTATGACTGTGGGGCCTCTTTCCGATCCTCTGTCCATTCACGTATCCAGGCAGAGTTCCTCTGGGCGGCGTCCACTGGCTCCCCTGACACCTTTGCGGAGCAGTGGGCACTGTCTGGGGTTCTCTGCTCGGATATGCCTGTTGAGGCAACGGCCGGTGCTTCGCGGCCGGGACCCGAGTTACCAGGGGTATCCCTCGTTAGCATGGGGCAACCGAGTTTGTTCCCGGGTGGGAGCCCCGTTGAAGATTATCCACCTCCTGCTGCCGTGGCTGTTCCACCTGCCGTAGAGCCTGAGCCCGGCATCACTGGGGACCCCCTCCCTAACCCTCAGACCCCTGAGCCCGACCGAGAGGAGCCACCTTCCAGCAGTCCAGCTCCTGGTGCCCAGGATCCCGCCTCTGTCCCTCTTCCCGAACCTACTCCTGCTCCCGTCCCTGCCCCCACTCCTGACCCGGTCCCTATCCCCTCCACCTCCCGCGATGTTATTGCCACCCCTGAGGACGTCTCCTTCTCTTTCCCGGAGGATGACCCCCAGGGAGCAGCCTTTGTGTTCCCCAGTCCCGACCCACTAGGGGCTGCTATCCTCCCTCCGCCGCCGCCCCCCATTGAGCCGGAGTCTGAGGCGGGCCGTGTGGCGCCGGCTCATCGGGCACCACGTCGAGGGTCCGCCCCTTGCCTGCCCATCTTGGTGGGCCACGGGGCCATGCCAGGGGCCCCAGCGGGGGATGACCAGAAGCCAGTGACCCCACCCCCCCATATGCTGCGAGAAGAGATGCGGGAGTTTTTAGAAGACGTCCGTGGCTCCCGCAATAAGGTGCCCCTCGCTCTCCAGCGATGGGGGGATTTCCATCAGATCCTCCGGGCCGCGAGGGCCCTCATGGGGGAGGGTAAAAGGACCGGGAAGCAGGGTGCTGCGGCTTACCAGCGGGTCCGCAGCTTCCGTGACGCTTTGCTCACCTTTGGGGTGAGTCACGGTTTGCTGCGCGGCCCAATGGGGGCCGTGAGCGTCCCTGCCGGCAAGGATCCCCCCCAGCCCTCCTCATGCCACCTATCACCTTTGCTACATTGAACACCTGGGGCTGTAGGGTGGGTCTCCGCAGGTGCCAGGTGCTCTCCTTCCTTCGGGGGGGGGTACTCTGTGGTTTTCCTGCAGGAGACCCACACGGATCCGGCCGCCGAAGACAGCTGGTGGCTGGAGTGGGGGGACAGGGTCTATTTTAGCCATCTCACAGTTCGTACGGCTGGAGTGGCTACCCTGTTCTCCCCCGACCTACAGCCCGAGGTGCTGGGGGTTGCCGAGGCTGTGCCGGGCCGCCTGCTGCACCTCCGGGTCCGCATGGAGGGGCTTGTGGTCAAGCTTGTGAACGTCTATGCCCCGACATCGGGCCCGGAGCGGCTGCCTTTTTATCAGCAGGCGTCCGCCTTCCTCGGCTCCTTGGATCCTCGTGAGTGCCTGGTCCTGGGCGGGGACTTCAATGCTACCCTCGAGGAGCGGGACCGCTCAGGGACCGAGCAGTGCCCGGCCGCCGCGGACGTCCTCCGGGAGATTGTGGAACATCACTCCCTGGTGAACGTCTGGCATGACCACCACCCGGACGATGTCTCCACGTTCACCTATGTCCGGGTGGAAGCCCATCGGTCGTGCCACTCCTGGTTGGACCGCATTTACTTGTCACGCTTCCATCTTTCACGGGCCCACTCCTCCGACGTCCGGCCGGCCCCCTTTTTGGATCACCCTCTAGTCACCGTGAAGGCCTCTCTCTGTGCGGAGAGGCCGGGGCCAGCCTATTGGCATTTTAACAATAGCTTGCTGGAGCATGTGGGCTTCGTGGCGTCCTTCCGGGAGTTCTGGCTGGTCTGGAGAGGGCAGCGGCGTGCCTTTCCCTCGGCGCGGCGGTGGTGGGACCTAGGGAAGGTGCGCGCCCGGCTCTTCTGCCGCGACTACACCCGGGGCGCCAGCCGACGGAGGGATGCGGCGATAGAGCAGTTGGAACGGGAGGTCTTAGAGCTGGAGAGGCGTCTGGCTGCCAGCCCTGAGGATCCATCCCTTTGCGGAGCGTGCCGGGAGAAGCGGGAGGAGCTCCGAGCCCTCGACGATCATCGCGCCCGGGGTGCTTTTGTTCGATCCCGCATCCGCCTCCTTCGGGAGATGGATCGCGGCTCCCGCTTCTTCTACGCCCTGGAGAAAAAGAGGGGGGCCAAGCAGCACGTCACCTGCCTCCTGGCGGAGGACGGCACCCCCCTCACAGATCCGGTGGAGATGTGCGAGAGGGCCAGGGCCTTCTA
The DNA here is from genome assembly GCF_028017835.1 of Emys orbicularis. Lineage (NCBI taxonomy): Eukaryota > Metazoa > Chordata > Testudines > Emydidae > Emys > Emys orbicularis. Next base: position 73,436,508 of record NC_088690.1, read on the forward strand.
CGCACACCTTTTCTCCCCGGATCCAACCGACCCTACCGCTTGCAGAGTGCTCTGGGACAGACTCCCGATGTTCAGCACGGGCGACCGGGACCGGCTAAAGTTGCCTCTCTCTCTGGCCGAGTTCTCGGAAGCCCTCCGTCGCATTCCCACCAATAAATCTCCAGGCATGGATGGGCTGACTGTGGAGTTCTACCGCGTGTTCTGGGACATCCTCGGCCCGGACCTAGTCACCGTCTGGGCCGAGGCCTTGCGGAGCGGGGTCCTCCCTCTTTCATGCAGGCGAGCCGTGCTCACTTTATTGCCGAAGAAGGGGGACCTCCGCGACTTACGGAATTGGCGTCCCGTCTCGCTCCTCAGCATGGACTACAAAATCGTAGCCAAAGCCATCTCGCTGCAGCTGGGGTCCGTGCTGGAGGACGCGATCCACCCAGACCAGACCTACACCGTCCTGGGCCGTAGCATGTTTGATAATCTCTATCTGGTCCGGGATCTCTTGGAGCTTGGGTATAGGGATGGTCTGTTGTTCGCCCTCCTGTCCCTGGATCAGGAGAAGGCGTTCGACAGGGTGGACCACGGATATCTCCTGGGCACTCTGCGAGAGTTAGGCTTCGGACCCCAGTTTGTGGGTTTTCTCCAGGTGCTGTACGCTTCTGCGGAGTGTCTGGTCAGGCTCAACTGGACCCTGACCGAGCCGGTCAGCTTCGGGCAAGGAGTACGGCAGGGGTGCCCCCTCTCGAGCCAGCTGTACGCTCTGGCGATCGAGCCCTTCCTCTGTCTCCTCCGCAGCAGGTTGACGGGGATGGTGCTTCGGGAGCCGGAGCTGCGGCTGGTCTTGTCGGCGTACGCCGATGATGTGCTCCTCGTGGTCCAGGACCCGGGCGACTTGGTGCGGCTGGAGGCTTGCCAGACCGTGTACTCGGCGACCTCCTCCACCCGGGTCAACTGGGTCAAGAGCTCTGGCCTGGTGGTAGGGGATGGGTGGCAGGCGAGCTTTGGGCCATCCAGTGGAGCATGGGTCCGCTGCTTTATCTCGGCGTTTACCTTTCTGCCACGCATCCGTCTCCTCCGGAGAACTGGCACGGTTTACAGGGCAGGGTGACGGAGCTTACAGGACTACTCCGGTGCCTCTCCCTTCGCGGGAGGGCACTGGTACTCAATCAACTAGTCTTGTCCATGCTCTGGTACCGTCTCAACACCCTGGTCCCGGCCTCGGGCTTCCTGGCCGACCTCTGGAAGGCGATTCTGGAGTTCTTTTGGCCAGGACTGCACTGGGTCGCTGCAGGGGTCCTCCACCTGCCCCTTGAGGAGGGAGGGCAGGGTCTGAAGTGCCTATGCACTCAGGTCCATGTCTTCCGCCTCCAGGCCCTGCAGAGGCTCCTTTATGGTACAGGTAGTCCGGCGTGGAGAGTACTGGCGCACGCCTTCCTGCGCCGCTTCCGAGGGCTCCGATATGACCAGCAGGTCCTTTATCTCGATCTGAGAGGTCTTCCGCGAGACCTCTCTGGGCTGCCGGTCTTCTACCAGGACCTCCTCCGGACCTGGAAACTGTTCTCAGCGACCAGGTCCGTGGCGGCCACCGGGGGGCGGATCTCCTCGCGAATCCCCTGCTACACAACCCCAAGCTCCGTGTGCAGGTGGCGGAGTCCCCCGCGGTGCGCCAGAGGTTGGTCCTGGCGGAAGTCACCAGAGTCGGAGACCTCCTGGACTACGACCGGGGAGACTGGCTGGATCCCCTGACGCTCGCTCGGTGCATGGGGCTCTCCAGGCCTTGTACTCCCCGGCGTGTACTTCAGGAGGTGAGGGCCGCTTTGCCGCCCGCTGCTCGGGTCTACCTCGACCGGGTCCTGCACGAGGGCACGCCACGCCCACCCTTCACCCCAGGCCCTCCAACCTTTTTATTGGGCCTCTGCCCCGTGGACCCAACCGGCCCCCCCCCCCGCCCCTTCTCCGTGAGCCGCCTGCATGACTTGCAGCCAGTTCGTTTCCAGACAGCGCCAAGGAAACATCTATACACACTCGTGCTCCATACCCTTCACTTCCTCGCCCTCGTGTCCCGCCCCGATACAAAGTGGTGGGACCTGCTACCACCTGATGAGGGTGAGGAGTCCCGGTGGGCCAGCCTATATTCCACCCTGGTCCCGAGGCCGGCCGGGGATATCAGCTGGCGGCTCCTTCATGGGGCTGTGAGCACGGGCGTGTACTTGGCGCGATTTACCCCTGTCCCAGACTCCTGTCCTTTCTGCAGCATGAGGGATACCCTGGCTCACGTTTACTTGGAGTGCGCCAGGTTGCAGCCCCTACACCGGCTCCTCACCAATATTATGTTGCATTTTTAGTTGCACTTTTCCCCTCACCTTCTCATTTACGCACTCCCTATCCGTGGCCCCACTAAGTCACGGGACCTCCTGGTCAACTTCCTCTTGACCCTGTCTAAACTGGCCATTTATAAAACCAGGGAGAGAAGGTTGGCCGATGGAGGCTCCTGTGACTGTGGGGCCTGTTTCCGGTCCTCTGTCCATTCATGTATCCGGGCAGAGTTCCTCTGGGTGTCGTCCACTGGCTCCCTTGACACCTTTGAGGAGCAGTGGGCGCTGTCCGGGGTTCTCTGCTCGGTGTCCCCGTCAGGTTCCCTTCTTTTGACCCTTTGACTGCACTCCTGTCCCTGTTTTTACATTAGTCGTCCCCCATAATCATTTGAGTTTCAGGCCCTATGGATCCTCCCCTTAGGCTGGGGCGGGGACCCTTTAGCAGTGGGCGGGCTTACGCCCCCCCATTTCCTGAAGCCCACTAGGTACACCCCCCCATGTTGAGCTCTGTGCACATAGTGTAAACTCCATCCCCTTCTCAAAGAGCTAAAGTTACGGCAACATGTGGATGAGACAAACAAGAAAGGTGGGGTCAGGGAGGCAGGGTAACAAAATAAGAGGATGTGCACAATTCATAGACAGTCAGGAACAGTAACTTGCCCCTGCCACCTGCCCAGGCATTTTTCTGTTTGCTTTATGGCAGAGGTGCATTTAGAGGGGTGACTTGGAGGAGGAGAAGTAGGTTGTGATAAACAAAGGGTGGAGAGCTGCCTTTTGTGGACATCCAGCCAGCCAGCCATCTCTGAAATTCCTATTGGTAGCTGTTCTCTACTTGCTTTACCTGTAAAGGGTTAAAAAGGTCCACAGGTAAAGGAAGGGAATGGGCATCTGACCTAAAGAGCCAATGGGAAGGCTAGAACTTTTTTTAAATGGGGAAAAAACTTTCCCTTTCTGTCTGTTGTTGTTCTCCGGGGAAGAGGGCAGCAGTGATGCTGATGAGAAGCTGAAGGCCAGGTATGAAAATCATCAGGATCATACCTAGAAATTGCTTATTTGGAAACCCAGATATGTAAATAGATCAGAAATGTCCAGAAAGACGCGATTAGGTTTATTTCTTTTATTTTGTAAGGCTTGTGACTCCTCTGTGCTAACCCAAATGCTTTTGTTTTGCTTGTAACCTTTAAGCTGGACGTCAAGAAGGTTATTCTTGATGTTTAATTTTTGTAAGTGGGATTTTTAAATCTAGTAAAAGCCTAAGATCCAGATGTATTTTCTTTCTTTGTGTTTTTAATAAAATTTACCTTTTTTAAGAACAGGATTGGATTTTTGGTGTCCTAAGAGGTTTGTGCACATTTTTTTAATTAGCTGGTGGCAACAGCTGACTTCTCTGTTTTCCTTTCTCAGCTCTTCCCCAGAGGGGGGGTGAAATGGCTTGAGGGTACCCCCCAGGAAGGAATTCCCAAGTGCGCCTTCCTGGGTTCCAAGGGGTTTTGCATTTGTGTGGTGGCAGCATCTACCCAGCCAAGGTCAGAGAAAAACTGCAACCTTGGGAGCTGGAGTGGCCAGTATTAATTTTTAAAATCCTTGTGGGCCCCCACCTTCTGCACTCGAAGTGCCAGAGTGGGGAATCAGCCTTGACAGAGGTGGTTTTTAAAGACCACTGTAAATATTGGAAGGGTCTTGGGCCACAGGCACTCATAGGACAATTTTCTGATTGTTGATGAAAATCCCACAGTACAGTAGGAAACTCAAGAAGCTCCAACAACTTCAAACTGTAGACATTAAACACTATACCCAGTGTGGCATACTTTATAACTGATCTACCTCGATCCAAACCTGATGAACAACAGCTGCATCTACCCAGATAATAGGCACAGTGCACTGTTCATGATAATGTCAACAACAAAAGAGTGGGCTTTGAGGGCAGTAAGCCATTCACCCTGCAAGCAGCCAGGGCACCTTTTTGGGCATATCAAGCACAAGCATAGCTTTGCTGTCTCCTTTCAGAAAGGCTATGGGGCATCACTGATGCCAGCCACCATGTAGTACCAATGCCTGGGGAGGGGATGTGCTCATCACACAGGCACTTACAATATAAAGGTGCATTTGGGTAGCAATGTTTCTGAGAGATCTCAATGCTGTGCTCACATGGTGGCCCTGCACTCTGCTGTTCCTCTTGCCTTCCCTTCACCCCATTTGCCTTTTGCTGCTGTGTCTGGCTGACGTTCTCTCTTTATTGCACTTTCCTTTTCTTCGTCTCTCCCTTTCCCCTCCTCCCCTTATTTTGCCTGCTCTGTCTCTCCCTGCCCAGTCCTTGGTCCAGCCTCTTCCCCTGCCAGTCTGCTCTTCAGCAGGCTGGAACAGAGCTGACATCATTGGACAGCTGCTGAGTGGGTAGTGGGAGGAGTCATTTTGGAGCCCCACCTACAACCATGGGGGGAGAATAAAGCACTGATAGGGAAGGCTCCTTTCCCAGCCTTGTGCGGGAATGGTCCATGCCTACCTGCAGCGATGGTGGCCCTGGTTTGAGAGGATCCCCTGTGCAATGGAAACAGATCCTGCACAGGAGCCAAGCCCAAACCATGCCCCATGACAAGCAAGTGAAACAAGCCCTCACATAGCGGGCCACCAGCATGCAGAGAGGGAGAGCATAACAGGGGACTTGGAGGGCAGGCAGCCTAACGCTTAGAGCACCCAACTTCCAGCCCCACGCCACTCTGTCAAGTTGGTAGATATACCTGTTCCTGACCCTAAGCTGGGGATCTTTGGCTTTCCACCCACATCTGGGTCTATGCTCTTAAAGGGGTATGCTAGGGCGACCCAGCCCTCCCTCTCCACCAGGTCCCAGTCCAGGACCTTGTGGGACACAAGACCAGCAGGGGCCTCCTGCAGTGAGTCTATGTTGCTTCCCTGGGCTACTACCCACCTAGATCCCTTCAGTTTGGGTGTGGCTCCTGTAATCCAAACAGTCAGTCACCAAAAGGAGCAAGGCCCTGCCAGCCCTGCCAGTTCTCAGAGGGGTGGGGGTTAGAGAAGGCTCTACCCGTGGGCCTTACACATTCTGTGGTCCCCTCCCAGACTCACACCTCTCTCCTGCAGCCTCTCCACCCCCCCTTTCCTGGGCTTCTGAGTGCCTTTTAACCCTTTCCTCCAGCAGGAGCATGCTCAGCATGTCTAGAGGGCTACCTTGGCTCAGAATTGCCTTAACCCCTTTGGGCCCAGCATGGAGTTTGTATATCCCATCCCAGCAAGGCACCGTTCTGGCATGGCCAAGAAGCAGTGTCTCTAATCCCCATGTGCTGCAAACAAGGAGGCCAGAGAAGCTCCCACTCCTGCCTCTGTCTTTTCCTGCTTTGGTTTTTCTCCTTCTGTTGTTCACCCTCCTCTCCACTGCATGTTTTTTCAGCCTCTTCCTCCTTCTCTTCACTCTCTCTGCCTCTCATCTTCTCATATCCACCCAGACAGCTGGTGGAAGAATTAACCCCTAACCCTAGACTGCCGTGATTCAACCCTTGGATTCTGTTCACAAAGTGACTGGGATGATATTGTGATTTGTATAAAGGTCTTCATTACCCAAAGAGCTCATCAAACATTTGTCCCAGCACATGGGCGCCTGTGGAATGGCCCCAGACTGTGTCATGAGTGCTCCATTGGTCATGTACTGTGAGGGATTCACTAGTCTGTGACTTGTCACCTAAGGCCAGTTATTGTTTCTGCTCCCTGATTGTACAATCCAATGCATATGAAATATTTCTGCTTCTGCCCCCAAACAAACCTGGCTGGTTTCATCACTTGATTAAACTCTCAGATCTGGCCTTGAACTCCACTGCTTGTGAGCCCAGGTGCAGATGAAGCTCATTCCCACCAGCAATCATGAGCAGGCTGAATGGAAATTGACTTCCAGCAGAGACAAACTGTGTCCTGCCCAGCCCACCACTGTCTCTCCCACTCCACAGAGTGAGTTTCACACCCTGCTATTGAGGGAAAGCATAGCCAAAGCGACATGCTTGCATTTATGCCCTGAGTCTGTAAAATGCTTACGCACATGCTTAGCTTTGAGCTTGTTGTAAAGTTAAGCATGTGCCTAAGTGTTTTGCTGACCTGGGGACGTCCTTCTGGAAGAGTGAGTTCCTTAGTGTAGGCCCAGCTCCTGAGAGTGTTCTGTCTCATGGGCTAGCAGAAAGAAACCACTGGACAAATGGAAGCCCCCCAAACAAGGAAGTCTTATCCTAGCCAATTCATCCAGCTGCTGTCACCATGCAGTCACTTTGCTACTGTGACTCTTGTCTCTGTCACCTGGAGCCCAGATTACTGCCATGTGCCCCTTTACTCTAACTGGGATATTAAACTGGTGCAGAAGGCAGCAACCCCTTAGCAAAGCAGTGCATCTCAATGGCAGCATATGTTACCGGTGCCCTCAGATCTGCCCTGGCTGCCCGTTGGTTTCTGGGTGGAGTCTAAGGTGTTGCGGTTTGACCTATAAAGCCCTAAACAGCCTGGGTACAACCTACCTGGAAGACACTTCTTTCCCCATGCTGTACTGTTGCAGCTGCCAGGGACTGTGTCTTGCCGTGTGTGTATGTGTAGTGCCCAGCACACTGGGGCCCTTGCAAGGGGCCACCACTGGCACTAGAATATGACTAATACCCAGCGACTTTGAAGCAGCACTTCCTGGGCACCCCAGTAGGGTGAGGTTGCTCATGCTTCACCCTCCCCTGTCACTTCAGTGCTGGGACACCAAGAGAAGCATCTAGAAAAAGGCATGGGTCACCCAAACTATCAACATAAGAACAGCCATACTGGGTCAGACCAAAGGTCCATCTAGCCCAGTATCCTGTCTTCGCATAGTGGCCAATGCCAGGTGCCCCAGAGGGAATGAACAGAATAGGTAATCATCAAGTGATCCATCTCCTGTCGCCCATTTCCAGCTTCTGGCAAACAGAGGCTAGGGACACCTTCCCTGCCCAGCTTGGCTAATAGCTATTGATGGGCCTATCCTCCATGAATTTATCTAGTTCTTTTTTGAACCCTGTTATAGTCTTGGCCTTCACAACATCCTCTGGCAAGGAGTTCCACAGGTTGACTGTGCATTGTGTGAAAAAATACTTCCTTTTTTTTTTTAATAAACCTGCTGCCTAATAATTTCATTTGGTGACCCCTAGTTCTTGTGTTATGAGAAGGAGTAAGTAACACTTCCTTATTTACTTTCTCCACATCAGACATGATTTTTTAGACCTCTATCATACCCCCCCTTAGTTGTCTTTTTTCCAAGCTGAAAAGTCCCAGTCTTACTAATCTCTCCTCATATGGCAGATGCTCCATACCCCTAATAATTTTTGTTGCCCTTTTCTGAACCTTTTCCAATTCCAATATATCTTTTTTGAGAAGGAGCAACCACATCTGCATGCAATATTCAAGATGTGGGCGTACCATGGATTTATATAGAGGCAATATGATATTTTCTGTCTTACTATCTATCCCTTTCTTAATGATTCCCAACATTCTATTCGCTTTTTGACTGCCGCTGCACGTTGAGTGGATGTTTTCAGAGAACTATCCACCATGATTCCAAGATCTCTTTTTTGAGTGGTAACAGCTAATTTAGACCCCATCATTGTATATGTATAGTTGGGATTATGTTTTCTAATGTGCATTACTTTGCATTTATCAACATTGAATTTCATCTGCCATTTTGTTGCCCAGTCACCCAGTTTTGAGAGATCCTTTTGTTGCTCTTCACAGTCTTCCTGGGACTTAACTATCTTAAGTAGTTTTGTTTCATCTGCAAATTTTGCCACCTCACTGTTTACCCCCTTTTCCAGATCATTTATGAATATGTTGAATAGGACTGGACCCAATACAGACCCCTGAGGGACACCGGTATTTACCTCACTCTATTCTGAAAACTGATAGTTTATTCCTACCCCTTGTTTCTTGTCTTTTAACCAGTTACCAATCCATGAGAGGACCTTCCCTTTTATCCTATGACTGCTTACTTTGCTTAATAACCTTTGGTGAGGGACCTTGTCAAAGGCTTTCTGAAAAATCTAAATACACTATATCCACTGGATTCCCCTTGTCCACATGTTTCTTGACCCTCTCAAGGAATTCTAGTAGATTGGTGAGGCATGATTTCTCTTCACAAAAAACATGTTGACTATTCCCCAACAAATTATGTTCATCTATGTGTCTGAGAATTTTGTTCTTTACTATAGTTTCAACCAGTTTGCCCGGTACTGAAGTCAGGCTAACCCAAAGCTTTGGCACATTAACTGAATGGTCAAACATCAATGCTTGCGCCTAAGAGAGCCTGTCCATTGCTATCTGGACCAGTCTGTACCAAGACCTTGCCCTCATCAGTCACACCCCACCACACAGACCTTTCCCACTGGAAACAGTGAGACACCCTGGTTCAGCGGTGCCCCCAGGGCCTGTGCACCATTTACATTCCTAACATGAGGCATAAGTAGCAGGGAAGCCTTGAACTTGTCCTCCACTCTGGGTGGCTAGAGCATGCACATGTGCTGGCCTCCATCTCGACCAATACACCAGGGACTGAACCAAGTGCATCCAGAGCTAAAAACATGAGTCTCTCCAGATTGAACTAGCCAGGCTCTGTAGCTGGGGCTGGCTCAGACTCACAGCCTCTGTGGTTCAGGCATTACTCCAGGGGGGAATTCTACATCACTATGCATGCGCAGAATTCATGTCCTCCACAGATTTCTTTGCTTCCCCGCAGAAAAATGACTTCTGATGGGGAAGCAAAGGGAAGCCACAAAAGTGGTCATGCGTCCCTCCCTGCCAGTGTAGTCAGGCTGGTTCGGGTGCCCAAAGCAGATGGTAGAGACGTAAATCACCACCAGGAGGGGGGCGGGGGCTGGGCAGTCGTGCATGTGAGAGAGAGACACTCTGTTCCTCTCGCTCACTATTGCAACAAGCTCAGGATGTAGGGGCAGGGCTTTGGTCTGTTTCTGAGGAGGTAGGTGTGGGGCAAGTTAGAAGGTAGGCATGGGGCAAGTTTCTTCTAGTTATTAGTAAGGCTGTCACAGAAGTCACGGAATCTGTGACTTCCATAGACCTCCATGACTTCAGCCCTGGAGCCTGGGAGCTGCAGGGTCCCGCTGCCTCCCACAGCAGCAGGGAGCTGGGAGGTACCCCCACTGCCTGAGGCAGCCAGCCCCCAAGCTCCCAGCCACCATGGGCAGCGGGGATACCCTGCAGCTCCCCAGCCACCGCAGCAAAGTAGGGGTACCCCTGCAGCTCTGAGCCCCCCTGGGTAGTGGGGTCCCGGAACTCCCAGGTACCCTGCAGCTGCCCAGCCCCTTCCCATTTTATCATGGATATTTTTAGCAGAAGTGAGGGACTGGTCATGGTTTCCATGAATTTTTCTTTATTGCCCCTGCCCTGTCTGTGACTTTTACTAAAAATATCCATAACAAAATTTTAGCCTTAGTTATTAGAAATAAAGGGTCAAACCTAATTACATTACTATTAGGCAAGGGAGTTTGGGGATTTCCTCCAATGCTCCCTAGTCCCATTCTCCATCCATTGTATTGTAGTTTAAATAAATTACCAAAATAATTGAAACCAGAGTGATTTTATTGAATTATTTTGACAAATAAAATATGCAGAATTTTGCAGAATTTTAAAATATTGTGTGCAGAATTTTTAATTTTTTAGAATTCCCCCAGGAATAGGGCATAGAGGGGGACGCATGACACACACTAGCCAGTGGGTTACCCTTCATCTTTCAACACCTCTGTGCACTACCTGCTTGAGAGACGAAGGCCTTAGGAAGTGCGACCATTGCTCCCTCCAGTCCCAGCACACGTGTGGGTCCTCCATGCAACACAGTGCTCTGGCTTGCAGAAAAGCATCTGCTTTAATCAGCCCTAACGACTGGGAAGGCCCTCTGCACACAGAGACAGTGGCCAAATGGCTCCCACAGGGATCACAGCAAAGACCTTTGTGAGGAAGAGCAGATTAAAAACCATCACTATTATGACAAATGTCAATATTTGCACTGTTCCCTAAGTTAAGGTGATCCCTCCAGGATAGACCCCTTGTACGGTTGTGAAAAGACATGGACCTGAGAACAATACAGCCAGAAACTGACAGAATTAATACAGGACATAGGATAATAAGAAGATATTAACAAGATAATTATCTCTTACCAAATTAGTCCAGAGGGAGTAAAGCATAGCATCTCTCAGTCGCCTGGAAGGAAAAGAACTGGCAGGGGGAAGCTATTTGCATAATAAAAATAATAATACTCTGCCCTTCTCTAGCAAAGGAATAGAATCGTAGACTATCAGGGTTGGAAAGGACCTCAGGAGGTCATCTAGTCTAATTCCGCTGCTCAAAGCAGGACCAACTCCATACTGCAGTGACAAGCATTTTGTAAATGCAGATAGATAAACCCTTCCCACTGAGGAACTCAAAGCACTTTGCATTAGTGAATTAAACCTCCCACACCCAGTTGCTTTGAGATCAGTATCATCCCTGCTGTACAATGGGGAAACTGAGGCACAGAGAGGGGACAGTGACTCATCTAAGCCACAGAGTGAGCATTTAGTAGAACTAAGAACAGAATGCAACTTTTGTGCCTCCCAGAGCTGTGCTTTAATCACTAGACTTGGCTTCTGCCTGTCTGGCTGCAGAACCGATCTGCACTGCAGCAGAGGACATGACCAGAGACACGCTTTTTCCCTTTTGGTTTTCTTCTCTATCCCTTCCCTCTACCTCTTTCCTCCTTTCATCACATTTCTCATGCTCCTCTGGGGCCCACAGAATGTGCTTTACATGTACTTGTCTCCTCTTTGCCTATCTGAATCTCACCTGAAAACTGAAACACAGAGAGGTCAGGAAATGGGATGGGAAAGTACTGAGTGTAAATACAACTCTGAGGCCTTGTGCCAGTATCTTCACGCACCAAGTGAACCCCTCGGTGCACAGCAGCTTGTATTTCCATGCAGCAGTCTAGACCCACATGATCAGCACCAGGCACATCTGCTTGGGCAAAGCTAGAGAAGTTCTGGCCATGGCTAGCTTAGCAGCCAGCTGCAGGGCAGCATGGATGCCAGGGTAGAGAAGATTCAGCATTTGTGCTTGACCCCAGAAGGGGCTGCAAAAGGTGTTAGTGCCCTACAGAGGCTGCTCAGGAAGAGAGGACAGTTAGATGCTATTTGTATTCAAGGGGCTTGTGACAAAGTTCCTCCTCTATCTTGGTGGGTCCTGCGCTTATTGGCAGATTTTCTTGCCTCAGAGATTCACCATGTGGGATGGGGAACAGCCCAGAGACCTTCCCCTCTGGAAGAGCCCACAGTCCAGGTCAATTGGGAGGTTTGGGGGGAACCCGGGCCACCCTCTACTACAGGTTCCAGCCCAGGGCCCTGTGGACTGCAGCTGTCTATAGTACCTCCTGTAACAGCTGCATGACACCTACAACTCCCTGGGCTACTTCCCCATGGCCTCCTCCAAACACCTTCCTTATTCTCACCACAGGACCTTTCTCCTGATGTCTGATAACACTTGTGCTCCTTAGTCCTCCAGCAGCACACACTCTCAGCTCCCAGCTCCTCACACTCCCACCACAAACTGGGGTGAGCTCCTTTTAAAACCAAGGTGCCCTGATTAGCCTGCCTTAATAGATTCTAGCAGCTTCTTCTTAATTGGCTCCAGGTGTCCTAATTAGCCTGCCTGCCTGAACTGGTTCTAGCAGGTTCCTGATTACTCTAGTGCAGCCCCTGCTCTGGTCACTCAGAGAACAGAAACCCTGTCTGACCTGGGACTAATTGATCACTCTCCTGTAGCCCTCTGGCCTGAAGGAAGGGGGCTGCTCCTCCTCTTTCTCTACTACATGCTTGCTGGCTGGCTGCTAGACCCACCCACACCCTTGGTTGCTGCTGCTACAGCCCCTTGGGGGGGGCCTGCTGGCCCACTCCCCAGAGGAGGGGAGGGAGAGACCCCAGCCATTGCTCCTGCTGCTGGGGATGCCACTATCATTGACCACCACCTGAGAAGGGTCCTTCCTGCTGGCCACCAGACTGCTGCCTGGAGCTGCTGCGTTTGCTGCTGGGGAGCTGCTGGAGCCCTGAGGAGAAGAAGAGGACCATCTGCCAGTGGGGGAGCGCGTAGGAATTCTACAGACCACTGTGGAGGGGGCCCTCCCGGACTGAGTAACTTTTGAACTGTGCTCTTGTGGTGGGGATCTAGACTGTGTTTGTGGGGACACAGGGGGTGTGGCGTGGAGCCTGCCCCCTGGTCCATCTGTGTCCCCCACCCGATCCCCACCACCACCATCATCGTTGCCCCCTCCACCACCCCCACCGACTACTCACCATCTGCCTCGAGCTCCTGCCTCTGGGACTCAGCTGCTCACCTAGGCTTGCCATGCCCTGTTGCCACCATTGGGCCTGATACAGCAGCCAGCCTAAACTGCTTTTCCTTTTGTTACAAGCGCACGTAGGTGCACGTTCCCCCCCCCTTTTGGACTGACCTCCTCCCCCCTGCAGCAAGCCCCCAGCTTTACCCCTGTTGCCTACCCATTTGCCCCTTGCTGCCTTTTGCCCCTCCCCCTTGCCCCAGCCCCTTGCTAGCTCCAGTTTGTTTGCCTGCCCCGCCCTTTCCCTCTGCAGCCTTTGTCTGTTTGACCCGCCCCAGCCTCTAAAGCTAGCCCCGTGGTTCCTCTGCCCCATTTCCCGCCTGGTTGCTCCCTTCCCCCTGCGGTCCCCTTGCCCTGATTAGCCCCTCCCCTCGTGCGCCCATGTCCCCTCCCTTGCGCTTGTACCCCTCCCCGTTTTAGTTTGATTCTGTCTCACTGCACCCCCCAATGCTGTTCTATCCTCCCTTCCTTGGTGCAACAAGAGGAGCCGGAAACCTTCCCTGGGTCGGTGACTGACCCCTAGCCCTTGATAGCCCACCCCCATCCACCCCCTCCTTTTTCGGCGCCCTCCTCCCCTACCTACAGCCTAGCGGGGAGGAGTGGTCGACCTGCTTCCCCCTTCCCTACCCCCCCTCCAGTGTTTGCTCTCCCCCCATCCTCATTATGGCAGGGGACGAGGAGAGTGAGACCCCTCGGGCGGACCCTGCTGCCCCTCCTCCACCCGCCCCACCATCGTCCTCCCTAGCCTCTACCTCAACCGCCGCTGCCGAGCCACCTACTACCACCCCTGCTGGAGTGCCGGCAGCGGTGGGTAACGAGGTGACCTCCGCTGCTGCCACGTCCCTCGCCCCCTCTGACTCTGGGGGAGTCCCTCCAACCGGCAGGAAGGGCCAGGGCACAAAGAAGGGTAAAGGCCCCGCTAAAAAAGCCAGGCCCTCCATGGCAGGGGGTGCCCCCACTGCCACGGCCCCGCAACCGGCCGCGGCGTCCCTCCCTGCTGTTCCTTCCACCAGCTCTGTGGGTGTCCCTCCCTCGACCCCCAGGGCATACGCCCAGGTGGCGGCGGCCCCCCCGCCAGCCGCTACGTCATCTCCCCCATCCACCGCCTCTGCTACCATCTATAGCGGCCGGGGCCCCTTCCCCACCTTGACTAGGAAGCACGGCGTCCGTTGCCTCCTGGTACCCGCCTCGCCCCACGTGGAGACCTACGTGCGGGCGTTGGCAAGGGTGGTGGGGCCCACGGCCATTGTGGCGGCCTCCAAGATGTACGGAAAGGTCGTCTTCTTCCTAGCATCGGAGGCCGCCGCCCAGGAGGCAGTGGAGAAGGGCCTGGCGGTAGGGGGCGTGTACGTCCCCCTGGAGCCGCTAGAAGACCTGGGCGCCCGACTGGTCCTGACTTCTGTCCCTCCATTCCTTCCAAATGCCGCCCTGTTACCCGCCCTCTCTACCCTGGGAAGGCCGATCTCTGTGGTCAGCCCTCTCCCATTGGGCTGCAAAGACCCCGCCCTCCGTCATGTCCTCTCATTCCGCCGGCAGGTACAGTTACAACTGCCGCCGGCGGCACGTGACGGAGCGGCGCTTGAGGGGTCCTTCTTGGTCCCCTACCAGGGGGCCCGCTACCGGGTGCATTATTCAACGGGGGAGGCCCGGTGCTACCTCTGCCGGGCGATGGGACACGTCCGGAGGGACTGCCCCTTGGCCCGGCACGGAGGGACATCCGAGACCCCCGAGCCCCGGCAGGGCGCCGGCCCCGTCATCGCCGGTGCCCCTAGCTACCCGGCGCCCGAAGCCGCCCCTCCTCCTTTCCGGCCCACCAAAGCTCCCGCTCGGGCCCAAGGGGTATCTCCCCCAGTGCGCCTAGACGAGCGGGAGGGCCACGCCTCTGCCTCCTGCGTTCTGGCAGGGCCTGTAGAGGAGGGTGAGGTAGGGATACCTCCGGGCATAGAAGAGGGCATGCCCCAGGGAGAATCCTCCCTCCTACATGTTACCCCACCATTACCTCCCCGAGTCCCTAAGCTTTCGTCCTTGCTCCCTGACCCAACACCTGTTAGCCAGCCCCCAGATGATGCCATGGAGGGCTGGTCCTTAGTACAGGGGAAGCGGGGCAAGCGGAAGGCTCGAGCTCCGCTCCTCCCATCTGATGCGGTAGCCCCCCGGAAGACCAGGAAGGGGGGCACCGATGCTGAGCCTTCCGCTTTGCCCCCAGGTGGGTTTTGTCCACCATTACCGGCTAGGGAAGACGTGGCAGCATCGGAGGAAAGCACTACCCCTCCTCCGGTGTCCCTTCCTATGGAAGCCCCTGATGGAGCCCCTCTCGCCCCCTTACAATCTGTAGCCCCTGTATGCACCAAGGCGAGCGTTGCTTTGGGTACAGATGGGGAGAGCCCTGGGGTGGTGGAAGGTGATCTCCCCTCCATTTATGAGGAGATCGAGGCCCTGGGTCTGACCCCGGTTACCCAGGGGGAGGACGACCCTCTGCCAGCGGGCCTCGATCTGAGCGACCTCGCCTCAGCCCCCCTTTCCCCATGTTCCGTCCCCTTACCCACTGCTTCCGCTCCCGCCTCCGAGGAGCCCCTGGACTCTTCCACCAACCCGGCTGCAGATGGCACCCCGCTAGCGGTCGCCGAGCCTCTTGAGGCGACGGCCAGTGCCATGCAACCGGGACCTGAGTCACAAGGGGACTCCCTCATGGCTGAGGGGCAGCCGACCTCCTTCCCGGGTGGGGGCCCCACCGTTGTTTCTCCACCTACAGATGCCGTGGCCTTACCATCTGCCTTGGAGCACGAGCCTGGCATCGCAGAGGGCCCACCTCCCTCCCCGCAAATTCCTGAGCCCATTTGCGGGGTGTTACCCCCCCCACCCAGTGGCCTGGCTGCTGGGACCCCCGATCCCAATATCACCCCTTCCCCTGTCCCTATTCCTGATTCCAGCCCTACCCTTGACACCGACCCTGTCCCTGTCCCCTCCACTTCCCGTGATGCTTTTGCCGCCCCTGGGGCTGTCTCCTTCCTTATCCCAGAGGATGACCCCCAAGGAGCGGCCTTTGTTTTTCCCTGTCCCGACCCACCAGGGGCTGCTAGTTTCCCTCCGCCGCCCCCCAGTGAGCCGGGATCTGAGGCAGGCCACGTGGCGTCGGCCCATCGGACGCCACGTCGAGGGTCTGCCCCCTGTTTGCCCGTCTCGGTGGGCCACGGGGCTGTGACAGGGGCCCCACTGGGGGAAAGCCTTAGATCAGTAACCCCACCCCCCCATACGCTGAGAGAGGAGCTACGGGAGTTCCTTGAGGACGTCCGTGGCTCCCGCAACAAGGTACAGCTTGCACTCCAGCGATGGGGGGATTTTCATCAGATCCTCCGGGCCGCGAGGGCCCTCATGGGGGAGGGTAAGAGGACCGGGAGGCAGGCCGCTGCGGCCTACCAACGGGTCCGCCTCTTCCGTGACTCCTTAATCGCCCACGGGGTAGGTCACGGATTGTTGCGCGGCCCGACGGAGGCCGTGAACGTCTCTGCCGGCGAGGATCCCCCCCAGCCCTCCTCATGGCACCGATCATCTTTGCAACATTAAACACCCGGGGCTGTAGGATGGGTCTCCGCAGGAGCCAGGTGCTCTCCTTTCTTCGGGAGGGGGGGTACTCTGTGATTTTCCTGCAGGAGACCCATACGGATCCGGCCGCTGAAGCTAGCTGGCGGCTGGAGTGGGGGGACAGAGTCTATTTTAGCCACCTCACAGTTCGTACGGCTGGAGTGGCGACCCTGTTCTCCCCCGACCTACGGCCCGAGGTGCTGGGGGTCGCCGAGGCTGTGCCAGGCCGCCTGCTACACCTCCGGGTCCGCATGGAGGGGCTTGTGGTTAATCTCGTCAACGTTTACGCCCCGACATTGGGCCCGGAGAGGTTGTGTTTTTATCAGCAGGCGTCCGCCTTCCTCGGCACCTTGGATCCTCGCGAGTGCCTGGTCCTGGGCGGGGACTTTAACGCCACCCTTGAGGAACGGGACCGCTCGGGGACCGAGCAGCACCAGGCCGCCGCGGATGTCCTCCGGGAGATCGTCGAACATCACTCCCTGGTGGACGTCTGGCGCGACCACCACCCGGATGACGTTTCGACATTCACTTTTGTCCGGGTGGAGGTCCATCGGTCGTACCACTCCCGGTTGGACCGCATCTATATGTCACGCTTCCATCTTTCCCGGGCCCACTCCTCCAGCGTCCGGCCGGCCCCTTTTTCAGATCACCATCTAGCCACCGTGACAGCCTCTCTTTGCGCGGAGAGGCCAGGGCCGGCCTATTGGCATTTTAATAATAGCTTGTTGGAGGATGTGGGCTTTGTGGCGTCCTTCCGGGAGTTCTGGCTGGCCTGGCGAGGGCAGCGGCGTGCCTTTCCCTCGGCGCGGCGGTGGTGGGACCTGGGGAAGGTGCGCGCCCGGCTCTTCTGCCGTGACTACACCCGGGGCGCCAGCCGACGGAGGGATGCGACGATAGGGCAGTTGGAACGGGAGGTCTTAGAGCTGGAGAGGCGTCTGGCTGCCAGCCCCGGTGATCCATCCCTCTGCGGAGCGTGCCGGGAGAAGCGGGAAGAGCTCCGGACCCTCGAGGACCATCGGGCCCGAGGTGCCTTTGTTCGATCCCGCATCCGCCTCCTTCGGGAGATGGATCGCGGCTCCCGCTTCTTCTACGCCCTGGAGAAAAAGAGGGGGGCCAAGAAGCACGTCACCTGCCTTTTAGCAGAGGACGGCACCCCCCTCACGGATCCGGCGGAAATGTGCGGGAGGGCCAGGGCCTTCTACGCGGGCCTTTTCTCCCCGGATCCGACCGATCCTAACGCTTGCAGAATGCTCTGGGATGAACTCCCGACGGTCAGCGCGGGCGACCGAGACTGGCTGGAGCTACCTCTCACTCTGGCCGAGTTCTCGGAAGCCCTCCGTCGCATGCCCACCAATAAATCTCCAGGCATGGACGGGCTGACCGTGGAGTTCTACCGCGTGTTTTGGGATGTCCTCGGCCCAGACCTTGTCACCGTCTGGGCCGAGTCCTTGCAGGGCGGGATCCTCCCTCTTTCGTGCAGGCGAGCCGTGCTCGCCTTATTGCCGAAGAAGGGGGACCTCCGCGATTTACGGAATTGGCGTCCCATCTCGCTCCTCAGCACGGACTATAAAATCGTAGCAAAGGCCATCTCACTGCGGCTAGGGTCCGTGCTGGCGGACGTGATCCACCCAGACCAGACCTACACCGTCCCGGGCCGCACCATCTTCGACAACTTGTATCTGGTCCGGGACCTCTTGGAACTCGGGTGTAGGGATGGTCTGTCGTTCGCCCTCCTGTCCCTGGATCAGGAGAAGGCGTTCGACAGGGTGGACCACGGGTATCTCCTGGGCACTCTGCGAGCGTTTGGCTTCGAGCCCCAGTTTGTGAGTTTTCTCCAGGTGCTGTACGCCTCCGCAGAGTGTTTGGTCAGGCTCAACTGGACCCTGACCGAACCGGTCAGCTTCGGGCGAGGAGTACGTCAAGGGTGCCCCCTCTCGGACCAGCTGTATGCTCTGGCGATCGAGCCCTTCCTCTGTCTCCTCCGTAGGAGGTTGGCAGGGTTGGTGCTGCGGGAGCCGGAGCTGCGGCTGGTCCTGTCGGCGTACGCCGACGACGTGCTCCTCGTGGTCCAGGACCCGGGCGACTTGGTGCGGGTGGAGGCTTGCCAGACCATCTATTCGGCGGCCTCCTCCGCCCGGGTCAACTGGGTCAAGAGCTCTGGCCTGGTGGTAGGGGACGGGTGGCAGGCGAGCTCCCTCCCACCCGCGCTTCAGGCCATCCGGTGGAGCGCGGGTCCGCTGCTCTATCTCGGCGTTTACCTTTCTGCCACACATCCTTCTCCGCCGGAGAACTGGCTAGGTTTAGAGGGCAGGGTGTCGGAGCGGCTCCGGAAATGGAAAGGACTGCTCCGGTGTCTCTCCCTTCGAGGGAGAGCACTGGTGCTCAATCAACTAGTCCTGTCCATGCTCTGGTACCGGCTCAACACCCTGGTCCCGGCCCCGGGCTTCCTGACCACCCTCCGGACGTTGATTCTGGAGTTCTTTTGGTCAGGACTGCACTGGGTCTCTGCGGGGGTTCTCCATCTACCCCTGGAGGAGGGAGGGCAGGGCCTGAAGTGTCTGCATGCTCAGGTCCACGTCTTCCGCCTCCAGGCCCTGCAGAGGCTCCTTTATGGTGCAGGTAGTCCGGCATGGAGCGTATTGGCGCACGCCTTCCTGCGCCGCTTCCGAGGGCTCCGATATGACCGGCAGCTCCTTTGTCTCCATCCGAGAGGTCTTCCGCGAGGCCTCTCCGAGCTGCCGGTCTTCTACCAGGACCTCCTCCGGACCTGGAAACTGTTTTCAGTGACCAGGTCCGTGGCGGCCACCGTGGGGGCAGATCTCCTCGCGGAGCCCCTGCTACACAACCCCCAGCTTCGTGTGCAGGTGGCGGAGTCCCCCATGGTGCGCCAGAGGTTGGTCCTAGCAGAAGTCACCAAAGTCGGAAACCTCCTGGACTACGACCGAGGAGACTGGCTGGATCCCCTAACGCTAGCTCAGCGCATGGGACTCTCCAGACCTCGTACTCCCCGGCGCGTGCTTCAGGAGGTGAGGGCCGCTTTGCCGCCCGCTGCTCGGGACTATCTCGACCGGGTCCTGCGAGAGGGCACGCCCCGCCCACCCTCCACTCCGAGCCCTCCAGACTTTTTCATCGGGCCCTTGCCCCGTGGACCCAACCAGCCCCCTCCCCGTCCATTCGCCATGAGCCGGCTGCACCATTTGCAGCCGGTTCTGTTCCGGACCGCGCCAAGGAAACATCTATACACGCTCGTGCTACATGTTCTTCATGTCCTCACCCTCGCGTCCCGCCCCGATACGAAGTGGCGGGACCTTCTGCCACCTCTGGAGGGTGAGGAGCCCCGGTGGGCCAGCCTTTATTCTGCTCTGATCCCGAAGCCCACCGGGGACATCAGTTGGCGGCTCCTTCACGGAGCCGTAAGCACGGGCGTGTACTTGGCGCGGTTTACCCCTATCCCAGACACCTGCCCCTTTTGCGGCGTGAGGGAGACCCTGGCGCATGTTTACCTAGAGTGCACCAGGCTGCAGCCCCTATTCCGGCTCCTCACAGATATTTTGTTAAGATTTTGGTTGCACTTTTCTCCACACCTTTTTATTTATGCACTCCCTATCCGTCGCCCCACAAAGTTGCGGGACCTCCTGGTCAACCTCCTTCTGGCCTTAGCAAAACTGGCCATCTATAAAACCAGAGTGAGGAGGTTGGCCGATGGAGTTTCCTGTGACTGTGGGGCGTATTTCAGGTCCTCCGTTCTTTCACGTATCCGGGCAGAGTTCCTCTGGGCGACGTCCACTGGCTCCCTTGACGCCTTCGAGGAGCAGTGGGCGCTGTCCGGGGTTCTCTGCTCGGTGTCTCCGTCTGGTTCGCTTCTTTTGACCCTTTGACCTCACTCCTGTCCCTGTTCTTTTATTAGTTGTCCCCCGTAATTTTTTGGTCTCCAGGTCCTGTGGACCCCCCCCTTAGGCTGGGGGGGATCCTTTAGCAGTGGGCGGGCTTCGCCCGCCCACTTCCTGGATCCCAATAGGTCTGGTCACTCAGGGAACAGAAACCCTGTCTGACCTGGGATAATAGATCACTCTCCTGTAGCCCTCTGGCCTGAAGGAAGGGGGCTGCTCCTCCTCTTTCTCTACTACATGCTTGCTGGCTGGCTGCTAGATCCACCCACACCCTTGGTTGCTGCTGCTCCAGCTACAGCCCCTTGGGGGGGGGCTGCTGGCCCACTCCCCAGAGGAGGGGAGGGAGAGACCCCAGCCATTGCTCCTACTGCTGGGGATGCCACCACCACCTCCACCTGAGAAGGGTCCTTCATGCTGGCCACCAGACTGCCGCCTGGAGCTGCTGCGTTTGCTGCTGGGGAGCTGCTGGAGCCCTGAGGAGAAGAAGAGGACCATCTGCCAGTGGGGGAGCACGTAGGAATTCTACAGACCACCGTGGAGGGGGCCCTCCCGGACTGAGTAACTTTTGAACTGTGCTCTTGTGGTGGGGATCTAGACTGTGTTTGTGAGGACACAGAGGGTGTGGCGTGGAGCCTGCCCCCTGGTCCATCTGTGTCCCCCCCCCCAATCCCCACCACCACCATCATCGTTGCCCCCTCCACCACCCCCACTGGCTACTTACCATCTGCCTCGAGCTCCTGCCTCTGGGACTCAGCTGCTCACCTAGGCTTGCCATGCCCTGTTGCCACCATTGGGCCTGATACAGCAGCCAGCCTAAACTGCTTTTCCTTTTGTTACAAGCGCACGTAGGTGCACGTTCCCCCCCCTTTTGGACTGACCTCCTCCCCCCTGCAGCAAGCCCCCAGCTTTGCCCCTGCTGCCTACCCATTTGCCCCTTGCTGCCTTTTGCCCCTCCCCCTTGCCCCAGCCCCTTGCTAGCTCCAGTTTGTTTGCCTGCCCCGCCCTTTCCCTCTGCAGCCTTTGTCTGTTTGACCCGCCCCAGCCTCTAAAGCTAGCCCCGTGGTTCCTCTGCCCCATTTCCCGCCTGGTTGCTCCCTTCCCCCTGCGGTCCCCTTGCCCTGATTAGCCCCTCCCCTCGTGCGCCCATGTCCCCTCCCTTGCGCTTGTACCCCTCCCCGTTTTAGTTTGATTCTGTCTCACTGCACCCCCCAATGCTGTTCTATCCTCCCTTCCTTGGTGCAACAAGAGGAGCCGGAAACCTTCCCTGGGTCGGTGACTGACCCCTAGCCCTTGATAGCCCACCCCCATCCACCCCCTCCTTTTTCGGCGCCCTCCTCCCCTACCTACAGCCTAGCGGGGAGGAGTGGTCGACCTGCTTCCCCCTTCCCTACCCCCCCTCCAGTGTTTGCTCTCCCCCCATCCTCATTATGGCAGGGGACGAGGAGAGTGAGACCCCTCGGGCGGACCCTGCTGCCCCTCCTCCACCCGCCCCACCATCGTCCTCCCTAGCCTCTACCTCAACCGCCGCTGCCGAGCCACCTACTACCACCCCTGCTGGAGTGCCGGCAGCGGTGGGTAACGAGGTGACCTCCGCTGCTGCCACGTCCCTCGCCCCCTCTGACTCTGGGGGAGTCCCTCCAACCGGCAGGAAGGGCCAGGGCACAAAGAAGGGTAAAGGCCCCGCTAAAAAAGCCAGGCCCTCCATGGCAGGGGGTGCCCCCACTGCCACGGCCCCGCAACCGGCCGCGGCGTCCCTCCCTGCTGTTCCTTCCACCAGCTCTGTGGGTGTCCCTCCCTCGACCCCCAGGGCATACGCCCAGGTGGCGGCGGCCCCCCCGCCAGCCGCTACGTCATCTCCCCCATCCACCGCCTCTGCTACCATCTATAGCGGCCGGGGCCCCTTCCCCACCTTGACTAGGAAGCACGGCGTCCGTTGCCTCCTGGTACCCGCCTCGCCCCACGTGGAGACCTACGTGCGGGCGTTGGCAAGGGTGGTGGGGCCCACGGCCATTGTGGCGGCCTCCAAGATGTACGGAAAGGTCGTCTTCTTCCTAGCATCGGAGGCCGCCGCCCAGGAGGCAGTGGAGAAGGGCCTGGCGGTAGGGGGCGTGTACGTCCCCCTGGAGCCGCTAGAAGACCTGGGCGCCCGACTGGTCCTGACTTCTGTCCCTCCCTTCCTTCCAAATGCCGCCCTGTTACCCGCCCTCTCTACCCTGGGAAGGCCGATCTCTGTGGTCAGCCCTCTCCCATTGGGCTGCAAAGACCCCGCCCTCCGTCATGTCCTCTCATTCCGCCGGCAGGTACAGATACAACTGCCGCCGGCGGCACGTGACGGAGCGGCGCTTGAGGGGTCCTTCTTGGTCCCCTACCAGGGGGCCCGCTACCGGGTGCATTATTCAACGGGGGAGGCCCGGTGCTACCTCTGCCGGGCGATGGGACACGTCCGGAGGGACTGCCCCTTGGCCCGGCACGGAGGGACATCCGAGACCCCCGAGCCCCGGCAGGGCGCCGGCCCCGTCATCGCCGGTGCCCCTAGCTACCCGGCGCCCGAAGCCGCCCCTCCTCCTTTCCGGCCCACCAAAGCTCCCGCTCGGGCCCAAGGGGTATCTCCCCCAGTGCGCCTAGACGAGCGGGAGGGCCACGCCTCTGCCTCCTGCGTTCTGGCAGGGCCTATAGAGGAGGGTGAGGTAGGGATACCTCCGGGCATAGAAGAGGGCATGCCCCAGGGAGAATCCTCCCTCCTACATGTTACCCCACCATTACCTCCCCGAGTCCCTAAGCTTTCGTCCTTGCTCCCTGACCCAACACCTGTTAGCCAGCCCCCAGATGATGCCATGGAGGGCTGGTCCTTAGTACAGGGGAAGCGGGGCAAGCGGAAGGCTCGAGCTCCGCTCCTCCCATCTGATGCGGTAGCCCCCCGGAAGACCAGGAAGGGGGGCACCGATGCTGAGCCTTCCGCTTTGCCCCCGGGTGGGTTTTGTCCACCATTACCGGCTAGGGAAGACGTGGCAGCATCGGAGGAAAGCACTACCCCTCCTCCGGTGTCCCTTCCTATGGAAGCCCCTGATGGAGCCCCTCTCGCCCCCTTACAATCTGTAGCCCCTGTATGCACCAAGGCGAGCGTTGCTTTGGGTACAGACGGGGAGAGCCCTGGGGTGGTGGAAGGTGATCTCCCCTCCATTTATGAGGAGATCGAGGCCCTGGGTCTGACCCCGGTTACCCAGGGGGAGGACGACCCTCTGCCAGCGGGCCTCGATCTGAGCGACCTCGCCTCAGCCCCCCTTTCCCAATGTTCCGTCCCCTTACCCACTGCTTCCGCTCCCGCCTCCGAGGAGCCCCTGGACTCTTCCACCAACCCGGCTGCAGATGGCACCCCGCTAGCGGTCGCCGAGCCTCTTGAGGCGACGGCCAGTGCCATGCAACCGGGACCTGAGTCACAAGGGGACTCCCTCATGGCTGAGGGGCAGCCGACCTCCTTCCCGGGTGGGGGCCCCACCGTTGTTTCTCCACCTACAGATGCCGTGGCCTTACCATCTGCCTTGGAGCACGAGCCTGGCATCGCAGAGGGCCCACCTCCCTCCCCACAAATTCCTGAGCCCATTTGCGGGGTGTTACCCCCCCCACCCAGTGGCCTGGCTGCTGGGACCCCCGATCCCAATATCACCCCTTCCCCTGTCCCTATTCCTGATTCCAGCCCTACCCTTGACACCGACCCTGTCCCTGTCCCCTCCACTTCCCGTGATGCTTTTGCCGCCCCTGGGGCTGTCTCCTTCCTTATCCCAGAGGATGACCCCCAAGGAGCGGCCTTTGTTTTTCCCTGTCCCGACCCACCAGGGGCTGCTAGTTTCCCTCCGCCGCCCCCCAGTGAGCCGGGATCTGAGGCAGGCCACGTGGCGTCGGCCCATCGGACGCCACGTCGAGGGTCTGCCCCCTGTTTGCCCGTCTCGGTGGGCCACGGGGCTGTGACAGGGGCCCCACTGGGGGAAAGCCTTAGATCAGTAACCCCACCCCCCCATACGCTGAGAGAGGAGCTACGGGAGTTCCTTGAGGACGTCCGTGGCTCCCGCAACAAGGTACAGCTTGCACTCCAGCGATGGGGGGATTTTCATCAGATCCTCCGGGCCGCGAGGGCCCTCATGGGGGAGGGTAAGAGGACCGGGAGGCAGGCCGCTGCGGCCTACCAACGGGTCCGCCTCTTCCGTGACTCCTTAATCGCCCACGGGGTAGGTCACGGATTGTTGCGCGGCCCGACGGAGGCCGTGAACGTCTCTGCCGGCGAGGATCCCCCCCAGCCCTCCTCATGGCACCGATCATCTTTGCAACATTAAACACCCGGGGCTGTAGGATGGGTCTCCGCAGGAGCCAGGTGCTCTCCTTTCTTCGGGAGGGGGGGTACTCTGTGATTTTCCTGCAGGAGACCCATACGGATCCGGCCGCTGAAGCTAGCTGGCGGCTGGAGTGGGGGGACAGAGTCTATTTTAGCCACCTCACAGTTCGTACGGCTGGAGTGGCGACCCTGTTCTCCCCCGACCTACGGCCCGAGGTGCTGGGGGTCGCCGAGGCTGTGCCAGGCCGCCTGCTACACCTCCGGGTCCGCATGGAGGGGCTTGTGGTTAATCTCGTCAACGTTTACGCCCCGACATTGGGCCCGGAGAGGTTGTGTTTTTATCAGCAGGCGTCCGCCTTCCTCGGCACCTTGGATCCTCGCGAGTGCCTGGTCCTGGGCGGGGACTTTAACGCCACCCTTGAGGAACGGGACCGCTCGGGGACCGAGCAGCACCAGGCCGCCGCGGATGTCCTCCGGGAGATCGTCGAACATCACTCCCTGGTGGACGTCTGGCGCGACCACCACCCGGATGACGTTTCGACATTCACTTTTGTCCGGGTGGAGGTCCATCGGTCGTACCACTCCCGGTTGGACCGCATCTATATGTCACGCTTCCATCTTTCCCGGGCCCACTCCTCCAGCGTCCGGCCGGCCCCTTTTTCAGATCACCATCTAGCCACCGTGACAGCCTCTCTTTGCGCGGAGAGGCCAGGGCCGGCCTATTGGCATTTTAATAATAGCTTGTTGGAGGATGTGGGCTTTGTGGCGTCCTTCCGGGAGTTCTGGCTGGCCTGGCGAGGGCAGCGGCGTGCCTTTCCCTCGGCGCGGCGGTGGTGGGACCTGGGGAAGGTGCGCGCCCGGCTCTTCTGCCGTGACTACACCCGGGGCGCCAGCCGACGGAGGGATGCGACGATAGGGCAGTTGGAACGGGAGGTCTTAGAGCTGGAGAGGCGTCTGGCTGCCAGCCCCGGTGATCCATCCCTCTGCGGAGCGTGCCGGGAGAAGCGGGAAGAGCTCCGGACCCTCGAGGACCATCGGGCCCGAGGTGCCTTTGTTCGATCCCGCATCCGCCTCCTTCGGGAGATGGATCGCGGCTCCCGCTTCTTCTACGCCCTGGAGAAAAAGAGGGGGGCCAAGAAGCACGTCACCTGCCTTTTAGCAGAGGACGGCACCCCCCTCACGGATCCGGCGGAAATGTGCGGGAGGGCCAGGGCCTTCTACGCGGGCCTTTTCTCCCCGGATCCGACCGATCCTAACGCTTGCGGAATGCTCTGGGATGAACTCCCGACGGTCAGCGCGGGCGACCGAGACTGGCTGGAGCTACCTCTCACTCTGGCCGAGTTCTCGGAAGCCCTCCGTCGCATGCCCACCAATAAATCTCCAGGCATGGACGGGCTGATCGTGGAGTTCTACCGCGTGTTTTGGGATGTCCTCGGCCCAGACCTTGTCACCGTCTGGGCCGAGTCCTTGCAGGGCGGGGTCCTCCCTCTTTCGTGCAGGCGAGCCGTGCTCGCCTTATTGCCGAAGAAGGGGGACCTCCGCGATTTACGGAATTGGCGTCCCATCTCGCTCCTCAGCACGGACTATAAAATCGTAGCAAAGGCCATCTCGCTGCGGCTAGGGTCCGTGCTGGCGGACGTGATCCACCCAGACCAGACCTACACCGTCCCGGGCCGCACCATCTTCGACAACTTGTATCTGGTCCGGGACCTCTTGGAACTCGGGTGTAGGGATGGTCTGTCGTTCGCCCTCCTGTCCCTGGATCAGGAGAAGGCGTTCGACAGGGTGGACCACGGGTATCTCCTGGGCACTCTGCGAGCGTTTGGCTTCGGGCCCCAGTTTGTGAGTTTTCTCCAGGTGCTGTACGCCTCCGCAGAGTGTTTGGTCAGGCTCAACTGGACCCTGACCGAACCGATCAGCTTCGGGCGAGGAGTACGTCAAGGGTGCCCCCTCTCGGGCCAGCTGTATGCTCTGGCGATCGAGCCCTTCCTCTGTCTCCTCCATAGGAGGTTGGCAGGGTTGGTGCTGCGGGAGCCGGAGCTGCGGCTGGTCCTGTCGGCGTACGCCGACGACGTGCTCCTCGTGGTCCAGGACCCGGGCGACTTGGTGCGGGTGGAGGCTTGCCAGACCATCTATTCGGCGGCCTCCTCCGCCCGGGTCAACTGGGTCAAGAGCTCTGGCCTAGTGGTAGGGGACGGGTGGCAGGCGAGCTCCCTCCCACCCGCGCTTCAGGCCATCCGGTGGAGCGCGGGTCCGCTGCTCTATCTCGGCGTTTACCTTTCTGCCACACATCCGTCTCCGCCGGAGAACTGGCTAGGTTTAGAGGGCAGGGTGTCGGAGCGGCTCCGGAAATGGAAAGGACTGCTCCGGTGTCTCTCCCTTCGAGGGAGAGCACTGGTGCTCAATCAACTAGTCCTGTCCATGCTCTGGTACCGGCTCAACACCCTGGTCCCGGCCCCGGGCTTCCTGACCACCCTCCGGACATTGATTCTGGAGTTCTTTTGGTCAGGACTGCACTGGGTCTCTGCGGGGGTTCTCCATCTACCCCTGGAGGAGGGAGGGCAGGGTCTGAAGTGTCTGCATGCTCAGGTCCACGTCTTCCGCCTCCAGGCCCTGCAGAGGCTCCTTTATGGTGCAGGTAGTCCGGCATGGAGCGTATTAGCGCACGCCTTCCTGCGCCGCTTCCGAGGGCTCCGATATGACCGGCAGCTCCTTTGTCTCCATCCGAGAGGTCTTCCGCGAGGCCTCTCCGAGCTGCCGGTCTTCTACCAGGACCTCCTCCGGACCTGGAAACTGTTTTCAGTGACCAGGTCCGTGGCGGCCACCGTGGGGGCAGATCTCCTCGCGGAGCCCCTGCTACACAACCCCCAGCTTCGTGTGCAGGTGGCGGAGTCCCCCATAGTGCGCCAGAGGTTGGTCCTAGCAGAAGTCACCAAAGTCGGAGACCTCCTGGACTACGACCGAGGAGACTGGCTGGATCCCCTGACGCTCGCTCAGCGCATGGGACTCTCCAGACCTCGTACTCCCCGGCACGTGCTTCAGGAGGTGAGGGCCGCTTTGCCGCCCGCTGCTCGGGACTATCTCGACCGGGTCCTGCGAGAGGGCACGCCCCGCCCACCCTCCACTCCGAGCCCTCCAGACTTTTTCATCGGGCCCTTGCCCCGTGGACCCAACCAGCCCCCTCCCCGTCCATTCGCCATGAGCCGGCTGCACCATTTGCAGCCGGTTCTGTTCCGGACCGCGCCAAGGAAACATCTATACACGCTCGTGCTACATGTTCTTCATGTCCTCACCCTCGCGTCCCGCCCCGATACAAAGTGGCGGGACCTTCTGCCACCTCTGGAGGGTGAGGAGCCCCGGTGGGCCAGCCTTTATTCTGCTCTGATCCCGAAGCCCACCGGGGACATCAGTTGGCGGCTCCTTCACGGAGCCGTAAGCACGGGCGTGTACTTGGCGCGGTTTACCCCTATCCCAGACACCTGCCCCTTTTGCGGCGTGAGGGAGACCCTGGCGCATGTTTACCTAGAGTGCACCAGGCTGCAGCCCCTATTCCGGCTCCTCACAGATATTTTGTTAAGATTTTGGTTGCACTTTTCTCCACACCTTTTTATTTATGCACTCCCTATCCGTCGCCCCACAAAGTTGCGGGACCTCCTGGTCAACCTCCTTCTGGCCTTAGCAAAACTGGCCATCTATAAAACCAGAGTGAGGAGGTTGGCCGATGGAGTTTCCTGTGACTGTGGGGCGTATTTCAGGTCCTCCGTTCTTTCACGTATCCGGGCAGAGTTCCTCTGGGCGACGTCCACTGGCTCCCTTGACGCCTTTGAGGAGCAGTGGGCGCTGTCCGGGGTTCTCTGCTCGGTGTCCCTGTCTGGTTCGCTTCTTTTGACCCTTTGACCTCACTCCTGTCCCTGTTCTTTTATTAGTTGTCCCCCGTAATTTTTTGGTCTCCAGGTCCTGTGGACCCCCCCCTTAGGCTGGGGGGGATCCTTTAGTAGTGGGCGGGCTTCGCCCGCCCACTTCCTGGATCCCAATAGGTCTGGTCACTCAGGGAACAGAAACCCTGTCTGACCTGGGATAATAGATCACTCTCCTGTAGCCCTCTGGCCTGAAGGAAGGGGGCTGCTCCTCCTCTTTCTCTACTACATGCTTGCTGGCTGGCTGCTAGATCCACCCACACCCTTGGTTGCTGCTGCTCCAGCTACAGCCCCTTGGGGGGGGGGGGGGCTGCTGGCCCACTCCCCAGAGGAGGGGAGGGAGAGACCCCAGCCATTGCTCCTACTGCTGGGGATGCCACCACCACCTCCACCTGAGAAGGGTCCTTCATGCTGGCCACCAGACTGCCGCCTGGAGCTGCTGCGTTTGCTGCTGGGGAGCTGCTGGAGCCCTGAGGAGAAGAAGAGGACCATCTGCCAGTGGGGGAGCACGTAGGAATTCTACAGACCACCGTGGAGGGGGCCCTCCCGGACTGAGTAACTTTTGAACTGTGCTCTTGTGGTGGGGATCTAGACTGTGTTTGTGAGGACACAGAGGGTGTGGCGTGGAGCCTGCCCCCTGGTCCATCTGTGTCCCCCCCCCCAATCCCCACCACCACCATCATCGTTGCCCCCTCCACCACCCCCACTGGCTACTTACCATCTACCTTGAGCTCCTGCCTCTGGGATTTCAGCTGCTCACCTAGGCTTGCTATGCCCTGTTGCCACCATTGGGCCTGATACAGCAGCCAGCTTCCAAAGACTTTCCTTTTGTTACAAGCGCACGTGGGTGCACATTCCCTCTCCTTTTGGACTGACCCCCTCCCCCCTGCAGCAAGCCCCCAGCTTTGCCCCTGCTGCCTACCCATTTGCCCCTTGCTAGCTCCAGCTTGTTTGCCTGCCCCGCCCTTTCCCTCTGCAGCCTTTGTTTGGTTGACCCGCCCCAGCCTCTGAAGCTAGCCCCGTGGTTCCTCTGCCCCACTCCCAGCCTGATGGTTCCCCTTCCCCTGCGGTCCCCTTGCATTGATTAGCCCCTCCCCTCGTGCGCCCATGTCCCCTCCCTTGCGCTTGTGCCCCTTCCCATTTTAGTTTGACCTTGTTTCACTGCACCCCCCAATGCTGTTATATTCCCCCTTCCTTGGTGCAACTAGAGGAGCCGGAAACCCTCCCCGAGTCAGTGACTGACCCCTAGCCCTTGATAGTCCCGCTCCCATCCAGCCCACCCCTTTTTGGCGCCCTCCTCCCCTGCCTGCAGCCTAGTGGGGAGAAGTGGTCGACCTGCTTCCTCTCTCCCTGCCCCCTCCAGTGTTTGTTCTGCCCCCGTCCTCATTATGGCAGGGGACGAGGCGAGTGGGACCTCTCGGGCAGACCCTGCTGCCCCTCCTCCACCCGCCCCACCATCGTCCCCCCTAGCCTCTACCTCCACCGCCGCTGCCGTGCCACCTGCTAACGCCCCTGCTGGAGCGCCGGCAGCGGCCGATACCGAGGTGACCTCCGCTGCTGCCACGTCCCTCGCTCCCTCCGACTCTGGGGCAGCCCCCCCAGCCGGCAGGAAGGGCCAGGGCACAAAAAAAGGTAAAGGCCCCGCCAAGAAGGCCAGGCCCTCCATGGCGGGGGCTGCCCCCACTGCCACGGCCCCGCCATCGGCCGCGGCATCCCTCCCCGCTGTTCCCTCCACCAGCTCTGTAGGTGTCCCTCCCCCAGCCCCCAGGGCATATGCCCAGGTAGCGGCGGCCCCCCCACCTGCCGCTGCATCATCATCTCAATCAACCACCGCCTCTGCTACCATCTATAGTGGCCGGGGCCCCTTCCCCACCTTGACCAGGAAGCACGGCGTCCGTTGCCTCCTGGTACCCGCCTCGCCCCACGTGGAAACCTACGTGCGGGCATTGGCGAGGGTGGTGGGGCCCACGGCCATTGTGGCGGCCTCCAAGATGTACAGAAAGGTCGTCTTCTTCCTAGCATTGGAGGCCGCCGCCCAGGAGGCAGTGGAGAAGGGCCTGGCGGTGGGGGGCGTGTTCGTCCCCCTGGAGCCGCTAGAAGACCTGGGCGCCCGACTGGTCCTGACTTCTGTCTCTCCCTTCCTTCCTAATGCCGCCCTTTTACCTGCCCTCTCTACCCTGGGGAGGCCGATTTCCGTGGTCAGCCCTCTCCCGTTGGGCTGCAAAGACCCCCGCCCTCCGTCATGTCCTCTCGTTCCGCCGGCAGGTACAGTTACAACTGCCGCCGGCGGCACGTGACGATGAGGCGCTCGAGGGGTCCTTCTTGGTCCCCTACTAGGGGGCCCGCTACCGGGTGCATTATTCAACGGGGGAGGCCCGGTGCTACCTCTGCCGGGCGATGGGGCATGTCCGGAGGGACTGCCCCTTGGCCCGGCACGGAGGGGCATCCGGGACCCCCGAGCCCCGGCAGGGCGCCGGCCCCGTCATCGCCGGCGCCCCTGGCTGCCCGGCGCCCGAAGCCGCCCCTCCTCCTTTCCGGCCCACCAAAGCTCCCGCTCGGGCCCAAGGGGTATCTCCCCCAGTGCGCCTAGATGAGCGGGAGGGCCCCGCCTCTGCCGCCTGCGATCTGGCGGGGCCTGTGGAGGAGGGTGAGGTAGGGATACCGCCGGGCATAGAAAAGGGCATGCCCCAGGGTGGCTCCTCCCTCCTACATGCTGCCCCACCATTGCCTCCCCGAGTCCCTTAGCCTTCGCCCTTGCTCCTTGACCCGACCCCTGTTAGCCAACCCCCGGATGATGCCATGGAGGGCTGGTCCTTAGTACAGGGGAAGTGGGGCAAGCGGAAGGCTCGAGCTCCACTCCTTCCATATGATGCGGTAGCCCCCCGGAAGACCAGGAAGGGGGGCACCGATGCTGAGCCTTCCGCTTTGCCCCCGGGTGGGTTTTGTCCACCATTACCGGCTAGGGAAGACGTGGCAGCATCGGAGGAAAGCACTAACCCTCCTCCATTGTCCCTTCCTATGGAAGCCCCTGATGGAGCCCCTCTCGCCCCCTTACAATCTGAAGCCCCTGCATGCACCTAGGCGAGCGTCGCTTCGGGTGCAGGCGGGGAGAGCCCTGGGGTGGTGGAAGGTGATCTCCCCTCCATTTATGAGGAGATCGAGGCCCTGGGTCTGACCCCAGTTACCCAGGGGGAGGACGACCCTCTGCCAGCGGGCCTCGATCTGAGCGACCTTGCCTCAGCCCCCCTTTCCCCATGTTCTGTCCCCTTACCCACTGCTTCCGCTCCCACCTCCGAGGAGCCCCTGGACTCTTCCACCAACCCGGCTGCAGATGGCACCCCGCTAGCGGCCGCCGAGCCTCTTGAGGCGACGGCCAGTGCCATGCAACCGGGACCCGAGTCACCAGGGGACTCCCTCGTGGCTGCGGGGCAGCCGACCTCCTCCCTGGGTGGGGGCCCCGTCGTTGATTCTCCACCTATGGATGCCGTGGCCTTACCATCTGCCTTGGAGCACGAGCCCGGCATCACGGAGGGCCCACCTCCCTCCCCGCAAATCCCTGAGCCCATTTGCGGGGTGCCACCCCCCCCACCCAGGAGCCTGGCTGCTGGGGCCCCCGATCCCACTATCGCCCCTTCCCCTGTCCCTATTCCTGACTCCGACCCTGCCCCTGACACCGACCCCGTCTCTATCCCATCCACTTCCTGTGATGCTATTGCCGCCCCTGGGGCTGTCTCCTTCCATATCCCTGAGGACGACCCCCAAGGAGCGGCCTTTGTTTTTCCTTGTCCCGACCCACCAGGGGCTGCTATTTTCCCTCCGCCGCCCCCCATTGAGCCAGGGTCTGAGGCGGGCCACGTGGCGCCAGCCCATCGGATGCCACGTCGAGGGTCTGCCCCCTGCTTGCCCGTCTCGGTGGGCCACGGGGCTGTGACAGGGGCCCCGCTGGGGGATAGCCATAGATCGGTAACCCCACCCCCCCATACGCTGAGAGAGGAGCTACAAGAGTTCCTTGAGGACGTCCGTGGCTCCCGCAACAAGGTACAGCTTGCACTCCAGCGATGGAGGGGATTTTCATCAGATCCTCCGGGCCGCGAGGGCCCTCATGGGGGAGGGTAAGAGGACCGGGAGGCAGGCCGCCGCGGCCTACCAATGGGTCCGCCTCTTCCGTGACTCCTTAATCGCCTACGGAGTAGGTCACGGATTGTTGCGCGGCCCGACGGAGGCCGTGGGCGTCTCTGCCGGCGAGGATCCCCCCCAGCCCTCCTCATGGCACCGATCATCTTCGCAACATTGAACACCCGGGGCTGTAGGATGGGTCTCCGCAGGAGCCAGGTGCTCTCCTTCCTTCGGGAGGGGGGTACTCTGTGATTTTCCTGCAGGAGACCCATACGGATCCGGCCGCTGAAGCTAGCTGGCGGCTGGAGTGGGGGGACAGGGTCTATTTTAGCCACCTCACAGTTCGTACGGCTGGAGTGGCGACCCTATTCTCCCCCGACCTACGGCCCGAGGTGCTGGGGGTCGCCGAGGCTGTGCCAGGCCGCCTGCTACACCTCCGGGTCCGCATGGAGGGGCTTGTGGTTAATCTCGTCAACGTTTACGCCCCAACATTGGGCCCGGAGAGGTTGTGTTTTTATCGGCAGGCGTCCGCCTACCTCGGCACCTTGGATCCTCGCGAGTGCCTGGTCCTGGGCGGGGACTTTAACGCCACCCTTGAGGAACGGGACCGCTCGGGGACCGAGCAGCACCCGGCCGCCGCGGATGTCCTCCGGGAGATCGTCAAACATCACTCCCTGGTGGACGTCTGGCGCGACCACCACCCGGATGACGTTTCGACATTCACTTTTGTCCGGGTGGAGGTCCATCGGTCGTACCACTCCCGGTTGGACCGCATCTATATGTCACGCTTCCATCTTTCCCGGGCCCACTCCTCCAGCGTCTGGCCGGCCCCTTTTTCAGATCACCATCTAGCCACCGTGACAGCCTCTCTCTGCGCGGAGAGGCCAGGGCCGGCCTATTGGCACTTTAATAATAGCTTGTTGGAGGATGTGGGCTTCGTGGCGTCCTTCCGGGAGTTCTGGCTGGCCTGGCGAGGGCAGCGGCGTGCCTTTCCCTCGGCGTGGCGGTGGTGGGACCTGGGGAAGGTGCGCGCCCGGCTCTTCTGCCGTGACTACACCCGGGGCGCCAGCCGACGGAGGGATGCGGCGATAGGGCAGTTGGAACGGGAGGTCTTAGAGCTGGAGAGGCGTCTGGCCGCCAGCCCCAGTGATCCATCCCTCTGCGGAGCGTGCCGGGAGAAACGGGAAGAGCTCCGGACCCTCGAGGACCATCGGGCCCGAGGTGCCTTTGTTTGATCCCGCATCCGCCTCCTTCGGGAGATGGATCGCGGCTCCCACTTCTTCTACGCCCTGGAGAAAAAGAGGGGGGCCAAGAAGCACGTCACCTGCCTTCTAGCAGAGGACGGCACCCCCCTCACGCATCTGGCGGAAATGTGCGGGAGGGCCAGGGCCTTCTATGCAGGCCTTTTCTCCCCGGATCCGACCGATCCTAACGCTTGCAGAATGCTCTGGGATGAACTCCCGACGGTCAGCGCGGGCGACCGAGACCGGCTGGAGCTGTCTCTCACTCTGGCCGAGTTCTCGGAAGCCCTCCGCCGCATGCCCACCAATAAATCTCCGGGCATGGACGGGCTGACCGTGGAGTTCTACCGCGTGTTTTGGGATGTCCTCGGCCCGGACCTTGTCACCGTCTGGGCCGAGTCCTTGCAGGGCGGGGTCCTCCCTCTTTCGTGCAGGCGAACCGTGCTCGCCTTATTGCCGAAGAAGGGAGACCTCCGCGATTTACGGAATTGGCATCCCATCTCGCTCCTCAGCACGGACTATAAAATCGTAGCGAAGGCCATCTCGCTGCGGCTAGGGTCCGTGCTGGCGGACGTGATCCACCCAGACCAGACCTACACCGTCCCGGGCCGCACCATCTTCGACAACTTGTATCTGGTCCGGGACCTCTTGGAACTCGGGTGTAGGGATGGTCTGTCGTTCGCCCTCCTGTCCCTGGATCAGGAGAAGGCGTTCGACAGGGTGGGCCACGGGTATTTCCTGGGCACTCTGCGAGCGTTTGGCTTCGGGCCCCAGTTTGTGGGTTTTCTCCAGGTGCTGTACGCCTCCGCAGAGTGTTTGGTCAGGCTCAACTGGACCCTGACCGAGCCGGTCAGCTTCGGGCGAGGAGTATGTCAAGGGTGCCCCCTCTCGGGCCAGCTGTATGCTCTGGCGATCGAGCCCTTCCTCTGTCTCCTCCGTAGGAGGTTGGCAGGGTTGGTGCTGTGGGAGCCGGAGCTGTGGCTGGTCCTGTCGGCGTACGCCAACGACGTGCTCCTCGTGGTCCAGGACCCGGGCGACTTGGTGCGGGTGGAGGCTTGCCAGACCATCTATTCGGCGGCCTCCTCCGCCCGGGTCAATTGGGTCAAGAGCTCTGGCCTGGTGGTAGGGGACGGGTGGCAGGCAAGCTCCCTCCCACCCGCGCTTCAGGCCATCCGGTGGAGCGCGGGTCCGCTGCTCTATCTCAGCATTTACCTTTCTGCCATGCATCCGTCTCCGCCGGAGAACTGGCTAGGTTTAGAGGGCAGGGTGTCGGAGCGGCTCCGGAAATGGACAGGACTGCTCTGGTGTCCCTCTCCCTTCGAGGGAGAGCACTGGTGCTCAATCAACTAGTCCTGTCCATGATCTGGTACCGGCTCAACACCCTGGTCCCAGCCCCGGGCTTCCTGACCACCCTCCAGACGTTGATTCTGGAGTTCTTTTGGTCAGGACTGCACTGGGTCTCTGCGGGGGTTCTCCATCTACCCCTGGACGAGGGAGGGCAGGGCCTGAAGTGTCTGCATGCTCAGGTCCACGTCTTCCATCTCCAGGCCCTGCAGAGGCTCCTTTATGGTGCAGGTAGTCCGGCATGGAGCGTATTGGCACACGCCTTCCTGCGCCACTTCCGAGGGCTCCGATATGACCGGCAGCTCCTTTGTCTCCATCCGAGAGGTCTTCCGCGAGGCCTCTCCGAGCTGCCGGTCTTCTACCAGGACCTCCTCCGGACCTGGAAACTGTTTTCAGTGACCAGGTCCGTGGCGGCCACCGTGGGGGCAGATCTCCTCGCGGAGCCCCTGCTACACAACCCCCAGCTTCGTGTGCAGGTGGCAGAGTCCCCCATGGTGCGCCAGAGGTTGGTCCTGGCAGAAGTCACCAAAGTCGGAGACCTCCTGGACTACGACCAGGGGGACTGGCTGGATCCCCTGACGCTCGCTCAGCGCATGGGGCTCTCCAGACCTCGTACTCCCCGGCGCGTACTTCAGGAGGTGAGGGCCGCTTTGCCGCCCGCTGCTCGGGACTATCTCGACCGGTTTCTGTGAGAGGGCACGCCCCGCCCACCCTCCACTCCGAGCCCTCCAGACTTTTTCATCGGGCCCTTGCCCCGTGGACCCAACCAGCCCCCTCCCCGTCCATTCGCCATGAGCCGGCTGCACCATCTGCAGCCGGTTCTGTTCTGGACCGCGCCAAGGAAACATCTATACACGCTCGTGCTCCATGTTCTTCATGTCCTCACCCTCGCGTCCTGCCCCGATACGAAGTGGCGGGACCTTCTGCCACCTCTGGAGGGTGAGGAGCCCCGGTGGGCCAGCCTTTATTCTGCTCTGATCCCGAAGCCCACCGGGGACATCAGTTGGCGGCTCCTTCACGGAGCCATGAGCACGGGCGTGTACTTGGCATGGTTTACCCCTATCCCAGACACCTGCCCCTTTTGCGGCATGAGGGAGACCCTGGCACATGTTTACCTGGAGTGCGCCAGGCTGCAGCCCCTATTCCGGCTCCTCAAGGATATTTTGTTAAGATTTTGGTTGCACTTTTCTCCTCACCTTTTTATTTATGCACACCCTATCCGTCGCCCCACAAAGTCGCGGGACCTCCTGGTCAACCTCCTTCTGGCCCTAGTGAAACTGGCCATCTATAAAACCAGAGTGAGGAGGTTGGCCGATGGAGTTTCCTGTGACTGTGGGGCGTATTTCAGGTCCTCCGTTCTTTCACGTATCTGGGCAGAGTTCCTCTGGGCGGCGTCCACTGGCTCCCTTGACGCCTTTGAGGAGCAGTGGGCGCTGTCCGGGGTTCTCTGCTCGGTGTCCCCGTCTGATTCGCTTCGTTTGACCCTTTGACCTCACTCCTGTCCCTGTTCTTTTATTAGTTGTCCCCCGTAATTTTTTGGTCTCCAGGTCCTGTGGACCCCCCCTTAGGCTGGGGGGGATCCTTTAGCAGTGGGCAGGCTTTGCCTGCCCACTTCCTGGATCCCAATAGGTCTGGTCACTCAGGGAACAGAAAACTACTCATCCAGTGACCAGTATATTTGCCCTCTACCAGACTCCTGTACCCCACTGGTCTGGGTCTGTCACAGGCTTCATATTTGCCAAACACCAGGATTCTCACCCAAATCCAGATCCCACCTTGGCCTATTTAGTCTCCTCTCCAGAGAACTGGCTCACTAGCAGCTCCAAAAGTCTGCAGTTTCCTTATGCCCCAAATGGTAGGGAGCCCCAGGAAGCAGCGACTTTCCAAACAACTGCTTTGCCTTTGAGATGTAATTATTCTACTAAATTCTATTGCACATACTGTAAATGACTTAATTTTTATTCTTCTTTGAAATCTTTTCTATTGCAGCAGTTTCCCTTTCACCACTGTAAAGCATCCCCAAGATTTCCAGTATAATTGTGTTTGTCTACCCACCTCCAAACAACTGACTTTTTCTGCTCCCCTAGATGACAACTGAAGCCCAGCATTTCTCTGTCTGGTTGCAGCCTGGCTGAGGGAAGAATGGCTGGGCAGAGGGTGGGGAGAGTTGAATTTTGGTTAACACAATGGGATGCTGTTGCAAATGGGAGCAACACTGAGTTGGCCTGTGTGGCCAGGAGCATTCGGCATGATGCTGAGAAGAGCTGGATGCACTCAGGGTTCAGAACAGAGGGGAGCTGTGACGACTGGGTAGAGACCGTCGAATCGTGGAAGTCAACCAATGGCTACGCAGGTGGTGTCGGAGAGAAGGCTTTGGATTCTTCGACCATGGGATGGTGTTCCAAGAAGGAGGAGTGCTGGGCAGGGAGGGGCTCCACCTAACGAAGAGAGGGAAGAGCATATTCACCAGCAGGCTGGCTAACCTAGTGAGGAGGGCTTTAAACTAGGTTCACCGGGGGAAGGAGACAAAAGCCCTGAGGTAAGTGGGGAAATGGGATCCTGGGAGGAAGCACGAGCAGGAGAGCGCAAGAGGGGAGGACTCCTGTCTCATACTGAGAAAGAGGGACGATCAATGAGTTATCTTAAGTGCCTATACACAAATGCAAGAAGCCTGGGAAACAAGCAGGGAGAACTGGAAGTCCTGGCACAGTCAGGGAACTATGATGCGATTGGAATAACGGAGACTTGGTGGGATAACTCACATGACTGGAGTACTATCATGGATGGATATAAACTGTTCAGGAAGGACAGGCAGGGCAGAAAAGGTGGGGGAGTTGCGTTGTATGTGAGAGAGCAGTATGACTGCTCAGAGCTCCGGTATGAAACTGCAGAAAAGCCTGAGTGTCTCTGGATAAAGTTGAGAAGTGTGAGCAACAAGGGTGATGTCGTGGTGGGAGTCTGCTATAGACCACCAGACCAGGGGGATGAGGTGGACGAGGCTTTCTTCTGGCAACTAGCAGAAGTTGCTAGATCGCAGGCCCTGGTTCTCATGGGAGACTTTAATCACCCTGATATCTGCTGGGAGAGCAATACAGCGGTGCACAGACAACCCAGGAAGTTTTTGGAAAGTGTAGGGGGCAAGTGCTGGAGGAACCAACTAGGGGCAGAGCTTTTCTTGACCTGCTGCTCACAAACAGGGAAGAATTAGTAGGGGAAGCAAAAGTGGATGGGAACCTGGGAGGCAGTGACCATGAGATCGAGTTCAGGATCCTGACACAAGGAAGAAAGGAGAGCAGCAGAATACGGACCCTGGACTTCAGAAAAGCAGACTTTGACTCCCTGAGGGAACAGATGGGCAGGATCCCCTGGGAGAATAACATGAAGGGCAAAGGGGTCCAGGAGAGCTGGCTGTATTTTAAAGAATCCTTATTGCGGTTGCAGGAACAAACCATCCCGATGTGTAGAAAGAATAGTAAATATGGCAGGCGACCAGCTTGGCTAAACAGTGAAATCCTTGCTCATCTTAAACGCAAAAAAGAAGCTTACAAGAAGTGGAAGATTGGACAAATGACCAGGGAGGAGTATAAAAATATTGCTCAGGCATGCAGGAGTGAAATCAGGAAGGCCAAATCACACTTGGAGTTGCAGCTAGCAAGAGATGTTAAGAGTAACAAGAAGGGTTTCTTCAGGTATGTTAGCAACAAGAAGAAAGTCAAGGAAAGTGTGGGCCCCTTACTGAATGAGGGAGGCAACCTAGTGACCGAGGATGTGGAAAAAGCTAATGTACTCAATGATTTTTTTGCCTCTGTCTTCACAAACAAGGTCAGCTCCCAGACTGCTGCACTGGGCAGCACAATATGGGGAGAAGGTGACCAGCCCTCTGTGGAGAAAGAAGTGGTTCGGGACTATTTAGAAAAACTGGACGTGCACAAGTCCATGGGGCCGGATGTGTTGCATCCGAGGGTGCTAAAGGAGTTGGCGGATGAGATTGCAGAGCCATTAGCCATTATTTTTGAAAACTCATGGCGATCGGGGGAGGTCCCGGATGACTGGAAAAAGGCTAATGTAGTGCCCATCTTTAAAAAAGGGAAGAAGGAGGATCTGGGGAACTACAGGCCAGTCAGCCTCACCTCAGTCCCTGGAAAAATCATGGAGCAGGTCCTCAAGGAATCAATTATGAAACACTTAGAGGAGAGGAAAGTGATCAGGAACAGTCAGCATGGATTCACCAAGGGGAAGTCGTGCCTGACTAACCTAATTGCCTTCTATGATGAGATAACTGCCCCTGTGGATGAGGGGAAAGCAGTGGATGTGTTATTCCTTGACTTTAGCAAAGCTTTTGATACGGTCTCCCACAGTATTCTTGCCACCAAGTTAAAGAAGTATGGGCCGGATGAATGGACTGTAAGGTGGATAGAAAGCTGGCTAGATCGTCCGGCTCAACGGGTAGTGATCAATGGCTCCATGTCTAGTTGGCAGCCAGTTTCAAGCGGAGTGCCCCAAGGGTCGGTCCTGGGGCCGGTTTTGTTTAATATCTTTATTAATGATCTGGAGGATGGTGTGGACTGCACTCTCAGCAAGTTTGCCGATGACACTAAACTAGGAGGCATGGTAGATACACTAGAGGGTAGGGATCGGATACAGAGGGACTTAGACAAATTAGAGGATTGGGCCAAAAGAAACCTCATGAGGTTCAATAAGGACAAGTGCAGAGTCCTGCACTTAGGACGGAAGAATCCCATGCACTGCTACAGACTAGGGACCGAATGGCTAGGTAGCAGTTCTGCAGAAAAGGACCTAGGGGTCACAGTGGACGAGAAGCTGGATATGAGTCAACAGTGTGCTCTTGTTGCCAAGAAGGCTAACGGCATTTTGGGCTGTATAAGTAGGGGCATTGCCAGCAGATCGAGGGACGTGATCGTTCCCCTTTATTCGACATTGGTGAAGCCTCATCTGGAGTACTGTGTCCAGTTTTGGGCCCCACACTACAAGAAGGATGTGGAAAAATTGGAAAGAGTCCAGCGGAGGGCAACAAAAATGATTAGGGGTCTGGAGCGCATGACTTATGAGGAGAGGCTGAGGGAACTGGGATTGTTTAGTCTCCAGAAGAGAAGAATGAGGGGGGATTTGATAGCAGCCTTCAACTACCTGAAGGGGGGTTCCAAAGAGGATGGAACTCGGCTGTTCTCAATGGTGGCAGATGACAGAACAAGGAGCAATGGTCTCAAGTTGCAGTGGGGGAGGTCTAGGTTGGATATTAGGAAACACTATTTCACTAGGAGGGTGGTGAAGCACTGGAATGCGTTACTTAGGGAGGTGGTTGAGTCTCCTTCCTTGGAGGTTTTTAAGGCCCGGCTTGACAAAGCCCTGGCTAGGATGATTTAGTTGGGAATTGGTCCTGCTTTGAGCAGGGGGTTGGACTAGATGACCTCCTGAGGTCCCTTCCAACCCTGATATTCTATGATTCTATGACTGTCTCCTTGCCCCATCCTGCTTCACCAGGAATGTCATAAAGCGACACACCTGTTTGGATATGTGCTTAGCAGGCTTCAATGGCAGAGCTCGTACCCAGGGTTTTCAAAACCCAAAGCAGTGGTAATTTAACTGTTTCACTCCAGGCAGTGTCAGGAATAAATCAATGGGAACACAGTGCTTCCGGCTGATGAAAAATTTATAGAAGTCAGTGTGTTCTTACCTAAAACTACAATTTCTTAGATTTAAGCACACACAGACATAAGCAATAGGTTTAGAACACCCCAAATAATTACCTCGAATCTGAGATGACATTGAGTAATTAACAGCAAGTTGGCAATGGCCGGTCGCTTCCCCGCTGGGGAGTCTGTCAGGAAAGTCTCTCAGGATCGCTTCAGAGAACTGCTCCCAAATACACT
The DNA here is from genome assembly GCF_028017835.1 of Emys orbicularis. Classification (NCBI taxonomy): domain Eukaryota; kingdom Metazoa; phylum Chordata; order Testudines; family Emydidae; genus Emys; species Emys orbicularis. The sequence goes on from NC_088690.1 coordinate 73,477,506, forward strand.
CTATAGTCTTTTTATAACTAACTCTTATAAGATATACAGCTCATAGTGACCCCTACTGGGTCATCACCTCTCCTGACTACTTATCAACAAAACATTCCTAACCATCTTAATCGTAATAAGCTTCTATATCAAAGGTGCCCAAACTCAAGGTCTCCATCCACTTATTTTCTTTCAGTCTCAATTTGTTGATTCTGTTCTCCCCTCCTCTCATTCTGATTAGCAGAAATCGCAAGCCTGTAGATAGCATTTGACCTTGCCTTCAGAAGCCCTGCTTGTTCAAATTAACCCTTAACTATGTGGTGTTCTATTTTATTAATTCATGGAAGCTGAATGCACACACTATGGTTGCAATTAGCTTCATCAAATTCTGGGGTAACAACACTCCTCCATTCTGGAGCAACAGAGCCTATAGGCTCAAGCACCCACATAGACATCTATTATTATTAATTATCATTATTACCTGCCTTGCAGTAGTGCCTATGGGTTCCAATGATGGACCAGGGCTAGCTCCACTCTGCTGGGCATTGCACAAACCCAGAAGAAAGAGACAGTCCCTGCCCCGAAGAGCTGGTCATCTGGATATCTAGGATTGTCACACTAGATTGGAGCAGGCTCCATCTAGACCTCACTGTGTATGTAATTTGGTTATTTTACACCAGGTGTTCCATAAAGTCACTTGACCACAACTGCTTGTGCTTTATTGCACTCCTGGTGGGCTTGTGCAGCTGTTTGCGTCACTTTTCCTTTGTGTCTCTTATGTTCTTGGGTTTCTGAGTGTATGTCAAGAGCGTCCTTTGGTGCTGAGTTCTAGGAGACCAGACCCTCAGTAACTTAAATACTAAATAACTAAATAAATACTATGGAATGAATGAAGGCTTCCTGGCTTCTTCTGGCTATGCAGAAAGAAGCATTCTCCCCATGGGCCAGGCTGCTGAGCTCTGCCAAGTGCAAAGCCAACTGAAAACAAGGGGAAATGGCTCAGTGAGCTAGAAAATGCTTGGGCTGTTATGTGAAATTCCTCTGCACCAGCCCTGTCGCTTCTGTTCAGCCTTGCACCCAGATCTGCCTTTGATATGCATCCCCCATAGTAATTAAAGGTGACACACCACTGGAAAAATGATAGGGGTGGGCTTGGTGGGTTCGCACCCACCCATCTCCCCAAACTCTCCTGCCCCTTCCCTGCTTCCCCGGCAAGATGCCAGGCACTAGCCACAGACAGCACATAAGGGGCAAAAGGCAAAATGCTTGGTGCCACTTTCAATTAGCAAATTGTTTTATCTTCGGGTTCCTAGCTGTAAATGCATTATAGCGGCTGTGAAATGCCTCCCTTGGCTAACACGATGGATGAACAGGATATTTTTTTAATTTGAAGAATAAAAAAGTCCTGCTTCTACACTGAAGGGTCCTTGAATCTGCTTTCTGTGCTTTTCGCCTCCAGCCCCATGTGCAGCAGAGAACAGCTCAGGCAGTGGGAAGCCGCCTGCCAAGGCACTATGCCTGTGTCAGTGTTACAGTATGGCTAATAACCCTGTAAAGAAGCAACTGCCTGCTGGCTCCCAGTGGAGAAATGTGACCTGACATGTGGATCCAGCTGCCATGAGCAGCCTCTGGAAGGAGGGGCACTCCCCAACACTGCTTTGCTCTGGGAGACGTGGCCCTTGAGTCCCTGCTGGGTGGGAAAAGGAAGTAGGGGCACTCCACAGGTCATGTGCAAGCCAAGGAGAAGGGCCAGCCCAACAGGAGATCCAAGAAATGGTGCTTCGGCTCTCTGCACTGTTCCCAGCAGCCCTGGTGGCACGGCCAGTCCCAGTCCCTCCAAGGAACGGGCAAAAACCAGGCAAACAAAAAGGAACTGGGTAAGACCAGAGACCCTTGATTCACGTACATATGGGTTGGGCCCAGAGATAGAGACCACCCAGCCAGGCAGGGGAGTGGGTCTGGGCTGAGATAAGCATGTGGACAAGAGTGATTAAGTGGATATAGTGTACTTATATTTTCAGAAAGCTTTTGACAAGGTCCCTCTCCAAAGGTTCTCTCATGGATAAGTAACTGTTAAAAGACAGGAAACAAAGGATAGGAATAAATGGTCAGTTTTCAGAATGGAGAGAGGTAAATACTGGTGTCCCCCAGGGGTCTGTACTGGGACCAATCCTATTCAACATATTTATAAATGATCTGGAAAAAGGGGTGAACAGGAAGGTGGCAAAATTTGCAGATGAGACAAAACTACTCAAGATAGTAAAGTCCAAAGCAGACCGCAAAGAGCTACAAAGGGATCTCACAAAACTGGGTGACAAAATGGCAGATGAAATTCAGTGTTGATAAATGCAGAGTAATGAACATTGGAAAACATAATCCCAACTATACATATAAAATGATGGGGTCTAAATTAGCCTTTACCACTCAGGAGAAAGATCTTGGAGTCATTGTGAATAGTTCTCTGAAAACATCCACTCAATGTGCAGCAGCAGTCAAAAAAGCTAACAGAATGTTGGGAATCATTCAGAAAGAGACAGATAATAAGACATAAAATATCATATTGCCTCTATATAAGTCCATGGTGTGATGGGTTCAGTCACAGAGACCCCCTTGGGACTGTCACCGGACCAGCTGGAATTACCTCTGAGCCCATTTTCTCTGCCAGTTTGGGACTCCAGAACCCTGGCTTTTTGAGCCAGACATGCTAGCTTGCTGCAACACACACCCAGGTCTGGTCCACACCCCTAAAGCTGCAGACTTTAACCAAAAACTGCTCAGCATTTTACCTACCTCCAGCACCCAGACACCCAGCTCCCAGTGGGATCCAACCCCCCAAACAAATCTGTTTTACTCTGTATGAAGCTTGTACAGGGCAAACTCATAAATTGTCCACCCTCTATAACACTGATAGAGAGATATGCACAGCTGTTTTCTCCCCCAGGTATTAATCACTTACTCTGGGTTTAATAATAAACAAAAGTGATTTTATTAAGAATAAAAAGTAGGATTTAAGTGGTTTCAAGTAATAAGAGACAAAACAAAGTAAGTTACCAAGCAAAATAAAACAAAACATGCAAGTCTAAGCCTAATACATTAAGAAACTGAATACAAGTAAATCTCACCCTCAGAGATGTTCCAATAAGCTTCTTTCACAGACTAGGCTCCTTCCTAGTCTGGGCCCAATCCTTTCCCCTGTACAGTCCTTGTTAGTTCCAGATCAGGTGGTAACTAGGGGATTTCTCATGATTGGCAGCCCCCTTTGTTATGTTCCACCCCCTTTTATATCTTTGGCATAAGGCGGGAATCCTTTGTCTCTCTGGGTCCCTACCCCTCCTTCTAAATGGAAAAGCACCAGGTTTAAAATGGATTCCAGTATCATGTGACATGGTCACATCTCACTGTAAGACCTCATTCTTCATTACCCACTTCACATACACAGGAAGGCTTGCAGGTAAATAAACCCATTCACAACCAAAAAATGGTGTCCAGCGTCACGGGAGTTAGCTGAGCAGGGCAGGGAGCGAGGCCTCCATAACAAACCCGCCCCCGCAGTGAGAGGCACCATGCAGGACAGTCAGTTGGAGCCTGCATCAGAGCAAGGAGGAGACAGCGGCCGGGCGCGGCGACCATCTGAGGGATGGAGCCACTGGGGGAGGCAGGATATAGTCCTGAGCTCAGGTGAGCTTTGCCCTCCAACGCGCCGCGCCTGGGGCCGGGCACAGCTGCTTCCTGGGGCGAGGGAAAGTGAAACTAAACCCTGCAGCGCGACAGAGGGGAAAGGGCTGGCGCAGGTTCCACTTCCAAACACCGACACCCCCCCCCCGTGGCACTGTGCCAATGCGGGGAGCCGGCCCTGATCCCCAGGGAGATCCTCACCTGCTCCCTGGGAGAGCCCTGCTCTGCCCTCCTTGCCCCTGGTTCCCCCCCGGAGGGCGAAGTACTCAGAGCCTGGGAACGTTTAGAGACCCTGCGAGCTTGGGGCATTCTCAGCCTCCTCCTTGCTCATAGGTTCCCCCGGGCCAGAAGGGACCATTGTGATCATCTCCTCTGACCCCCTTGTATTAATTCTAATGAACAATGCCACATTATGCAATATTCATTTTTGAAAGTTTATAATAAGTGATGCTTCGGGGGGAGGGGTGGGTGCAAGGTGGAAGTTTCGCCTAGGGCGCAAAATATCCTTGCACCCGTCCTGGGCCAGCACCTATATTCAGGAGACTGTTAGAAGCAGCAGCAGTATTCACTTGTATTGTTGTAGCACCTAGAAGCCCGAGTGAGGGCCCTGTTGTGCTAGGCACTGCACAAACACAGAACAAAAAGACAGGCCCAGCCCCGAGGAGCTTACATTCAAAACACCACCTATCTGAGCTCAGGGAGAGGCAAAATCCCAATTTGCTACAGTCTGGGAGACAAACTGCTAATGGAGAGGCAAACTGGTTCCCCCATAAAATGCACTTGGCCTAGCGGAACATGAAATGAGATAAGAACCTCCAGACCCTGAGTGCAAATCTCATTTCTTTCATTCACTGGTGTTAAAATTTTGGCATACTGAACTTCATGCATCTTATTAATCAGCAAGACTTCATATCCCAGCAGAAACCCACCAGCCCTCATTTTACAGAGAAGTTCTGGCAGAGCTGAGAGCAGAATCCAGGTCCTTAATAAAACAGATTCAAGATTCGGCAACATTGCCTCTCAGGCCTGGTCTACACTACGAGTTTAGGTCGACTTTAGCTGCGTTAAGTCGACTTAAGCGTGGACACGTTTACACGACGAAGCCCTTTCTTTCGACTTAAAGGGCCCTTTAAACCGGTTTCTTTACACCACCTCGACGAGGGGATTAGCAATAAAATCGGCCTTAGGGGGGTCGGAATTGGGTTAGTGAGGATGGAATTCGACATTAGTGGCCTCCGGGAGCTATCCCACAGTGCTTCATTGTGACCGCTCTGGATAGCACTCTCATCTCAGATGCACTGGCCAGGTAGACAGGAAAAGCCCCGCGAACGTTTGAATTTCATTTCCTGTTTGCTCAGCGTGGAGAGCACAGGTGACCATGAAGAGCTCATCAGCACAGGTAACCGTGATGGAGTCCCAGTCCCAGGATGGCAAAAGAGCTCCAGCCTGGACCGAACGGGAGGTACGGGATCTGATCGCCATCTGGGGAGATGAAGCAGTGCTGGCCGAATTCCGAAACAGTATAAGAAATGGCAAAACATTAGAAAAGATCTCCAAGGCCATGAAGGACAGAGGCCATAACAGGGACGCACAGCAGTGCCGCGTGAAAATTAAGGAGCTAAGGCAAGCCTACCACAAAGCCAGAGACGCAAACGGAAGGTCCGGGGCTGAGCCGCAAACATGCCGCTACTACGAGGAGCTGCATGCCATTCTAGGGGGTGCAGCCACCAGTAGCCCAAGCGTGTGCTATCAGTCCCTCGCTGGAGACAGGGAAGCGGGTTCGGCGGACGAGGAAGATGAGGATGGAGAGAACATCATAGATAGCTCACAGCAGCAAGGAAGCGGAGAAACCAGTTTCCCCAACAGCCAGGACCTGGAACCAGTAACCCCCGAACTCACCCAAGACCCTGTGGGCACACAGGGGACCTCTGGTGAGTGTACCTTTGTAAATATTACACATGGTTTAAAAACAAGCGTGTTTAATGATTAATGATTAATTTGCCCTGGCAATCGCGGCCAGTACAGCTACTGGAAAAGTCTGTTAACGTGTATGGGGATGGAGTGGAAATCCTCCAGGGACATCTCCAGAAAGCTCTCCTTCATGTACTCCCAAAGCCTTTGCAAAAGGTTTCTGGGGAGGGCTGCCTTATCCCGTCCGCCATGGTAGGACACTTTACCACGCCAGGCCAGTAGCACGTAGTCTGGAATCATTGCATAACAAAGCATGGCAGCGTATGGTCCCGGTGTTTGCTGGCATGCAGACAACATCCATTCCTTATCGCTCTTTGTTATCCTCAGGAGAGTGATATCATTCACGGTCACCTGGTTGAAATGGGGCGATTTTATTAAGGGGACATTCAGAGGTGCCCCTTCCTGCTCTGCTGAACAGAAATATTCCCCGCTGTTAACCACGCGGTGGGGGGGAGGGGTGAAGTGACCATCCCAGAGAATTGGGTGTGTGGGGGAGGGGAGTTAGTTGGGTTTGTGCTGCATGTTAAACCTGAAACCGCAGCCCCTCCTTTTACACTGCAAACCCATTTTAAATGGCCAACCCAACGGGTGCTTGGTATGGTTAATGAGGGCAGTACTGTTTTAAACCATCCCCACTTGTTAACAAGGTTAAAAAAGCCAAAAGACTGTGTCTTACCATGGCTGCCTGCAAGCTGAAATCTGTGGCCTGGCACTGCGTGAGTGATCTCTCACACCAAACCGGCAGGCCCTCAATATAAGAGGAAAAATGCGACCTTGTAACGAAAGCACATGTGCTGTGTGATGTGAACAGCAAAATCTAACGTGAAAGAGTGTACCCATTGTTCTCCAAAATGTATCTTTTTTAAACAACTCTCCCTTCTCCTCCACCAGCTGCAAATGTTTCACCTTCACAGAGGCTAGTGAATATTCGAAGAAGGAAGCGAAGGACGCGTGACAAAATGTTCACTGAACTACAGACTGCCTCCAACGCTGACAGAGCACAGCAGAATGCGTGGAGGCAGTCAATGACTGATTTTAAAAAAGCCCAATATGAGCGAGAGGAGAGGTGGCGTGCTGAATCGCGGGCTGAAGAGGAGAAGTCGCGTGCTCAAGAGGAGAAGTTGCGTGCTGAAACGCGGGCTGAAGAGCAGAAGTGGCGTCAACTTGTACTCATAAAGCAAGAGTCGATGCTCCGGCTGCTGGAGCATCAAAGTGATATGCTCCTGCGTATGGTTGAGCTGCAGGAAAAGCAGCAGGAGCAGAGACCGCCGCTACAGCCCCTCTGTAACCAATAGCAGGAGCAGAGACCGCCGCTACAGCCCCTCTGTAACCAACAGCAGGAGCAGAGACCGCCGCCACAGCCCCTCTGTAACCAACAGCAGGAGCAGAGACCGCCGCTACAGCCCCTCTGTAACCACCAGCCCTCCTCCCCAAGTCCCATTGCCTCCTCACCCAGACGCCCAAGAACACGGTGGGGGGGCCTCCGGCCACCCAATCACTCCACCCTAGATGATTTCCACAGCAATAAGTTTTAAAGTTTTAAAGTTTTAAAGTGCAGTGTGTCCTTTTCCTTCCCTCCTCCCGCACCCATCCCGGGCTACCTTTGCAATTATCCCCCTAGTTGTGTGCTGAATTAATAAAGAATGCATGAATGTGAGGTAACAATGACTTTATTGCCTCTGCAAGTGGTGCTTGAAGAGGGGAGGGTAGGGGAGGTTGGGGTGCTTGGTTTACAGGGTAGTAGAGTTAACCGGGTGGGTGGGGGGGCTGCGATTTCATCAAGGAGAAACAAACAGAAGTTTCACACCGTATCCTGGCCAGTCACAAAACTAGTTTTCAAAGCCTTTCTGATGCGCACCGCGCCCTGCTGTGCTGCTCTAACCGACCTGGTGTCTGGCTGCGCGTAATCAGCGGCCAGGCGATTTGCCTCTACCTCCCACCCCGCCATAAATGTCTCCCCCTTACTCTCACAGATATTGTGGAGCGCACAGCAAGCAGCAATAACAATGGGGATATTCTTTTCGCTGAGGTCACAGCGAGTCAGTAAGCTGCGCCAGCGCGCTTTTATACGACCAAATGCACATTCCACCACCATTCGGCACTTGCTCAGCCTGTAGTTGAACAGGTCCTGACTCCTGTCCAGGCTGCCTGTGTATGGCTTCATGAGCCATGGCATTAAGGGGTAGGCTGGGTCCCCAAGGATCACGATAGGCATTTCAACATCCCCAATGGTTATTTTCTGGTCCGGGAAGAAAGTCCCTTCCTCCAGCTTTCGAAACAGAAGAGAGTGCCTAAAGACGCGAGCATCATGTACCCTTCCCGGCCAGCCCACGTTGATGTCGGTGAAACATCCCTTGTGATCCACCAGGGCTTGCAGCAGCATTGAAAAGTACCCCTTGCGGTTTATGTACTCGGTGGCTTGGTGCGCCGGTGCCAAGATAGGGATATGGGTTCCGTCTATCGCCCCACCACAGTTTGGGAATCCCATTGCAGCAAAGCCATCCACTATGTCCTGCACGTTTCCCAGAGTCACTACCCTTGATATCACCAGGTCTCTCATTGCCCTGGCAACTTGGATCACAGCAGCCCCCACAGTAGATTTGCCCACTCCAAATTGATTCCCGACTGACCGGTAGCTGTCTGGCGTTGCAAGCTTCCACAGGGCTATTGCCACTCACTTCTCAACTGTGAGGGCTGCTCTCATCCTGGTATTCTGGCGCTTCAGGGCAGGGGAAAGCAAGTCACAAAGTTCCATGAAAGTGCCCTTACGCATGCGAAAGTTTCGCAGCCACTGGGAATCGTCCCACACCTGCAACACGATGCGGTCCCACCAGTCTGTGCTTGTTTCCCGGGCCCAGAATCGGCGTTCCATGGCATGAACCTGCCCCAGTAACACCATGATTTCCACATTGCTGGGGCCTGTGCCTTGTGAGAGGTCCATGTCAATTTCCTCATCACTATCGTCGCCGCGCTGCAATCGCCTCCTCCTCCTCCTCAGCTGGTCCTCCTGGTTTTGCTTTGGCATGTCCAGGCTCTGCATATACTCCAGGACAATGCGCGTGGTGTTCATAGTGCTCATAATTGCCGCGGTGATCTGAGCGGGATCCATGATCCCAGTGATAGCTATGGCGTCTGGTTTGAAAAAAGGTGCGAAACTAGTATCTAAAGACCAGGGGAAGAAGGGAGGGAGGGAGGGAGGGAGGGGTGGGCGACTGACGACATGGCGTACAGGTACAGGGAATTAAAATCAAGAAAGGTGGCTGTGCATCAGGGAGAAATACAAACAACTGTCACACAGAATGCCCCCCCCCCCCAGAGATTGAACTCCTAAGCCTGGGTTTAGCGGGCCGTTGATTTGACGGAGGGAGGGGGGAAGGAAATGAATACAGAACAAATCTATTTTTTACATCTTAAGACGACAGTGCAGCATGACTGAAAGCCCTCGGCATTTTCTGGGTGCTTGGTAGCAATGTAACCCTACGTGAGCCAGCCATATGTCTGCCAGCACCCAGATCGCCCTCGGCCTTTTCTGGGTGCTTAGCAGACAATACTTGGCAGAAAATAGTATACTACGACTGGAAGCCATCATCGTCCAACGAGGACGGTTAAAGGCAAGGGGTTGCTGCTGTGTAGCAATATATGCTGTACAGTAGCCAGAAGGATTGGTAAAGGCGCTCAGGCTACAATAATCTACGAGCATTTCAGGCAACCTGTAAATTAGGTCCGACGAGGACGGTTACCAGTCGTAATAAACCATCTACTGCCAAAAGGCAAGGGGCTGGTGCAATGCAGCCCTACGGCTGCCAGCCCCACAGCTACCAGCATCCCGAGCGCCGATGAAGGCTACCACTCATGCTGCACCGTCTACCGCCAAAAGGCAGTAAGCTGCTGCTGCTGTTTAGCAATGCAGTCCCACGTTTGCCGGCACCCGGAAGACATATGGTGACGGTGAGCTGAGCTGAGCGGGCTCCATGCTTGCCGTGGTATGTTGTCTGCACAGGTAACCCAGGTAAAAAGGCGCGAATCTATTGTCTGCCGTTGCTGTGACGGCGGGGGAGGGGCCTGACGCAATGTACCCAGAACCCCCCGCGGCACTGCTTTGCATCATTCGGGCATTGCGATCTCAACCCATAATTCCAATGGGCGCCGGAGACTCCGGGAACTGTGGGATAGGTACCCATAGGTACCCATAGTGCAATGCGCCGGAAGTCGACGCTAGCCTCGGTACTGTGGACGCGGTCCACCGACTTCATGCACTTAGAGCATTTTATGTGGGGACACACACAGTTGGCTGCATAAAACCGGTTTCTATAAAACCGGCTTCTATAAATCCGACCTAATTTTGTAGTGTAGACAAGGCCTCAGAAAGAAGTAGCCAGATCTATGTGCTTGGCTATTCTGTCTGTAACCCCGGCTCTAGCAATTAAACACACACCCCCTCCCTGAACCAAGAATGCAACCCAGGAATCCTAATTCCCACTCTTGTACTGCTTTGAAACTTCCCTGTTTTTTATAGTAGGTGTTTTTGTATGTAATATCTATCCCTAGGTTTCACTCTTGTGTAAATGTTTATTGGGGACTGGTATCACTAATTAGCTGCAGAGCCTTTCCCATGTCACCAGTGTGAATTCAGCCCAGCTCAGTAGGGGTTAAAAGCTGTTGGGTCATTTCAGGGGCCCCTGTATGGGATGAGTCTGGGGCGGCTGTCAGTTCCCACATTACATACTCACCCCATACTTTGCACTGATTGGCCGACCCAGCAGAGCAGCCTGGGCCATGGGGACTGAACCATCCGTGGCCTCAAGCCACAGCCCCCAGACCAGGGTGAGGCTGCTGGCAGAGCAGGGGGTGGGGGAAGCTGCCCTGCTGCTGGCCTGCTGCTGCCCAGGGATAATCAGAGGGCTCATCCCCATAGCGAGGAATCGGATGCTTTGTCAGCACTAAATCCACCCACAATTTTTTAAAAACCTGAAAAGCATGGTTATATGCAATTTATTTGCAAATATGCAAATAAGCTAATTAGCTGATTTGCATGCATTTTTCAATTGCTAGTGACTGTGTGTGCCTTGTTTTTAACCAAGAGGCGGCAGCTCTTCCCCACTGAGTCTGGACATTTCAGAGGCAGGTCTACAAAATCCCATAAAAGCTCCACACCATGTGGCTGCACTGCTGCCTCCCACATGGGCTGCTAGCTCCTCTCAGCCCTGTCTAGACCTGTGCATGTCTGCTCTCCCCAGCCCTTCAGAGGCTGCTCCTCTTGGCATCACCTGGGCTCTACCTGAGCCAGTCCCTGCTGCCTGTCCAGCCCTGTACCACAGCTCCTGCTGGCTGCCCTCACCTGCAGGCCACCCATCCAGCTCCCTCCGTCCCTTCCTCGATGCCTGTGGCCCAGTCCTTGTCTCTCTGAGATGGGGTGGGGCAGTTCTTTGCAGCCTGTGTGGCCAGAGCAGTGAGGGTTGCTGGTGCTGCGAGGATTTTCCTGGGTCCCCTGTTACTCTGCAGGCAGCCTGACTTCACTTTGATTATTCAGAGTGCTCAGGGCCATGTCTCAGCACATGGATTCCCAGGCCCGGCTGCGTGCAGCCCTGGCTGCTAGTGCTAGCTCTCCTCCTGCTTTCCGACTGTTCCTCTGGGGACCCAGGCTCCTCACTAATAATGGAACAGCTGGAACCGGGAGGAGCAAGAAGCCTGCACCCAGGGCTTGCTCTCACAAAAGCAAAGGGCAGAACACTCTGTAACTGCTAGTGGGGGCAGACCCAGGAGAGTCAAAGACAGGAGCTCCTTCAAGAGCAGTTGTGGGAGGGAATGGGGAGGGAGTGCCGGTAGATTGGAGCAGACACATTGGTGATAAATGAAAACAGAGACAGTGCTGGGAGAGGCAAGGGCCATGCCTGGGAGGTAATCCCATGTTTATGGCCAGACCTGGACTCAGAGACAGGCTTTCTTCTATCTGCCCATTCCACCCCACCTCCAAATCCCTCCAGCCCATTCTCCAGCACATCAGATTTAAACTTCTTGCTGTCTCCTCCAATGCACTGCACAAGCCTGCCTTAGCGTGTCAGCTCTGTGGGTCATAGAACGGGTATATTGGTTTGCTCTATGAGGTGTGTTGCACACTCCCAGAGGCTCCCCAAGGCCAGAGACTGGCACTGGGACTGGGGAGCTGGGAGGGGAGAAGGCCAGAGAAGGTGTTTTGTGGGGTTTTCTGCTCCCAGAGTAAGAATTGTGTCTGAACAGGCTGAGGCTCGGGTCTCCGAGACCAGGAGAGGGTTAATATTCAGCTAACAGAAATCTCCCTCAACTGCCTCATTAATTTATTGTCCTAAATGCTCAGTGATTAATACTGGAGTGAATTCAATTGCAGGTGACACAGTGACAGGAGAAGCTGAGGAACATGTTTCCTTCTGGGGGAGTTTCTCAGCATAGTAGCCAATCAGAGCGCAGGATTTGCTCACTGTGGAGTAATTGAAACCTGTCAGAGAGTGGAGTCAGTGTCTGTTAAGCATCCCCATCCTCTGGTTGGCTGAGACTGTTTCATTTCAGTGTAAAATTCACAGATATTGCACTGATGTGCCAAACACTCTAGCTTTCCCAGGGCACATGCATGGACCCTTCCATGTACAGAGGGAGGAGGCCAACCCAGAGCATCCAGATCCGCTCTGGATAATCTAGGTAATGGTCTTAACGGGCCCCAGAATAACCAACACTCGCTGAGTCTGTGAGTGGCACACGCTGGACTCATCTGAATATTGTTTTGCCTGGGGATGTTAGCTATGCCAGGAATATGTCAGAGCCAGGCTGTTGAGCATGCTGGGTAATGTGTGGCCATAAGCAGCTGGAGTCGATCTGCCCCGTACCTTTTCAGCAGGGCGGTTAGTCACCCTAAGACTGGCTGAGCATTTGAAACAGCAGCTAACCTGGCTGAGGGATGGAATGGGACTGGCCTGTAGCAAAGCTAGTCGGACTATCTACAGTGATTAGTCCTGCTAATGGGGGACTCTAGGAGAGAGGCAGGAGATGAGGCTCAGCCTCCAGGGTGATCTGGGCAATCCTGGGGTAACTTGGCCTGCTAGTGAAGGGATTGGGAGAATGCAACAGTGGCAGGGCAGCCTGCCCCCTTGGAGCACAGGGCATCTGGGCAGCTCCTCTCTGACATACATGCTGCCCCTCCCAAGCCTTGACAGGGACTGGGGCCAGCCAGTCCCTGCTGGTATAACTTCAGGAGCCAGCAGCCTTCTCTGCAGAGAGCAATACAGCTTTGGGAAGACAAAAGCTAAAGTGCTTTTAAATAAAACCGAGGTTTCTCTAGGCAGCCCAGCTGTTTATGCAGGATCTGACAGCAGTTCCTACTTTTTAAGATCATGATACTTTAATGGGCAGCTGGGCAAGGGAGGGGGAAACAGACTGAGGAGAGCCAGGAGGCTTTGGGCTCACAAATCAGGGCTGGTGCAGGAGTTTGGGCTCTTTGCTGCCCTCCCCATTCTCTGGACAGGAGCTCAGTACCCACCTGTCATCACTGGTGGGGAGGGAAGTGCTGGCTGGATGACTTGGCACGCCAGCCCGGTGATAATAGAAAGCGGGCTGCCTGGATTCTGAGTGACTTATGTGCACAAAATACAATTTGCTTTGCTAATGGTTTTTTGCCATTTTGGTGCTGAGGAACTTTTCAGAACTCATTACCATGCACCAGGCTCTTTAGATTTTTCTCTCTCTTCTCAGGCGATTTGTCAGAAGGGATTTTTTGACAATTTCACTGAACCATATGTGAGAGCAGGTGCTCAGTGCTCAGTGCTCAGAGCCTTTCTTTCTCATCTGCATTGGCTCAGTCCCTAGCCTGTTTCCGCTGCCTTTATCAGAGGGGACCCAGGGCCAGCTACCACCCACAGGGTGCCTTGGACTGGACGTTGCACTTGGAATAATCATGCTGACATCCCCTGCACATTCACCACCTCACTCTGCTGAGAAAGCTGCCCCAAGGGATAGAACTGCAACAGAGAGAACTCTGCAGTGAGCAGGGAAGGCTGGGACAGGGACTGAACGAGGTAGCCAAGTCACAAACCTCCAGTGGGCTCACGCTGTAAACAGTCACACAAGCACCAGCACCCTAACCTGGGACTCCTGTCAGCCAGCAGCATGCGCTCCCGCAGCAGAGCTGCCAAGCAGCAAGCTGAGCTGCAATGCACCCGGCCCCAGGGTACACATCCACATCCCAGTATTCCTGGGGAATTCTGGGGTGATTTGGGGCTGCTCAGCTAAAGCCTAATCCTCTGATGTGGCACTGCCAGGTAACGACCATAGGGAATGCCAGTTCAAATGATGCGTGTGTGTAACTCTGCTGTCGCAGGGCATTGGCCACAGAACTGCGGGTTATATGTGTTGGATGGCTCTTCTAGGGGCATGTGGGCCCTCTGCATCATGGGTGGATTCATTCCTTGGCCTGCAGTCAGTGGGTTCTGTATAGTGTCTCTTGGCAGCTGGACTGCTCGCAGAGTTCTCTGGGCAGCCTCACCAGGGGCTGCACTGCCTTCTGCTGCAGCAGAGCCTGCCTGCACCCCCCCAGCAGTAGAAAGCCAGGCAGGGGGGCAGGGGGTGATTGCACAGGGCCTTCCCCAACTCCCCTTTACTGAGGGCCCTGCAGGCAGGCACAATACTAAGCCAGAAACGGATAGCACTGGCTTGGGCATGGGTACGGCCAGGGCAGCCAGTTCAGTGCCCCCATGCCAGTCCACAGAGGCCTCATGGAAAAGTAAAGCCATAGAGCAGCAGAGCCCAAGGCAGAGAGAGGGTGAATGCAAAACTTCCTCCCCCCTCCTCCCCGACCCCACCATGGGCAAATCCTACCCTGGGTGCAGCAGCCTTCACTGACAGCAGGCAAAGGCGGGGCTGCTCCCTGACGCCTCTGGGGCAAGTGTGAATTTAGCCTATAAAGCTTTTCTTGATATTTAACCCAAATTTCCTCTACTGCTTCTTAACCCTCTGGACTGTTGTTCTGGCCAATGAGAATATCCACCCAAACAATGCAGGGCTCCAGCGGAGACCTTCCCAGTACAGTGCTCCTGCTGCTACAGCCTAACAGAGTCCTTGCTGCAACCCCATCTCCTCTTACTGGTATTCCTGCCCAGCAGTTATCCCTAGGGGCGATAAGAAGATTAATCCCTTCTTTCTGAGCCACTTTACATTTGTCTGTATAGCATCTCACTGCATTGATTTCATTCCATTGCTTCTATTGACCAGGGTTGTAATCTTATCCTCCAGAGTATGTGCAAATTGGATTAGCAAAGTCTCCACTCCAGATTCCAAGATGCTCAGGAGAATATTTAACTTGTACCTGTTGGTGCCCCCACCCACCTGCTTCTCTGCCAGCACTGCAGCATTCATGATTACTCTCTGTGGTTACCTTAGTCATTCACCCTGCTCGCATCGCCAACACAGAGGTCTCTAGTTCCCTCTGAGAATCGCTTGGGGACGCATGTCCGCTATTTCCTAAAGCCTTATCTGCACAGGTGTGGGAGCTGGGCTCAAACATGAATTCCCTTCATGTTCACACAGGAGCTAAAGCTCAGCTGTATTGTGCCACCTCTCTGTGCAGCTATGGTACCTTTTCACTCTCGCAAGCTAAGCAGGTCCTGGCAGGGACAGGACTTGGCTGGGGAAAGTCGAAGAAGCTAGGTGAGGATGGGGTTCCTCCATTGGCTGTGCTCTTCCCTGGGAGCTAGCCCACTGTGGAGGGGTGCTGTGCTGGGGGCAGTGCATCCTCTTTCATGAGACATAAAAATGAGGCTCAGTAACCCCACAGAGCTTTTCCTGTAAGCTGGGATGGTAGCCCCAGTGACTTGGCCTAAGCCAGCCCCAGTGACCTGGCCTAAGCCCAATGTAGCTAATTCCATTCTGCCACCATCAACTCCACAGCAGTCTTGCTGACTGGAATGTTCCCCACTGCTTGCTGGAAGCTGTCCTGTAGCCTTGCTTCTGTGCTGCAGAGACAGCTGCTGTGTGGGGCCCAGTGCTTCTACCATTCACTCCTTCTGAACCAGGGGCTGTGTGCAGCACTCTGGGAGCCTGCAGGCTCCAGCAGTTGTAAGATGTTATTTGTTAT
Source organism: Emys orbicularis (assembly GCF_028017835.1). Taxonomy (NCBI): domain Eukaryota; kingdom Metazoa; phylum Chordata; order Testudines; family Emydidae; genus Emys; species Emys orbicularis. Next base: position 73,493,227 of record NC_088690.1, read on the forward strand.
TATTAATTTATTCCTCTTACCTGCTACAATTATTTTCATATAAAAGTAAGTGAGGCTGGTTTGGCCGTATTTATTTTTGACAACCTCTTGCTGAGCAGCATTTACTGTCTCCTTTTCCTTTGGGTGCTTCCAAGCTAACCACCTTATTAATTGTTCTAGCAATTTACTAGCAATTGGTGTTAAACTTACTGGTGTGTAATTTCCTGGATCCGCTTATAGGTACAGTGCTGGTGCTTGTCCTTGTCCAGGCCTTGGGACCCACCAGTCTTGCATGAGTTCTCAGACATACTTGCTAATGGTTCCACTCTTTCCACTGCTAGCTCCTGCAGCACTCTGGTGAATTGCAGTTGTGTTCTGCAGCTCTGAATGTGCTCAGTTTCTCTGAGGATTTTAAACATGTTCTGTCCTAGTTCTACCTTTACCAGTGTAATACCTGTCCCTTCTTAGCTAAAGCATCCTCTGCCTCATATGTACTAGGGTTGCCAACTTACTAATTGCACAAAACCGAACACCCTTTCCCTGCCCCACCTCTTCTCCTATGCCCTGTCCCTGCCCTGCCCCTTCTTCGAGACCCTAGCCCTGCTCACTCTATCCCCCCTCCCTCTGTCACTCGCTCTCTCCCACTCTCACTCACTCATTTTTACTGGGCTGGGGCAGGGGGTTGAGGTGCGTGAGGGGGTGCGGGCTCTGGCTGGAGGTGTGGGCTTGTCTCTTCTGTTTTGTGTGTGTTTGTCTTGTTAGGAAACGGGATCGGACTTTAACAAGAATGACAGCTCCAGCCCAGCACAACTAACAACTTCTCTTTTCTCCAAAAGGCCAGTTATTACTGTCATTGATACCATCTAAGAGACTGTCTTGTAAGGACAGGGGAAAGGGGACAAGGGATGTGGTTACTATGACAGCCTTATTCAATACTTTGCATTTCAAATGCTTGAACTTTTTCCTGCTTTTCTGTATCTTTAATAAACTGTTAACAGGTGTTAAATGGGGTGTTGCCATGGTAGTAAGCAGGCTGGGGTCTCTGGGTACCACACCCCAAATCTTCTTTAACCTTGTGTAATGTTGGACAGTGGCTGGGTCATGTTAGCACCTTTGACCTTTTAGCCCCTTTATTCCATCAAAATAATACAACAGCATGTGCAGTGATCCAGCCGGGAAGGGACAGACGCGGGATCACCGTGGCCAACTCCTTGTCCAGCAGGCAGGGACAGTGTCCTTGCAAGCTGGAGGTGAGAGAATGGGAGGTCCTTATGCCACCCAATCTTAAACCAAACTTTGCACCCTCGATAATCTGTACGTTATTCCCTGATAACCAGAAACTTCTATGCTCAAACTCTGTTCACTTTTTTTTAACATCATCTTAATAAAATTTTTTAATTGATGCTTCCTGCTCATCCAAGCTTAGTGTGGAGTCAAACAGGACCCTGGGGCTGTGCACCGCTTTGACAAATCGGGGATGTTCAATGGATGGTGGAGACAACGCCCCAGCCCGTTCTTCAAAGGGCTTCCCCTTTCCAGCCAGCATCCCTTTGATGAGCTGAGTGACTCACTCCCAGTAGATAACATAGCCCTCTTCCTGCTCAGTACTCACCACTTCCTCCCACTCTTTGTTATTCAGAAACGTTCAACAATCACTTCTGTGAATGGAGCACAAAAGTTCTCTGCAAGTATTCACTGTCACGTAGTTGTGATAGGGTAGATAAGTCACATGGGACTGTTTCTGTTCCCTCAGTGAACTGATGCACAAACATTTGATGCTCCAATATTTCCATGCAAATCTAAAATTTGATTTTCACAAATAGCTCCACAACTGATTGAAATTCATTTTCCATAAATCCTCAGGCCAGCTCTGCCCAACTCACCAACGCATGTGAAAAGCGGGGCACACACTCAGCCCAGTGAATTCATTTCAATTGCAAAGCAAAGAGGTGCTGAACCCAGGACCAGGAGTTTCCCAGTTCCGTGATGCACTCACTGATCTGGCACGGCTGGCGTAGCAGGAAAGGAAAGGCTAATCTGTATCAGCAAGTAACTCCCATCCCTTCAGACCTGGAGGATTCATGGTGCCTGGCGAAGGACAGTGAAACAAGGGAATAAAATATACAGGCTTCTAATGGAAAATGAGTTGTGGCTGATGGCAAAGAGAGGGGATCAGACGTGGCTCTCTTTTGAAGAAGACAGCAAGGAAGGAAGGGTACAACTCCTGTACATCCATTCTCCAGAGAGCGAGGGAGAAAGAAGAATGTTATGTCTCAGCATTCATCCCCATGAATCTCTCTGGCTACCAGAGCTGCAATCTGGGACACAGGCCCTTTAAAATGTGGGATAAAAGATGTAAATTAGGAGTGGCCAAAAAAATTAGTTGAGCAGAAGACTGCAAATGATGCAGAGCTAATTCCTTAAGTGTAAGACTGGCTGCCAGTGCCCTCTGCTTCTCAGCCTCACAGTCTCCATCCAATTACAGCCCCCCTGAGCGAGCATGAGGAGGGCAGACGGATAGAGCTGGGACACTCTCTGTTCTCCATTCTTATTCCTCCTGGACACCTGTCCTGGCCCATGGGGCTTTGTTTCCTGGGCAGGGAGCTGGTCCCGCTAGTCTGCCATGTGGGCTCCTGGGGCTTAACCTTTGCTTCTGATTTGGTCCCTCCCATGCACAGCTGGTGGCAGGGCTGCAGATCCGGCCGTACCACACAACCCTGCACATCAGCTTCTGCCACCTCGCCCACCTCACAAGGAAAAGCGGGACTTTTTTAATATACTTTTATTGGTCTGTAAATTTCTTTTCTCTCCCCACCGGCTTGGATCGATGTTTTCAGTTTATCGAAGTCCCAGGCACACAGATTAAATCCTCTCCCTCTATTACACTAGATGGGTTTTTATTCTCCTTCTGATTGCTGGGAAATAAACACAGGACAAGCCGGGAGGGGAGGGCTGGCTAACCAATTTCAGACCTGTTTATTCCCCTCTAGCCTCAGAGCCATTAAGCAAGTCACCTGCTCTAGAAATCTGACGAGCCCCTTCCCCCACTCCCCTTTCCGCCTCTCCCCCTACCTCCCACTTTCTCTCTTCCCTCCCCCCTCCTTTCTCCCCTCCATTCCCCTCTTTCATCACTTCTCCCTTCCTCTCTTTTTCTTCCCCTCCCTCGCCCTGCCTGCTCCCCTCTTCCTCCCCATTAGTTTTAGTAGAACAATAATAATTAGGCAGAGCAGCCTCTAACACAATTGTTTCAGCCTGAGCAGGCAATTAGGGCAGGCAGTGAGGCTAATGAACGGTGCAGCGGCTCTCTCCCGCCCTGCCGCCTGCCCCCTCCATCCCTTTCCTGACACTGGGCAGAGCCGCGTCGATTGGCTCGTGAGCTGCGCTTTCTAACGCGGCTAGGAGCTGGCAGGCAGTGCAACCCCCAAAGCCCTGGGAGAGGAGATGGGATTAGCTGGGCGACAGGAGCTGTGCAGTAAGCGAAGGCTGATGAAAGGAGCCAGGAGCTGCATGCAGAGGGATGGGGACAGGGCTCAGCTTTACCGAGCTGTGGTGAGGGAACTCGTCTCCAGAACGAAAGCGACAGGCCGTGTGAATTCCCAGGAGCCATGGGGGCCTGCTGCACACACAGCCAGGGGCAGGATGCGCTCCTTGCACTGACACAGCATCACTCAGCCCCCCACCGCCTGCCCCACACAGCAAGGGGCCACCAGCTGCTCCGGACTGGCTCGTGCAAAGCCAGCCCAGGAGGGGTGCCACCATAACGGCAAGCATCAAGAAGCTCCAGGGCAGCTGCAGAGCCTGGCCTGGGTAGCCTGTGTTCCCTCAGCCAGTCCCATCCCCATGGCCGAGCAGCCACTGTAAAATGTTCATGCCAACCTCTCTGCAAAGGCAGCATGAGTTCTTGGAATCTTGCTACACTTCTGAACTGGAGCTGTCCATTCCATGTGTGATGGGAGCGAGGGGCCCAGAGTGACCAGAACTGGAAGGCAAGACAAGCCCCAGCCAGCCAATGCAGCAGCTCCCCACTCTCAGCACTGCCCCACCCGGCGCCCGACAGCCACTCACGCTGCATAATCTCACCCAGCACCTGGCAGGGCGGCCTGCATGCACCAGGCAGTTACCAGGTTGTGGTCAGGAGATGAGTAGCGGGGTTGGGGTGGAGCTGGGTCAGGAGACCAGGGAGTCAGGGCCAGGCACAGGTGACAGACAGCAAGCAAGTAGAAGAGTCGGAGATGAACCAGGGTCAGAAGCCGGAATCTAGGGCCCAGAGCAAGGCAAGGGCTGGAGCAGAAGCAAGTGGGCACCTGCACCACTGCTCAGACAGCTCCTGGTTTATATACCAGCATGAGCCAATCAGTGGGCTTCAGGGAGCTGCCACTCAGGCCGGTACTTCCTATAGTATCTAGCTTTCCAGAGTCCTCCAGCAAAACTCTAGCCTGAGCTTCCAATGGCAATGTGGAAGTGTCAACGGCCCAGATCCCCCATAACCCCAGCTTACAGTCCCGCAGGGTCTAACATCCTTCCCCCCTTTGGGGTCATGCCAGTCCAGGCTCATCAGGATGACTCCTGTGGAACTTCCCCACCAGCTCAGGGGTGTTGATGTGGGAAGCAGGCTCCCAAGGTGCTCCTTGAAGCTCCCATTGCACCAGAGAGTATAGGCATCCATCGGGAAGTGAGGATGGCATGCACTTTGTGCTCCTTGTGGGGTGGTCTGTGGTGGAGGTAGATACATGGACATCCAGTCACTGGAGCACTTCTCACCAGAAGCAAGAGGTAACCTGTGGGCCTTGGTCTGAACGTATGTGGTCTAGAAATCTCTGGAGACAAACCATGTCCTGCAACAGGAGCTGGGCAGTAGTCTCGGTGGGGGCAGGTGGTTGCAGAGCACGATGGGGCCATTTTAGTCAGATCGTCCATGACTGTTCAGACTACTGTCTGGCCATTCCACACTGGGAGTTCCACAATAAAGTCTAGGCTCATGGCAGACCAAGGCTTACCTGGCATCTCCAGGGGTACAAAGGTGTCTAGGGGTCTGGTCTGGAGCACCTTAGACAGCACTCACAGGAATCCATATACACTTGGACTTTGGCCCACATGCAGGGCCACCAAAAATTGGGCAACCATGTGGGAGGTCATGAGGCAGCCAAAAGCACCTGCCAATAGAGTATCAGGGCACAGGCATAGCATCTCCAGACAGGGACACCCCAAGGAGACATATATGCCCTTGAAGTATGTTATCCCATTCTGCATGGTGTAGCCAATGATTTTAGTTTATTGTTCATTTATGGTGTGACGTTATGATTAGCTAACATGTTATGACATGTATAATAGCCATACTAGGCCATAGGCTTAAGAAATGCTCGACTTAAGTAAGTGACCAAAGAATGATTCTATGGCACAAGATTATGGGAAAAGATGTACCAAGGGGTGATATTGCAAAGTAATATAGATAAGAGTTATTTTCTGCTTACAAGCAGTGGTGGATTACCCACTGGGCCAATGGGGCCTGTGCCCAGGGGCCCGGGGCAATTGGGGGGACCCGGAAAAATGGCACCTCCCTGCCTCGACCTGCTCTGTCCGCTCAGCAGGGTTGGGGTATATGGTTGGGGAGCAGGGTCGGGGTGCAGGGACTTGCCCCACTCCACCCGCCCAGCGTTCCTGCCAGGGAGCGGGGCTGGGTGGAGCAGGGCTAGGTGGAGCAGGGCAAGCCCCTGTGCAGGGGGAACAGAGGGCACTGCAGGCAGAAGGGGTGGGGAGGAGCCCCCACTTGCTCTGGCCCAGGGCCCCACAAAACCCTAATCCATCTCTGCTTACAAGGTACCCGGTAGTCACATTTTTCTAATCCATGCCCTAACTGCAGGGTGCACTATGTGTGTAAATGCTAATGAGGTATAGTCAGAATCACATTACAAAAAGAGGGTACCTAGATTAGGAAAATTGAGCTCCCTATGGGAGACTCCAGTAGGAACCATACCTCTACTGAAAATCAAGCCAGGAGAGACCCATCAGACCCTAACACTGTTGTCAAGGATGTGAGTATAACTATATTTGTAACTTGTGCATAGGTCTGTAAATCAAAACTTTAATTGTAACTTTAATAAAACTTGTAAAACAGACTAGACCTTGTACTTGTGAATCTATGTGTGGTCACTAGCTTTGGTCTTTATGTATTCCTAGAGATTCTAAAACTGAAGCAAGTAGCAGAGGTGACTTTCACTCTGTTGAGCTTGAAACTGTAGCCACCAGAGCTGAATCCAAGGTGGTGTAATAACATTACAAAATTCACCTTGAATAAGATAAAAGGCTACAATGGAATGGTGCATCTTAACACCTAATGTTATAAACTGTGTTCCTTTGGCAAGTGTGTCTTCTTTTGAGGCGCACTGGATGAGAGAGACAAGGCCTTGACAAATGCAGCATTGACAAAGTTGCTAGGCTTGAGGAGGTAGAGTAGTTTGGGAGATGTTCCTCATTTTTCTGGTAGTATTGCCCCTTTCAGGATAGAGCATCAACTTTCCCATTTCAGTTTCCCAGGCAGTAGGTAATGGTAAACTCAAATCAAGAGAAAAATAAGGCCCACGCCACTGTCTCTGGTTCAAAGCTTGGGCCTTGCAGGCACTCAAGGTTCTTACGTTCAGTAAAAGCCTATACCAGGTGCTGCACTATCTCACTGTGGTGATGGCATTCTTCAAACGCAGTTTTGATTGTGAGCAGCTCCTTGCCCAGCATGTCATAGTTCATCTCTGTGGGGGTGAGGTTTTGAGAGTAGAATGCACAAGGGGGTCTGAGTTGCTGTGACAGTACCACCCCAAGGGACAAGCTGGACGCATCTACTTCCACTATAAATGGGCGATTCGGGTCAGGGTGTACCTGAATCAGGGCCATGGTGAGGGCAGTCTTCAGCTGGGCTTCAGGTGACCTAGTGAAGTGAACAGCTTTATGAAGGAGAGAGATCGGGGTCTGTTTGTTCAGAGAAGTTGGTGATGAATTACCTATAAAGATTCACAAAGCCTAGGAAACACAGAAGTTCTTGGAGGGCCCCGAGTGCTGTCCAGTTGCAGATAGCTTCCACCTTCTATGAGTCCATCTGAATACCCTCCAGGGAGATAATGTAAGCTAAAAATTCAATGTTGGCCTGGTTGAAGGTGCCCTTCCTTCAGGGGCGGCTCTATGTATTTTGCCGCCCCAAGCACGGCAGTCAGGCGGCTTTCGGTGGCACGCCTGCGGGAGGTCTGCTGGTAACGCGGATTCGGCGGCATGCCTGTGGGAGGTCCGCCAGTCCCGTGCCTTCGGTGTACCCGCTGCTGAATTGCCGCCGAAACCGCAGGACCAGCGGACCTCCCGCAGGCATGCCGCCGAAGGCAGCCTGACTGCCGCCCTCACGGCGACCGGCAGGCCACCCCCCGCGGCTTGCCGCCCCAGGCACGTGCTTGCTGCGCTGGTGCCTGGAGCCGCCCCTGCCTTCCTTGGTTTGGCATACAAACCATGCTTCCATAGTCACCCCAGGATGGCCTGGACATGATGGCAGTGCTGCTCTGGGCTCTCAGAAAACACCAATGTGTCATCAAGGCAGATGATCTCGTACTGCTCCAGGAAGTCCCTGAACACCTTGTTTACAAAATGTTGAAATGTTGCAGTGGTGTTTGTTTGTCAAGCCAAACGGCATTCTAGATATGGAAAGTGCCCTCATTGAGTACAAAAAGTAGTCTTCCATGCATTCCCAGGCCTCATGCACACTGAATTGTGTGCTCCCCAAAGATCCTGGTAGTCCACAAGTGTCCCACAATTCCGGGATGAGGTACCGGTTACAAATAGTCACCTGATTCAGTGCACTATAGTCTATGCAGAGGCATAGTGATCCATCCTGTGTTTGCACAAAGAGGACTGGTGCTCCCACTAGAGAGGTGGCTCTCCAAATGAAATCTCTTGTGAGATTTTCCTAGCACTTCTAGCTCTGGTTCAGACATGGTGTATATCCATCCGGAGAGCATCTTTGCCCCGGATTTTAGGTCTATTGAACAATCGTAGTCCCTGTGGGGATGGTGATTCAGCATTTTCCCTTTCAAACATGTCCAGACAGTCTTGGTATTAGTCAGGGAGGTGAGTTTCTGGCCTGGAGTCACTCCCTTCTGGTTAGCCCCCACCGTCTCATTTCCAAGGGCCTTACCCATCCTGGGGCCCAGGGAGCAGGTCACCTGGGGACTGGTCGATTGGTTGGTGGCAAGCTTTCTGGCAATATTCAGAGGAGAAGCTAATGCTCCTCCACCCCCAGGAGATACACAGGTGATGGCACTCCAACCAAGGAATGCCAAGAATTACAGGGAAGAACGGAGAGCAGATTGCATCAAAGCATATTTCCCAGTGACCTCCCAGTATGGCCTATAGGGGGATGGTCTCTTGGTTAACCAGTCCTGACGATAGGGGCAACCCATTAGTCATCCCCACGAGGTCCAATGTGGGTTTGGGCTGTGAGGGATCTGGCAGGTTTGGGCTGCCTTAGCATCTATAACGTTGGCAATGGCCCTGGAGTCTCTTGTCACCAGCTGTGGGCAGATCTGCTTCTCCTGCCCCAAATCCGCAAGCGCAGCAGTGATTGGAAATGCGTGAAGAGCTCATAGTTCCCAGGTCAGGCTCTACGGAGTGTTGTGGGTGGTTCTGGAGTATGGCACTCTGGTGATGCCCAGACTGTAACCCCCTACTAGGACTGGGCTGCTCTGTTTCCTGAGCTCTTTGGAGCTGGACAGATGGTGAGGGCATGTCCTGGCGCCCCACAATAAAAACAGAAGGTCACCTTCCATCAGCATTGTTTCTCTTCTAAGGTCATGCACTGGCGACTCAGGTCGACCAGCACACTCCCACCCAGCAGCACCCTATGGCCCACTCACTGCACTGCCCCCACCCAGCAGCACCCTATGGCCCAGTCACTGCACTGCCCCACCAGGCACCCCATGACCCACTCACTGCAGTGTCCCACCCAGCACCCATTCACTGCACTGCACTGCCCCACCCAGCACCCTATCACGGATATTTTTAGTAGCAGGCATGGACAGGTCACGGGCAATAATGAAAAATTCACGGAAGCCGTGACCTGTTCCTGACTTTTACTAAAAATATCCATGACAAAATAAAATAAATAAATAAATTAATGGAGATATCCTATCTCCTAGAACTGGAAGGGACCTTGAAAGGTCATTGAGTCCAGCCCCCTGTCTTCACTAGCAGGACCAAGTACTGATTTTGCCCCAGATCCCTAAGTGCCCCCCTCAATGATTGAGCTCACAACCCTGGGTTTAGCAGGCCAATGCTCAAACCACTGAGCTATCCCTCCTGAGCATCTGCTATCCCTCCTGGGCATCTGCTGGTGGGCTCAGAGCTCCAGGGTCCCCCTCCACTAGTGGCTCCAAGCTGTAGGGGTTCCCCTTGTTGCCCAGGGAGGCTGGGAGCTCCGAAGGGTCCCCCTGCCACCAGCGGTGGCCGGCAGTGCCGAGGGGTCCCCCCTGCTGTCAGCGGTGGCCTGGAGCTGTGGGAGTTCTGCCTGCCACTCGCTGTGGCTGGGCGCAGCGGGGGTACCCTGCAGCTCCCAGCCGGCACTGGCTGAAGTCACGGAGGTCTTTGGAGCCTTACCTATCACCCGTTGACACTACACACTCCCACCCAGCACCCTACAGCCCACTCACTGCACTGCCCCACCCAGCCTACGGCCCACTCACAGTACCCTTGCACCTAGCACCCTACAACAGGCCCTCACCCAGCACCTTATGGCCCACTCACACTGCACACTCCCATCCCAGCCCTCTCACATGGTATGCTCCTACCCAGCAACCTGCGGTACACTTTCACTGCACGATCTCACTCCCCAACCCTAAGACTTCCTCACAGCCATCACTCCCACTCACCAATCCCATGCCATCACATGCCCAACCCGCCACCAGGTTAAATTCTCCCTGAGTATTTCCCAGAGCCCCGGGGCTTGGGACTTCAGCTCCATGGGAGGTGCGAGGGCTCTCACAGGTTTAAAAATATTTATTGCAGCTCTGCTCTGGTTGACTTTGGCTAAATTTAAGCCCTGCACTCACCCCTGCCCAATGACATCCAGCACAGCTACGGCAGGTGGCGTATGTGCGTCTTCAGTACAAGCAACCCATGGCACTCAGAGACCGAGTGTGGGCTCTTGAGGTCAGAGCGGCTGAGCTGGAGGAGCTATGGGAGACAGAGAGGTACATAGAGGAGACTTTCCAGGACACAGTAGAGAGGTCCCACCCCCAGTCTGACTGCCTCGATGCTGTTGAGGAGGATGTATTCTTGCCAGCAAGTTAAACAAGTATGGATTGGATGAATGGACTATAAGGTGGATAGAAAGCTGGCTAGATCGTCGGGCTCAACGGGTAGTGATCAATGGCTCCATGTCTAGTTGGCAGCCGGTATCAAGCGGAGTGCCCCAAGGGTTGGTCCTGGGGCCGGTTTTGTTCAACCTCTTTATTAATGATCTGGAGGATGGGATGGATTGCACCCTCAGCAAGTTTGTGGATGACACTAAGCCGGGGGTAGAAGTAGGTACGCTGGAGGGTAGGGATAGGGTCCAGAGTGACCTAGACAAATTGGAGGATTGAGCCAAAAGAAATCTGATGAGGCTCAACAAGGACAAGTGCAGAGTCCTGCACTTAGGATAGAAGAATCCCATGCACTGCTACAGGCTGGGGATCGACTGGCTAAGTGGCAGTTCTGCAGAAAAGGACCTGGGGATTACAGTGGACAAGAAGCTGGATATGAGTCAACAGTGTGCCCTTGTTGCCAAGAAGGCTAACGGCATATTGGGCTGCATTAGTAGGAGTATTGCCAGGAGATCAAGGAAAGTGATTATTCCCCTCTATTCAGCACTGGTGAGGCCACATCTGGAGTATTGCATCCAGTTTTGATCCCCCCACCACAGAAGGGATGTGGACAAATTGGAGAGAGTCCAGCGGAGGGCAGCGAAAATTATTAGAGGGCTGGGGCACATGATTTATGAGGAGAGGCTGAGGGAATTGGGCTTATTTAGTCTGCAGTAGAAAAGAGTGAGAGGGGATTTGATAGCCGCCTTCAACTACCTGAAGGTGGGTTCCAAAGAGGATGGAGCTAGGCTGTTCTTAGTGGTGGCAGATGACAGAACAAGGAGCAATGGTCTTAAGTTGCAGTGGGGGAGGTCTAGGTTAGATATTAGGAAAAACTATTTCACTAGGAGGGTAGTGAAGCACTGGAATGGGTTACCTAGGGAGGTGGTGGAATCTCCATCCTTAAAGGTTTTTAAGGCCCAGCTTGACAAAGCCCTGTCTGGGATGATTTAGTTGGGGTTTGGACTAGATGACCTCCTGAGGTCTCTTCCAAGCCTAATCTTCTATGATTTTGTGATTCTATGAAAGTCTCAGGGAAATAGAACATCGAGCTGGAGTGGAGGGAAACAATCCCCTCCTTCCAGATGAGGTCATAGTACCCTCTAGCACTGAGGATACCCCTCCGGAAGAGGGAACCCCAGTTACTAGAAAGAGACAGCTGATAGTAATGGGGGATTCAAATTATTAGAAATATAGATGGTTGGGTTTGTGATGACTGGGAGAACCGTATGGTGAATTGACTGCTGGGTGCAAAGGTTGCAGACATCTAGACAGGCTTATGTTCAGTGCTGGGAAGGAGCCAGTGGTCATGGTACATGCCAGTATCAATGGCATAGAAGGAAAGGTAAGAGAGAGGTCCTAGAGGCCAAATTTAGGCTGCTAGGTCAGAGATTAAAGTCCAGGACCTCCATGGTAGCATTCTCTGAAATGCTTCCAGTTCCACGTGCAGGGCCAGTTAGACAGGCAGAATTGCAGGATCCCAGTGCGTGGACGAGATGAGGTTTTGGAAGGAGGGTTTAGGTTTATTAGGAACTGGGTAACATTTTGGGAAAGGAGGAGCCTATATAGGAAGGATGGGCTCCACTTAAACCAAAATGGAATGAGATTGTGGGCATGTAAAATGAGAAGGTCGTAGAGGAGTTTTTAATCTAAGGGCTGGGGAAAGCTGACAGGTGTGCAGGAGCACAGGGTTCAGATGAATACATCTCTTAGGAGAAACAACAAGGAGTCCTTGTGGCACCTTAGAGACTAACAAATTTATTTGGGCATAAGCTTTCGTGGGCTAAAACCCTGAGTGGGTTTTAGCCCACGAAAGCTTATGCCCAAATACATTTTAGTCTCTAAGGTGCCACAAGGACTCCTCATTGTTTTTGCTGGTACAGACTAACAGGGCTACCACTCTGAAACCTCTCTTAGGAGAGGATTTATTAAAAGGGGATACTCTGTATCCTAATAAAGGGGAGAAGAGAGAAGCTGCTAAAGTACAGGTAGGAACAAAAGAGAAACAGTCAAAGGAAAGAGGTCCCATTCAATTACATCACATGAAGGCAGACAGCTAAACACTTCCACATTTTATATGTGCTTGTACACAGATGCTAGAAGTCTAAATACTAAGATGGGTGAACTTGAGTGCCTGGTATTAAAAGAGGATAGTGACAAAATAGGAATCACAGAAACCTGGTGGAATAATGCTAATCAATAAGATTACATAATACCAGGTTGTCACAGGGTCCACTCACTGCACGTGGTGCCTCCTCCTGGTGGCTCTGGGGATTAGCTCTTGCCAGGTGCTGTCTTCCCCTGGCTATGTCTCTACCCATTGTCTCTTTCACTCTGTGGCTCCTCTCACTCCCTGAGCTGCAGCTTCCTGTTTGTGGCTTGGCCCTCCGGTAGGTTTGCCAACCCTCCAGGAATTAAAGATAAATCTTTAATTCAAGATTATGCCACAGGATGAAACCTCCAGGAACGCATCCAACCCAAACTGGCAACTCTACCTTCCCTTCTGGGGAAATCAAAGGCCGTCCAGACCAGCTATCTGGCTGGTGTCTCCAATGCCTTGCGCCACTTCTCAGTGGCTGGTAGGGGAACCCAGGCTTGCCCTCTGCACTGAGCTCCAGCCCAGAGACCCTGTAACAAGCAGCCAAGGTCTGTACAGTCTTACCCCTTGCTGCTGTTTCCCTGGGCTTCTTCCTACTTATCTGGCTTCTCCCTCTTCCTGGGCTTGCCAATCCAAGCTCCCTCTTCTCAGGGAGTGACTGTAGAGTACTTCCTAAGAGCCCCTTGCTGCTAAACAGCTCCTGGGCTCTACACAGGCCCTTCCCTCTCCTGCCCAGCTGAGCCCATTTCCATTTAGTGGCCTGCTCCCTGTCTCCTTCAGGTGCAGCCTGGGCAGGTAATTGGCTTGCCTACTCACTTCAACCCCTCCAGGCCTTGGGGGGGAGGGGCACCCCATCACACAGGGTATAAAATATAGAGGAATGACTGAGTAGGTCATGCTGGTGGGGGAAGGGGGTGGCTTTATCTGTGAGAGAAAGCATAGAGTCAAATAAAGGAATAATCTTAAATGAATCAAATGGTACCATAGACTCTCTATGGATAGAAACAGCAACAAACTACTGACCACCTGACCAGGATGGTGATGGTGAAATGCTCAGGGAGGTTAGAGAGGCTACAAAAATAGAAAACCCAGTAATAATGGAGGATTTCAACTATCCTCATATCAACTAGGAGCATGTCACCTCAGGAGAGGATGAGAAATAATTTTTTTATATACTATAACATAAATGACTGCTTCTTGGAACAGTTAGTCTGGAACCCACAAGAGGAGAGGCAATTCTTGGTTTAGTCCTAAGTGGCGCACAGGATCTGGTCCAAGAGCTGAATATAGCTGAACTGCTCTGTAATAGCCATCATAATGTAATTAAATTTAACATCCTTGTAGAGGGGAAAAATACCAAGCAACTCCCACAGTAGTATTTAACTTCAAAAAGGAAAACTACACAAAAATGAGGCAGCTAGTTAAATGGAAATTAAAAGGAACAACCACAAGAGTGAAATGCTTGCAAGCTGCATGGAAACTTTTTAAAAATACCATAATAGAAGCTCAAACTATATGTATACCCCTAATTAAAAAAACAGTAAGGGGACCAAAATAATGCCACCATGGCTAAACAACTGAGTAAAAGAAGTGGTTAGAGACAAAAATACATCCTTTAAAAATTGGAAGTTAAATCCTACTGAGAGAAATAGGAAAGAGCATAAACTCTTTAGCAGGTCAAAGTGTACTTCGACAAGTCATAAGAAAATTAGAAGGGCAACTAGCAAAACGCACAAAAACTAACAGCAATTTTTTTTAAAGTACATCAGAAGCAGGAAGCCTGTTAAAAAGTCAGTGGGGCCACTGGACGATCGGGGTGCTAAAGGAGCACCTGAGGAAGTTAAGGCCATTGCAGAGAAGCTAAATGAATTCTTTGCATCAGTCTTCACTGCAAAGGTTGTGAGGGACATTCCCACACCTAAGCCATTCTTTTTAGGTGACAAATCTGAGGAACTGTCTTTAGAGGAGGTTTTGGAACAAACTAGTAATTAAACAGTAATAAATCACTGGGATCAGATGGTATTCACCCAAGGGTTCTGAAGGAACTCATATGAAATTGCAGAACTACTAACTATGGTATCTAACTTATTGCTTAAATCAGCCTCTGTATCAGATGACTGGAGGATAGCTAATGTGATATCAATTTTTAGAAAAGGATCCAGAGGTGATCCTGGCAATTACAGGCTGGTAAGCATAAATTCAGTACCACGCAAATTGGTTGAAACTATAGAAAAGAAAAGAATTATCAGGCACATAGATGAACAAATTTTATTGGGGAAGAGTCAACACGGCTTTTGTAAAGGGAAATTGTGCCTCACCAATCTATTAGAATTCTTTGAGGAGGTCAACAAACATGTGGACAAGGGTGATCCAGTGGATATAGTTTTGTACTTGGACTTTCAGAAAGCCATTGACAAGGTCCCTCAACAAAGGCTCTTACGCATAGTAAGCTGTCATGGGATGAAAGGGAAGGTCATCTCATGGATCAGTAACTGGTTAAAGGATAAGAAGCAAAGGGTGGGAATAAATGGTCAGTTTTCATGGTGGAAAGAAGTAAATAGTGGGGTCCCAAAAGGCTCTGTACTCAGTGCTGTTCAACATCTTCACAAATTATCTGGAAAAAGGGGTAAATATTGAGAGGGCAAAGTTTGCAGATGACATTAAATTACTCAAGATATTTAAGTCCAAAGCTGACTGCAAAGAGTTACAAAGGAATCTCACAAACCTGGGTCATTGGGCAACAAAATGGCAGATGAAATTGAATGTTGATAAATGCAAAGTAATGCACATTGGAAAACATAGTCCCAATTATACATTGTGACAAAGTTCCTCCTCTATCTTGGTGGGCCCTGCACTTATTGGCGGATTTTCTTGCCTCAGAGATTCACCATGTGGGTTGGGGAACAGCCCAGAGACCTTCCCCTCTGGAGAACCCACAGTCCAGGTCAATTGGGAGGTTTGGGGGGAACCCGGGCCACCCTCTACTCCGGGTTCCAGCCCAGGGCCCTGTGGACTGCAGCTGTCTATAGTGCCTCCTGTAACAGCTGCATGACAGCTACAACTCCCTGGGCTACTTCCCCATGGCCTCCTCCAAACACCTTCCTTATTCTCACCACAGGACCTTCCTCCTGGTGTCTGATAACGCTTGTGCTCCTCAGTCCTCCAGCAGCACACCCTCTCACTCTCAGCTCCTTGCTCCCAGCTCCTCACATTCTCACACTACAAACTGATGTGAGCTCCTTTTAAAAGCCAGGTGCCCTGATTAGCCTGCCTTAATAGATTCTAGCAGCTTCTTCTTAATTGGCTTCAGGTGTCCTAATTAGCCTGCCTGCCTTAACTGGTTCTAGCAGGTTCCTGATTACTCTAGTGCAGCCCCTGCTCTGGTCACTCAGGGAACAGAAAACTACTCATCCAGTGACCAGTATATTTGCCCTCTACCAGACTCCTGTACCCCACTGGTCTGGGTCTGTCACATATCCCTCCCCCCGCTCAACACCAAGGGGTTGGGCAGCTTGGGATGCCAGACAATGCACACGTGACAAGCCATCGGCGTTGCCATGACGGCTCCCTGCTCTGTGTTGCACACGGAACTGGAAAGGTTGGAGGGATAAGAACCATCTGGTCACCCTTGTGTTCTTCTCCTTGTTCCGCTGCATCCATTGAAGAGGGGCATGCTCGGTCACGAGGACAAATCTGCGCCTGAGCAGGTAGTAGCGCAATGTTTCCATGGCCCATTTTACAGTGAGGCATTCTCTCTCCACCACTGCATATTTTTGTTCCCTTGGAAGGAGTTTCCGACTGAGGTATAGAATTGGGTGTTCCTCCACCCCGACCATCTGTGATAGAATGGCCCCCAACCCTCCTTCCGATGCATCCGTCTGCAGGATAAACTCCTTGGTGAAATCAGGGGCTATCAGTACGGGGTTACTGCAGAGGGCAGTCTGTAGGTCTGTGAAAGCTTCCTCTGCTGCGTCAGACCATCTCACCAGATCAGGTCCACGGGCTTTCACTAGGTCTGTCAGGGGGCTTGCCCTTGTGGCAAAGTGGGGGATAAATCGTCGGTAATACCCCACCACACCTAGGAACGCCCGGACTTGTTTCTTGCGACTTGGTCGGGGCCAATTTTGGATGGCCTCTAACTTGTTCACTTGGGGTTTTACCAAACCTTTACCCACAATGTAGCCAAGATATTTGGCCTCTGTAAACCCTACAGCGCACTTGGCAGGGTTTGCTGTAAGGGCAGCTCGCCTGAAGGTATCGAGGACTGCCTCCACCTTCTCCAGGTGGGTTTCCCAGGCTGGGGTATGAATGACCACATCGTCCAAGTAGGCAGCAGCATAACTGTTATGCGGGCATAATAGCTTGTCCATGAGGCGCTGGAAGGTAGCTGGGGCCCCATGTAGTCCAAAAGGGAAGACAGTATATTGAAAAAGACCCTCTGGTGTAGAGAACACAGTCTTTTCCTTTGCGTCTTCTGCAAGGGGAATCTGCCAGTACCCCTTTGTCAAGTCTAGCGTAGTCAAGTACCGGCATTACCCAGACGGTACACTAGCTATGCGAGGTATGGGGTACGCGTCGAACTGGGATACTTCGTTTAGTCGCCGGAAGTCATTGCAAAATCTTGTGGTGCCATCAGGTTTGGGCACCAGCACGATCGGGCTGGACCACTGACTGTGGGATTCTTCGATGATCCCCAACGCCAGCATTTTTTTTACTTCTGCTTTTATTTCCTCCCTTTTTGCCGCTGGCACCCGATAGGGCCTCATTGTTACTCTGGCCCCAGGGTTCGTGACGATGTTGTGATATGTCTCGGTTGTTCGACCCGGTTTTGTCGAGAACACATCTTGGTTCCGGAAGATCATCTCAGACACCTCATTCTTCTGGTCTGGTGTTAAATCGGGAGACACTCTCACCTGTTTGGAAGGCTTGTTTTCCTGGGTTAGGTCTTTTTGGACCGTTGTGCATGCCTCTTGTGCATGCCAGGGTTTCAGAAGCTTAACGTGATAAATCTGTTCTTGTTTTCTGCGTCCTGGCTGCCGCACCTTGTAGGTTACTTCCCCCACGGGTTCAATCACCTCATAGGGCCCCTGCCATTGGGCCAGAAGCTTGCTTTCTGCCGTGGGTACCAACACCATAACCCGATCCCCTGGTTGGAACTGTTGCACTTTTGCCTGGCGATTGTAATGGGTTCGCTGGGCCTCCTGTGCCTTCTCCAAATGTTCCCGTACAATAGGGGTAACCCGGGCTATCCGGTCTCGCATCTGCATTACATGCTCTATTATATTTCTCCCCTCATTGGGTTCCTCTTCCCAGATCTCTTTGGCGATATCTAGTATGCCACGGGGGTGATGCCCGTATAATAACTCGAAGGGGGAAAAGCCAGTTGAGGCCTGAGGTACCTCCCAGATAGCGAACATAAGGTAGGGTAGTAGGGTGTCCCAATCCTTCCCATCCCGACTTACCACCTTCCTTATCATAGCCTTGAGGGTTCGGTTAAACCTTTCTACCAACCCATTAATCTGTGGATGGTAGACCGAAGTTCTCAGGGTATGTATATGGAGCAGCGTACAGAGGTCCTTCATTAGCTTCGACATAAATGGGGTTCCTTGGTCGGTTAATATCTCCTTCGGTAGCCCCATTCGGGCAAAGATCCCCACCAGCTCTTTGGCTATAGTTTTAGAGGCCGTGTTCCGCAGGGGGATGGCTTCTGGGTAGCGAGTAGCATAGTCCAAAACAACAAGTATATATTGGTGGCCCCGAGCCGTCTTCTCCAGGGGTCCCACTAGGTCCATGGCTATTCGCTCGAAGGGGACCTCTATGATGGGAAGGGGTACTAAAGGTGCCCTCAAGTGGGGACGGGGACTGTGCAGCTGACACTCCGGGCAGGAGGCACAGTACCTCTGCACTTCTTCATGTACTCCGGGCCAGAAGAACCATCGTAGGACTCGTGCCAGGGTCTTCTCTACCCCCAAATGCCCCCCAAAAAGATGACTCTGAGCAAGACTTAATACAGCGTTCTGGTGTTTTTGAGGTACTAGGATCTGCTGTACCTTCTGCCCCTGTACTGGTGCAACCCGGTATAAGAGATCCTTCTTCATTATGAAGTAGGGTCCTGGTCCCTGGGTTTTCCCTTCCACGGGGACCCCATCTATTTCAGTCACCTCCTTCCTAATGTTGTCATACCTTGGGTCTTCTGCCTGGTCCCGTCCAAAATTTCCTCTCCCGGGGCTAATCTGCCCAAGATCTAGGGGCCCAGTCTCTGTTGCCTCTACTGGTTCAGAAGCATTAGGGTGGGGGTCAGACTCAGGTGCTTCTCCCTCCTTGTCAGCTGTGCGGGTCCGCCTACCTACAAGAGCGACCCTCTGGCTTTGGGTCAGTATTTGGGTTCCCAAGACCTTAGCTGCCCTCCTTTCCCTTTTTGTCTTTCTACCCTGTCTGGGAGTGGAGAACAAATCTGGGGATATTTCAGAGAAGATTGGGGGTTGACAATCTGCTGTGGATGCCTCACCAATTTTTGGGTCCCCATCTTTCTCCAATCCCCCTACTGGGAGAAGGTTTCCAAACCCTGGGAAGTCCCTCACTATGAGCACCGGGTATGGGAGTTTAGGGACTACACCTGCTGCTACCTCAGTAGTGTTCCCTTGGATCTCGATTTTTACTGGGATGGTGGGGTAGTAGCTAACTGTCCCATGGACACATGTTATCCCCGTACGTTTAGCCTGTAGCAACTGACTACGCTTCACGAGCTTCCCTGAGATAAGCATGATAGCACTCCCCGAATCAACCAGTGCCGTGGTCCCTACCCCATTTAGTTTCACTGGTCTGGTATACATATGTGGGGTTAGTGAGACCCCCACAAGGTGGATTAGGGAGCATGGATCTGCCCAGTTCCCCAGGTTTCACTGCATAGGCTCCTCAGCATTGGGACACTGCTATGTGCAGCTATGTGTCCCCACTCCCCGCAGGCATAACATCTGTATGGAGCCCTAGGCGTTCCCCGGTCTCTTGGTTTGGGCAGTCTAACATCACGATCCTCTTCTCCCTCAGTGCTCCGACTCTTTGTGGCCTCTGATGGGCCTTCAGCCTCTCTCTTTTTCCACCTGGGCCCTCCTGGTGGCCCAATCACCCGAACTTTAGGGCTTGGTGCTGCTAGTTTAACCCGGGGTGCCTCTTCCTTAACTGGTCGGGTCAGCTCCCTCGCTGTCCTTCACCTCTCTACCAGGGCGACAACCTCGTCATAGGTAGAGGGTTTGTTCTGGCTTACCCAGGCACGAAGGTCTGGTGGTAGTCCCCTCATGTATCGGTCGATGACCAGAACCGCTAGTATCTCTTCCGGACTCCGGGACTCTGTTTGCAACCACTTTCGTGCGAGATGGATGAGGTCATACAATTGGGACCGCGGGGTTTTGTCTTCCTGGTACCTCCAACCGTGATACTGCTGGGCCCGCACTGCTGTCATTACCCCAGATCTGGCCAGGATCTCTGCTTTCAGCTGGGGGTAGTCTGCCGCAGCCTCTTCAGGGAGATCATGGTAGGCCTTCTGGGCCTCCCCACACAGGAATGGGGCAAGGATGCCAGACCACTGATCTCGAGGCCAGGCCTCCCGTAGGGCTGTCCTCTCAAAGGCCAGAAGGTATGCCTCTACATCATCCTCCCGTGTCATTTTCTGCAGCCAATGGCTGGCCCGTATGAGCCGTGTCCCATCATGGCCGCGATTCAGCTCTGTAAGCGACTTTACCTGGTTTACCAGTTCCCGCAACATAGCTCGGTCTTGAGCAGCCTGGTCCATCAGCAGGCAATTAGTCTCTTGCTGCAGCCGCACTGCCTCCTTTTGGGTGGCTGCCTGGACACGGGTAACCTCCTCCTGGGCCGCCGTAGCTTGTATCAGTGCCCGCACTACATCATCCTTGGTGGTGAAAAAAAATAAACCCTCTCCCTTTTGTTGTTGTTGTTTTTTTTTAAATCACCCTCCTTCTTCTGCCGCGCTGTGCACCCGAAGATCCCACATCTGACACCAGTGTGACAAAGTTCCTCCTCTATCTTGGTGGGTCCTGCGCTTATTGGTGGATTTTCTTGCCTCAGAGATTCACCATGTGGGTTGGGGAACAGCCCAGAGACCTTCCCCTCTGGAAGAACCCACAGTCCAGGTCAATTGGGAGGTTTGGGGGGAACCCGGGCCCGCCCTCTACTCCGGGTTCCAGCCCAGGGCCCTGTGGACTGTAGCTGTCTATAGTGCCTCCTGTAACAGCTGCATGACAGCTATAACTCCCTGGGCTACTTCCCCATGGCCTCCTCCAAACACCTTCCTTATTCTCACCACAGGACCTTCCTCCTGGTGTCTGATAACGCTTGTGCTCCTCAGTCCTCCAGCAGCACACCCTCTCACTCTCAGCTCCTTGCACCTCTTGCTCCCAGCTCCTCACACTCTCGCACTACAAAGTGATGTGAGCTCCTTTTAAAAGCCAGGTGCCCTGATTAGCCTGCCTTAATTGATTCTAGCAGCTTTTTCTTAATTGGCTCCAGGTGTCCTAATTAGCCTGCCTGCCTTAACTGGTTCTAGCAGGTTCCTGATTACCCTAGTGCAGCCCCTTCTCTGGTCACTCATGGAACAGAAAACTACTCATCCAGTGACCAGTATATTTGCCCTCTACCAGACTCCTGTACCCCACTGGTCTGGGTCTGTCACAACATACAAAATGATGGGGTCTAAATTAGCTGTTATTGCTCATGAAAGAGAGCTTGGAATCATCATGGATAGTTCTCTGAAAGCATCTGCTCAATGTGCAGCAGTAGTCAAAAAAGCTAACAGAATGTTAGGAACCATTAGGAAAGGGATAGATAATCAGACAGAAAATATCTTTATGCCACTGTATAAATCTACGCTACTCCCACACCTTGAATGCTGAGTGCAATTCTGGTCACCCCATATCAAAAAAGATATATTAGAATTAGGAAAAGTACAGAGAAGGGCAACAAAAATGATTAAGGATATGGAACAGTTTCCGTATGAGGAGAGATTAAAAAGACTGGGACTGTTCAGCTTGGAAAAGAGACGAATAAGGGGGGATATGACAGAAGTCTATAAAATCATGACTGGTGTGGAGAAAGTGAATAAGGAAGTGTTATTGACCCCTTCACATAACACAAGAACCAGGGGTCACCCAATGAAATTAATGGGCAGCAGGTTTAAAACAAATGAAAGGAAGTATTTCTTCACACAACGCACAGTCAACTCCTAGCCAGGGAATGTTGTGAAAGCCAAATCTATAATGGGGTTAAAAAAAATTAGATAAATTCATGGAGAATAGATCCGTCAATGGCCATGAGCCAAGATGGTCAGAGACACAACCCCATGCTCTGGGTGTCCTTCAAGTTCTATCTGCCAGAAGCTGGGAGTGGACGGCAGGGATGGATTACTTGGTAAATTGCTCTGTTCTGTTCACTCCTTCTGAAGCACGTGGCATAGGATACCGTGTTAAACAGACCATTGCTCTGACCCAATATGGCCGTTCTTATGATCTTTACGTTCTTACCCCTAGTCCCTCCAAACATTTACTCCATGAAATCCTGTTGCCAAAGGCTGCCCTGGGAGATTGGCTCCCAGCTGCCATGGATTTCCAGTGGGATGACGTGTATCTCTGTAGAGGTGAGGAAAGAAGGGCTGTTGGGACAGACTGGTCATAGCACACGCCACCCCTCCGCTAGTTTGGGCCAGGATGTTCCACATGCACTGCAGGCTGTTGTACTTTTTGTGGTGCTGCCATGCCCAGTGTCTGTAGCTGCTAGGGTGACCAGACGTCCCGATTTTATCGGGACTGTCCCGATACTTCCTTGTTTGTCCTGACACTGGACAAACAAGAAAATGCTCCGGAGCCAGGAAGTGCTCGCACCCCCCTCCCCGACTCCGCCCCCTCCTACCCCCATTGGCGCCCTCCCCGAATCCCCGCCTCTTCCCCAGGCTCACCATTCCTCCTTCCTCCACAAGCTCTGGAGGGAGGCTCCGAAGACGCAGGGGAAGCGCGGTGCCAGGGTGAGTGAGAGTCCGGCCTGGCCCCAGTGCAGGCAGGACTCAGTCGGGCGGTAGGGAGAGTAAGGGGGTGGCCCGCGGGGCCAGGCGGTGGCTGTTCTCCCCCCCTGGGCAGCGGGACTCGGGAGCAGCTGCTGCTGCAGCTCCCACTGCCGCGGGGGGAGGAAGCGGCCGATGGCCAAGCTCGGCGGCTGCGGCTCTGGCGCCCGGGCCCGAACCCCCCGAGCCCGGGCCTGCTGCGGGGACCCAGCAGCGCGCACGCTGTGCCCAGCCCCTGGCCAGTCGCGTCTGGGCTGCTGCCCAGCTGGTGCAATCCCGCGGCGGCCCTGGGGCGGAGGCATCGGCAGCCCAGGCCCGTTCGTTCCCTTGCGGGACCCGAGTGGGACAGGGGGCCTGGGGCCTGCACATAGAGAAGTGCTCTTGTTTGGCCCTGTGTCTGCCTGACAGAAGGGCAGAAACCACTACTGGTTGGATTGGTCACCTATAAAACCTACTCACTGCTCACATGTCAGAGCTGGGGTTTCTGGAGGAGGGTGAAGGTACAAGTGACCTTTGTCCATGGGTCCTCCGCATGCATCATGTCCACGCAGCAGATAGCTCCATTTCCCTAGAACAAGATGGAGGTGCTCTGGTCTGATATGCTGCTCCAGAAGTGTATTGGGGTGTACGGGAGTGTCTAGGGGAGAATTCCCCAGCACCGGAGCAGCAAAGGGCTGATATCTGCGGGTGTGCCGGGGGTGGGCTTGGGGTGGTAGAGGTTACGTCGGGGCAGGAGGGAGTGTGCCCATAATGCTGAGTGCTATAGGGGACTCTGGGCTGTACTGCAGCCCATATTCAATTTTGGGCAGGCTGCTGTAAATTAGAAGCCTCCCCGGCTCTACGCTAATTTATGCTACGGCCTCTTTTGGCTCCTGTAGCAGCTCAGATTCCTAGAGCACAAAGATAGCATAACTCCTGTCTGTACTGCGCCTCTCAGTCCATACAGCAAATAATCTAGCCCACTGCCCATCCATATACAGCCCCCAATCACTGTCCTGTTTTGTCCCCACTGGGCCTCTCAGCATTACTGCTTTCCAAGCATCTCCTTCCCACTCTCCGTGGTGCTAAATTACATTTCCCCAGATGGATTAGTTTGCATTTATTCAGGATGAATCTCATTTGGCTATTTCCTTCCTATAGCTGACCTCTCTCTGTCCCATTATATTATCTCTTAGCTCTCTGTCCTCATTGGTGTGTGCAGCACCTTCCCATTTAGTAGCCTCTGTAAATTCAATTAACATGCTCTTTACCCTCCCTCTAACAGATCAAATGGAGATGTTAAAGGAGCCTGGCACAGATCTGTACACTAACCCACTAATGATAATAAAATACTTTGCACTTATACTATATGTTTTCCACTGGAAGATTTCAGGGCACTCTGCAAAGCTGGGTAAGTATCATTATCAAAATTCTCTGTGAAAGGGAAGGGAGACCTGGCCTCGAGGCAGACTGCCTGGCAGGCTCTGGCAGTGTGCCCCCCTTTTCCTTCAGTCAGCACCTTGATCAGTGGCTTTCCATGTGTATGTATGGTATGTATGTGTGTGTGTGCAGTGTGCATGTGTGCGGTGTGCGTATGTCCATGTGCGGTGTGCATGTGTGCGGTGTGCATCTACAGTGTGCGTGTGTGTATGGTGTGTGTGTGCAGTGTGTGTGTGTGTGTGTGCATGGGGGGGGTGTGTGTGTGCATGGGGTGTGTGTGTGTGTGTTGAGCAGGAATTCGCACACCTGCCAGCATCCTCAAAGCAAACAGAAGTAGACATGCGCTTGAATTTATATTTGAATAAATGTAAATAATTTACATACATATGAATAAATTTACGTGGCATTATGCTGATGAAAGGGGAAGCTCCATCCCAGGGGGACAGGGGGTTGGATGCCCATGTGATGGGGATTTCTCTGGGCCCAGCCAGCAGGGCAGGAGCCTGCAGGACTGGGGAGGTGGAGTGCCTTAGTGTTGGGAGGCTGTGAGTGTGTGTGCCTGTCCCTTACTGTTAGGGTGACCAGATGTCCCGTTTTTAAAGGGACAGTCCTGTTTTGGGGGACTTTTTCTTATATAGGCGCCTATTACCTCCAACCCCCTGTCCCGTTTTTTCACAGTTGCTATCTGGTCACCCAACTTACTGTGGGTGTATCGTTATGTGGGTGTGGAAGACCAGAGCAGCTGACACATCAGTTGATCCCTGCTGCTCGCTGTGCCTCACTACACCAATGACTTGTTTCCTGCCTGTGCGGCGCTGATGCTCTCTGTATCTTTCAGAGCATTTGGCTGTGCTCAGGCTGCAGTTTTTCCACTTACTAGTCGACCTGGATGAGTCATGAGCTCTGGGCTGCCCGCTCTGCCCCGTGATGAGTGTACTGTATTGATCTACGCACTGCGAGGGGCAGCATGCCCGTCCTCCCACCCTCCAGCCGAGTGAGATTGAACAGCTCTAACATCCCACTCCCCCTTGCCAGTTCCCGCTCCTGACTCCTGTGTGCATGGCCTCTCCTGGGGTCTTTATCCACCCTGCCTCTCTGAGGCAGAACAGGAGCTGTCCCAGAGCAGGTGGTGCAGCTGGAAGCCTGGTGGGTGGGCTGGTTCCAAGAGGGACTGGCCATGGGACACAGGGCAGAGGAAAAGGCAGAAGGAGGTGACTTCCTCTCTTCTCACCTCCCAGCCTGGCACTGGGTTGGACAAAAATGTGACCCCAGCGAGGGAACAGCTGAGGTTTGGGGACCTTTACATCTTTCACTCCCAGGCCTCTGCTCTCTGGGCTGGGGGATGAATAGAGACCTGGAGCAGACTGGGCTCTACCAGCCTCTCTAAGGCCTGCCGGAGCCAGACAGGGTCATTCAGTGGATGGAGCCAGCAGGAGTGTGTTGCACATTGCAGGGGTCACTGGTGGGGCTGGGTGCAGTGGGGAATCCCCCAAGCTCCCTCAGAAAAGGTAAGAGCAGGTATAATAGGAAGCACAGACAGCAGCGTTAACCAGCACTCGCCCAGCGATTGACATTCTGGGGTCTCTGCCCAGGCCGTGCCATCGCTAGGGTGGATTCAGCAGTGCAGGGCTGGCTGTGGCCACACTTCCTCTTTCTGTAGAACTTGTTCAAACCCTCCCACTCCAGCTTCACCCACAAGCTGCCACCACCTGGCCTTTGCTCTTCCCTGCAGTTCTTAGGGTGCGATAGCAATCGGCCTGCTGCTCTGAGAGAATCATAGAATCATAGAATATCAGGGTTGGAAGGGACCTCAGGAGGTCATCTAGTCCAACACCCTGCTCAAAGCAGGACCAATCCCAACTAAATCATCCCAGCCAGGGCTTTGTCGAGCCTGACCTTAAAAACCTCTGAGGAAGGACATTCCACCACCTCCCTAGGTAACCCATTCCAGTGCTTCACCACCCTTCTAGTGAAAAAGTTTTTCCTAATATCCAACCTAAACCTCCCCCACTGCAACTTGAGACCATTACTCCTTGTTCTGTCATCTGGTACCACTGAGAACAGTCTAGATCCTTCCTCTTTTGAACCCACTTTCAGGTAGTTGAAAGCAGCTATCAAATCCCCCCTCATTCTTCTCTTCTGCAGACTAAACAATCCCAGTTCTCTCAGCCTCTCCTCATAAATCATGTGCTCCAGACCCCTAATCATTTTTGTTGCCCTCCGCTGGACTCTTTCCAATTTTTCCACATCCTTCTTGTAGTGTGGGGCCCAAACTGGACACAGTACTCCAGATGAGGCCTCACCAATGTTGAATAGAGGGGAATGATCACGTCTCTCGATCTGCTGGCAATGCCCCTACTTATACAGCCCAAAATGCCATTAGCCTTCTTGGCAACAAGGGCACACTGACAACTCATATAAAGCTTCTCGTCCACTGTAACCCCTAGGTCCTTTTCTGCAGAACTGCTGCCTAGCCACTCGGTCCCTAGTCTGTAGCAGTGCATGGGATTCTTCCATCCTAAGTGCAGGACTCTGCACTTGTCCTTGTTGAACCTCATCAGGTTACTTTTGGCCTAATCCTCTAATTTGTCTAGGTCCCTCTGCATCCTATCCCTACCCTCCAGTGTATCTACCACTCCTCCCAGTTTAGTGTCATCTGCAAACTTGCTGAGGGTGCAGTCCACCCCATCCTCCAGATCATTAATGAAGATATTGAACAAAACCGGCCCCAGGACCTTGGGGTACTCCGCTTGATACCGGCTGCCAACTAGACATGGAGCCATTGATCACTACCCGTTGAGCCCGACGATCTAGCCAGCTTTCTATCCACCTTATAGTCCATTCATCCAGCCCATACTTCTTTAATTTGCCGGCAAGAATACTGTGGGAGACCGTATCAAAAGCTTTGTTAAAGTCAAGGAATAACACATCCACTGCTTTCCCCTCATCCACAGAGCCAGTTATCTCATCATAGAAGGCAATTAGGTTAGTCAGGCATGACTTGCCCTTGGTGAATCCATGCTGACTGTTCCTGATCACTTTCCTCTCCTCTAAGTGCTTCAGAATTGATTCCTTGAGGACCTGCTCCATGATTTTTTCAGGGACTGAGGTGAGGCTGACTGGCCTGTAGTTCCCGGATCCTCCGTCTTTCCTTTTTTAAAGATGGGCACTACATTAGTCTTTTTCCAGTCATCCGGGACCTCCCCCAATCACCATAAGTTTTCAAAGATAATGGCCAATGGCTCTGCAATCACATCCGCCAACTCCTTTAGCACCCTCGGATGCACGGTATTGAAGTCTCCCATGAGAACCAGGGCCTGTGATGTAGTAACTTCTGTTAGTTGCCGGAAGAAAGCCTCATCCACCTCATCCCCCTGATCTGGTGGACTCCCACCACGACATCACCCTTGTTGCTCACACTTCTAAACTTAATCCAGAGACTCTCAGCAACTCCCTCACCTTTTTTGCCCTGCCTATCCTTCCTGAACAGTTTATATCCATCCATGACAGTCAGGGCTGGCTCTAGGTTTTTTGCCGCCCCAAGCAAAAAAAAATTTGGCCACCCTCCCCTTTTTACACATTTGCACTTTGCAATTTTGTTTTGTTTTGTTTTTTTGTTTTGTTTATGACTGTTTGAAATTTTAAAAAAATGAAAACAGAAAATTTGTAGTTAGTGAAATAAAACAATTTCCTACTAGTGTATTCATTTACTCACTGGGCCGACCATGGAGTGAGCTGGGCTGTGTCTCCCTGGGCAGAGCTAGGGCTGCCCCTGCGCTGGAGGCGTTGGCATAGGCAGGACGTCAGTGCCAACCCCAGGGCTCATGTGGTCTGTGCAGGTAGGACCAAGTCATGCTGCTGGCGGGCTACCCAGCCTGGGTGTCACTGCCGAGTAGCCAGAGGGGCCTGGAGCTGCTTGGGGGACACCGAACAGCTCTGCCTCCTGTCTCTCCTTCCCCACGAGCATGCCCGGGGGCTTGGCGCTGCCCTCCAGAGCTGGGCGTCGCAGCCCCGTGCTGGCAGGAGCAAGCAGCGGGCGTTGGAGGGGTGGGGGAAGGGGCTGCATGGTCTCTCCAGCCAGGGCACAATCACCTCTGCTCCCCTGGTGCCAATCCCAGTCTGAAATGGCTGTAGCAGCCCTGCCCACGGTCCCATGTCTTGCTATGTAGCGTGGGGAGGGGAGGAGGCTCTGAGAGCAGGGCTGTGGCCCGGCTCCCACACTGGCCTAGGACCCCTGTGGCTGGAGGGGCAGCAGACCCCCAGGAAGCCCGGCTTGGGGCAGCCTCAGCAAGACCCCAGAGTCCCGGGCGGTCACCCCGTGGCATGGCCGGGGACAGAGCCAGCCGGGTGGGGGGCACCGCCTATTGCTCTCACGTGGAGCGAGCTGGGCAGCTGAGGGGTTTGGCTGCCGGGGTCCGGGGCAGAGCAGCCGGCAGTAGTATAAGGGCCCTACTGCCAATCAAACCCTAACCCCGCCCCTTGACCCCCTAAGCCCCGCCCCTTGACCACTTGGTCCCTCCCACCTGTCACCGGAAGACCCGCCCCATGGGGTATTACTTCCGGGGTCAATGTGCCACCTGACCGGAAGTAAGGTGTGTCATGTGACCCCTCTAAGAACTTCTCCCACCACCATCTACCAATCAGGAGGGGTTTCATCCCGAAAGGACCACCCCGAGAGGAGATTTTGACCAATCAGGGTGACTTCCGGGTTGGGGTGACCCCTCCGGAAGTGAGTCATGTGACCCCACTAAGAACTCCTCCCAAGGCCCTCTGCCAATCAGAGTGCAGCACCATTACCCCATAAGTCCCAGCGCCAGACAGAGGAGGCGGCCATCTCTTACCAAGGACACGTGTTTTCAAAATCGCGGAAAGGCTGCTGAGAGGAAACATGGACTCCTTCACCACCCCCGTGAGAACTTCAGACTTTGTTTTAGCCCTGAGGGTCTTTGACCATCTGCGGAGAAAGCGCTACATCAGTGACAGTTCCGAGGAGGAGGAGGGAGCGACTGAGGGGAGCCCTTTGGCCCAGCCGTTGCTGGATACGCCGGAACCTGACCCCGAAACCCTCATGAGACACCCCGATGAGCATGGCGGTCTCTCTTTGTCCACCCCCTCAGAGGTGGAAGGCGATCGTGGCTCGGGGGAATCACCGGCGGACAAGGCGAATGGAAAAGACGGCGCTCAGGTAAATGAATGATTAAGAAGCGGCGGTTGAGGATGGGTGGTTAATGGGTTAGGAACCGGGGGCTGTGTAAATTAAAAAACAAGCAGTGGGGGTGCTTACACGGTTTCTTTTCTGAAAATTTCTCAACAGCTTGAGAATGCCTTTCTAGAGGACCCAGAGGCCCTGGACAGCGTTGCATCAAGCAGCGAAGATGAACTGGGTCCACCATGTTTTTGCTCAACGCCGATAGAAGTTATTGAAGAGGACTCTGAGGATGATGGCTATGAGGAGTTTAGGTGCGGCTTGGCACAGAACTAACTGAGCCAGTGCCACGTCGTGAGCATAAAAAAGTCATGCGGACTATTGTACGCGTTGCTGTTTATGCTATCCTTAAACACTGCCTTAGGGAAAAGCTTTTTGAAGATTGTGAGGGCTGTGTCATAGATGCACCAGGCCAAAGGCACCATGACTGTGTGACCTGGACTTCAGTGGATATAAACTGCAAGCTCCGGGGCCTGTGTGCTGAGCTGTGTTTGGAAAGCTTATTAAACACTATTATCGCCATAGGTTATGGTATGCAATGTCTGTGCCTAACCAAAGAACATTTAGTGCAAGGGGTGACCTTGATAAATGCTGTGCAATTCAGTGCAGACCCTGACCGTGTTCTAAAGAAAATGACCAAACTGGAAGATGCCTGCTTACAGCGTTATATTGACCGTCTAGTCCGCACAAAGAGTTACAGAACCCTGCTTAAGAAAAAGACTATTTGTAAGAAATCTAAAAGGATTAAGTTAGAGAATGATGAGGGGACAAACATGCGATATAAAACTTGGTAGCTGTAAAAAAAATTTTAAAAGGGGGGTTTGTGACTATCTGTGTTTTGTTCGAAGGCCTTTGGCCCTTAAGTGAGCTAAAAAGTTTTAATGAAGCAGTTTGTTTTGTTTTCAAGGAGCTGTATGTTTTTTAAAATAAAAAAATTAATTGTTTGTGAGAATTAGCTCTTGTGTTTTTGTGTGTGTATAGCAAAAAGCTGAAATGTATGTTGTGGGAGGGGGGAAAAAATCCTAAAAATGTGCTTACAATAAAACAAACAAGGCTAGTTCAGACAATAGAGTTAATATGGAGATATACCTATCTTATAGAGCTGCCTTTACTAGCAGGACCAAATATTGATTTTGCCCCAGATCCCTAAGTGGCCCTCTCAAGGCTTGAACTCATAACCCTGGGTTTAGCAGGCTAATGCTTAAACCACTAAGCTATCCTTAGTCTGTTGAACTAAATGGGTTTAACCACACACACACCCCTCACTGAATAGCCAGGGTGACTGCAATTACTTACCCTTGTTGCTATAGGGTTACATTTGATGGGTGTGCACCCATAGTAAGGGGTGGGTGGGGGTGGATGGTGAGTTCTGCTTAATATGAAATGAAATTAAACCTCAGGAATTCACAGATGCTATTGGACAGTTTAAATATAACCCCTGGGGTTGGTAGAGCACTATTGGACAGTTTAAAGGACCCAGGAGTTGGTGGAACGCTATTGGACAGTTTAAATATGGCCCAGGAGTTGGTTGAATGCTATGGGTCATTCTTTCTAGGCAACAATCCCACCCCCAAACTTTAAGCATGAAAGAAACATGTTTTAAAAAACAACCAAGCCCCAAAACATTCATTGATATCTGCAAAGGGCCCGCACTTGGAAATGGGTACTGTTTAATACTGTTAGAAAGCCACAAATGTATTTTAACTTAAAGGGGAAAAAAATGTGCAGACAAAATGGTTTCACTACCCCAGATCACAAAAGGGAATGCTATGGGAGGGGTGATTAAATTAAACTGTTAGCAACTGTGTTGAAGTCTGTTTGAAACAATGGGGCTAAGATGGTATAAAAACCTCAGGTATGCTGGAGCTTGTCCTTTTCAACAGAAAACTTTCTTGGATAGCTGCTGGACTGCAAAAAGAGGTAAGACTTGCTGTCTTTAACTCTGAAACTATATATTATATAATGCCACTCTTTGCCCATGCGGTCTTAGTAAATAATGGTGCCTATGTTTATTGCAGTGTGATTTGTTTAGCATGGAACCAGTAACTTTAAACTGCATTTCACCACCAGGCCAAGGTAAAAACCATTTTAACTATAGCTGTGCTTAATACTTTTTTTTTTTTTTTTTTTTAATTCAACAGTATTACACAGGCTGCATAGGGATTTGGTGGTAATACTAACTAACATTTTTGCTTGTTCTTGAACCTGAAAGCCTAAACACACATGAGGGGGAACAGAACAACCATGTGCCTGCAACACTTTATCCCATAGTGAAAGGTAACTTTATTTTTTTATTTTTTTTGCAACTGGCTTTTAAATGCATGTGGGTTTTTGAAAAGTATATGGCTGCAAACTTGGTTTGGTGTGTTTTATAAAGCTGCTGGTGTGTGTGTGTGTGTGTGTTAGAGAGAGAGAGGGGGGGGGCTTTGCAAGACATAGGTGTTTTTTTTGTTTTTGTTTTTTGTTAAGTACTTGGTTTGTTTCAAACTAACAGGGTTTTTTACTGTGCATAATGTGATGGGTTTTTTAAAATGGGGTTTGAGGCACTTGGGGAGAGGGAATGCTACTAACTAAACCAAAGGCACATGGCTGGGGGACAGAACAACCATGTGGCTTTTAAATGCATGTGGGGTTTTTGAAAAGTATTTGGTTGCAAACTCTGGGTTTTAAACTAGTGGTATGTGTGTTTCAAACTAACAAAGGTTTCTGTGCAAAATGGATTTTAAAAGCAGTTTTGGTTTTTATTCTGCAAAATGAGATGTATTTAAAAACCTGTGTTTGTTGTACAGCCTGAAATGGATTATTTTGTTGTAAAGCTATGACTTTTTAAATAGAAAAACACGCTAATGAAGTAAGTGTGTGTGTAATATGTATATGTATGTTTACAAGACGGTTTCATGTGTTTTATTATGTTGTTGTTGTTTGCTCCACAGTACAGTCAAAATATGAGAGATCCTTAGACCAGAGGGAAAACAAGCTGAAAAGAAAAAGGAAAGACAGATGAAAAGGAAAATTCACCAGCATCAGTGACTGATAGATGGATGAAGCCTTGTAAATATATTTTGCTTATTGGTTTGGTTGTTCTATGAGGTTTTGTATTTTAAGTAAATACATAGGTGTGGGTGAGAGAGATGGTAAAGTTCAGTTTTTGTAAAATGTTGTTGTTGTTGTTTTTTTTCCCCCCCTCATAGGCCTGGGCAACTTTTCTGACAATGCTGTAGTCAGAGCTACAAGGACATCTCCTCCAGAACTGCCAATGAACCAGGAATCTGCTTTGAGACCTTTAACAACGCAAAACAGCACAAGAGTGCAGCTGAAGCATCCGGGTGGTCCAAACCTCATATACGTCAAACCCAAGGACAAAACAAAAGACTCATGGTGGCATGGTTGTTTTTTACCAAACTCCAGTTCCTCAGTGGCCACCACCACACCAAGCCCTGAGGAAACTGAGCGAAAATGCCCACATTCACAAACCCGGAGCATGCGCTCTAGGGGTTGTGAATAAAAAAACAAGAACTGACAAACCATTCTCCCAAAACCATAAGCTCGTCACAGCTCCCCCATATTCTAGTATTTGGGAAGGGTTTGAGGCTTCCCTCAGAAAAGTGATGGAGGCTGTATCCTCGGGTAGTCTAAAAGAACGGGATTCTAGAAAGAAATGGGAAAAATATGATGCTTTGTTCAGAACCATGCTGAAAAACATAAGGGCTGGAAAGGGTGGCTCTGAGCAGGCATGACTAGTCATGAAAAGGGGCCTGAGTAAAAGGGGCACCCTCCAGGATACACATCAGCTCATGTGTAAACAAAAGGGGGGGACAGTGCTTGGGGGGATAAACAGATGGCTGCCAAAAAGTTCCAGGCCCGGGTTGTTGTAAAAATTTTTAAAAGGGCTAAAGAGGTAATGAGGAGAGAGGGGAAAAAAAAGAGATGCCCCCTACTGGAGGCTCTCAAACTGGCTTGTCTGAAAATGGGGAGGCGGAATCAGACTCTGGTTTAGCAAATTCCCAGAGGGCTCTCTAGACGGGTTCCGTTCTACTCCCAATGACCCTCATGGAGGCGCCTCAGAGTCTGACTCTCCAATAGCATCTGATTTAGAAGATGCTGCTAATGATCCCATAGAGGAACCCCCAAGTAACCCCAAAAATGCCGAGGTGTATATGGAGAGAGTGAGAAGTTGGCAACGTGAATTATCCAGATTTGGGGGGTCGGTGTATTGTGAGGAATTTCGTTTTGTCAATCTTGAGCAAATAAATTCAGCTCAGCAGGTTATTGAAGCCATACACCGGGGAATACAGTTAGTGCTCGATGATATTAATGGTAGGGTAGGCCCTGATGATTATGTTAAATTACGGCTCTCTAAACGTAACCGAACTAACTCTTTGTTTTCGGTCAAAAGGGATGAGCTGTCTGCTGAGGATTTCTTAAATCAGACCTCAAAACTGCTACAGAACAATAGAGAGTTGCATGTCGATGGGACATTGCGCCTCGTGACAGTTGTAAAAAACAGGGGTGGGGGCGCTCGTAGAGTTTTAAATTCTATCCTTAATAGTCAAATTATTCATAAAAAGAGACCGTGTTTAGTAGACCTGACTTACACCGGTACCAATTTGAGTTTTGCGGGTGGGCTCTTGGCCGTCATGTCCGATCGTAAACCTACGGACGCGGAATTGTTAGCGGAGGCGAGAAAGTTACATGAGAAACTGGGGTGGTCAGATCAAAAAAAGGTTATGCTCAGTGATGTAGCAAAGTTTGAACAGCATTTAGGAGTTAACATACAGGTGGTGCTGTATATGGCGAAAGGCAGCTGGGGCTTTTTTAAAACGGGGGGCACAGTGTACCCCAAGACTTATTTTATCCTGTTGCACGATGAGCATTACTATGGGGTTTTGGATGTAAAAAAGTTGTTCGGAGCGAAAAATTATTGTGAGTTTTGCCACACGGTGTACAGCCACGACCACTCTTGCAGGTATCATTGCCACCTCTGCTTGAGCGTAACGTGCTCAGACAGCGTAGGCATGCAGCAGCGGTGTCCTAGCTGTAGACTGTATTGTCGGTCCAAAGAGTGTTTAGACAGACATTGTCAAGGCTGTATCCCCACTTTGAACGTTAGGGTACAAATGTAGGGGCCTGCATGAAAACTGCTAAGCTTAGCTACCAGCTTAGCTCTGGTCCGCTGCCACCATCTTAAGAATTCCCTCCCTGGGAAGCCTTGAGAAACCTTTCACCAATTCCCTGGTGAATACAGATCCAAACCCCCTTTGGATCTTAAAACAAGGAGAAATCAATCAGGTTCTTAAAAAGAAGGCTTTTAATTAAAGCAAAAGGTAAAAATCATCTCTGCAAAATCAGTATGGAAAATAACTTTACAGGGTAATCAAACTTAAAGAGCTCAGAGGAATCCCCTCTGTCTTAGGTTCAAAGTATAGCAAACAAGATAAGCACTCTGGTAAAAGGTACATTTACAAGTTGAGAAAACAAAGTAAATCTAAGACGCCTTGCCTGGCTTTTACTTACAATTTTGAAATAAGAGAGACTTGTTTAGAAAGATGGGGAGAACCTGGATTGATGTCTGGTCCCTCTCAGTCCCAAGAGCGAACAACCCCTTAAACAAAGGACACACACAAAAGCCTTTTCCCCCCCCCCAAGATTTGAAAGTATCTTGCCCCCTTATTGGTCCTTGGGGTCAGGTGTCAGCCAGGTTACCCGAGCTTCTTAACCCTTTACAGGTAAAAGGATTTTGGAGTCTCTGACCAGGAGGGATTTTAGTACTGTACACAGAGAGCTGTTACCCTTCCCTTTATAGTTATGACACGCCCCCCAAATCACAGATAGTGTTGGACGTTTGGTTCCACACTGGCTGTGATTTCTTTCCTGGAGCTCTAGGAGAAAACAGAGTTAATAAGACACACGTACCTTTAGACATACTACTGATTATATAAAAACTAACAATATGTTTCATTCCAAAAACAATTGTTAACCAGTTAACTCTGGGAAACTTTCCCGGGAGAGTGCATCAGCCACTTTGTTAGAAGCTCCCGAAATGTGTTGTATTTCAAAATCAAAATCTTGGAGAGCTAAACTCCACCGAAGAAGTTTTTTGTTATTCCCCTTGGCGGTATGAAGCCACTGTAGCGCAGCATGGTCTGTTTGTAGTTGGAAACGTCGTCCCCAAACATATGGGCGTAGCTTTTCCAGCGCGTACACAATGGCGTAGCATTCCTTTTCGCTGATTGACCAGTGGCTTTCCCTCTCAGACAGTTTCTTGCTGAGAAACACGACAGGATGGAATTCTTGATCCGGTCCTTCCTGCATTAAAACTGCTCCCACGCCTCGCTCGGAAGCATCTGTGGTTACTAGGAACGGTTTGTCAAAGTCTGGGGCCCTTAACACAGGGTCAGACATGAGTGTTGCCTTAAGGTGGTTAAAGGCCTTTTGACACTTATCAGTCCACTGAACTGCATTTGGCTGTTTCTTTCTGGTTAGGTCTGTCAGCGGGGCGGCGATTTGGCTGTAGTGTGGTACAAATCGCCTATAATATCCGGCCAAGCCTAAGAAGGATTGGACCTGTTTCTTTGAATTTGGAACCGGCCACTTTTGGATAGCATCCACTTTGGCCTGTAGGGGATTTATAGTTCCTTGACCCACCTGGTGCCCCAGGTACGTCACTCTGTTTTGGCCTATTTGACACTTTTTAGCCTTAACAGTTAGTCCTGCCTGCCGGATGCGCTCGAAGACTTTTTTCAGGTGCTCCAGGTGTTCTGTCCATGAATCAGAAAAAATGGCCACATCATCGAGGTAGGCAACTGCAGATTCTCCCAATCCTGCTAGGAGACCATCTACAAGTCTTTGGAAGGTGGCGGGTGCATTTCGCAACCCGAAAGGGAGTACATTGAATTCATACACCCCTGCCTGGGTGACGAAGGCTGACCTTTCCTTAGCGGGTTCATCTAGTGGTACTTGCCAGTACCCTTTGGTTAAGTCTAAAGTAGAGATGAATTGGGCATGTCCCAATTTTTCCAATAGCTCATCTGTGCGTGGCATTGGATAGTTGTCAGGACGAGTTACAGCATTTAGCTTACGGTAGTCCACGCAAAAGCGTATTTCCCCATCTGGTTTGGGAACTAGAACCACTGGAGATGCCCATGCACTGGTAGAGGGGCGGATTATACCCATCTGTAGCATGTCCTGGATCTCCCTTTGTATAGCCGCTTGGGCATGAGGTGACTCCCGGTAGGGTGGGGTTCTAATTGGGTGAGCATTACCTGTGTCAATGGAGTGGTATGCCCGTTCGGTCCATCCTGGAGTGGCTGAGAAAATCGGTGCAAAGCTTGTGCACAGCTCCTTTACCTGCTGTCGCTGCAGACGTCCCAGAGTCGTGGAGAGGTTCACCTCTTCCACGCCACCATTCCTTTTTCCTTCATAGTAGACACCTGCAGGCCACTCCGCGTCATCAGTTTCCTGGGCTGTAAACTGGCAAACGTTTAATTCTCTAGAATAAAAGGGCTTAAGAGAATTAACATGGTATACCTTAGGCTTTATGTTGGAGGTGGGGGAGGCTATGAGATAGTTAACAGCTCCTAGGCGCTCCTGGACCGTGAATGGTCCTTCCCACGACGCTTCCATTTTATGGGCCTGGAGCGCCTTTAAGACCATGACTTGGTCTCCTACTTTGAAGGACCGTTCTCTGGAATGTTTACCATACCAGGCCTTTTGCTCTTCCTGAGCATCTTTTAGGTTTTCTTTAGCAAGGGCTAAAGAGTGTCGGAGGGTGTTTTGTAGGTTGCTTACAAAGTCTAGAATGTTAGTTCCTGGAGAACGCGTAAACCCCTCCCATTGCTGCTTCACCAACTGTAATGGCCCCTTAACCTCGCGGCCATACACAAGTTCAAATGGTGAAAACCCTAAACTGGGATGTGGTACAGCCCTGTAGGCAAAAAGCAACTGCTGCAACACTAGGTCCCAATCATTGGAGTGTTCATTTACGAATTTACGTATCATGGCCCCCAAAGTTCCATTAAACCTCTCCACCAGACCATTGGTTTGATGGTGATGAGGGGTGGCAACCAAGTGATTCACCCCATGAGCTTTCCACAGGTTTTTCATGTTCCCTGCCAGGAAATTAGTTCCCGAATCTGTAAGTATATCGGAGGGCCACCCTACCCTGGCAAAAATGTCTGCTAATGCCTGGCACACACTTTTAGCCTTGGTGTTGCTTAAGGGTACAGCTTCCGGCCATCGGGTAGCAAAATCCATGAAAGTCAGTACGTACTGCTTTCCTCTGGGTGTCTTCTTTGGGAAAGGACCCAGAATATCCACAGCTACTCGCTGAAATGGGACCTCAATTATGGGTAGTGGCTGGAGAGGGGCTTTAACCTGGTCTTGGGGCTTTCCCACTCGTTGGCACACCTCACAAGACCGGACATAATTAGCAACGTCCTTGCCCATTCCCTCCCAGTGGAAGGACTTCCCCAACCGGTCTTTGGTTCTGTTCACCCCAGAATGGCCACTGGGATGATCATGGGCTAAGCTCAAGAGTTTTACCCGATACTTAGTGGGAACTACCAGCTGTCTTTGAGGATGCCAGTCTTCCTGGTGCCCACCAAAAAGAGTCTCCTTGTATAAAAGTCCTTTTTCTACAACAAACCGGGATCGGTTAGAAGAGCTGAGAGGCGGTGGGGTGCTCCGTGCCGCTGCCCAAGCTTTTTGAAGGCTGTCATCTGCTTCCTGCTCGGCCTGGAACTGTTCCCTTGATGCTGGAGACATCAGTTCCTCCTTGGACTGTGGACTGGGGCTTGGTCCCTCTGGAAGCGATGCAGGTGCTGGGGCTTTTTCCATTGACTGTGAACCGCTGTCCGCTGGTGCACTATGTGGTATTTCAGGCTCTGGCTGAGCCTCTTGGGTAGGGTTATCTGCTGCTTCCGCCAGTTTAGGCTCGCTGGTGCCCTCTGGCATTGGAGTTGTAGACGGGGTTGCAAGCGCTGGACTCAGTGCTGGCAATGGTTCTGGTGCTGGTTGCATTGCCAGTTCCAGTTCTGGGACTGGCTTTGGCTGGGTCTCTGGGATTGGATCCACTACGGCTGTTGCAGTCGTTGGCAGGGGATCCGGTTCCACCACCTGTGTTTGGGTCTCCGGTAACACAGACGGGGTCCTGGTGGACGGCTCAGGAACAGGGATGGGGGTGAAAGCTTGCTTAGCCTGGCTGCGGGTGACTATTCCCACCCTCTTGGCTAGCTTCACATGGTTAGCCAAGTCTTCCCCCAGTAGCATGGGAATGGGATAATTGTCATAGACTGCAAAAGTCCACATTCCTGACCAGCCCTTGTACTGGACATGCAACTTGGCTGTAGGCAAGGTTACAGACTGTGACACAAAGGGTTGAATTGTCACTGTAGCCTCCGGGTTGATGAGTTTGGGGTCCACTAGGGATTGGTGGATAGTTGACACTTGTGCCCCAGTGTCCCTCCAAGCGATAACCTTCTTTCCGCCCACTCTCAAGGTTTCCCTTCGCTCCGAGGGTATGAGAGAGGCATCTGGGTCTGGGGATCTTTGGTGTGATTGGGGTGTAATGAACTGTAATCGGTTGGGGTTCTTGGGGCAGTGAGCCTTTATATGTCCCAGTTCATTACATTTAAAACATCGCCCTGCTAAGGTATCACTGGGGCGATGTTGGTTGCTGGAGACTGGTGTGGTGGGGTGAGAAGGCGTCTGGGGTTTCCCTTGGGATGTGGGTGGGGCCTTGGGTTGTCCCCGGTGATAAGGTTTTGTTTCGGCTTGCCCCTTCTGATATTCGCTCCAACTGCTACTAGCTTTTTTCTTTTCTGTCACCTCCACCCATTTGGCTCCAATCTCCCCCGCCTCGGTTACAGTTTTGGGCTTCCCATCTAGGATGTACCTTTCTATTTCCTCAGGAACACCCTCTAAAAACTGCTCCATTTTTACTAGGGAAAGCAGATCTTCCAGAGATTTAACATTTGCTCCTGATACCCAGGCATCACAATTTTTGTCAATGTGGTAGGCATGCCGGGTAAATGACACATCTGGTTTCCACCTTAGGGCTCTGAACCGCCGACGGGCATGCTCGGGTGTTAGCCCCATTCTGAGTCTGGCCTTGTTTTTAAAAAGTTCATAACTGTTCATGTGTTCCTTAGGCATTTCAGCCGCCACTTCTGCTAAGGGTCCACTGAGCTGCGGCCTCAGCTCTACCATGTACTGGGTTGGAGGGATGTCGTATCCAAGGCAGGCCCTTTCAAAATTTTCTAAGAAGGCCTCAGTATCATCGCCTGCTTTGTAGGTGGGGAATTTCCTGGGATGGGAAGTGGTACCTGGAGAGGAGTTGTTAGGATGGTCTGATGCACCCTGCCTAGTCCTTGCTGCTTCCAGTTCCATCTCTTTTTCTTTCAGCTCCATCTCTCTTTTATGGGCCTCCTGTTTGGCTTTTTCTTCTCTTTCATGGGCCTCCTGTTTGGCTTTTTCCAGCTCCATTTCTCTCTTGTGGGCCTCCTCTTTGGCTTTCTCTTCTCTGTCTCTCAGCTCCATCTCTCTCTTGTGGGCCCCCTCTTTGGCTTTCTCTTCTCTGTCTCTCAGCTCTATCTCTTTTTCTTTCAGCTCCATAGCTCTCTTGTGGGCCTCCTCTTTAGCTTTTTCTTCTTTGGTAGTCATTTTCCTGGTTTTCTTGTGCTGGGTCACACCCCTCTGCAGTTGACTGAAACTGGGATGTACTTAGCTCAGGCTCCTGCTGAGCGCTGCTGAGTTAACAGAGAGTTTCTAACTAGCTACTTCCGAGGATGTAAAAAAGAAAAAAAACACAATTCAGCTTGTAAATTATCTTTACCAGTTGTTTGCTCATTAATTGAACCCTTCTCTTAACAAAGGACCTTGTTAAAAAAACTTAACACCTCTGCCTTCAGGCAAGGAGAGATAAGATATGCATCTACCTTCAGCTCTGCTCTCCAAGCAGCTAGAAGGAAAAAAAATCTCTTACTGGCTTTTGGGTTTAAAACGATCCCACCGCTGTGCCACCATGTCAAGGCTGTATCCCCACTTTGAACTTTAGGGTACAAATGTAGGGGCCTGCATGAAAACTGCTAAGCTTATCTACCAGCTTAGCTCTGGTCCGCTGCCACTATCTTAAGAATTCCCTCCCTGGGAAG
Organism: Emys orbicularis; assembly: GCF_028017835.1. Taxonomy (NCBI): domain Eukaryota; kingdom Metazoa; phylum Chordata; order Testudines; family Emydidae; genus Emys; species Emys orbicularis. The sequence continues at coordinate 73,533,515 of NC_088690.1, forward strand.
CCTTGAGAAACCTTTCACCAATTCCCTGGTGAATACAGATCCAAACCCCCTTTGGATCTTAAAACAAGGAGAAATCAATCAGGTTCTTAAAAAGAAGGCTTTTAATTAAAGCAAAAGGTAAAAATTATCTCTGCAAAATCAGTATGGAAAATAACTTTACAGGGTAATCAAACTTAAAGAGCTCAGAGGAATCCCCTCTGTCTTAGGTTCAAAGTATAGCAAACAAGATAAGCACTCTGGTAAAAGGTACATTTACAAGTTGAGAAAACAAAGTAAATCTAAGACGCCTTGCCTGGCTTTTACTTACAATTTTGAAATAAGAGAGACTTGTTTAGAAAGATGGGGAGAACCTGGATTGATGTCTGGTCCCTCTCAGTCCCAAGAGCGAACAACCCCTTAAACAAAGGACACACACAAAAGCCTTTTTCCCCCCCCCCAAGATTTGAAAGTATCTTGCCCCCTTATTGGTCCTTGGGGTCAGGTGTCAGCCAGGTTACCCGAGCTTCTTAACCCTTTACAGGTAAAAGGATTTTGGAGTCTCTGACCAGGAGGGATTTTAGTACTGTACACAGAGAGCTGTTACCCTTCCCTTTATAGTTATGACAGACATATTGACTGTGCATCAAAAAAACAAGTTGAATGCTTGTCTAAAACTTTGTGTGAGAAGTGTCAGTCTTACGTGGACAAGCGGCATAGGTGTAAAGGGAGACGGTGTAAACAGTGTCAGGGTTTGATCGTTGGTGATGTAGACGGTCACCTCTGTTTTATGGACAGCCTTAGAAAGCCCGAATCTTCAGAACAGTATATTTTTTTATGATTTCGAATGCACGCAGGAGACCAGGTTGCACACTCCCAATTACATTTTTGCTATGTCCCTAAAGCCAGAAAAATCCTGGGAATTTAAGGGCGATGAGTGTCTTTCTGTGTTTGTTAAGACCTTTATTGGCAAAGAGTTTCAGGACTACATGTTCCTAGCACACAATTCTAAAGGTTATGATGCATACTTCATTGTTAGACAGTTACTCAAGGAAAAGATGGGCCTAGAACTGATCACTCAGGGTAGTAAACTAATGTGCGTGGAAGTTAAGGCCCTGGGCATTTGTTTTATAGACTCTTTAAACTTGTTGCCCATGAAGCTTAGCAAGCTACCGCAGGCGATGGGGTTTGAAGGGTGCAAAGGGTATTTTCCACATGTTAGAAAATCAAAATTACGTGGGGCCTATGCCAGGTATGGAGCACTATGATGTAGAAAGCATGATGCCCAGAGAAGAAGCAGAGTTTCTCGACTGGTATTGGGACCACAGCTCTGAGGCGTTTGACTTGCAGAAAGAGCTCACGTATTACTGTCAGCAGGATGTAAAAATTTTGAGACAGGCCTGTATCCTATACAGAAAAGAGATTATGAAAATGACGGAGAAGGGAGATGTAGTAGAGAAAGAACCTGGTAAATTCACCGAGATAAAACTGTGTATAGATCCATTCCGGTACATAACACTGGCATCTGTCTGCATGGCTATGTACAGGTTTATGTTTTTGGAGCCTAACACGGTAGCTCTTCTCCCTCCAGACAACTATCACAGGCAGAAAAAGAGATATTCGACCCCATCTATTCAGTGGCTGTTGTATATCTCTCACAAAGAAAATATACAAATACGGCACGCTTTACAGGGTGGGGAACTACAGGTAGGCCCCTACTTTTTAGATGGTTATGCCGATGTTGATGGGGTACGCACAGCCTTTGAGTTTAACGGGTGTTTTCTCCACGGCTGTGTCACCTGTTATTGTGAAAAAGCACAAAATCCTATGACGGGGACATCTTTTGGGTTTCTTTATTACAAGATGCAGCTCAAGACCGACTATCTGAAATGACTTGGTTTTGTAGTGAGGACTCTTTGGGAGCACGAGTGGGAGGTGATGAAAGAAACAGACAGGGAGCTTGCAGACTTTTTAAACTGAGCCTAGTTACCCCAGCCTCTCATGCCTAGGGATGCTCTTTTTGGGGGGAGGACAAATGCTATCTGCCTATATTACAAGCCTAACCCCAGGGAAGAAATCCACTATTATGATTTTACCAGCCTGTACCCTTTCATAAACAAAACCAAAGAATACCCATCGGACACCCCGATATAGTCTGACAAATTTGGACCTCTTGCAAATTATTTTGGAATTGCAAAAGTTAAAGTGTACCCCCACGAGGCCTCTTTTTCCTATTGTTACCTGTCAGAGTGGGTGGCAAGCTTATGTTCTTGCTATGCTGAACCTGTGCGGAAACCGAGCAGCGGGAGACATGCACCCGTACTGACGAGGAGCGGGCCATCCTGGGGACTTGGTGCACGGTGGAATTGAACGCGGCCATAGCGAAGGGGTACGCGGTGGCTAAGATCTATGAAATCTGGCATTTTAATGAAAAATCTGATAAACTCTTTTCAGAGTACATAAAATTACACCTCCGCCAGAAACAAGAGGCTTCAGGGTATCCCAGTTGGTGCACAGACGAGGAAAAACAAAATAAGTACGTTAGCAATTTCTACCAGAAAGAAGGCGTGCATTTACGCCAACACGAGATCAGATCAAACCCTGCTAAATGCCAAATCGCTAAACTGTTTTTAAATTCTCTGTGGGGTAAATTCGGCCAAAGATCCAACCTACCCAACACCAGCATCGTGAGAGACCCTGACGAACTCTTGCACTACCTGTTCTCCCCCAATTATGAGGTTTCATACTGCGAGTTTATCAATGATGAAACAGCGTGCGTGTCGTGGAAGCACGCAAAAGAACGGTACTCTGTCTCTGGCAATACCAATGTTTTTATAGCCTGTTTCACCACCGCTTATGCCCACTTAGAATTATACAGCCTCCTAGATGGTTTGCAAGTGCGGTGCCTGTACCACGACACTGACTCGGTGATATTTGTGAAAAGGGAGGCTGACTAGAATCCCCCTCTGGGGGATTATTTAGGGGACCTCACGAGCGAGATCCAGCCAGCTCAACACATCACCGAGTTTGTCGGCAGGCCCAAAAACCTATGGGTATAAGCTGTCGGGTGGAAAGGCCTGTATGAAAGTCAAAGGTATTACCCTAAACGTAGCAAACTGCGAAAAGATCAACTTTGACAGTTTGAAAGATCTAGTCCTGGACTATTGCGGGTCTGCAAGAAAACACCTCAAAAAAGATAGAGGTGCAGCAGCCCTCTATCGTAAGAAACAAAAACCAGTGGCAAATAAAGACAAAAACGCTTAAAAAGACACAAAAAGTGGTTTACAACAAGAGGGTCCTAGGAGAAGGTTTTAAAACCCTGCCCTACGGCTTTTGAAAAAATGGATATGAGCTGGAAACACCCCTTTTCTGCAGTTCTCGCGGGGCCTAGCAACTGCAAAAAAAAGTTACTTTATAAAAAAACGTGTTGGATAATGCCAAACACACACTGTCTGTTATGCCTGAGAATATCGTGTGGTGTTACAGTTGTTGGCAACCTCTGTATAAAGAACTGCTTTATAAATATCCCTTTATCAATTTTGTGGAGGGGCTGCCTGATGCTTTTGACGATGACAGTTTGTTTCCTACTAATAAAGTAAATATGATCATAGACGATCTGATGAAATCTGCTTGTGAAAGCGATGAAATCGAGAGAGCCTTTACCAAGTACATGCATCACAGAAACCTGAGCATTATGTATATAGTTCAAAACATATTTTGTCAGGGAAAAGAGTCGCACGATTAACCTAAACACAAAGTATATGGTTCTGTTCAAAAACCCCAGGGATAAATTACAAATTGCTACGCTCGCTCGGCAAATGTACCCCGGCAAAGCTCAATTCTTTCTAGAAGCTTTTGAGGATGCTACCAAAAGACTTTATGGTGGTGGATTTAAATGCTTCCACACCAGAAGCTTCTAGACTAAGAACTGGTCTTTTCCCTCCAAACTGGCCGACGGTTTATACTTTGAAAAGAACAGCAGCTGGGTATAAAAAGAGATGACTTATCAGCAGGGGCTGCTGACCGAAAACATGTCTAGCTGCGTAAAGAGAAACCTGGGCCTTTTAAAATTACTTAGCAAATTGTCCCCACAGCAAAGGAGGGCTATACTGTGTTCGGCCTCTGACGATCTAGTAGCGGCCATCTCAGAAATAGCGCTCAATACCTTAAAAGGAAACGTACCTTTAACACAGAATCAAGTGCATGTGCTGAAAAAGAAACGCACGCTTATAAAAACTTTGTGTAATAAAAGGGTTTCACTTAAAAGAAAAAAGCATCTGGTAAAGCAGTCTGGGGGGTTTATTGGACCTCTGTTAAGTTTTGCTATCCCTCTGATAACGGGGCTTTTAACTAATCGATAATGGAGTATGCAGAAAAAATGTTCCTGGTGCCCAGCCACCAGTTGGAGCAATTAAGGGCTCCCCCTCCGGCAGAGGAAAATATCAGAACAACCGCAACTCGCTTACTGGATGCTGAAATGAAGTCTGTTCTTCAAAGAACTGACTTGGCTGAATACGAAAAGGCTAAACTTTACAGCGCCGTGCTTCAAAGGTACCTAATGTACGTGAAGCAGAGCGATGCGTATAAAGGGAAAATAAGTCTGTTTCTACCAGAACAGGAACAAAGTGTGACTGCCAAACCCCCAGAAACACCAAAGAACTCAGACTCTGTTGCTCAGGAGGTGTTGGATAACGTGAATAAGTGTTATAAGAAAAATGCAATAGTATTGCTAAATAAGCTGGGCCAGGATAAAAATCTCTCTTCATGGAACGATAAAGGGTCTTTTGTGTACAAAGGCTCTGTGGTTAATGGTTCTAACATGCTCGACTTAGTCAGGGCCGTCACCCAGACTCGCTCTGTTCCCAGCAGACATGTACCTAAAGGATGGGATGTGTTTATGAATGCCATGGCGGAACTGAACGTACCATCTTCCGTCATGGGCAATGCGGCCAACAGAGATCTTTTGGAACGCCTCAAGGCCTCGACTGCTGACACCGGGGTGGATCGACAAACCGTGACCCCTTTTTTGCTGTCTAAAAAACTAAAATTGGTTAAAAGAGCTGAATGGCTCAGTGTGTAACATTTTTCACATTCTACATTAAAAAAAAAAAACTGGTAATGTTTTGCTTTAAATAAAACATAATCTATAATTTAAAAAAAATCTGTGTACTTTTTCCTCAATTGTTGTTTGTTTGTTTTTTAAAACCCCACCAAACATCAATTGTCTTTAAACCCCTCACCTGGGGTGCTTTATTGGGTAACATGGCTATGAAAATCATTGCAAGATATACATGTCTGGGCTTGTTGAAACATGGTTTGAGCAAGGCTAGGCGTGCCCAAGAATTTAAATTTATTTTTTACAAAATTCATCACCATCCAGTCGTTTTGCACTAAGTCGTTAGAATACAATTTAAAAATCCGATCAAAAGATAAACCCTTGCTACGATGATGTAAGAAAAACATGCAGTGATAGCCGCAGGCGACGGAGCAGGGCTCTTGTAATTGTCTATTGTGAAACACCATGTCTGTGGCATTTTTGTTTAAAAATTTCATAATGCTTTTAGGAAACAACACACTGTTCAGGGGGTGCCCATATGAGTCAAAAAACTCTCCATGGTTACGCTCCGCCAGATACAAGGCGAGCTAGTGTTCACCCGGGTGGTTGTGTGGATGCGCGTTCACCACCAAGCCTCGGGGTCTCTGAGACAGCTTGCCTCCTGGGAGCCAATCGCAAGGGAACACATCTAAGAAATTCTTTTTCGTGTAAGGGTCTGTTGATAAGACACGTGAGAGCTGCACGTTGTCCATGTTCACATGTAGTCAAACAGAACGTTTCTCCTCTGATTTATTTCTATGACATTGTCAAAAACCCTATACACAATCATATTGATGGTAACCATTAAAGCCTTCCCAAAATGTATTTCTGCTCTCAGGTTCCCAGTTTTAATCAGGGAATAGTGATCAGCGCATTACTGGTCGAGAGACAGGTCAAAGGCAAACAAGGTGTAACCCTGTGCAAACTCCTCACGGTCGATTAACAGAGAACGATCTTTCATGTGTTTACCAGCTGTCTGTACCAAATTCATGTATTCTCTCACGCAGCATCCTGCCTCGAAGTCCGGTTGCAGAGGCTTGGTCGGTATCTGTTCACCATCCACATACAAGGCCACAAAATTAATATCATAATGTTTAAAATTAAACTGATTTTTAGCATAACTTCCGCTAAAGGCATCGTTATCCACAAACCCTAGGACAAGCATTTTGGGTAACTGTCCCAAGAACAGGTTCTCCTGGTTACTGACCCTGCTGCCCGCGGGGATGCTAAACACTTTCATTCCCACATGGTCCACGGGGTAGTTAGCATTAGCAGTAAGCAGGGCCTCCGCGTGCCCCAGACAGACTCCCGGGGCCACCCGTACTTTCTTCATAAAAAGGGATGCTGATACAATGCGCAGTTTAAAGCCTTCAGCTGCACTGCCCATTAAACAGAAAGAGTCTTTACTGCGCGTCAGTTTAATTTTCACATCCACTCCGTTTAACAAAAGTTTTTCTTGAAAAAACAGGTTGCTGTGTAAATGGCCCAGCAGCTCTACCGTTCTGCTCTCGGCCGTCAGCTTTGCACGCCTCACAAACCCTAGATTCCCTCCATCCAACTCTGTTTCTTCATGTTGTCCAGCAGTGTCTTTGTAAAACAGGCCGGCGGAAAATTGCGTGGCGAGGGTGTCGTCGCTGTAATTGAGCACCGATTCTATAAAGGCCCTGTAAGGGTAACAGTTGTTGCTTTGGCTTATGAGGCGGTCTCCCAGCATGACATCCAAATGACTGAAAATAGAGGCCACGGGGTAATTCACAAGGCCCACTTCGGCGTCCACAGCGAGTTCAGTTCCGTCTCCTTTTACAATCTTGCAACACAGGTACAGCAGCGTGTTGTTTAAATCCATATAATCTATGCCATTCCCTGCTATAAAAAAGTCAATGGGGGCAGACTCCGTAATGGCCGATAGAGGTGGCACCTCGATGTAGATGCTTTTCTCGATGGTGGTCTGCGTAGGGGCTATTTGAAACAAGTCTAGTTCGGATTTGGTGCACTCTTCAGACCCGCAGTGAACAAAAGCCATGTTGATTAAAATATGTCTCTTTTACCAGGCAGAGCGCGTCTCCTCTTTCGCCCAGGCTTCCTCTTGGACTTTCGCTTATGGCCGGCCCTGCGTGTCAAAGCCCTTCTTTTAAAGGGTTTCAGGGGACCTGTGTGTCGCGGGTATGACGTATTTCTCTTTCTCTTCCTCCTTTTAATGTACATCAGCCCCGATCCTTCCTGTGAAGCTGTATTCCCCACCTTCTCCAGAACAGCATGGGAGACATGACCTACCACATCTTTAGCTATGTTTTGAGCGGCGGTTTTTACGTGGGGTTTAATAAACTCTAGCCCCCTCCTCAAAAGCGGTACGGCTTTTTGAAAGAGGCTACGAAATATTCCATCCACACCCGCCCCGTACATCACGGGGGCCCCATGATATCCAGGAAGGGCGTATCCAGCCTGGGCTTTGTAATAGTTCCTGTAGATGGTGGGGTCACCATAATTTTTTGAGATCGCCATAATAGGGTTTTGCTTTTTTAGAAACCTCGCTCTCTCTGTGGCCGCAGATGCAGCTTGATGATCACCTTGCCGAAGCGAAATGAGACATGTCTGTTCTGATCTGTCTTTATTTCAATGGTGATGGTGTCGATGTGGTGTTTACTGACAGGGACGTAATGAGGTTTATCGTAGGTGATGGTAACAAACTCGTTGTTCCTTCCTCGGACAGGGACGCAGCGTAACAGGGGAACAGAAAAGTCCCCCACAAACTGGTGTTCTACGATATCCGTGTATAGATACAAGGAGTTAAAACCTCCTGTGATGTCTGCCGAGAAGGGGAATTTTTGGACGTTGCGTTTGGGGCCCAAACCCAGAATGTTAGCTAGCTCCCCGCCAGTAGAAAACACATACATAAAATCGGTAGATTTAAGTCTCACTTTTCTACCCACAGGGTCGTAGTTCATGACCACCTCAGGCGGTCCGGGATGACGAGCCACATTGCTGTTCATATGCTCCAGTAATTCGGGTATGGTCGAGTAATAACCTCGTCGTAGGATGAAATTCCATGTTGTAGCTCCAAAGGTGATTTTGAAAGGGGTGTCTTCATTGATAGTATTCCAGCTGTGTGGGTATTGTATTTCCTCTAACCCCACCTCCCAGGCACCCGGGAGATCCAAGGGCTTAATTAGTTGTATTGTAAAGTTCGAGATGGTGTTTTGGGGAAAAACTGCAGAGCTGGCATTGCTGGGCAAAGTAATGTAAAACCCTCCGTCGCTCATTTCTCTCTCTCTCTGTCTTTGCAGAAGGAATCTTTTTTGTTCGTGTCTAGATGTCACAGAGTTGAGAAGCTTCCACCCAGCTGTTAAACTTATCGGGCCACCCCAACCATTTCATCAGTAGCTGCTTTTTTTCCCCTTTTCCTTTCTCTGCTAGAACTTTTTCAATCCTGTAAATCCTGTCTCGTTTGGGGTTTACTTTTTGTAATTCTTCAGGGTAAAAAGATCCAGTAACTGTCTCACCCTTGTAATCTTTTAATCAGTATACAGGTCTCTGGCCCTTGGTTAAGGCTTCATCCACTATGAATATCTCATCGGTAAACGTCTGTTCATAACCTTTTTCAAAAGCGCCTTTGGTTTTAGATAGTCTCACGTGGTCACCTTTTCTAAAAGGGGCAACAACCGGTTTTATTTTAAAACCATCTCCGTAAACCGTTTTCCATACCTTCAGAGAATTTGAAGGGTTAACATCAACAGGTCTGGTACGTATAGTTCTGTGAAAGCTCTGGTTGTAACTCTTTATAAAGTCAGATAAGACGTCAATGTAGCGAAAGGTGTTATGGGCTGTAAAATATCTCCACATCCTAGTTTTTAAAGTTCTGTTAAATCACTCCACAACCCCTGCTTTGACTTCATTATTGGTAACAAAATGGTGAACTCCATGCCGCTTTAACAATCCACTTAAAGGTTTGTTTAAAAATTCTTTCCCCCGATCGGTTTGTAATTTTTGAGGCACGTGACCTTCACTGAAAATAGCTTTAAAGGCCTTGAATACCTCACCACTCGTCTTGTCTTTTAGGCCTAAGGCCCAGGCATATTTGGATAGAATGTCTATCACTGTTAAGATGTACTTAAAACCGCTGTTGTGTTTGGAGAACCGGTGCATATCCACCAAATCTGCCTACCACTGCGCATCCACATCTGAAACAATGGTCTTGTTTCTTTTAAAACGTATTTGAGCTGGTTTGTGTAAACTGTAAGCATCCTGGTCTGAAAGCCATGCTGTTACCTGTCTTCTGTTTAAAGTTTTACTATGCTTTCTGGCCACTTGAAAAAGAGGGTTGACCCCGCTGAAGCTCCCAACTTCCCCAGGGGCGTAATATATTTTCTTTAACAGAGCCGTCTGTGTAGACATGACTGTTACTGGTACCGTCTTTTACTACCATGAGTATGAAAGGGGACACATTCATATTGACACATTTAAATAAGTTTTATTAATCGCCTGGTTTAACACGACCTTTTACAGCCGCCTGTAAAAATGGATGCCATGACCCCTACCATAAGAGAGTCTCAGATGGTTCATTCTTCCATTTTGTCCTTTTCATCTTGAGATCTGTGTCTCAGACATGAGCAAAAACAGCTGACGCACGATATAATTACTCCCACAGGGCTTCCAATGTGTAAGTTCTTAAAGGCCTCTAAAAAGGCATCGTCGACCTGTTGAGAGATTTTCAGAAAAGAAACTGTGTAAGCACCCCCACTGCTTGTTTGTTAATTTACGCAACCCCCGGTTCCTACCCCATTACCCACCCCTCCTTCACCGCCGCTTCTTAATCATTCATTTTACCTGAGCGCTGTCTTTTCCATTCGCTTTGTCCGCCGGTGCCTCCCCCGAGCTGCGATCGCCTTCCACCTCTGAGGGGGTAGACAAAGAGCTCATCGGGCTGCCTCACAAGGGTTTCGGGGTCGGGTTCCGATGTATCCATCAACGGCTGGGTCAAAGGGTCCTCCTCGGAACTGTCACTGATGTAGTGCTTTCTCCACACAAGTCCAAAGGTGGTCGGGGCTAAAACAAAGTCCGAAGTTCTCACGGGGGTGGTGAAGGAGTCCATGTTTCCTCTCAGCAGCCTTTCCGCGATTTCGAAAACACGTGTCCTTGGTAAAAGATGGCCGCCTCCGCTGTCTGGCGCTGGGACTTATGGGGTAATGGTGCTGCACTCTGATTGGCGGAGGGCCTTGGGAGGAGTTCTTAGTGGGGTCACACGACCCAGGTCCGGACGGGTCACGCCCGCCCCGGAAGTCACCCTGATTGGTCAAAATCTCCTCTCGGGGCGGTCCTTTCGGGATGAAACCCCTCCTGATTAGTAGAGGGTGGAGGGAGGAGTTATTAGAGGGGTCACATGACACACCTTACTTCCGGTCAGGTGACACCTTGACCCCGGAAGTAATACCCCATGGGGCGGGACTTCTGGTGACAGGCGGGAGGGACCAAGGGGTCAGCGGGCGGGAGTTAAGGGGTCAAGGGGCGGGGTTAGGGTTTGATTGACGGTATGGCCCTTATACTACTGCCGGCAGCTGGTGATCTCAGGGCAGCGTGCGCAGGCCTCCCACTCCCTGGGACCCCCGCGAGCCAGCCGCAGGCTCGGCCTGCGCAGCAGCACGCATTCAGCTCAGCCAGGGCTGCCGCTCTCCTCCCCTCCCCTCCCCGGGCAGGAGGCGGTGCAGGGGGGAGGGGGAGGAGGAGGCGGAGGCAGGGACAAGTCGAGGAGGAGCCTGTAACCGGCGCTGGAGGAGCAGCCCGCTCAGCCGCCATGTTCCACCGCCACCCCCTGCGCTCCACGACTGGGGCAGGGCCACGCTACCGGCTCCTGCCTGAGGGGGGCTGGCTGCTGCCCGTGGGAGAGCGGCAGGGACACGCTCCCCACTGAGCTGGCTCCCCTTGCCCCGCCGCATAGCCCCAGCGGCACCCGGTCAGAGAACAACAGGGCGGCCAGGATCCAGCCCAGGACACTGCCTCAGGTCGGAGCTGGGGATCCCGCATTATGCTGCCCCTGGTAATTTGCCGCCCAAGCACCTGCTTGTTTTGCTGGTGCCTAGAGCCGCCCCTGATGACAGTACTCCAGTCATGTCAGTTATCCCACCAAGTCTCTGTTATTCCAATCACATCATAGTTCCTTGACTGTGCCAGGACTTCCAGTTCTCCCTGCTTCTTTCCCAGGCTTCTTGCATTTGTGTATAGGCACTTAAGATAACTTGCTGATCGTCCCGCTTTCTCAGTATGGGACAGGAGTCCTCCCCTCTTGCACTCTCCTGCTTGTGTTTCCTATCGGTATCCCATTTCCCCACTTACCTCAGGGCTTTGGTCTCTTTGGAGAGTTAGCAGGGCAGTCTGGGATGCACCCCATGCCCCTCGCCATGCCAGTTACACCTTCACCTGGTGCTGAGCAGCAGGCTGCCCCGAGGAGACCACCTGCAAAACACAAGACTCTGCAAACCTTGCTCAGGCCAGGAAGGGCTGCTCTTGTCCATGGAAGTCCTGTGCCTTTACCCCGACCATGCCCATCTGGCAACGGTTGCCTCGGGTAATGCCAGCATGCTTGCAAGGCACTCTCACTTCCATCACTGAGATCTGCCTCCTGCTTTGACACCAGCATGGCCAGCCTCATCTCCAAGGGACACACTGTAGTTGCAGCTCCATGCAGCTGGAAGGCTTTGGACACTCTGTCCTTCTGGTGGTTCCCTTTCCCTGTTCTCTGTAGCTCTAGTGTCAGAGGAGCAGACAGCTGCAGACAGGCTTAGCCCTGTGGGAATGCTGCTGCTCGGTGCAGAGCTCTGGCCAGTCCACAGTAATGGAAGATCCTGACCTGGACAATAGCCATTTCCGTGTGCCAGCAGAAGAAGCCCCCTGGCCAGTTACTCATGAGAAGGTCTCCCAGTTGGTGGGTGGCTTATTTCCTGAAGCAAGAAGGTTTGTCGCCCTGATCATTTTTTTCCCTTTCTGGTATTATCATGGATATTCCTAACATTCATCGCAAAATTTAATCCTTTCTGCCATCCTGCTGAGATTTTTGGCCTCAATACTTGTGTGGAAGCAGAAAAGGAACTGTCAGAAAAGAACTGCAATGCATGACAGTTTGTTAGCAAGAGTCAGGCTAACTGTAGCCCTGATAACGCGAGATTTGTAGAAGCGAGGATTGTGTGAGGCGGGTGAGAAAGTACTGTGTGAGAAGTTATTGTGACCTTGTATAGATAAGGTGTAGAAGACCTTGTGTAGATAAGGTATAGGAAATATTGTATGTTGGCAAGAGTCAAAACAATTAAGAAATAAGATATCAAGATGGCTTATGTATAACAAAATGCAGCTGTCCCTCATTATTTTCTGTAATGAAAGGTATAAATGCTTGTTGTAATTAGGTATCAGAGAGAGAGACCTGCTTAGCTCTCTCCCTCTGCACAATTGTGAGAGTTAATAAAGCTTCTGACTTGCTGTACCCAAACAAAAGAGTGAGAACTCAGTTTTTCTCCGACAATTTGGGGGCTCGTCCGGGATGGCAACGCCCTCAGAGGCACCGGCAGTTACTACGGATCGTTCCCCTTCGAACCCCATGGCGCCACAATAGAGGTAAGAAACCTTTTGAAATCTCTATTGGGGTGTCGGAGGAGGACTGTCCGTGGAGCCGTCTGTCCCTGTTGGGCTCACGCCATCCGAACTTATTGACTGTGCAGCAAGGTCAGATGCTGAGCGGCGTAGGGGAATTGTTTGCCGCCCCCTGTATGCATATGCGAGGTGCATAGGATTGCACCTGTGTTGAGGGGTTGTTACTGCCTCAGCAGGAGGGGTTTTTACCGCCTCATAGTCCGGACAGAGGGGTTGTTTACCGCCTCAAGAGGGGTTTTTTACCGCCTCGAGTGATGCATCGAGGTACTTGGGAATAGTACCTGAGGTACTTGGGAATAGTACCTGGAGTAAGGCCTTGGTGTGTGTGTGTGTGTGTGTGTGTGTGTGTACACCAGTGTGAATTGAGTGTTACCGGAAGACGCCCAGAGTACTCTGCGAAGTCTTTTGGCTCGTGACCAGAACTACTCTAACGCAAGCCCGGTAACTAGAGGATCTTTTAGGAGATCCGACCCACGGTACGCTAACTCGGCCTGGCATCGTCCGGCGAGGAGGCTGCCTGGGTCTAGGAGTGTGTGAACCCATCTTCCCTCCCCTTTTCCTCTCTGTGTGAGCCACTGACACTCTGACCATCTCACTGGATGCAACAGAGTAAGCGGCGCCGTCTCTCTGAGATTAGCCGACGCTCTTTGCTGAAGGGAGGTGTAGGAGGTCATGGCTATCCTCGTTAGTCTTTCCTGTGTGAATACCCTGTAGGGAGAGATCCTTAGTTTATATGCCGCTAGCGCGGACAGGGCATCCTCCTCCCTGTGTGTGTGATTGGAAAATGGGTGGGGGACAGTCTAAGGATTCCCTCTCACCCCCTAAGGGTACCCCAGCTTATTTCATGTACGTACATTATGGTCCTAAAACCTGCAGGTATTTAGAGAATTGGAATCATTACACGCGTGAAAATTCATCTAAACAATGCCCACTAGAAGGTACCTTCAATCTAGATAAGATCATACATCTCAGAGGAGCTTTTAATCACCAAAAAAAGCCTCTGACACACAATGGGAGCAATTTGTCTATTGAGGAAAGGAACGGGTTAATTTGAAATTCAGCTTGGTCCAGAGATAAAGAGAAAGTTAATCTGCGTTCAAGGTCAAGAATCAATGCAGACCAGGCTAAGTACAAAGAAAAACTGCTTTCGGCCCCAGCTGGCTGTGAAAAAATATAGACATAGTCAAACCAAAGGCAATACAAGTTACAGTGCTGAGATTACATTTGCAAAGCTTAACTGTCCAGTGAGATCCAACAGTCTGCCTTTGCGACCCTGGAGCCGGCGTGGTTTGGGGACGCTGAAGAAGCCACAGGCAGCCGGCCTGGACTGGAATCACTGAAAAGACGCCCCAGGGGACCTCAGGGTGTAAAAGAACTGCCCTCCCAAGAGAGGAAGCAAGTTGGAGATTGCACAGCACCTTCTCTCAACATTATACACAGACGTGGCCAGTCTGGACATACGTGTGTGAGTATGAAAGTGTGCCTACTCTCAGCCGCAGTAAGTCTGAGAACCGGAGAGGGATTTAGCATTCCTCTCTCCACCCCGGTTGACCGGGAAGGGTGTCAGGTGGATCTACCCCAGTCGTAGCAGGACTGGGCAATAGAGAAGTTGGAGTAATAGGAAGAGTTGTGTACTTGATAACTAGAATTGAGCAATTAAGAGCATAGATCATGAACCAGGCAGCAACTCAAACCTATGCCCAGGGCAAGTTGCAAGCCTTGAGACAGGACTTCCAGGCAGAAAAGGAAGCACTGGCTAAGCAAGTACCGGTCCTTCAGGGACTTGTCAGAATTTAACCATTTGTGTTTGCATATGCTGTAACAGCAGTGTGTTTGCCACAAGAGAAAATTGAATAGTTAAACGCCAATGGGCCATGCGTTTTGCCCAAGTGGCAAGCCTCACGAGGGAGGACTCGGGTAGCCTTGTGAGTAAGAATGTTTAAGAGAAGAGACCAGGAAGGGTGGGGGCTAGTTGAGAAGCCCACCCTCCTATCTAAATTGGTAGTGAAAAAGCCGGTGCCCATGGAAGGGACGGTTCAGCGAGAAAAGCAGGATCGGGCCCAAGTGGGCAGGCAATAGATTGAGAAGGACAGTGCCCCTGGCTCTGTGTGGTCGAGCTGTCACTTTACTAGGGGTGCATGGAGATTTTGTAAGCACAAAAGAAACAGTTACACCTTGTGTAGAAATGGATGTGGCTAGTGTTGTGGAAATTGAATTGTGGAGAGGATGTGCATTTTCCCCAGAACATGTGCAGTGTATATTGTAGCAGAGGTAAAAGAAATGCAAACCTACCAATATAGGTTGTGTTGTCTTTTTCAGATCACTGGGTGTTTGAAAGCAGGAGCTAGAAGTAAAAGGTAATCAAAAGTCTGGGAAAGTTAATTGTGTCCCTTTTAAAGTAAGAATCTTTAAGCTGTGGATAGCTTTGGATCTGGAAGCAAGCCAGAAAGCATCTGTATTAATGCAATTTTCTAACTAATAAGGTAGAAGCCACTGAAACCTGGGCTGCCTATGAAACAAATACAAGGAAATATGGGGTAATTCCTCTGTTTTGTCTAAAATCAACAAGAGTATGTGTATATAAAGGAAATATTTTAAGCAATGACTGACTACCCAGAAGGGGTAGACCTCTGTTCTTTTGTCTTTCAGATCATCAGAGAAAACGGATGCCAGCTGAACAGCATTCAATGTACCATGCATTTACTGGTACAATAGGAATTATTTTTGTGTTCTTTGTCCTGTCTTGTGGTGTTTGTCTTGTGGCCAGAATTGTTGGGTTTAATAATTTCATAAGACAGTCTAGTTCAAAATTAAATAGAAGGGTTAAATCAAAAAGCAGATACTTGTTTTATTCAACTTGGAATACAAAAAGTGTTTGGATAAATCAGGAAAATGTGATATACTAAAGTCTAATACAGTTGCTTAAGTAAGAAAAAGAAACTTCATTGGCCAGATTTTTAATTGAAAAAATTGTTGTTAAAATTTTCATACCAACAGTCTTTGGAAGCAAGGACATGGAAGGTTAACCCACTCCCCATATTGCCCATGGGATCCTTCTGGCTACCTCAGATTTCTAGCCAGAGGGCTGGGGAGGGAGGAAAGCTATTGGACACCTGAGGTTGTACCGAGTGAACTCCTCAAAAGTGGGTGTGCTTGTCCTGGTTTGTTGCTCCAAAGCTCTGTAATAAAGTTATTTTACTGGAAGGGTGTACATGGCATACATTGAATAATAAGACTAATGTACTGTATAATGGCAATGTGTATGTGTTCATTGTTGGGAAAAGGTGTATGAGTGAAGAGTGGAAGTTTCCTTTGTAGGTTAAAAGAAGCCAAGAAGGGGAGAAGGAAAAAGAACAGAATGAGTTAACTGAGGAAAAAATAGCTAGCAAGCTCAGTCCAAAGATAAGACGTTGGCCCCATCCAAGGATACTACCCACAGCTAAGACTTGGCTGACAGCCAAGAAAAGGGGGGCCTGAATGTGCCCAAGCAACTATGATATCTGCAAAACACTGCCAGGCATTAATGAAATGTGTTAGGTTTCTTTTCTCACAGATAAAAGAAGTGCTACCCAAAGACCCTAGCAGCCCTGCCATTCATTGAAACAAGGAGACTGAGCCTACGTAAAGTCCATCAATGAAAGACTGCTTTGGCTCCATGCTGGAAGGGCCCTTTCCAAGTCCTGTTAACCACCAACACCGCTGTAAAGTGCCAAGGACTGCCCACCTGGAACCATGCTTCTCACTGCAAAAAGACCCCTCCACCTGGAGAGGATTCTCCAGCTGCTGATCAGCCTATTTCTCCTGCTAGCTCTGCTGTGCCTCCTGGACAGCAGGGAAGGAGGACAAGGTGAAGTGCTAGTAACCTCTCCCTTGTCCACTGACAGATCTACAATACCTTTGAATTCTTTTACAGGAATCACACCAGTACAGGGTGAAGTGCTAGTAACCTCTCCCCTGCACTATGGTGAATCACAACTGCTTTTGAAGAAGAAAAGAAGAAACACCCGCTCTGCTGAAACCACCAAAGTCCAGGGATTCCTGACTACAGGAGACATTAAGAACTGGCCCTGGTGGAAGAGACGGAGCATTGTTTATTGGCAAGGAGGGAACTGTGGGGACCGTTCCTGGGAATGCGGGGTCGAGTGGTGGGGTGGATTTTTTTCCAGGGGCAGAACTTTGTGCTTATGGACAGGTACCTTCAGGATGCACTGCCCTTTCTAATTGGCTTTCAGAAGATGAATATCAAAACCGCCTTGCCACTACTAGGACTACACCCACTAGTCCCTTGACCCCTGCCACCACCACTGTAACTTACCCAGATACAAACCGTACTGTATATTCCAATGAAACCCAGTGGCCAAGGCTTTCACATCTTAGTGATTTACTGAAATTTTGTTCAGAGAAATTATTCTTTAAAGTTCAGGATAATGTATATGAGCGAATAATTGAATGGAAAACAAATGGATCAGTAGAGATAGAAATACGTGATATCACTACCAGCGAACCCCAAGAATTAATAATTGCAATTGATGGGTTCTATAATGAAGTAGATATGATGGTTGTTCCTGGAACTTGTACTGTGTTAAATGAGAGAGACCCTTATTGTTATTTGGTCACCCAATTAGTGAATAATCAGACAAATACCCAAAGAGTTTGTTCTGCCACTGGAAATTTTACCTGCATAGAAATTATTCCAGTGACTAATAATGTGACCTGTACCTTATTGCAATACACCCCCTCTTATACCATTAATGTTAATGCCTCCCGGAAATACATAAAGGTATTTGACCAACAGATGTGGTATAGTACTACACCAAAGAGAGATGTAGTAGGATATCGGTGGACTGTGATTAACACTACACTAGGGACTGTTAAATTTTCATTACCCTTATCCAGTTTCCAGATTACCTCTACATACCCAAACTGCTCACAGGGGGCTGCCATTAGATTAGCACAACAGAGGGCTTGGGTTATTTCCTCTAGAAAGAAGAGAGACTTGACCGGATCCCTGTGGGATGGGGCCAATAGTGCAGCAGCAGTGTGGAATATTTTTAAGAACCAGGAACATGATGAGAGATTGGGCCAACTAGAGAAGGCCATTGGCCTTGTTTCTGGAGCACAACTAACCCAGGTACAGGCTGGAGTTGGTGAGTTACATGTTATTTCCGCCCTTAGTTCTATGACCCAGAAGTTGCTAAGAGAGATGGTACTGAATATCACTGAGGCTGGGAAGGCATTGCAGTGGGATCTAGCATGTTCAGAGATTCAGGATTTCCTGAATGACCAGCTGATGGCCATTCGGAATGATCTAGAACATCAGGCTTGGCCCACTGCCCTTACAGACACATCAGGAGTACCATCTGACCTGTGGCCATGGAGACTTACTTGGAAACTTTCTGGATGGAAGTGCGGACGTTCTCAGTGCTCCTTCCAAGCATATGGACCGGTAAGGGGGGTGTGGGCTCCCACTTACCGTATCCTGCCGGGTCCATGGGGAGGATGCATGTGGGATTGGGTAATTCACCGAGACATCTGGGAAATTAGACCACCTGGTATGCCCAATCGATTTTTAGTCAGTGCTCCTGGGATTACACCTGACATTTGGATGGGGTTAGGTAGTCTATGGACATTTTGGCCATTAGAACCCCCACAGCTTCAGTGTAACCGTAAACTGAAGCCAGGAGAAGTTGTCACTGTTTATGACTACGTTTGCTGGGAGGGTAGGGGACAAGGAACTACACTGACAGGACACTTACTTTTTCAAGCTAATGATAGCTGTGTGTATGTTAATGACACCACATTACAAGACATACATTTTAATCTCACTACCACTGCAGGCAATCATATTATTTACTGGCCTGCAGATAGAGCTTTCCAAGTAGCCCTTAGGTTCCAGATACCCTTTAATTGGACTAGTTTAGTACCTGATAGATTTCAGAATTTGTTTTTACTGTTACCAGAGATTCAGAAAATCTCTGAAGTACAAGGGCAAATTCACATGCTTCAAAACATATATCAAGTTGAAAAGTATGCCTTTCAGACTGCTTATAGAGTATCCACTTTATGTACTAAGTATGATGTATTGTGCTTTGTAACTAAGGCTGTACAACAACCCCATTATAGTTTTGCTATGGGAATGTTATTGCTTGTATTGTTATTAGTTAGTTTAGGATTATGTTACTGTTGTTGTGAAAGACGTAATAATAGTAATACCTTTCATGTTCATGCTAATCATGCATTGTCATTACATCCAATCAGAACCGCTAAAATTGAAACATCTGATATAGAATCTGA
This sequence comes from Emys orbicularis, assembly GCF_028017835.1. Classification (NCBI taxonomy): domain Eukaryota; kingdom Metazoa; phylum Chordata; order Testudines; family Emydidae; genus Emys; species Emys orbicularis. The sequence continues at coordinate 73,552,515 of NC_088690.1, forward strand.
AGTCCAGGACTTGATGCAAATAGAGGTTTGAGAATGTTTGTTGTACTAGAAGTACAAAAGGGGGGGTTGTGGAAGCAGAAAAAGAACTGTCAGAAAAGAACTGCAATGCATGACAGTTTGTTAGCAAGAGTCAGGCTAACTGTAGCCCTGATAACGCGAGATTTGTAGAAGCGAGGATTGTGTGAGGCGGGTGAGAAAGTACTGTGTGAGAAGTTATTGTGACCTTGTATAGATAAGGTGTAGAAGACCTTGTGTAGATAAGGTATAGGAAATATTGTATGTTGGCAAGAGTCAAAACAATTAAGAAATAAGATATCAAGATGGCTTATGTATAACAAAATGCAGCTGTCCCTCATTATTTTCTGTAATGAAAGGTATAAATGCTTGTTGTAATTAGGTATCAGAGAGAGAGACCTGCTTAGCTCTCTCCCTCGGCACAATTGTGAGAGTTAATAAAGCTTCTGACTTGCTGTACCCAAACAAAAGAGTGAGAACTCAGTTTTTCTCCGACACTTGTGACAGTGAGTTCCACAGGTTAATTATAGGTTAGGTAAGAAAGTACTTCCCTTTATCCATTTTTAATGTGTTGCCCTGTTCTAATGGTAGGAGGAATGGGAGCTCCCACTTTATCTTCTCTTAAGCCATTCTTTATTTTCGTTGTCTCTACCAGACTGGAGCTGTCCGGTGACACACAGGTCTTAATTCTGGAGTGGTGATAATTAACTTAGAACCCAGCAATGCCTATGAGTCATCCCAACTCTCCCCCTGTACCCCCACTGTGCATCACCTTCTACTTATTTACAATAGAAAGAATTTCATCTGCCACAGCTTTGCCCAACTTCATGGGTCTGTAACCTGGATCACATTGGAAAGGCCCGTTCTGGGACAAATGGTGCAGTCTGGAATTAACGGTGCAATTAGTCTGTCAGCCAAAGTCAGAATTCTTCCTATTTTGCTGTGCACTCCACACTTTATGATCAAGAAGTTGTGCACACACCTTGCATGCTGGCCTGGACACACACCCATATGCACTCCTACTGTTACTGACACACGCACACTGTGAGTGAGCTCCAAACATTATCACCACTGCTCTTGATGCTGCATAAACTTGAGCAGATCTGGAGAAGTCTTCTTTGCTTCCATATCCCTGGCTGTGAATTCTCCCTTCCTCAGTATCTGGACTGCTCACCCAGAATCCAACATGTCTGAGCTGTGGCCAGGCTGGGATTCCAGTTCAGTTCCACCCTGCACTTATATCCAGTGAGTCCCTCTTCCTGTGGCTGGACAACAGGGCTGCATGCTGAATCGCAAGGATGGCAGGGCTGCAGCTCCAGAGATTGACAGTTCAGAGCGGCTGTGGGGACAGAAACTGGGCAATGGAGGGGTTGTCTCAGCAGAAGGTGTAGTGGGAGGGGCTGGTGAATGATGGGGCTAGCAGGTGAGAAGCACAAATAGGTTTGACTGATACACAGTGGAAACACCCATCAATCAATTTGTCAGAGTAAAAATGACTAACATCAATTCAATACAAATCTCTGGATTTCTTCATACCATGAATTTCATTTTCTCCCATTAAATTATTCATTTGGCAATAAATCTGCTACGCCCTTTCCCACCCCCCAGCACCCCAGAGCCAGAATTTCACATGGCTGTTATCTCCTATTTCAGCACAGAAGGTTCCCAAGTGCCACAGAGGTGGTGAGAGTGCCTTAGTGCTGGCCATTCCCTGTGGCAGTGACAGAGCACCTAGGAGGCAGCTGGGTCCCTCTGCTGAGAGGTCCGAAGGAGGTAAGGTAGTAGTTGAGTTTGGTGTCCCATTGCTGTAGCAGAGCACTGTGCTGTGCTAGGCGCTGTGATATAGCAGAGGTGATCCAGGGAGCACTCAGGTTCTGGTGGTGTGTTCCAGCAGGGGGGGATGCAGTTGTGTCTCAGGGCTGGATGTTTCTGGTGACTGTAACAAAACAGAGGGGATGCAGTCCTGCTGGAGATTCCTGGGAATCCTGGCTGCTGAGATACAGCAGAGCTGACCCAGTTGCTGTATTATAGAGGAGAAAATGCAGTCATGGCTCAGTCTTGCTGGTTCCTGAAAGCTGTAATATGGCAGAGGTGGGGCAGTTGTTTCCCTGGTGCTGCAATATCATGGAGGGAGGACAGTCCTGGGTGCTGGGATATAGCAGAGGTGATGCAGTCGTGAAAATCTCTCTCCCCACTGGGCTCTACCGCAGTCTCTATTGCACACACTGTTTCTCTAGGGCAGACTCTGACTCTCCTGGTCTTCTGCCCAACTTGGGACCTTCTAACAAAGATGTTTGAAGAAAACCTCTTGCTGCCCTCTCAGGGTATGTCTACACTACGACATTAGATCGAATTAATAGAAGCCAGTTTTATAGAAATCGGTTGTATACAGCCGATTGTGTGTGTCCCCACATAAAATGCTCTAAGTGCATTACGTTGGCGGACCGCGTCCACAGTACCGAGGCTAGCGTCGACTTCCGGTGCATTGCACTATGGGTAGCTATCCCACAGTTCCCGCAGTCTCCGGCACCCATTGGAATTATGGGTTGAGATCCCAATGCCCGAATGATGCAAAACAGTGCCGCGGGGGGTGCTGGGTACATGTCGTCAGGCCCCTCCCCCTCCATCACAGCAACAGCAGACAATAGATTCGCGCATTTTTACCTGGGTTACCTGTGCAGACAACATACCACGGCAAGCATGGAGCCCGCTCAGCTCAGCTCACCGTCACCATATGTCATCCGGGTGCCGGCAGACATGGGACTGCATTGCTACACAGCAGCAGCAGCTAACTGCCTTTTGGCGGTAGACGGTGCAGCATGACTGGTAACCTTCATCGGCGATCTGGGTGCTGGTAGCTGTGGGGCTGGCAGCCGTAGGGCTGCATTGCACCAGCTCCTTACCTTTTGACTTTTGGCAGTAGATGGTTTATTACGACTGGTAACCATCCTCGTCGTACAGCAATGGCTGTCAATCATGGGCACCTGGGCAGACATACTCTGTCCTATCGAACTGTCTTGACAATGATGGCTATCAGTCGTAGTATGCTATTTTCTGCCAAGCGCCCAGTATTTTCTGCTAAACACCCAGAAGAGGCCGAGGGCGATCTGGGGGCTGGCAGACGTGGGGCTACATTGCTACACAGCAGCAACCCCTTGCCTTTTGGCAGTAGATAGTATATTATGACTGGTATCCGTCGTCATCATACTGCAGTGGGTATCAGATCGTGCAATAGGCCTGAAGGCTAACTGCCAAGCGCCCAGTATTTGCTGCCAAGCACCCAGAAAATGCCGAGGGCTATCAGTCATGCTGCACCGCCGTCTTAAGATGTAAAAAATAGATTTGTTCTGTATTCATTTCCTTCCCCCCTCCCTCCGTCAAATCAATGGCCTGCTAAACCCAGGCTTAGGAGTTCAATCTCGGGGGGGGGGCATTCTGTGTGACAGTTGTTTGTGTTTCTCCCTGATGCACAGCCACCTTTCTTGATTTTAATTCCCTGTACCTGTACGCCATGTCGTCACTCGCCCCTCCCTCCCTCCCTCCTTCCCCTGGTCCTTCAGATACTAGTTTCGCGCCTTTTTTCAGACCAGACGCCATAGCTAGCACTGGGATCATGGAGCCCGCTCAGATCACCGCGGCAATTATGAGCACTATGAACACCACGCGCATTGTCCTGGAGTATATGCAGAGCCAGGACATGCCAAAGCAAAACCAGGACCAGCCGAGGAGGAGGCGATTGCAGCGCGGCGACGAGAGTGATGAGGAAATGGACATGGACCTAGACCAAGTCACAGGCCCCAGCAATGTGGAAATCATGGTGTTCCTGGGGCAGGTTGATGCCGTGGAACGCCGATTCTGGGCCCAGGAAACAAGCACAGACTGGTGGGACCGCATCGTGCTGCAGGTCTGGGACGATTCCCAGTGGCTGCGAAACTTTCGCATGCGTAAGGGCACTTTCATGGAACTTTGTGACTTGCTTTCCCCTGCCCTGAAGCGCCAGAATACCAGGATGAGAGCAGCCCTCACAGTTGAGAAGCGAGTGGCGATAGCCCTGTGGAAGCTTGCAACGCCAGACAGCTACTGGTCAGTCGGGAATCAATTTGGAGTGGGCAAATCTACTGTGGGGGCTGCTGTGATCCAAGTTGCCAGGGCAATGAGAGACCTGGTGATATCAAGGGTAGTGACTCTGGGAAACGTGCAGGCCATAGTGGATGGCTTTGCTGCAATGGGATTCCCAAACTGTGGTGGGGCGATAGATGGAACCCATATCCCTATCTTGGCACCGGAGCACCAAGCCACCGAGTACATAAACCGCAAGGGGTACTTTTCAATGCTGCTGCAAGCCCTGGTGGATCACAAGGGACGTTTCACCGACATCAACGTGGGCTGGCCGGGAAGGGTACATGATGCTCGCGTCTTCAGGCACTCTGTTCTGTTTCGAAAGCTGGAGGAAGGGACTTTCTTCCCGGACCAGAAAATAACCGTTGGGGATGTTGAAATGCCTATCGTGATCCTTGGGGACCCAGCCTACCCCTTAATGCCATGGCTCATGAAGCCGTACACAGGCAGCCTGGACAGGAGTCAGGACCTGTTCAACTACAGGCTGAGCAAGTGCCGAATGGTGGTGGAATGTGCATTTGGGCGTTTAAAAGCGCGCTGGTGCAGCTTACTGACTCGCTCAGACCTTAGCGAAAAGAATATCCCCATTGTTATTGCTGCTAGCTGTGCGCTCCACAATATCTGTGAGAGTAAGGGGGAGACATTTATGGCGGGGTGGGAGGTAGAGGCAAATCGCCTGGCCGCTGATTACGCGCAGCCAGACACCAGGGCGGTTAGAGGAGCACAGCAGGGCGCGGTGCGCATCAGAGAAGCTTTGAAAACGAGTTTTGTGACTGGCCAGGCTACGGTGTGAAACTTCTGTTTGTTTCTCCTTGATGAAATCTCCGCCCCCCCACCCACCCGGTTAACTCTACTTCCCTGTAAACCAACCACCCCACCCTCCCCTACCCTCCCCCCTTCAAGCACCACTTGCAGAGGCAATAAAGTCATTGTTACTTCACATTCATGCATTCTTTATTAATTCATCACACAACTAGGGGGATATTTGCAAAGGTAGCCCGGGATGGGTGGCGGAGGAGGGAAGGAAAAGGACACACTGCAGTTTAAAACTTTAAAACTTATTGCTCAGGAAATCATCTAGGGTGGAGTGACTGGGTGGCCGGAGGCCCCCCCACCGTGTTCTTGGGCGTCTGGGTGAGGAGGCAATGGGACTTGGGGAGGAGGGCTGTTGGTTACACAGGGGCTGTAGCGGCGGTCTGTGCTCCTGCTGCCTTTCCTGCAGCTCAACCATACGCTGGAGCATATCAGTTTGATGCTCCAGCAGCCGGAGCATCGACTCTTGCCTTCTGTGTGCAAGCTGATGCCACCTCTCCTCTTCAGCCCGCGATTCAGCACGCCACCTCTCCTCTTGCTCATATTGGGCTTTTCTATAATCAGTCATTGACTGCCTCCACGCATTCTGCTGTGCTCTGTCAGCGTGGGAGGCAGTCTGTAGTTCTGTAAACATTTCATCACGCGTCCTTCACTTCCGCTTTCGAATATTCACTAGCCTCTGTGAAGGAGAAAGATTTGCAGCTGGTGGAGGAGAAGGGAGAGGTGGTTAAAAAAGATACATTTTAGAGAACAATGGGTACACTCTTTCACGTTAAATTTTGCTGTTCACATCACACAGCACATGTGCTTTCGTTACAAGGTCGCATTTTTCCTCTTATATTGAGGGCCTGCCGGTTTGGTGTGAGAGATCACTCACGCAGTGCCAGGCCACAGATTTCAGCTTGCAGGCAGCCATGGTAAGACACCGTCTTTTGGCTTTTTAAACCTTGTTAACATGTGGGGATGGTTTAAAACAGTACTGCTCTCATTAACCATACCAAGCACCCGTTGGGTTGGCCATTTAAAATGGGTTTGCAATGTAAAAGGAGGGGCTGCGGTTTCAGGGTTAACGTGCAGCACAAACCCAACTAATTCCCCTCCCCCACACACCCAATTCTCTGGGATGATCACTTCACCCTTCCCCCCCACCACCGCGTGGCTAACAGCGGGGAATATTTCTGTTCAGCAGAGCAGGAAGGGGCACCTCTGAATGTCCCCTTAATAAAATCGCCCCATTTCAACCAGGTGACCATGAATGATATCACTCTCCTGAGGATAACAAAGAGCGATAAGGAATGGATGTTGTCTGCATGCCAGCAAACACCGGGACCATACGCTGCCATGCTTTGTTATGCAATGATTCCAGACTACGTGCTACTGGCCTGGCGTGGTAAAGTTCTCCTACCATGGCGGACCGGATAAGGCAGCCCTCCCCAGAAACCTTTTGCAAAGGCTTTGGGAGTACATGAAGGAGAGCTTTCTGGAGATGTCCCTGGAGGATTTCCGCTCCATCCCCATACACGTTAACAGACTTTTCCAGTAGCTGTACTGGCCGCGATTGCCAGGGCAAATTAATCATTAATCATTAAACACGCTTGCTTTTAAACCATGTGTAATATTTACAAAGGTACACTCACCAGAGGTCCCCTGTGTGCCCACAGGGTCTTGGGTGAGTTCGGGGGTTACTGGTTCCAGGTCCAGGGTGATAAACATATCCTGGCTGTTGGGGAAACCGGTTTCTCCGCTTCCTTGCTGCTGTGAGCTATTTACATTATCTTCATCCTCATCTTCCTCATACCCCGAACCCGCTTCCCTGTGTGTTTCTCCAGTGAGGGAGTCATAGCACACGGTTGGGGTAGTGGTGGCTGCACCCCGTAGAATGGCATGCAGCTCCGCGTAGAAGCGGCATGTTTGCGGCTCAGCCCCGGACCTTCCGTTTGCTTCTCTGGGTTTGTGGTAGGCTTGCCTTAGCTCCTTAATTTTCACGCGGCACTGCTGTGCGTCCCTGTTATGGCCTCTGTCCTTCATGGCCTTGGAGACCTTTTCTAATATTTTGCCATTTCGTTTACTGCTTCGAAGTTCAGCCAGCACTGATTCATCTCCCCATATGGCGAGCAGATCCCGTACCTCCCGTTCTGTCCATGCTGGAGCTCTTTTGCGATCCTGGGACTCCATCACGGTTACCTGTGCTGATGAGCTCTGCGTGGTCACCTGTGCTCTCCACGCTCAGCAAACAGGAAATGAAATTCAAACGTTTGTGGGGCTTTTCCTGTCTACCTGGCCAGTGCATCTGAGTTGAGAGTGCTGTCCAGAGCGGTCACAATGAAGCACTGTGGGATAGCTCCCGGAGGCCAATAACGTCGAATTCCGTCCACACTAACCCAATTCCGACCCCCTAAGGCCGATTTTATCGCTAATCCCCTCGTCGGAGGTGGAGTAAAGAAACCGGTTTAAAGGGCCCTTTAAGTCGAAAGAAAGGGCTTCGTCGTGTGAACGTGTCCAGGCTAAATTCGATTTAACGCGGCTAAAGTCGACCTAAACTCGTAGTGTAGACCAGGCCTCAGCGTTGGGAGACACAGTACCAGCAGATACTCCTTGGGGAAACACTTCAGGGCAGATGTCCCAAGGACCAGAGAAAACATGAATCCTGCTCCCCCAGACAGTGCAGAGCCCTGCAATGTGAAGTTATTGACAAAAACTGTGACCATATAGATCATTATTGCAACCACTATTATATATTTGCAGCAAATATTATACAAAGGTTGTTGTGTGAGGTGTCTATAAAGAGGTTATGATTTGCTGGTTATGATTATGCTATCTGTATACATGTATCATTTTTGTATTTAAAGTTATGAATATTGGCTATGTACTTGTATCTCAATGTGTTTGATTCTAAGTAGACTCAGTGAAGCATTTGGTCAGCTTCTTGAGAAGGGACTATTCTCAGTAAGTGCCCGATCAAGAAACACGTAACTGATAATGGACTTTGGGAGACGCCAATCCACATCTGAGCTTTCCTGGGAACATTCAAACTAACATGTAAACAATGGCATCGGCCTGTAAAGAACTGAGTCATGCATGGACATGTGACTTGCCCATGTAACTCCAAACTCCAGCTTGCTGTTGTGATTTCCACACTAAGAACAAAGGGGTGTCCTTCCACATGGCAGAGGATATAAAAGACCCTGGAAACCCCTCAATTTTGTCTTCAGTCCTGCTTCTGACCTCTGGAGGAACTTTGCTACAAATTGAAGCTCTGAACAAAGGACTGAATGACCCATCGAAGGATGTATTCCAGAGACTTGAACCTTGAGGGGGCCATTTAGGGATCTGGGGCAAAAATCTGTCTGGGGATTGGTCCTGCTTTGAGCAGGGGGTTGGACTAGATGACCTTCTGAGGTCCCTTCCAACCCTGATATTCTATGATCTATGATTTGAACCTGCAGTTTATTCCATCACTGCTACAACCCTGAACCAAGAACTTTGCCATTACTGTATGTAATTGATTCCTTCAACCAATTTTAGCTCTCATCTATATTTCTTTCCTTTTATGAATAAACCTTTAGATTTTAGATTCTAGAGGATTGGAAACAGTGTGATTTGTGGGTAAGATCTGACTTGTATATTGACCTGGATCTGGGGCTTGGTCCTTTGGGATCGGGAGAACCTTTTTTCTTTTACTGGGGTATTGGTTTTCATAACCATTCATCCCCATAAGACGTGGCTGCTGGTGGTGATACTGGGAAACTGGAGTGTCTAAGGAAATTGCTTATATGACTTCTGGTTAGCCAATGGGGTAAAACCGAAGTCCTCGCTGTTTGGCTGGTTTGGTGTGCCTTAGTAATAAAGGAACCCCAGCCTTGGGCTGTAACTGCCCTGCTCTAAGCAATTTGTCCTGAATTGATACTCTCAGTTGTGTCCCACCAAGGCAGCATCATCACAGACCAGAGAAAACATGATCCCTGCTCCCCCAGACAGTGCAGAGCCCTGCAGAGCAAGGGCCATGGGAACCACCCATCTGCTTCTAGTTTCTTTGCTTCCACTACTGAGCTGCTGCTGTGGAGGGATGGTTCCCTCCTTCTCCATTCTGTTCCTGGATCTGCCGCCCAGTGCTGGGCTCTCTATGGCTGAGGACTCACCCTTCTGAATCCCCTCTTGCCAGCAGGGGCCTGCCACTCAGCCCAGGAACCTTCTGGATACAGTAGAGACTGGCAGGATACATTAAGAGCATCCCCTCTCCCCAGCACAGCCTAGCCTTGGGGGGAGAGAAGAATGCATGAGAGTCCAGAAACTCCTTCCAGCCCAGGAGATGGGCAGAGGAGAACTTTGTACGGAGCAGCGGTTCCCAGACTGTGGTGTACAGGGCACTTGCTGGCTGGCTGCTCATATGGTGCTAGTGCAGTGCTCCCTCTTCACATTCAGCTGAGAGAGAGGAAAGAGGGACTAATTAGATATAGAACAGAGGGCACCATTAACTGCTTTCCAGGGGGGCAAATGCTCATTGTAGTGACAAGTGTAACCTGTGCACTAACCCATCCCTAACGGTGCCAAGTGGGTGCTGCAGCTGCCACCTGAATAAATCGCAGTGGGGAATATGAGAAGTGGGACTGATGAGGGGGACGGGAAGGAAGGGGAGGCAAACCAAGGGAAAGAAGATGGGAGTTGTGGGTGTGAGGCGAGGGGAAACAGGAGGGGAGAGGCAGGGGCTGGGCAAGGGGGTGTCGGGTCTGGGAAGTAGGCAGCTGGATCTAGTGGTTGGAGCAAGGATTGGTGTCAGAGTCAAGACAAGGGTTGGAGCTGGAGTCCAAGGGCAAGGATGAGGAACAAGGCAGGAAGCAGGAACCAGGAGCAAGGCAGGGTACAGCGTAGCAGCCAGGTAGAGTCCAGTTGTATGGACAACTTCCTGTGCCACTCTTTGGTTTTAAATAGGAAGCCCTGACTAATGAAAGATCCTTTGAGGAGGGGTTTGGACTAGATGACCTCCTGAGGTCTCTTCCAATCCTCATATTCTATGATTTTATGATTCCAGCCAGGGCCCAAGGAAGGCCTCCCTGATGTAGCTTCAGGTTTCATGGTCTTTCTTCTCAGCTGGTTAGTAGCAAGCTGCTGGGAGCAGGGAAGTGACAGTTGACTGTGAACCCCCCAGACCCAGGATGAGACCCATGAGGTTGTGACAGGGCGAGGTGGGGGCTGGGCAAGGGCACTGACTTCCTCCGGACCCCAGAGGTGCTTAAGCCCCTGCTCCGCCCCCACCTGCCCTCTTCCCCCAAGTCTCCACCCCTGCCCTGCCTCTTCCCGCCCCTGCTCCACACCGCCCTGCCTCTTCCTGCCCAGTTCCACCCCTTCCCCCGAGTGCACCCCATCCCTGCTCCTCCCCCTCTCTCCAGTGCCTCCTGCATGCTGCGGAACAGCTGATGGCGGCAGGTGGTAGGCGCTGGGAGGGAGGGGGAAGAGTTGATCGGCGGGGCCGCCGGCGGATGGGAGGTGCTGCAGGGAGGAGGATCTGGCTGCCAACGGGTGCTAAGCACCCACTAATTTTTTTCCAAACGCAGAAAGTTGGCTCCTATGGACTGGGAGGGGAAGTGTCTGTAAGACAGTGCCTTTGTAGAATCATGGATTCCAGGGCCTGAAGGGACCTTTGCAATTGTCTATTCTGACCCCCTGTATAACACAGGCCAGAGAACTGTCCCAAATAATTCCTAGAGCAGATCTCTTAGAAAGACAGCCCGTCCTGATGTCTGGTTGAAGACTGGAGCGTGTTTGAGAAGCACTTGTACAGAAGACACCCAGAGGTTGATCTGGCTGTGTGAGGTGCTGAGACACCCCTGCAGGGAGTGTCGGGGAGATGATGGTATCAGCTCATGGGTTCTGAGCAGGGGGTTTAGAGGGGTCTCCCCCACCAAAAAAAATGTAGAGAACTGGTGCCAGGTCTATTTTCTCACTATGTCTAAAGCCTGTCTCCGTCTAAGCAGGTTACTCAGCCCGCGTAAAGCCTGGGGTGTGTGTGTAGCACTGCTCTCATTCTCCTGCTGGTTGTTTTTCCCTTTCCCAGTCCACCCACCACCCTCCCACTGGCATGTAAGTGACACCTCCTACATCAGTTTCTACATCAACTTAAACTTGCTTACAGGCTTACCAACATGTCACTTACCACCACCATCTGTGTCACCGCTGTTTCTGGCCCAGAATGTGCAGTGTGTCACCTTGGTGGAGTATTAACTGCAGAATGCTTCTGAGCCGGTCAAGCATAAACCAAAGCATATGTCAGCTCTCCTTATGTTTACAGACGAAAACATCACCTGGCACCATCAGAGACATGAGCACATGTCGAGAGATCAACTCTCTGGAATGCAGCACCTGACTATGCTCCATCTCCAGGAGAACCAGCAGACAGAACCTAAGTATCAGAGGGGTAGCCGCGTTAGTCTGACTATACAAAGCAACAGAGGGTCATGTGGCACCTTTAAGACTAACAGAAGTATTGGAGCATAAGCTTTCGTGGGTGAATGCCCACTTCATCGGACGCAAGACTTCATCCCTTGCGTCTGATGAAGTGGGCATTCACCCACGAAAGCTTATGCTCCAATACTTCTGTTAGTCTTAAAGGTGCCACAGGACCCTCTGTTGCTTTTTACAGAACCTGAGTAGATAAGCTATGTGCAGGTCACAGATACATGGGGTTAGCCGGCTCCCAAAAGTCTCCACCGCCTTTGGATACTAGGGGAAGGACTTTGGTTCTTTCATCTTCTCATGCTCAGAACTAAGTGAATGGATTTTTCTCTCATTTTTAACACAAAGCCATGAATAAAATTCCCTGGAAGTGGAAACCTAGCCCCTCTCAGTTAGCCCCAAGGAGACTTTATCAGATAACAGTTTGCAGCAGCTTTTCATGAAATAAACACTTGTACATATTGGGGTTCAGGAAGTGGGCGGGCATAAGCCCGCCCACTGCTAAAGGGTCCCCCCCCTCCCCAGCCTAAGGGGAGGATCCACAGGGCCTGAAACTCAAATGATTACGGGGGACAACTAATGTAAATACAGGGACAGGAGTGCGGTCAAAGGGTCAAAAGAAGGGAACCTGATGGGGACACCGAGCAGAGAACCACGGACAGCGCCTTTGCTCCTCAAAGGTGTCAAGGGAGCCAGTGGACACCACCCAGAGGAACTCTGCCCGGATACGTGAACGGACAGAGGACCGGAAACAGGCCCCACAGTCACAGGAGCCTCCATCGGCCAACCTCCTCTCCCTGGTTTTATAAATGGCCAGTTTAGCCAGGGCCAAGAGGAAGTTGACCAGGAGGTCCCGTGACTTAGTGGGGCCACGGATAGGGAGTGCGTAAATAAGAAGGTGAGGGGAAAAGTGCAACCAAAAATGCAACATAATATTGGTGAGGAGCCAGTGTAGGGGCTGCAACCTGGCGCACTCCAAGTAAATGTGAGCCAGGGTCTCCCTCATGCCACAGAAAGGACAGGTGTCTGCGACAGGGGTAAACCGCACCAAGTACACATCCGTGCTCACGGCCCCATGAAGGAGCTGCCAGCTGATATCCCCGGCGGGCCTCAGGACCAGGGTGGGATATAGGCTGGCCCTCCAGGGCTTCTCACCCTCAATAGGTGGTAGGAGGTCCCGCCACTTTGTATCGGGGTGGGACACGAGGGTGAGGAAGTGAAGGGTGTGGAGCACGAGCGTGTATAGATGTTTCCTTGGCACGGTCAGGAAACGAACTGGCTGCAAGTCGTGCAGCCGGCTCACGGAGAAGGTGCGGGGGGGCCGGTTGGGTCCACGGGGCAGGGGCCCGATGAAAAGGTCCGGAGGGCCAGGGGTGGAGGGTGGGCGGGGTGTGCCCTTGTGCAGGACCCGGTCGAGCTAGACCCAAGTAGTGGGCGGCAAAGCGGCCCTCACCTCCTGAAGCACGCCATCGGCCAACCTCCTCTCCCTGGTTTTATAAATGGCCAGTTTAGCCAGGGCCAAGAGGAAGTTGACCAGGAGGTCCCGTGACTTAGTGGGGCCACGGATAGGGAGTGCGTAAATAAGAAGGTGAGGGGAAAAGTGCAACCAAAAATGCAAGGCCTGGAGAGCCCTATGCGCTGAACGAGCATCAGGGGATCCAGCCAGTCTCCCCGGTCATAGTGCAGGAGGTCTCCGACTCTGGTGACTTCTGCCAGGACCAACCTCTGGCGCACCGCGGGGGACTCCACCACCTGCACACGGAGCTGGGGGTTGTGTAGCAGGGGCTCCGCGAGGAGATCTGCCCCCCCGGTGGCCACCATGGACCTGGTCGCTGAGAACAGTTTCGAGGTCCGGAGGAGGTCCTGGTAGAAGACCGGCAGCCAGGAGAGGTAACTCGCGGAAGACCTCTCGGATTGAGATAAAGGAGCTGCCGGTCGTATCGCTGCCCTCGGAAGCGGCACAGGAAGGCGTCCGCCAGTACTCTCCACGCTGGACTACCTGCACCATAAAGGAGCCTCTGCAGGGCCTGGAGGCGGAAGACATGGACCTGAGTGCGGAGGCACTTCAGGCCCTGCCCTCCCTCCTCCAGGGGCAGATGGAGGACCCCTGCAGAGACCCAGTGCAGTCCTGACCAAAAGAACTCCAGAATCGCCCTCCGGAGGTCGGCCAGGAAGCCCGGGGCCGGGACTAGGGTGTTGAGACGGTACCAGAGCATGGACAGGACTAGTTGATGGAGGGCACTGGTACTCACTCGAAGGGAGAGGCACCGGAGTAGTCCTGTCCATTTCCGGAGCCGCTCCGTCACCCTGCCCTGTAAACCATGCCAGTTCTCCGGCGGAGACGGATGCGTGGCAGAAAGGTAAATGCCGAGATAGAGCAGCGGACCCGCACTCCACCGGATGGCCTGAAGCTCGCCTGCCACCAGGCCCCGATCACCAAGCCAGAGCTCTTGACCCAGTTGACCTGGGCGGAGGAGGCCGCCGAGTACACGGTCTGGCAAGCCTCCACCCGCACCAAGTCGCCCGGGTACTGGACCACGAGGAGCACATTGCGGCGTACGCCGACAAGACCAGCCGCAGCTCCGGCTCCCGAAGCACCATCCCCGTCAACCTGCTGCGGAGGAGACAGAGGAAGGGCTCGATCGCTGGAGCGTACAGCTGGCCCGAGAGGGGCCACCCCTGCCGCACTCCCGGGTCGGTCAGGGTCCAGTTGAGCTTGATCAGACACTCTGCGGAAGCGTACAGCACCTGGAGAAAACCCACAAACTGGGGTCCGAAGCCTAACGCTCGCAGAGTGCCCAGGAGGTACCCATGGTCCACCCTGTCGAACGCCTTCTCCTGATCCAGGGACAGGAGGGCGAACGACAGACCATCCCTACACCCAAGCTCCAAGAAATCCCAGACCAGATAGAGGTTATCAAAGATGCTACGGCCCGGGACAGTGTAGGTCTGGTCTGGGTGGATCATGTCCTCCAGCACGGACCCCAGCAGCAGCAAGATGGCCTTGGCTATGATTTTGTAGTCCGTGCTGAGGAGCGAGACGGGACGCCAATTCCGTAAGTCGTGGAGGTCCCCCTTCTTCGGCAATAAGGCGAGCACGGCTCGCCTGCACGAAAGAGGGAGGACCCCGCTCTGCAAGGACTCAGCCCAGATGGTGACTAGGTCCGGGCCGAGGACATCCCAGAACATGCGGTAGAACTCCACGGTCAGCCCGTCCATGCCCGGAGATTTATTGGTGGGCATGCGGTGGAGGGCTTCCGAGAACTCGGCCAGAGAGAGAGGCAACTCTAGCCGGTCCCGGTCGCCCGCGCTGACTGTCGGGAGTCCGTCCCAGAGCACTCTGCAAGCAGTAGGGTCGGTCGGATCTGGGGAGAAAAGGTTTGCCTAGAAGGCCCTGGCCCTCTCGCACATCTCCACCGGATCCGTGAGGGGGGTGCCGTCCTCCGCCAGGAGGCAGGTGACGTGCTGCTTGGCCCCCTTCTTTTTCTCCAGGGCGTAGAAGAAGTGGGAGCCGCGATCCATGTCCCGAAGGAGGCGGATGAGGGATCGAACAAAAGCACCCCGGGCCCGATGATCGTCGAGGGCCCGGAGCTCCTCCCGCTTCTCCCGGCACGCTCCGCAAAGGGATGGATCCTCAGGGCTGGCGGCCAGACTCCTCTCTAGCTCTAAGACCTCCCGTTCCGACTGCTCTATCGCCGCATCCTGCCGTTGGCTGGCGCCCCAGGTGTAGTCGCGGCAGAAGAGCTGGGCACACACCTTTTCTAGGTCCCACCACTGCGCGCCAAGGGAAAGGCACGCCGCTGCCCTCGCCAGACCAGCCAGAACTCCCGGAAGGACGCCACGAAGGCCACATCCTCCAGCAAGCTATTGTTAAAATGCCAATAGGCCGGCCCCGGCCTCTCCGCACAGAGAGAGGCCGTCACGGTGACTAGATGGTGATCCGAAAAGGGGGCCGGCCGGACGTCGGAGGAGTGGGCCCGTGAAAGATGGAAGCGTGACAAGTAAATGTGGTCCAACCGGGAGTGGCACGACCGATGGGCTTCCACCCGGACATAGGTGAACGTGGAGACATCGTCCGGGTGGTGGTCGCGCCAGACGTCCACCAGGGAGTGATGTTCCACAATCTCCCGGAGGACGTCCGCGGCGGCCGGGCACTGCTCGGTCCCCGAGCGGTCCCGCTCCTCGAGGGTAGCATTGAAGTCCCCGCCCAGGACCAGGCACTCACGAGGATCCAAGGAGCCGAGGAAGGCGGACGCCTGCTGATAAAAAGGCAGCCGCTCCGGGCCCGATGTCGGGGCATAAACGTTGACAAGGTTGACCACAAGCCCCTCCATGCGGACCCGGAGGTGCAGCAGGCGGCCCGGCACAGCCTCGGCAACCCCCAGCACCTCGGGCTGTATGTCGGGGGAGAATAGGGTAGCCACTCCAGCCGTACAAACTGTGAGATGGCTAAAATAGACCCTGTCCCCCCACTCCTGCCACCAGCTGTCTTCGGCGGCCAGATCCGTGTGGGTCTCCTGCAGGAAAACCACAGAGTACCCCCCCTCCCGAAGGAAGGAGAGCACCTGGCACCTGCGGAGACCCACCCTACAGCCCCAGGTGTTCAATGTTGCAAAAGTGATAGGTGGCATGAGGAGGGCTGGGGGGGATCCTCGCCGGCAGGGACGCTCACGGCCCGCATTGGGCCGCGCAGCAAACCGTGACCCACCCCAAGGGAGGATAGCAGCCCCTAGGTGGGTCGGGACTGGGGAACACAAAGGCCGCTCCCTGGGGATCATCCTCCGGGAAAGAGAAGGAGACGTCCCCAGGGGCGGCAATGGCATCGCAGGAGGTGGGGGGGGATAGGAATCGGGGCAGGAGTAGGGTCGGGAAGAGGGACAGAGGCGGGATCCTGGGCCCCAGGAGCTGGACAGCTGGAAGGTGGCTCCTCTCGGTCGGGCTCAGGGGTCTGAGGGTTAGGGAGGGGGTCCTCAGGGATGCCGGGCACAAGCTCAATGGCAGATGTAACAGCCACGGCAGCAGGAGGTGGACAATCTTCAACGGGGCCCCCACCCGGGAAGGAACTCAATTGCCCCACGCCATTGAGGGATACCCCTGGTAACTCGGGTCCCGGCCGCGAGGCACCGGCCGTCGCCTCAACAGGCTCGGCGGCCGTCAGCGGGGTGTCACCCGCAGCCGGGCAGGTCAAAGAGTCCAGGGGCCCCTCTGAGGCAGGAGCAGGAGCAGCGGTCAGGGGCACGGAAGATGGAGAAAGGGGGGCTGGGGTGAGGTCGGCCAGATTGAGGCCCGCTGGCAGAGGGTCGTCCTCCCCCTGGGTAACCGGGGTCAGACCCAGGGCCTCGATCTCCTCATAGATAGAAGGCAGCTCACCTCCCACCACCCCGCGGTCTTCCCCACTGGCACCCGAGGTGATGCTTGCCTCGGGCATTGCAGGGGGCACAGGTGGCAAGGGGGCAGGAGGGGTAGCAACGAGGGCCTCCGCGAGGAGGGACCACGGAGGATGGATGGTGGTATCCTCCGGTGCTGCCACATCGTCCCCAGCCGGCAATGGTAGATGTAATGTACCCGCGGGCAAGGCAGAAGGCTCGGCAGCAGTGCTCCCCTTCCTGTTTTTCCGGGGGGCCTCCGCACCGGATGGCAGGAGCGGAGCTCGAGCCTTCCACTTGCCCCGCTTTCCCTGTGCTAGGGTCCAGCCCTCCATGGCATTGTCTGCGGGCTGGGTGACAGGGGTTGGGTTGGGGGCAGAGATGACGGCTCGAGGACCTGAGGAGGTAACAATGGGGCAGCAGGAGGGTGGGGTGGATTCCCCCTGGGGAGGGCCCTCTCCCGCGCCTGGCAACACCCCCACCGCACCCTCCTCTACTGGCCCCGCCACAATGCATGTAGCAGAGGCAGGGCTCTCCTGCTTGTCTGGGCATGGTGGGGGAGGTCCTCCTTGGGCCTGAGTGGGAGCAATGGTGGTCTGAGAAGGAGGAGGGGTGGTTCCGGGTACCGGGCAGCCAGGGGTGCCGGCGATGACGGGGCCGGGGCCCTGCCGGGGCTCGGTGGTCCCGGACGCTCCTCTGTGCCAGGCCAAGGGGCAGTCCCTCCGGACGTGCCCTATCGCCCAGCAGAGGTAGCACCGGGTCTCCCCCGTAGAGTAGTACACCCGGTAATGGGCCCCCTGATAGGGGACCAGGAAAGATCCCTCGAGCGCCTCTCTGCCACGCGCCGCCGGCGGCAGTTGGAGCTCCATGTGCCGGCGGAACGAGAGGATGTGACGGAGGGTGGGGTCTTTGCAGCCCAGCGAGAGAGGGCTGATGATGGAGATTGGTTTCCCCAGGGTAGAAAGGGCAGGTAGCAGAGCAACATTGGGGAGGAAAGGAGGAACGGAGGTTAGGACCACACGGACACCCAGGTCCTCCAGCGGCTCCAGGGGGATGAACACGCCCCCCCCCCCGCCAGACCCTTCTACACTGCCTCCTGGGCGCGGCCTCCAAGGCAAGGAAAAAGACAACTTTGCCATACATTTTGGAGGCCGCCACAATGGCCATGGGCCCCACCACCCTTGCCAATGCCCGCACGTGCTTCCTAGTCAAGGTGGGGAAGGGGCCCCGGCCACTATAGATGGAAGCAGAGGCGGTGGATGGACGAAATGATGTATCGGCAGGCGGGGGGACTGCCGCCACCTGGGCATACGCCCTGGGGGCTGGGGAAGGGGCACCTGCAGAGCTGGTGGAGGGAGCAGCGGGAAGGGACGCCGCGGCCGGTGGCGGAGCCGCGGCAGTGGGGGCAGCCCCTGCCATGGAGGGCCCAGTCTTCTTAGCGGGGCTCTTTCCTTTCTTTCTGCCCTGGCCTTTCCTGCCGGCTGGGGCGGCTCCCCCAGAATCAGAGGGGGCAAGGGACGTGGCAGCAGCGGAGGTCACCCCGTCGCCCGCCGCTGCTGATTTCGCAGCGAGGGCGGTGGCAGGTGGTTTGGCAGCGGCGCTTGAGGAAGAGGCTAAGGGGGTAGGCAGGGGAGGGGTGGCAGGGCCCTTGGGGGGGGGCTCGCCCGCTGTGTTCCCCTCCATAATGAGCAGGGAGGGAGGGGAAAACACACAGGAGAAAAATGGGCGGGGGAAGGGAAAGCAGGTCAACCACTCCTCCCTGCTAGGCTGCAGGCAGGGGAGGAGGGCGCTGAAACGGGGGGGGAGGATAGGGGGGGGTATCAAGGGCTTGGCGGGGAGGGACAGTCACCAACACCGGCTCCTCTAGCTGCACTAGGGGAGGGAAGGTCACAATAACATCAGGGGGTGCAGTGATTAACCAAAACGGAGTGGAGAGCACAAGCGCATGGGCACACGAGGGGAGGGGTCAATCAGGGCAAGGGGGGCACAAAGGAAGGGGAGCAACCAGGCTGGGAATGGGGCAGAGGAACCAAGGGGCTAACTGTAGGGCTGGGGTGGGACAAACAAACCAAGCTGCAGAGGGAAAAGGGCGGGGCAGGCAAACAAACTAAAGCTGGGGAGGGGCAAAAGGCTACAGGGGGCAAATGGGGTAGGCAGCAAGGGGCAAAGCTGGGGGGCCTGTTGCAAAGGGGAAGGGGTCAGTCCAGGGGGGTAGGTGCGCCCACGAGCACTTGTGCAAAGTCAATGTGTGGGCTACCTGCTGCTGCAGGCCCAAACGATGGCAATAGGGCGCGGCAGGCCAGGAGAGCAGCAGAGTCCCAGAGGCAGGAGTGGAGGCAGATGGTAAATGGTCTGTGGGGGTGGTGGAGGGGGCAACAGTGGTGGGGGTGGTTTTGGGGGGGGGACACACAGATGGACCAGGCTCCACGCCACACCCCCTGGGTCCCCACAGACACAGTCTAGACCCCCACCACTAGAGCACAGTTCGAAAATTACTCAGTCCACAATGGCCCCCTCCACAGTGGTCTCCAGAGTCCTGTGCACTCCCCCAACAGCCGATGGTCCACGTAGTCCTCTACCTCCTCCAGGCTCCAGCAGCTCCCCAGGACAAATGCAACAGCGGCAGCAGCAGCAGCTCCAGCAGCCAGGCAGGAAGGACCCCGCACAGATGGTAGCAGTGGTGAAGGTGGGGTCCTGGCTCCTCCCTCCAGAGATAGTGGGGACGGGGGGCTGGCTGGCAAGGCCCCTTGCTCAGCAGCAGTGGCAGCAATAGCAGTCTAGGGAGGGAACACTCTAGCCAGCAGCAGCAGCCCAGGAAAGAAGGGAGAAGGAGCTCCAGCCAGCAGGGGAGTCAGAGAGGAGGAAGGAGAGCTCCAACCAACAGGGCAGTCTGAGGACACCTGAGCACTCTCTGTAGAGGGATGGTCCCCAGCTCCTGCCCTGAAGTGCTTAAAACAGCCAGGGAGGGGGCTGTGGCAGGGAAAAGCTAGGCTGATTGGGGAAGTAGTCACAGCTGGGCTATGCCCCAATCAGGCCCAGATGGTCCCTATAAAAGGCTCTGAGCCAGAAGCCCTGAGGAGGTCTCTCTCTGTGTTCAGAGAGTGATGGGCCTGGCTGCAGGGAGCTAGAGACGGCACCTGAGCGGTGCAAGGGGGAAAGGTAGAGGAGCTGGGGCGCTCCAGCCTGGAAAGCCCCAGGTTGCGGTCTAGCATTGGGCTAATAGGTACTGGGGGTTGTAGAGGGCAGCCCAGGAATAGGCAAAGGCAGCAGGTCCAAACCCAACCTTGCCAGTGATGAGTAGGCTGATACTGCAGTCTGCCCCAGGGCACGGGGGCTAGATGATGACTGGCAGTAGCCGTATACTGAGGTGGGGATAGCGGGTGGGGGTTCCCTGGGGAGGGGAGACCCTAAGACTGAGGGGTTACTGCCAGGGGGCATTGTCCCAGATAACAGGGCACTGGGTCCGGGAGGGACACGGGGGGGCAAGCGGTAGCGGGACACCAGCTTGCAGTGGGCGCTCCAATGGCTGGATGAGCTAATTCCTGAGAAGACCTGCAGGAGGCACTGCAGGGGGTGAGTCCTGCACCCTTACAACATGCCACTCACTGCTTGGCACCCCATTTTCCCCAATTTCTTTTTCCTTTCCTTTTGGATTGGATTGTTCTCTCAGGCTCTTTCAGGGCTCATTAATACATTAGAAGCAAGAGGAAGACCAAAGACAGGGTAGGCCCACTGCTTAGTGAAGAGGGAGAAACAGTAACAGGAAACTTGGAAATGGCAGAGATGCTTAATGACTTCTTTGTTTCGGTCTTCACCAAGAAGTCTGAAGGAATGCCTAACCTAGTGAATGCTAATGGGAAGGGGGTAGGTTTAGCAGATAAAATAAAAAAAGAACAAGTTAAAAATCACTTTAAAAAGTTAGATGCCTGCAAGTCACCAGGGCCTGATGAAATGCATCCTAGAATACTCAAGGAGCTAATAGAGGAGGTATCTGAGCCTCTCGCTATTATCTTTGGAAAATCATGGGAGACGGGAGAGATTCCAGAAGACTGGAAAAGGGCAAATATAGTGCCCATCTATAAAAAGGGAAATAAAAACAACCCAGGAAACTACAGACCAGTTAGTTTAACTTCTGTGCCGGGGAAGATAATGGAGCAAGTAATTAAGGAAATCATCTGCAAACACTTGGAAGGTAGTAAAGTGATAGGGAACAGCCAGCATGGATTTGTAAAGAACAAATCATGTCAAACCAATCTGATAGCTTTCTTCGATAGGATAACGAGTCTTGTGGATAAGGGAGAAGCTGTGGATGTGGTATACCTAGACTTTAGTAAGGCATTTGATACGGTCTCGCATGATATTCTTATCGATAAACTAGGCAAATACAATTTAGATGGGGCTACTATAAGGTGGGTGCATAACTGGCTGGATAACCGTACTCAGAGAGTTGTTATTAATGGTTCCCAATCCTGCTGGAAAGGCATAACGAGTGGGGTTCCGCAGGGGTCTGTTTTGGGACCGGCTCTGTTCAATATCTTCATTAACGACTTAGATATTGGCATAGAAAGTACGCTTATTAAGTTTGCAGGTGATACCAAACTGGGAGGGATTGCAACTGCTTTGGAGGACAGGGTCATAATTCAAAATGATCTGGACAAATTGGAGAAATGGTCTGAGTTAAACAGGATGAAGTTTAACAAAGACAAATGCAAAGTGCTCCACTTAGGAAGAAAAAATCAGTTTCACACATACAGAATGGGAAGAGACTGTCTAGGAAGGAGTACGGCAGAAAGAGATCTAGGGGTTATAGTGGACCACAAGCTAAATATGAGTCAACAGTGTGATGCTGTTGCAAAAAAAGCAAACATGATTCTGGGATGTATTAACAGGTGTGTTGTGAGCAAGACACGAGAAGTCATTCTTCCGCTCTACTCTGCTCTGGTTAGGCCTCAGCTGGAGTATTGTGTCCAGTTCTGGGCACCGCATTTCAAGAAAGATGTGGAGAAATTGGAAAGGGTCCAGAGAAGAGCAACAAGAATGATTAAAGGTCTTGAGAACATGACCTATGAAGGAAGGCTGAAAGAATTGGGTTTGTTTAGTTTGGAAAAGAGAAGACTGAGAGGGGACATGATAGCAGTTTTCAGGTATCTAAAAGGGTGTCATAAGGAGGAGGGAGAAAACTTGTTCACCTTAGCCTCTGAGGATAGAACAAGAAGCAATGGGCTTAAACTGCAGCAAGGGAGGTCTAGGTTGGACATTAGGAAAAAGTTCCTAACTGCCAGGGTGGTTAAACACTGGAATAAATTGCCTAGGGAGGTTGTGGAATCTCCATCTCTGGAGATATTTAAGAGTAGGTTAGATAAATGTCTATGAGGAATGGTCTAGACAGTATTTGGTCCTGCCATGCGGGCAGGGGACTGGACTCAATGACCTCTCGAGGTCCCTTCCAGTCCTAGAATCTATGAATCTATGAAACTCTCCTGTTTCAGAGTGATAGAGGGCAATGGGCTATGGGCATTGCTGTTGGGGAGCTCAGAGACGGCCTGGACCTCCTGGGGCTTGTCCCATGTGGTTACTGGGGGGGTGCATATGGAGATGCCCTTGCCCTCATTTCTGGATGTGGAATTTCCAGCTCCCAGAACATGCAGTGTCTGGCCTGGCCACTCTCCCATGCATGCAGACACCAGGCCTCTCAGAGGCAGGAACCATCAGGAGGTTTCATTCTGCTGTCCAGCTGTTAGGAAGTTTTTACCTGACTCCCCACTGGCCATGCCTGCAGGGTTAGTGTGTCAGCGCCCTGCCACTGCTCACAGCACTCCTAGCTTCCCTCTTCCTTTGCAGATCCCTGGGGCACCTCCAGGGCCGTCCAGAGGATTCAAGGGGTCTGGGGTCTTCGGCGGCACTGCTGCCAAAGACCCGGCACTTTGGCGGCAGGTCCCGGGACGGAATGACCCCCTGCCGCGGGTCTTCAGGACACTTCGGCGGCGGGTCCCGGAGCGGAAGGACCCCCCGCCGCCGATCTGCCGCCGAAGACCCGGAGCGGAAGAAGCTCCGGGGGCCCAGGCCCCGCGAGAGTTTTCCGGGGCCCCTGGAGCGAGTGAAGGACCCCGCTCCAGGGGCCCTGAAAAACTCTTGTGGGGGCCCCTGCGGGGCCTGGGGCAAATTGCCCCACTTGCCCCCCCCCGGGCGGCCCTGGGCACCTCTGTGTAAGGAAGGGCTGGGGGACATGGACGAGCTAGGGGAAGGCTAGTGCACTGGGGAGGACACCCCCTCTGCCTGGAGACCTGTTGTGCACATGGTTAGTGTTAAGGGCTGTTGGAGTTTCATGGTAGAGTTGTGAGATGATTTTCTCTCTTCCATGGCAGGGGTGAGAAATTTTGCAGGGGAACTGTCCTGGCAGCCTGATTGTGGTTTGCCTGCAACCTGTGGCAGATTCTGTGCTTGTTCTGTGCAACACTTCCTTGGAATTGATCTGTTGCAGTCTGAGGTAGCCAGTTTCGAGATAACAATAGCAACCCACTTCTGGACTGGTAGGGCCCCTCTCCTCTGCATGTCCTGGTTAAGAAAGGCCAAGTCAAGCTCTTAACCCAGCTCCAGGCATATGGCTTTCTTCATGCACAAGTTCTGGACCCACTGTTGGTCACCCAGGTCTGCATAACAATGTAGTCCCAACCCTGGATGTTTGGGGATCCTGTTCCAGAAATGCCAGTCAGCGTAGGGGAAACCACAGCTATTAAAGCCCTGCGTCAGATATCTCCACTGCTCCATCTGTACACACCGCCTGTGTAATCTCCTTAGCCCCCTGCTCAGGGCATCACGACACCGCTGGCATGCTCTCCACCATGTATCACGCCCTGTAACTGCCTACTACTACTGAAAGGAAAGTTGCAGGGGTTGCATTAACACCAACATTTCGTACAAGTCCTCCATCAACGGGGATCCAGGCCTTGCTGCTGGGATACAGGCTGTGGACAGAAACCCAGAGTGTGCCCAATCAAAGAGGTTTACTTGAATGAGCTGGTGACTTAAGAGCATCCGCACATGTTCCCAGAAAGGACAGACAAGTTCACCCACAATACACTGAAAAGAATTCATAGAACAACTCATATTGGTGCAGCACTAAGAACCATGGGACATCCCCCAGTAGGCCTAGTGCCTCAAACAAGGGAGGGCGGAGCCAGGGAAGATGCAATGACTTGATTCAAGCTTTGCAGTCTGGCCTCAGCTAGGCCAACTTGAGTGGGCACACCCTGTTAGGAGTGCTACTGACAATATAGGATTCAGGTCTATATTTTCGCTTGAGATAGAATTTTAAGTCTTGTTTGCCCATTTGATTCTTGATACACTTATATTCTTACTAATATGTGTAAACAAAGACACTGTGTATGTTGCTTCTGCCTAGCCAGCTGGGTTTGTTAGTATAATGAGAACAGATAAGAACAGTTAAAGTGTTACTGGGCATGGTGGGAGTATAATATATGAGCGCACACTTGAAGACTGCCTCAACTCCTATCTCAAGGTAAGGTCAAGCAACCAGTCGGGAGGGGCAAAGGGGGGGATTGAGGGGAAGGTAAAACACTAAAAGGCCAGAGAAATGCCTGCCCCTGACAATAGCACAACCTCAATCCTTACCTTTCCCATGGGGTACAAAAAAAGTGCTTTTCTGATATTCCTTTCCCTTGGAGTCCCCCAAAACCTCCCCCATCTCCTTCTTATCCCAGGTTGACCCCTGAACCTAGTATGGGCCCTAATTCTTCCATATCCATTTATTTTCAAAATCCGTTACCCCAGCTTGCCGAAACCCACAACTACCATCATGAGAGCCTGCCATACTCCCGCCAAACAGCTGCTCACACGGTTAGCAAGAGGAACTTACCTGGTTGCTACTCACCTTGTTAATCAAAGCCTTGTTTCCCAGTGTCCCGTTCCCCTCCCTCCTTAGCAGGCATAATTACCTGAAATGCACTCCCACACTCCCACCCCTTACAACTTATGGTCATGTTCCTTTTTGGGGGGTTTGGGGAGGGGAATGGGACACTGGGAAACAAGGCTCTGCGGCGTCAGAGTTATAGACATGCTTGCTGGAAACTAACCCCAATAAACGTCGCATTGCCTGCACTTTGGACTTCTGGTCTTCTGCTTTCTGCCTGCATGACAAGAACCAGGGGAGAGGGTGAAGGGAAAGCCCTCTAACATATTGGTGATGTGACTCGGATGCATCACGCTGGACAGGTGAGTAGCAGCCAGGTAAGTTCCTCTTGCTAACTGTGTGAGCAGCTGTTTGGCGGGAGTATGGCAGGCTCTCATGATGGTAGTTGTGGGTTCCGGCAAGCCGGGGTAACGGATTTTGAAAATAAATGGATATGGAAGAATTAGGGCCCATATTAGGTTCAGGGGTCAACTGGGATGAGATTGAGAAGGAGATGGGAGAGGTTTTGGGGGACTCCAAGAGAAAGCAATATCAGAAAAAAGGGATGGTACTACAAGGTCTGTGCACTAGGGTGGCATACTGGGTAAAACGGGAAGCTGATCTCCTCCAGCATATTAAGGATTTGGAGGGGATAGTGGACCAACAATGGATTTTAATGGAAAAATCCATACTAGCGGTGGAGGTAGTGGATTTAAAGACATGGGACACTGCATGGGCAGAGGAGTCCTGTGAGGCAATTCGGCGGGAGAGGGATGAACTGGTTGGGAGGGTGGCAGATTTAGAGGATGAACTATATCAGTGTAAGCAGGGAAGTAACAGACCAGGGGGCCCCGAATCATCTGCCCCATCAATGGCAGAAAAGGAGTCACCCCCCCATCCTGAAAATACACTGTACCCATGACTGCCAGTGGGCGTTATAAATTGGCAATCCACAGTCAGAGCCCCTGAGAAAGCGGCTACTGCCTACGAGCTCTGGGAGGTGGTCATAGTAGTCCCTGATGGTGGTTGGGGGCAGGACCACAGTCCACAAACAATAGTCCAGGCAGAATTTTCTCCCTTGTCCCTAAAGAACTGGGCTGCATTGCTGAGTTGGCTGGGGAAGATGCCCCGGGGTGATTGAGATCAGTTTGTGCTGTGGCTTGTGGAGGTGGGCAGAGAGATGGAGGGTTTAACTCGTGAGAACGAGGTAGCCATAAAGCACAGTCTGTTGGGACTGGACATACTGGGCAACAGTGTGATGGGGTTGGGAAATACATTTCTGATTTTGGAGCAGGTGTCAAAACAGCTATTCGGGGTGTACTCTCGTACTGCGGGGATGAACAAGATGAAGAGAATTCCTGGGGAAACAGGGTGCGATATACTTAATCGCATATAGGCATGGGCACGGTGCTGGCTGGATCCCGTGGACAGCCCATGGGAGATCCCCCATCAGGTTCCGGTGCCCCCGCCTGGGGTTGTGGAGTTGCTGGAGAAACGGTTGGAGCTGAGTGATCCGCAGTTTGTGAGGCACTTACAGATGCAGCACCCTGAGCTTGTTCCTAACTGGCTGCCTCAGCTTATGAAGCAGGTGGATGTGTGGAGACAAATGCATCAGAGGGGAGAGCCAATCCATGCTGTCACCCTGGGGGGTCAGTACTGGGTGGACAGGAGTGGATTGGCTCAGAGGGGAGGGTCTAGGGCAGTGGTTTTCAAACTTTTTGTATTGCTGCCCCTTCACACAGCAAGCCTCTGAGTGTGGACCCCCCCATTATAAATTAAAAATGGGGGAGGGGTATTTTAATTTAATGAAGACTTAGGGCTGTCAGCCCCATGGAGCTGACAGCTCACGACCCCCATGTAACCACCTTGCGACCCCCTGAGGGGTCATGACCCCCAGTTTGAGAACCCCTGGTCTAGGGGAAGGGGCTGTGGCTTTGGGGGGATACTCAAAGATGATCAGCTCACTGTGGTGGATGTTGCAGCAACCCCCATTCTACTAGGGTTACCATATTTAAAAAATAAAAAAAGAGGACACTCCACAGGCCCTGGCCCCGCCCCTTTCCCACCCCCAGCCCCGCCCCTTCCCCAAAGTCCCCGCCCTAACTCCCCCTCCTCCCTCCCAGCCACGCGAAAAGGGCTGCCCCAGCGCTACCGGCTTCACGGTTTGCCGGGCAGCCCCCAGACCCTGCGCCCCCGGCCGGCGCTTCCCCAGCGCAGCTGGAGCCCGGGAGGGGAAGCGCCCAGCTGGGGGCGCAGGGTCTGGAGGCTGCCCGGCAAACCATGAAGCCGGTAGCGCTCGGGCTTCGGGCAGCCCCCATGCCTCCGGACCCTGCGCCCCGGCCGGGCACTTCCCCTCCCGGGCTCCAGCTGCTCTGCTCCTCCCCTGACTCTTCGGCTCTGTTTAAGAGCCAAGCTGCCCGAGCGTTACCGGCTTCGGGCAGCCCTCTTGCCTCTGGACCCTGCGCCGCCGGAGCAGAGCAGCTGGAGCCCGGGAGGGGAAGTGCCCGGCCGGCGGCTCGGGGTCCGAAGGCAAGGGGGCTGCCCGAAGCCGGAGCGCTCGGGCCGCTCGGCTCTTAAACAGAGCCGAAGAGTCAGGGGAGGAGCAGAGCAGCTGGAGCCCGGGAGGGGAAGTGCCCGGCCGGTATTTTTCCCGGACATGTTCGGCTTTTTGGCAATTCCCCCCGGACGGGGGTTTGATTACCAAAAAGCCGGACATGTCCAGGAAAAACCAGACGTATGGTAACCCTACATTCTACTCTCAGAGCCAGGATAGGGGCTAGGGATTCCCAGATGCCTTGGCGCATGGAGCCCCATCTCTAGATGTGTTGTTGCTGTCTATACTTTTCTTGGCTTAGGTTTCCTTTCTTCCTAAGTCGTTCTTCTCTTTCGCTCCCCACCCCTCCACTTCTTCTCCCCCCTGTCTCTAAAAGTATTTATGGTTGAAGATATGGTTGCCAGGCAATATGGAATGTCTTTACTAATTAGTCCCTGGAAAGCGTTTCAAGAAAAGCAGTAAAAACTGACAAAAAGGATCAGGCCCAAAGATTGAAAAGTTTGTGTCTGCATGAAGCAGTTTTGTTTAAAGCCATAGCCCCTCCCAAATAGGCTAAAAGGGGGGCAAAAAAGGGAAAAGGGTCAAGTCAGAGTTCTTGATCCCTTGTGGGTGAAAATTTGGAAACAGCTCTTAAGACTTGTACATCCTGGAATTTTTGCTATGGCTGGCTGAGCACGCAGGGAGAACCCCTGGCTTTTAAGTCAAGGAGTTTTAGTGGAACAGTCAAGCCCTAATAATGATGCCTCTCAGCTATTACCTGTGAATAAACTTAAAGCTGGGCACAGCAGAGAAACCATTACAGGCCTGGTTTGCTGTACAGGAAGGGAAACTGAGGTATCACCACCTCATGAATTTCATAAATAACCAGGGATAATTCACCTTTTCCCTTAAGGGTAGAAACCATTGAAACCTGGCCTGCCTATAGAACAAAACACAGGAAAGTATGGAGGTAATTGTTCTGTTTTCCTGCAATCAGCAAGGAGATTTGTAAAAGGAAGAGGTATTTTAAGCACTAATTTTCCACCCCGAAAGGGAGTAGGAAAATGTTCTTTTGTCTTTTAGAACTTTAGAAAAGGTGGCGCCAGCTGAAGAGCAATTCAGGATACCATGCATCGCAACAGGCAACTAGGGTGGTCCCCATGAGTCCTATGGGAGTAATGAGAAAGGGAGGAACTCACTGGGAACCACTGGGGGATAGATGTGGAGGATGCAATGGTGTAAATTGGACAATAATTATGTTAAGCAATTGCTTGTCCAGAGAAAATATTTGGATGTGTCCCTCCCCGATGGCCATGGAGTAGCAGACCCAAGAGCCTGTTGCCAGGGGTGCACAATTGGGTGTAATGTAAATGGGGTATGGAGTGTTCTGCTGGGACTGAACACAATTCTGTAATATAATACTTGGGAGTACAAGTGCACCCACATCTGGCACACATATCTACATGCTGCCATAGAGACTTTGGAGCACAAATGGATCTGTGGAACTCATTGCTGTGAACAATTGAACCAGTGCATATTACCCGATTCCATACCAAGTGGTCGAGCTGCTTTGGACAATACCCCACTTCTCTGTGGATATTCAATGGACTCATGATATGGACAAAAGCATGCGAAACCTGCAGGAGCAGCTCAATGCAACTGCCAACAATTGGACATATTTAAAATATATTCTCCAGAATGATGTTAAAAGGATTTTAACCCTGTCAAAAGAGGAGAAGCAGTGTTTCTTGTGGTAGCCTAGATATTGGACTAT
Organism: Emys orbicularis; assembly: GCF_028017835.1. NCBI lineage: Eukaryota > Metazoa > Chordata > Testudines > Emydidae > Emys > Emys orbicularis. Next base: position 73,581,494 of record NC_088690.1, read on the forward strand.
ACTACAATGGTCAGGACTCTCAATGTTACTGTGGATCATTATGGCTAGTGGCCTGTTGTTAAGTATGCTAATTCTGCAATGTATACTGCAGTGGTTCCGGGGGGCACAGACCCACAAAGCACAACCATTGGTTATAACACATAAAGCAATGTAGGCCCTCTACCAAAGTGTAACAGATAACCCGGACCCAACCTTCTCGGGCCCATCACTATGGGAAGTTTGGAACACTAATTGGAACACATGCAGTATGCCCATACGAGGAAAGGTGCAGGGCATTATACTGCACAGAGGGAAGTGGGGCAAATGGAGCATCGACATATTCCATCTTGATACCTGGCCCTTTCAAGAAATGTGCTGTCACACCTGGGCAGGAGGGTCCCAGAAGAAAAGTGGGAAAAAAGGGGTGGAGTGTTAGGAGTACTACTGACAATGTAGGATTCAGGCCTGTATTTTCACCTGAGATAGAATTTTGGGTCTTGTTTGCCCGTTTGATTCTTGATACACTTATATTCTTACTAATATATGTGAAAAAAGGACAAAGACACTGTGTATTGTGCTTTTGCCTAAGCCAGAAGGTTTGTTAGTATAATGGGAACAGATAAGAGCAGTTAAAGTGTTACTGGGCATGGTGGGAGTATAATATACGGGCGGGTGCACACTTCAAGACTGCTTCAACTCCTGTCTCAAGGCAAGGTCAAACAACCAGTCGGGAGGGGTAAGGGGTGATTGGGAGGAAGATAAAACACTAAAGGACAAAGAAATGCCTGCCCCTGACTGGAGCACAACCTCACTCCTTACCCCTCCCATGGGGTACAGAAAAGGTGGGACCAAAACCCCAGATCCACGCCCCCCAAAAAACGGAACGTGACCATAAGGGATGGGACTGTGGGTATGCATTTCAGGTATAATTATGCCTGCTGAGGAGGGGAGAACGGGACACTGGGAAACAGGGGTCTGTGGCGTCAGAGTTATGCACGTGCTTGCTGGAAACTAACCCCAATAAACATTGCATTGCCTGCACTTCAGACTTCTGGTCTTCTGCTTTCTGTCTTTGTGACAAGAACCAGAGGAGACGGTGAAGAGAAAACCCTCTAACGCACCCCAAGGCTGACCCCTCAGGTGAATGCTGCCATGAAGCCAAGGCTGAGGGAGAAATGGGCCCCAATGGAAGAGGTGTCTCCTGACTGTGTGACATGAGGGAAGAGCAGGAGTGGTCAGAACCCATTCAGACCCAACTGAGAGACTAATTGGTTCTTTTTGTTTTCCATACTCCAGGGTGCTCAATGGGCTAGGACCGGCCCCGGTACTGCCTGTATCTGGGCTGGCTGGGGAAGAGCACAGGGGCTGGAGTGCTGCCGATCATTCTGGCTGATGGGTGGGGCCCTGCCTGTGGTCGATGTGTAGAAAAGTGGAGCCCCTGCTCAGAGCCTCTGCCTCTGACTGTGTGGAACTGTGACCTTCCCCTCTGAGGATGGTTTACTGAGGAGGTGAGAGCAGAATGCTCCAATCCTACCTAGTGCAAACTGGGATTTGCAGTAATCTGCAAGGCCAGCCCACAACATTTTGGCACCTGAGGCAGGGGAGCTCAAATGATGCCTCCATGCCCCCTCGCTTGGGCCAAAACTTTGAAAGGTCTCAATTCTGCCTTCTTCCTGTTCTACTCCTCTCATGGTACTGCTCTGCTACCTACCCCAATAAAGGAGAACTAACAACTTAAAATGCCTTGTTCAAAGATTTTAAGTAACACTTAACTTTCAAACGCCTGAACAGCAAATGTAACTTTTCTTGTCTGCATAGTGAACACTGGCATTTTTATCTGTTTGAATAATAAAAATGGTGTTTTCCGTGCCTTCTTGGTTGCAAAGATTTGAACTGCTTCCTGAAGGTCCACAGTTTGGGCCAGCTCATGCTTTATTGAGATGGTTGCAAGGCCAACCAGCCTCTCCTGTGTCATTGTGGAGCGTAGATGTGTTTTTATTAACTTCAGCTTGGAGAAGCTGCATTCTCCACTGGCAACTGTTACAGGAAATGTTAGAAGTATGCACAGAGCAACAAAAGCATTTGGAAAGGGGGTGGTCATCTTATTTGTGCACATATATTCCAGAACAGCCTTTGGAGTTGATCCTACTGAAATGTATCTTGAAAGGGCTTTCAGTTCATCACCTAAATCACTCGCATCAATATCGTGCATGTCACCATGTGTCAACACTGTCTCTAGTGCCCTGCATTGCTGGTGTAGGTCTTCTTCAGGTATAGTGAGGAGCTTTGGAATATCATACAACATTCCAAATATACTACTGTGTTCCTTGAGCTGCCTGAAACATTCTTCAACTGACTGTATTGCACAATCTAGCACCTGGTTAAAGAATTCAACTTTGAATTGTTGTTTGGGGTCTCTTATGGGATTATCCCATGCCTCGTAATCAAAATGTCTTCTTCTTTGGTGACTCGTATTCTTGAATGGGTGGGAAAATAGCTTCAGTGTGAAGTTCCTCTGCCAACTTCTGTGCACTCTTCAAAACGTTTTGAAATCCCTCATCTGACCGGTAAGACTGTAGGTATGACTTTGCTTTGTCCAGTTGTTCCATTGCTTCAGATATATCAAGGTCAACACCTTAGAGTCTCTTGCTTACAACATTTATTTCAAACAGTATGTCATGCCACAACACTAAGCCACACAGAAATTTGAAGTTATGTATGTTTCTGGTGATTCCATTTCCCTCTGCCACTGTTCTCCCACAAACAGTTCCTGTCATAGCATTATCCTCCATAATGGCAACTCTGGCATCATCTATCTTCCCAATTTGGTGTTTGATAGGCTTTATCGCCTCCACTCGACTTTCCCATTGTGTGGCACTCAGTGGTTTCAGTGTCAGAGAGGATGTTCCCAGATGTTGCTTCAAAATTTGCCATCGATGAGTTGATGCAGAGAAAAATACATAGATGCTTTGAATTACATTAAAAAATTCAGCAGCCTCACTAGAAGCTGATGTTCCATCACTGACCACCAAGTTCAATGAATGAGAACTGCATGGGACAAAAAAAGCTCGAGGGTTTAACTCTTGGATCCGTGTCTGCACTCCTCTGTTCTCTCCTCTCATGTTGGCACCATTATCGTAACCCTGACCTCTCATGTCAGCTATCACAATTCCCGTATCTTCTAGCTTTTTAAGATGCACATTTGTCATACCAGCTCCTGTAGTATCATCAATGTCAATAAATTCTAGAAAATGCTCTCTGACAGTCACCATTGCAGGGACATTTTCACTAGGTTCTGTTGTTGTTACAAAATGCACCATTAAAGTTGTTTGTTCTGTATAGCTAATGTCAGGTGTGCAATCCAGAATAACGGAGTAATATCTTGCTGACTTCAGATCTGCCACAATCTTCTGTTTGACTTTTGTTGCCAGTAACTGTATGATCTCATTTTGAATTTTTTTTCCAAGGTAGTAGTGTGTGTACATTTCTTGGGTGGTGACTCTTCTTAGATGCTCCTGGAGTACAGCATCAAACTCAGCCATCAGCTCCACAATTTTAAGGAAGTTTCCATTGTTTGGCACATACAGCTGATCTGAAGTGCCACACAGTGCTAGGTTTTGGGTAGCAAGCATTCTCACAATGGCAATGAGCCTTTTCAGAATATTTTGCCAGTAAAGAGACTCTGATGCAATCTTCTCTTGTTGCTGATCATCTATGGTGGCTGTAGCGGGGCAGTTGCCCCGCTCCTGGAAAAGGCTAGGCTGATTGGGGAAGCAGCCACAGCTGGGGCCACACCCCAGTTAGGCCACAGCTGGCCCTATAAAAGGGTTGTGAGCCAGGGGCTGAGTCAGTCTCTCTCCAGCCTTGGAGGGAGAAGGACCTAGCTGCCTGGGAGCTCAGGGCACCAGGAATAGAGCAGTGCTGGGGAAAGGAAGAAGAGTTGGGGAGCTCTGGCCTGGCAACTCCCCAGGCTGCAGGCCTTGGGAAAGGCCAAAGCAGGTACTGGGGTTGCAGAGGTGCAGCCTGGGGTTAGGCAGCAGGTCCAAACCCCCTTGCCGATGATGAGTGGCCATGACAGACTGCAGTTTGCCCCAGTGAGCGGGAGCTAGATGAGGACTGGCAGTAGCCACTGAGGAAAGGTGGGTGAGATGGTTGGGGGTATCCCCTGGGAGGGGATACCCAGAGTGTGGAGGTACTGCTGGGGCAGAACCCCAAGGTAACGGGGCACCGGGATCTGGGAGGGACATGGGGCCAGTGGCAAGTGAGCCGCCGGCCAGCAGAAGATGCTCTGGACTGGAATTGAGCTAATTCCCAGGACAGCCAGCAGGAGGTGCCGCACCAGTGAGTCATCGCTTCGCTACAGTGGCCTTTAACCTTAGTCTCATCTCAAGCTCTTTCCACCTATGGAATGCTCTCTGGTGATTGCTGCCTTCTCATGGCATGCCAGATTTCTAGCCAGATTTTTCCAGTCCTTTGTTCCTGTAGAACCCAATGTGTCTGGAACATTAGACTGGAAGAGTTTGCAACAAAAACAGTATGCAGCATTCTGGGTTTTTGAGTACATAAGCCATGGCCTCTCCACTTTGTCACCATTGGGAATTTCACGCCAGTAATGTGTTGGATAGAAACTTTTATTTTCATTGTCTTTGGGGAACATGAAGTTTTTCACTTGCTGTGGCCCATGCAGTACAAGGAAGTCGCTCAGGCTACTGCTCAAGTGGGTCCACAGTCCTGGATCATCTAGACTCAAGGAACTAAACTCAGCAGCAGCTATTTCTTGTGCCTCCACCACATTTTTCTCTGATCTACACTTTTCTTCAAGAATATGCATGGTTACATCTATTTGAGATGGAGATATGGATGCTGAAGTAGCTGCCAGGTCACCTGCACTCTGACTAACTGGAAGATCAGGCATCTCCTCACCACTCACATACTCACTGGGGCTAGAAGGCTCGCCATGAACATTTGTGTCTATGTATCTCAGGAGAGCTCCTTCCTGCTTAGATAGAAAAGCTTCCTTTGCTTTCTTTCTTTTTCTGAATGCTGCCCCAGAGGGGCGTTTTCTTCTTTCACTCATGACTGCTGTTTTCTGCCAGCTATAGTGGCTCTCCACACTCAGTTGAAGGGGACAAATAAGCAGGCTGGTAGCAGGGCCTGAGTGAGGGAAGATATCAGCATCTTAAGGGCCTAACTGGCTTCTACTACTAGGATGACCAGATGACAAGAACAAAATATCGGGACACATGGGGGAGGGGGGGGAGGCGCCACTGAGGCAAAAAAAAAAAAAAAAAAAGCTGGAGTGCAAAATATCGGGACAAATGGCGTCCCGACCATACATCGGTCGTGATTTTATCGGGACGTCTGGTCCTACTATTTCAGTTGACTGCCTGTTCTCTTCAAGTGGGTTCAGGGAAGCAGCAGGAAACAGGAAGCACTGGAATGCGTTACCTAGGGAGGTGGTGGAGTCTCCTTCCTTGGAGGTTTTTAAGGCCCGGCTTGACAAAGCCCTGGCTGGGATGATTTAGTTGGGGATTGGTCCTGCTTTGAGCAGGGGGTTGGACTGGATGACCTCCTGAGGTCCCTTCCAACCCTGATATTCTATGATTCTATGAGAAACTGGTAAAAAGAACAGGAGTACTTGTGGCAACTTAGAGACTAACAAATGTATTCGTCTCTAAGGTGCCACAAGTACTCCTGTTCTTTTTGCGGATACAGACTAGCACGGCTGCTACTCTGAAACCTGAGAAACTGGTGTTAATCAGTCCAGGCTCCTGGGGGTGCTAGAGAGGTACATAAGAGGCTCCTCCTCCTCTCTGTCCCTGCAGCTCCTGCTGCTTTCTGTTATTCCCTCTCACCTTTTCTTCTGCCTACCTGTTATGTCTCTTGTGCCCTCCTTCCTCCAGCACAGCACTCCACCATCTCTGTGCATCTAGAGCAGAGAGAATACATATGCACCAGCAGCAGACACAATTTTCTACATTCTGGGTCCTAGTGGCGCCCCCCCACAGTCTGGCACCTGAGGAGGCCACCTCAGTTCGCCTCATGGTAAGGCCAGTCCTGGGTAGAGCACAGTGAGATGTACTGAAGGACAGCACTATACAAAAATAGGCATTATTATTACTCTGGCCTGGGTACTGAGTACTGGGGCCAGCATGCCCCAGGCAATGGCCCATATTGTGTAAGCCCAGGGCCATGAGCAGAACTTTGACAGGGAATGCAGTTTTCCTCACATCCCACCTGGAATGAGGGACCGTCCTGGACGGGACCTTTTCCTTCTGGGTTCCCACAGAGCAAGTCCCTGCAGTGACATACCTGGGCAGAAGGAGGTGGCGCCATCTGTGCCCTCCCTCCCCTACAAATACCCCAACCCAAACAATTCCTCCCCAGGGCTACCCCAGGCTGCAGGAGGGGGCGCCGGGATCCCCTTCCTGCCACTGTTCCCCAGTCAGGAGAAGAAGCCCAGACCTCCCTTCTCTGCCAGCTTGCCCCAGCCATGAGGAAAGCTTCCTGCCCCCTGGAGGGAAAGGGGAGGTCAGAGCTGCGCAAGGGAGTGTGGGGAGGGGAGGAGAGAAAGGGGTCTGTGCTGTGGGGGGATGTAGGGGGACTTCATCTTTGTCCCTCAAGCCCTCCCACAGCCACGCCCCACTTCTGTCCCACTTTAACATGCCCCACTGACTCCTTAGGCCCTGCACTGGGCCTGCATCCTCAGCCCAGCTCCTCAACCTTGTGGGGAAGCTATGCTGGCCAGGCAGAGAGTGGGGACATGAAGAGACATGGGGGCTGGGAGGTGTTCTGTGGCTGGGGCACTCATTGCCAAGGAGCCCGGGGCAAGGGAGCGGGGAGCTGGGTTGTGGAACGTGGCACTGCTGAGAAATTATTTCTAATTGTTATTCTCATTTGGGCTCGGGTCAGTGCTGGTTCACAGGGCAGAAAGCGGGATCTTCCCTCTCTGTGGTGTTCATCGACTGTCCTGCCCACCCTGCTAGGGTTTCTTTTACACCAGAGGTGGGCAAACTATGGCCCGCGGGCCACATCCGGCACACGGGACCATCCTGCCCGGCCCTTGAGCTCCCTGGCCCTTCCCCCACCTTCCCCCTCCCCCGCAGCCACACCGCTGCACGGGCAGCACAGCTTGCGCCTGCCCACCTCCCAGGCTGTCCTACCGCTCTGAGCGGCATGGTAAGGGGGCGGGAAGCAGGGGGGGGAGGTTGTGTAAGGGGCAGGAGGTCCTGGGGGGCAGTCAGGGGACAGGGAGTAGTTGGATGGGGCGGAGGTTCGGGTGGTGGTGGTCAGGAGACAGTGAGCAGGGGGGTTGGCTAGGGGGTGGGGTCCCAGGAGGGGGCGGTCAGGGGACAAGGAGCAGAGGGGGTTGGATAGGGAGTGAGGTCCCGGGAGGGGGTGATCAGGGGACAAGGAGGAGGGAGGGTTGGATGGGTGGGAGGTTCTGAGGGAGGTAGTCAGGGGGCCGAAAGTGTGAGGGGCTGGATAGGGGGCTGGGGCCAGGCTGCTTGAGGAGCACAGCCTTCCTACCCGGCCCTCCATACCGTTTCTCAACCCCATGTGGCCCTCGGGCCAAAAAGTTTGCCCACCCCTGTCTTATACCCTCATGCCCGTATGGTTTCCACTTCACATTTTGAATAAACCAAGGACATTAACAGCCCAAAATGCTATTCATGCAGCATTCCGGTGTCCCTTGGGGTCTCGGGTCCTTGCATGATGTGGTGAGGGGCTAAAGTAAACCTCTCAAACACAGGAAATCCAACACCACCCTGGCTCTGCCCTCTCAGAGCAATGCCCCAACATGGCAATAGCACCTACACTAGCATTCTGCCCTCCCAGAGGCTATGCGGTTGGGGATGGAGCACAGGAGCATGTTAGGTCAAAGTCTAACTCTCTTTGCTAAGGCAAAATCCAGGCTTAGGTCAGACATAGCAAACAGGAGCCCATCCCCCAGCCTGTACTCAGACACTGAGCAGGCACCATGCAAACCAGCCAGGCTTGCGAAACGTTACACCCCTTCTCTCCTGTCCTGAGGAATCCACTGAGACTGCACTAGCCCTCACTAACCCTGCAGACCACTACTATGTCTGCCCAAGCTGCCCACAAGCCCCATGGCAAGAATATCCCTGTGCACAGCTACTGTCACAGCCTACAGAGCTCAGCATTGCCAGGAAAAGACTTATCCTTTGGAGGTACATGCGCACCTCTCCTTTCCTCACAGTGATAGCTCTGCCAGCCTTTCCCAACTAATCCCTGCACCAGTCACTGCAGCTAGACCTAACACAGGGAATGCAGCTGAAGCGCCTGCTGGAATTCCAGCCTGGGGAACATCTCACAAACAATGGCACGCTCTTCTCATCATTTTCATGTCTACTTATTATGCTGCCACCCCCCACTCCGAGTCAGTCCTAGGGGTGATTGACAGCTCTGGGGCAGCCTTACGGGTTGTCTTGGAGGGGTTGTGTGTAGCTTATCTTTGTATTTCCTGGTTTTCGGGTGTGTGTGTGGGGGGGGAGGAGGGTTGTTACCTTAACTCTTCATTCCCTGGTTCTCAGAGTGTTTCGATTCTTTCCCATTCTGGCAGGGCAAGCGTCAGTGCTGGGCAACTCTGTGTTAATAACGGTTTTGTGTAATTCATATCCTCACAGCTCGTGTGGCCATTTCCCCGCATGCCAAGAGGGATCAGTACATCCCTCCGCCCCTGCCTGAGTGGAGAGTTCTGGTCTGGCCATGCTTTACACAGGGGCAAGGCAGGGGAAATCAGACCCTTCGATTTTGATGCACTATGGAAATCAGAGATGGGACCAAGGATAGGACCTGCAAGGACCTGGGAACATTTGCATGGCATCAGGTAACATGGATGGTACAGGATGCAAATGAAAGCAAACTCCAGAGCCCTCTCTGTCTGGATTAGGTGTCTGCCACAGTCAGGTTTCTGCAGACAGAGGCAGAGAAAATTAACCTTTTCTGTGCCAGATCAATTGCAATGTGCCTACGAGGCGTGGGGAACACTGCTTTGTCCCCATCTCCTACATTGCACTGCAGCCAGCTGTAGAAGCTCCTGGAAATAGAGAGCATCTCAAAGGCAGATTGTCCAGCCGTCTGGGCTCAGGGGATGAGAGAGAAGTGGCAGCCAGACTCCAAGAAGGGCCCTGGTACGCTGACTGGGCTTGGCCTTGATTTCAGCAGATCTGGAGGAAGCAGGAACTGTTCCTAGAGAAAATCAGACACCCTCCTGGTCAATTTAGGCTCAGCTAAAGCCCTGCCATGGCTGAGAATTTATTCCACCACGTAACACGCCATCTACAACTTTGCATGGTATTCTGAGTTCAGGCCTCAGTGGTTCTTCCCCCAAGGGCTCCCACCAGCCCAAACTCTCCACACATCAGCATAAGGTCTTGCAATGCATCATCCCGCCCCACAAGGCAGGAGAAGGGGCAGAGCTCTGGTTCATCCTAGGGAAAGGCAGAGGAGATTTGTTTCTCAGAGCCCCAGGAGGCCCTGCAGTTAGTGCGCATGCTGGACATGGGGGGCGATTGCTTTCAGGAAGGAAGCAAGACAGCAGCACAAACAGGAGCCACTAAGGATCTCAGCCTGGTTCCATTCCCCACTGCACAGCTCCTGTCGGGCGGCCCTGGTGAGCGCCAAGCAGCCGAGGGAGCCCAGGGCAGGTTCAAGGAGGTTCCTCTCGCTGCATCACCTCAAAACAGCCCAGATCCTTGAGCCAGCTCTCCTGCCCTGCCCTGCCCTGCCCTGCCCTGCCCTGCCCTGCCCTGCCCTCCCCTCCCCTCCCCTCCCCTCCAGAAGCAGGACAGAGCCCTGAGGGAGTCACAAGACAAGGGCAAGGGCAACTATAGGCTTCTCCTCCCCGCTGGAGCCCCGGGCCCAGGCCGGTGGGCCGTGTGGCTGGCTCCATGTGTATGTGTTAAGGGCCTGGGGCTAAGGGGACAGAGCCAGGTTATGGCCTAAATCCAGCCCTGATAGAAGCAAGTCGAGCTCCCTCCTCCTGCTCACCCTAGGCAGATAAATTGTTGTAAATTCCCTGCTCCTGCCCAGATTCTGAGACCTTGCTCCCCCCCAGGGCTGCCCAGAGGATTCAGGGGGCCTGGGGCAAAGCAATTTCGGGGGCCCCTTCCATAAAAAAAAGTTGCAATACTATAGAATACTATATTCTCGTGGGGGCTCCTGCGGGGCCTGGGGCAAATTGCCCCACTTGCCCCCCGCCCCCGGGCAGCCCTGCTCCCCCCTGCCATGGGGTTGGGCCACCCCGCTCCCGCGAGCAGCTGCGGAGGAGCCTTTTCCAAAGCCTGAGAGCTCAATGATTCCCAAGAGAATTAAGGGAGCAGGAACTCCCTGGCCAGGCCGGGCGGGAGACCAGTGCCCGCAGCCCTGGGGAGAAAAATTGATCTTCAGGCACAAGGAAAACAAAGACTTCTCTCAGTATGAGCAATGGTGGTGGCTCATGGCCCTGGCAGGGTCGTGGGGAGCAGCCCAGCTTGGCACAGGGTCGTGGGGAGCAGCCCAGCCTGGCAAAGGGACACGGGGAGCAGCCCAGCCTGGCAAAGGGTTGCAGGAGCAACCGAGACTGGCACAGGATCATGGGGAGCAGCCCAGCCTGGCACAGCGTTGCGGGAGCAGCCCACCCTGGCAAAGGTTGTGGGGAGCAATGCAGCACATTTAGTGGCCCTTCCCCTGCCTTTTTAAAAGGAACTAATGTTGTGGATATCTCTTTGGCCAGAGTGATTAGCCGGGGCCTTGCTGGGTCATTTCAATTAGGAGGAGAAATGGATGCTGGAGCCAGGCGTTTCCTTGGTGCAAGCCTGTTTCTATACAAAGTGCTGCTTCCCTGAACACCACAGGAATCAACCAACAGGAGAGTTTCCTTGCTCAGAAATCCAAGCCTCTTTTTCCAGCTAGCACTCTGCCCAAAAGCTCTCTCTTTACTTTCTCTCAGGGTCTCTTTGGCTGTCCTTGGCTTCCTGCTACCTTTGCTGTCTGCTTCTGTGGTGTTTCAGCTGTGTCTGGTCTCACACCTCACACAGCTCCATCAAAGCAACACCCAGCCCTCTGTGTTTGCATTCGGCCTCCCCGTCTCCCACACACTCTGTCACACAGCTCAGCTCCTGACCGGCCTTGCCTGTGTCCTGTGTTTTGACTCCTATTGTCTCAGCTGTCTTCCTCCATATGGAGCTTACCTGCTTCTTGCATTTCCCCTGAATGAAGGCATCTGTCACGCTCACATCCACCAGCTTCAGCCAGGTTTCAACCCCAGCCCCAGGGCACTCTTCTTTGCCTTCTGCTTTCTGAGGGGTTAGGTCCCACTCCACTCCACATTTTCAAGCTTTTCTCCACAACCACGAGGGCTAGAATCTTACTCTTTTTTTAACAAAAGAAAGCTGAGATTCTCGTGCATTCTTTTGATTTCACCAGGCTGCACAGATGTACAATAAACCCTCCTGTTTTATGCCGGCTGAGAGTCTCTGCAGGCTAGAGAGCGGGTTCCATTGTTCCCTCTGGGTGTGGAGGCCCCGGGGGGCCAGAGCAAGTGGACTCCCTGAGGGGACCCATGTTGAGAGACAGGTGTGCTGAAGGCTCAGAGAAGTGCAGTTTCAGGAGGCACTGGAGGCACTGGCACACAGGGCTTAACACCCGAGAGATTGTGACTCCGAGGAGGAAGGCTGTCACACTGAAGGGGTTCCTTCCAGGACCATAGGGAGCTCAGAGCATGGGGCCTGTGAGTCCGTGCCAGCCTCTCCCAGGCTGAGGAGCAACAGGGGAGGAAGCCCAAAGGGGCTTCTCTGAAACGTAAGTGGGTGATGCAGGTGGGCATGATGGGCTGATGGGAGGGGGGCACCGACAGCTCACTAGTGAATGGGAGATGGAGGGTGGGGATTGACCATGAGGGGAACATAAGTAGCTTGTGTTTGACGCAGTAGAGCAGGAGGAGGCAGGGAAGGGTTCCACAGAGAGAGGTGACAGATCAAAGCGATGGACTAGGGAAAGGACCTTGACAGCAGCATTCTGCGCGGCTCGGAGTGGGGCAGGATGGCATTTGTCAAGGCCAGAGAGAAGGATGAGACACGGGAGGATGAGGGCTGAGCTGATGGTTTTCACCATCTGGATGGCTAGGAAAGTACCTTAGGCCAGGTCTACACTACCGCGGTAGTTCGACAGCTGGCAATCGAACTTCCGGGTTCGATTTATCGCGTCTGGTCTGGACGCGATAAATCGATCCCGGAAGCGCTCGCCGTCGACTGCGGTACTCCAGCTCGGCGAGAGGAGTACCGTGGAGTCGACGGGGAGCCTGCCTGCCACGTGTGGACCGCGTCTGAACCGCGGTAAGTTCGAACTAAGGCTTTGTCTTCACTACCCGCCAATCCGGCGGGTAGCAATCGGTCTATCGGGGATCGACTTACCACGTCTAGTGAAGACGCGGTAAAATCGATCCCTGATCGCTCTGCCGTCGACTCCGGAAATCCACCTCGGCAAGAGGCGGCAGCGGAGTCGGCGGCAGCGCGGCAGCGGTCGACTTTCCCGCGTCCTCACCGCCAGGTAAGCCGACCTAAAATACGCAACTTCAGCTACGGTATTCACGTAGCTGAAGTTGCGTATCTTAGGTCGGACCCCCGCTGCAGTGTAGACCTAGCCTAAGGTATGTCGACTTCAGCTACGTTATTCACGTAGCTGAAGTTGCGTACCTTAGTTCGAATTTGGGGGTTAGTGTAGACCAGGCCTTAGAGACGTTACACAGAAAGAATTGGCAAGATTTAGACATAAACTGGATGTGAGGAGCTAGAGAGAGTTAGAGCCCTCAGCGTTCACCTCTGAGGATCTGGGTTCTGGACCTTAGGGGATAGTTAGCCAAGGCAGCTCAGCAGGATTGGCAGCCTGTCAATGAGATGACTAAGACTGGAAGAACAAGGGGTGCTGCCAATGAGACAGGGCTGCATCAGCAGAACTGTGGGGAGCTGAGGTGCATTGGCAGAGCTGCATGTGTTGTCAGGACTCAGGTGCATCAGCAAAGCTCTGGGAGGTCCCAGGCCTGGAGCAGGAAGCACAGGAGAGGTGTTGTGGGCTAGGGCTGAGGTGCATTGGCAGAGCTGTCTCTGAAGTGGATGGAGGAATTGAGATAATACTCCCAGTGTACAGAGCAACTGTAAAACTGACATGACAGAGGGGGCATTTCTGGAATGGAAAACCTCCTTCTCACAGATTAATATCAATCACAAATCAAGGGGCTGCATTTGAAAAAGGGCCAGGGGGCGTCCTGCAGCTCCGTAGCTCTGCTATTGCTTGTTTTACCAAGATGTACGCTATCATATGCTGACGAAGGCAGGTCTACACTAAACAGTTAAGTGGACCTAGCTACATCACTCAAGGGTGTGAAAAATCCACTCCCCCTCAGCAGCCGACCTAAGTCCCCTGTAGACAGAATTCTTCTGTTGCCCTAGCTACCACCTCTCAGGGAGGTGGATTACCTACGGAGAACTACTCTGAGGCACTCCAGCAGTGCAGCTGTGCCACTTGTAGCGTTTTAAAGATAGACAAGCCCTAAGGGTCAGGTCCTGCAGTCTCAGACACATGGGAGCAGCCTCAGTAAAGTCACTGGGCTGTGAGCAAGGGACTTACAGGCCAGCTGTAATATCTGTTCTCCCCACCTGTGAAGAATACATCAGAGACACTGGGACCCTCATTTCCTGCAGTTCAAGCACTGCCTGCCCAGGGCATTTCAGACCATTTCAATAGAGGCCTGTGGAGAGCCTAACTTGCAGCACAGGCCATCTGGATCTATCCCCCATCCAGGTGGGCTCAGGCTGCTCTTGGTCTCCAGTCCAGAAGCCTCTCTTCTTCCAGCCGACCATCACCTTCCCCAACAGCTCCTTCTCCATCCTTCATCTTCTTTCCTGGGCAAACAGATCACCTGGGCCTTCTCTCTTCCGTCCTTTGTTCCCCCACTGGCTGAAACTGACTGGTCAGGTTACTGGGGTCCTCTCTTCTCAGCCCTTTGTCCCCCCCATTGGCCAGAACTGGCTGACTTTCAAGCTGGGGTGGGCCTCCCAGTCATCAGTCGCTAGGGTACCCAATCTTCAGGCCATTGTCCGGGCTCCCAACTGCTAGGTGAGGTCACACCTTGTCCTCTGCAACAACAGACACCCTCACCCACCACCTTGTTAAACACAGAGCACACAGGGGAAACTGAGACACATACAGCACTCAGGCAAAACTCTAAGAAAATCCCCCACTTCATCACAGGCACTCCCTGCAAAAAGCCACAAAATTACCTCCACATCCTTGCTCAGAACTCTCCTTGGCTGTGATGCCACAATGGTTTGACTGCTGACCAATGTTGTCTCATTGTCTTCTACTTAGATTGTAAGTTGTTTGGGGCAAGGGAGTGTCTTTGTCCTGTGTTTGTACAGTGCTTGGCACAATGGGGCCTTGGTCCATAACTTGGGTTTCTAGGTGCTATGGCAATACCAATGATAAATAATCCTAAGAACAAAAATAATAATAACTAACTAGCCCATTACACAAAGGATCCATGCACATTTCTTGCATCTCATCTTTTGAAGAGGAGCAGGACAAGCCTGCAAGAATAGAATTAGGCAGCAAGTTTTGTCTGTTCTGTGGTTTCAGCCGGGGCAGCTTCCAGAGAAGCCAGCCCTTAATGCAGAATTCTGCTCCAGTCTGAGCTTTCAGTTCTTAAAAATGCTTCTGCCTCTTATGATTATGATGAAACCCCTGAAAATGTGACCTGTGTGTATGTGATATGGTGATGTTTGCCCGAGGCTGCAGAGAGCCTGAAACAATAGCTTTGAGCATGTTAATTCTGAAACCTGCAGATGGCTGATTAAATGTCAACACAGCTAACTACTGTATTCCACTGTTGACTGTTGTAGCAACATCAGCTACTGTGCTTATCAACAATCCCAGGCCTTGGCTACACTTGCGAGTTACAGCGCTGCAAAGCCGCCCCCAGCACTGTAACTCACTCCCCGTCCACACTGGCAAGGCATTTGCAGCGCTGCATGTACTCCACCTCCCCGAGAGGAATAGCGACTATTGCGCTGCTGCTGCAGTGCTGCGGCGCCAGTGTGGCCGCCCAATGCATGGTGAATGGCCTCCAGAATTATTCGGCAGTATCCCACAATGCCTGTTCTAGCCACTCTGGTCATCAGTTCAAACTCTACTGCCCTGGCCTCAGGTAACCAACCATGTGACCCACTCTTTACATTCCCTGGGAATTTTAAAAATCCCCTTCCTGTTTGCTCAGCCCGGCGTGGCGTGGAGTGCTATCAGCGAATCTTCCCAGGTGACCATACCTCCACGCGCCAAGCGAGCCCCAGCATGGAGCAATGGCGAGTTGCTGGACCTCATCAGTGTTTGGGGGGAGGAAGCTGTCCAGTCCCAGCTGCACTCCAGACGTAGGAATTACGATACCTTCGGGAAGGTATCAAAGGACATGATGGAAAGGGGCCATGACCGGGACGCCCTGCAGTGCAGGATTAAAGTGAAGGAGCTGCAGAGTGCCTACCGCAAAGCCCGCGATGCAAACGGCCGCTCGGGTGCTCCCCCCGCGACCTGCTGATTCTACAAAGATCTGGATGCGATACTTGGGGTTAAACCCACCTCTACTCCGAGCACCACCATGGACACTTCAGAGCCAGTGTGGGGGGGGGGGGAGGAGGAAGAGGAGGAGGGGGAGGAATACGGGAGTGATGGTGGTGGGCCGGATGGAGACACCCCGGAATCCCTGGAGCCATGCAGCCAGGAGCTCTTCTCGAGCCAGGAGGAAGGTAGCCAGTCGCAGCGGCCAGTACTTGGTGGAGGACAAACAGAAGAGCAGGTTCCCGGTAAGCGGGTTGTTTTTTTTCGGGAAGGAATTTTTTCGGTGCGGGCTCTTTGGGAGAGGAGGGTTAGGCATGCATGCCTAGATGCGGAATAGTGCATTGATGTGGTTTATCACATCGCGGTAATCGGCCTCGGTAATCTCCTCGAATGTCTCATCCAGAATGTGTGCAATGCGCTTGCGCAGGTTTATCGGGAGAGCCACCGTGGTCCTTGTCCCAGCCAGGCTAACGTGTCCACGCCACTGTGCCGCAAGGGGCAGGGGGACCATTGCTGCACACAGGCAAGCTGCATATGGGCCAGGGTGGAAGCCGCATTGCAGTAGAAGACCCTCCCTTGCTTCCCAGGTCACCCTCAGCAGTGAGATATCGCCAGGATGAACTCCTGTGGAAAATGTTGGGACAGTGTTCAGTGTAGGTGCCCCCTGAAGCTGTTGGCTCTCCCCAAGGCACAGAAACCCAGAGGACAGTGCAGCCCTGAAACAATCAGTCCCCCTTACTCACCATTTTGAGGCTCCCGTGGGATATGTGTCCTCTGTTTCGGACGGGAAAATTATGCTATTGTGTAGACCCTGTGTGTTTTCTACTTCTTAAGTGCGGGGGGAATCATTACTCTGTCTGGTATAAACAATGCTGCCTCTGTTAAATGTTGCATTTTGCCTATACAGCAGCATCAACCTTGAGACCTCAGCCGTCCCTCTTATCGCCTGCTCAGAGACTGCAAAGACTCAGGAAGAGACTGCGAAAAAGCAAAGAAGACAGGCTGCAAGAAGTGATGCGGCAATCTATTAAAGAGAATGAGAAAGCACAGAACTGGAGGGAGAGAGAAAGCAGTATCCACCAGGAAAACGCAGCGCACCGGAGGCAAAGCACGGAGCACCGGCAGCAAAGCACGGATCGGCTCATAAGCATCCTGGAGCGCCAAGCAGACGCTATCCAGGAGCTTGTAGCCATGCAGAAAGAGGAGCAGTACCGCACACGCCACCCCCCCACAGCCCTTGTCCCAAAACTCTTTCCGTTGTGCCCCACTGTCCCCTCCAACCCACTTTCCCCAACTTCCGTGTTCTTCACACCACCCGCTGCCTCCAACACCAGTATCTTCACCACCCAGCCCTGAAAACCACGACCCTTACCCTCTGCACTCAACCCCCATCACCATGCAGTATAGCTATCCTGAAGTGCAGCACTCACTGCACAGCACACCAGACAGGACATACGCGAATCTGTGATTGTACCGTTCCCCAGTCCACCCCCTTGTTTCTTTTCAATAAATATTTTTTTTTCTTTTCAATAAATTGATTCTTTGGCTTTGAAAACATTCTTTATTATTGCATAAAGTAAAAGACTCCTTAGCCCAGGAAATAAAGAGGCACTGCAAGTCTGCTTGTCTGCTTAGCAGACACTGATTCTTAAAGATTGGAACTACTGCACTTCACTCCCGTGCAGGGCACCAGATATCACTGCTGGTTTTCAGCCTCAAATTGCTCCCTCAAGGCATCCCTAATCCTTGCAGCCCCGCGCTGGGCACTTGTAATAGCCTTGCTCTCTGGCTGTGCAAATTCAGCCTCCAGGTGTTGAACCTCGGAGGTCCATGCCTGAATGAAGCTTTCACCCTTCCCTTCACAAATATTATGGAGGGCACAGCACGCGGATATAACCGCGGGGATGCTGTTTTCGGCCAAGTCCAGCTTCCCATACAGAGATCGCCAGCGGGCCTTTAAACGGCCAAAGGCACACTCCACAGTCATTCGGCACCGGCTCAGCCTGTAGTTGAACCGTTCCTTGCTGCTGTCAAGGCTCCCTGTGTAGGGTTTCATGAGCCACGGCATTAATGGGTAAGCAGGATCTCCAAGGATCACAATGGGCATTTCAACTTCTCCTACCGTGATCTTCCGCTCTGGGAAAAAAGTCCCGGCTTGCATCTTCCTGAACAGCCAAGTGTTCCGAAAGATGCGTGCGTCATGCACCTTTCCGGGCCAGCCTGTGTTAATGTCAATGAAATGCCCACGGTGATCCACAAGCGCCTGGAGAAATACCCCTTCCGATTAACGTACTCGGATCCTAGGTGGGGTGGTGCCAGAATAGGAATGTGCGTCCCATCTATCGCCCTTCCACAGTTAGGGAACCCCATTTGTGCAAAGCCATCCACTATTTCCTGCACGTTACCCAGAGTCACAGTTCTTCTGAGAAGGATGCGATTAAATGGCCTTGCAAACTTGCATCAACACGATTCCAACGGTCGACTTTCCCACTCCAAACTGGTTTGCGACTGACCGGTAGCTGTCTGGAGTTGCCAGCTTCCAGATTGCAATAGCCATCCGCTTCTCCACTGGCAGGGCAGCTCTCAATCTCGTGTCCTTGCGCCACAGGGTGGGGGCAAGCTCCTCACACAGTCCCATGAAAGTGGCTTTTCTCATCTGAAAGTTCTGCAGCCACTGCTCGTCATCCCAGACTTCCATGACGATGTGATCCCACCACTCGGTGCTTGTTTCCCGAGCCCAAAAGCGGTGTTCCACGGTGCTGAGCATGTCCGTGAATGCCACAAGCAATTTCATGTTGTACGCGTTACGCGGCTCGATAGCATCGTCGGACTCCTCACTCTCACTGTCACTTTGGATCTTAAGGAATAGTTCGACAACCAAACGTGACGTGCTGGCGAGACAAGTCAGCATACGCCTCAGCAGTTCGGGCTCCATTTCCCACAGACCGATCGCGCTGCACAGAAACTGTTGAAAGATGGCGCCAGAGGTGAACGGAAACAAAGGGATTTCTGGGATGCGAAGCGATGCATCACGGGGCATTGGGACAGGACCCAGAATGCCCCGCACCCATGCCCCCTTCCCACAACCCACGGCGCCAGAATGGGAAAAGGTGCTCTGTGGGATAGCTGCCCATAATGCACCGCTCCCAATAGCGCTGCAATTGCCGCAAATGTGGCCACGACAGTGCGCTGGGCAGCTGTTAGTGTGGACAGACTGCAGCGCTTTCCCTACTCAGATGCACGAAGTCAGGTTTAACTCACAGCGCTGTACATCTGCAAGTGTAGCCAAGGCCCCAGTTGCTTCTGATGCCTCCCCAGGTTCCAAAAGCCTCAATTGGCACCTAACCAGTGACCACAAGCTCCAGCTTCCCTGACAGCCACTACAGTGTGGTTAGATGTTGTCAATAGAAAAGTGGCACACTGAAAACTGAAAATGTGGGGGCTCGCGGTGGGATGTATGGAGTGAGATAGTTAATCCTGATTTAATTCAATCCAAACCTTCAGTGTTGCATGTAAATGCAACCATTGCGTAATACTTCCTTGCCAGGCCAGAAGCTGCGGAATCCGGGAGCCTTGGCAGTTGGTACCCAGTTTAGGCCCAGCTTGCTGCAGAACTCCCCGGGCCTTGCTGGTGAGTCTAGGACCCCCTATCTGCTATTTGGCTGAGGGGCTGGAGCTGTGGGGTGGAGGGGAAATTGCCACTTACGGCCCGACGGACACAGAGGCTTTGTAAAGTGCAGCGGTTTAGCCATTGAACTTTATAAATCTTCAGTTGGTTTTCACTGCAGGTGTGAAATACGGAAGCCACTTCAGCCTTCCTGGAGCTGGGCAGGATTTACTTGACACGAGGTGCCGGCTGCACATTCTTTACACAGTGACACGATTTATAAAGGCTCTGAGATTTATTCCACCTGGAAAATTCAGTTAAATGTAGAGATTAGTTGTCAAATGAATATTGTTTGGGAATGTATTTGTCTGCTGGAAGATGAATGGCACTGTCTGTGCCAGGTTTCCCACATGGGCCACGTGCACTGGGAGATGCACACTGGGCCTGGCTGGAAATACTGCTGCCAAACTTGGAGACAAAGTGATGGAACCAAAAGTGCTGCTGCTGAGCGCACAGGCATGTTTCTGCTCAGCTCTGCCTCCCTCCCCAGTCCCTGGAACCAGCCAGGGGTTGGTCCTGCTTTGAGCAGGGGGTTAGACTAGATGACCTCCTGAGGTCTCTTCCAACCCTAATCTTCTCTGATTCTCTCCCAGGACACAGTGTGGGCACAGCTTCCCTGAGATCTTCTCCTCAATTGGGGGCTGAGAGGGCACAGTCCGCACTACCAGGACCGCCGCCAGCTTTTCTGCTGCCCTAGGCGGCGGAAGGTCACGCCCCGAAATGTCACCCCCCACAGAGGCAGTGGAAGGTCCCACCCCGAAATACCGCCACGGTCACCGCCCCCCCAAATTGTAGTGCCCTAGGCGACCACCTAGGTCGCCTAATGGATTGCGCCGGCCCTGCGCACTACATCCCTGCTGTCCGTCTTTGGGCGCTGCCTACTGATCTCTGGGTCATCAGCCCAGGAAGCTAGTTACTTGGCCTGTATTGGTGTCTGTCCTGGTACTGCTCTAGATCAGTGTTCTCAACCAGGGGTACGTCTACCCCTGGGGTACACAGAAGTCTTCCGGGAGGTACTCAACTCATTTAGATATTTGCCTAGTTTTACAACAGGCTACATAAAAAGCACTAGCGAAGTCAGTACAAACTAAAATTTCATACAGACAAAATGAGTCAGCAATTTGTCAGTATTAGTGGCTGTGACACTTTTGTATTTTTATGTCTGATTTTATAAGCAAGTAGTTTTTAAGTGAGGTAAAACTTGGAGTACGCAAGACAAATCAGACTCCTGAAAGGGGTCCAGTAGTCTGGAAAGGTTGAGAACCGCTGCTATAGATGGACAAGGGGAGAAACGGAAGGACAGACAAACAGGCATGGAAAAGGCTACATAACAGGGAGTGAAGCAACGAGATGGAGAGAGATTGAGAGGCTAAGCAGCCTTGGGAGAGGTGAAAGGAAAGGGCCAAGGGTCCGCAAAGCCTGGTGTGGGAGGGGAGGGGCCATGAGGCAGCACAGCCCATGGAGGGCAGGGGCCATGGGGTGGCACAGCTCAGTGTGGGAGGGTCGCTGAGCACTTTGCTAGCCCATCTCAGCAGCATAGTCATCCTACAGGTGTGAGGCCAGAGCTGCTCCCCAAAGGACTGGCATGGGCTGCCTGTGGGGATAGCTTCTGTGGCTCCGCCCAGCACTTGGCCCATTAGCTGGCCACGCTGGGGAGGGGGCACAATGACTCACGGCAGAAATGTTATTTTGATGGAAATGGAAATAATTCACTTTTGAAAACCTGGAGTCAGAGAGTGAGCCTTGGGGTTACCATGGAAACCCAGCGCCCAGCACGGCAGGAGAGATGCGGCTACAAGCGTCTCTGTGTCTGTTGTGGCAGAGTCCATGCATCTGTGTCCATTTGATTGTTGACTGTGCATCTATGATTGTGTGTGTGTGTGATTCTGGGGGGGGGGTGATTCAGGGGGGTGATTCTGGAGGGGAGTGCATGAGCCTGTGTGTGTGTGTGATCCTGGGTGTGTATGTGAGTCTGTGTGATTCTGTGTGTGTGTGTGTGTGTGTGTGTGTGTTAGTCTGGGTATGTGTGTGTATGAGTCTCTGGATGAGTGTGATTCTGGGGGGGATTCTGTGTGCGTGAGTCTGTGTGTGCATGTGATTGTGTGTGTGTGTGATTCTGGGTGTGTATGCATGAGCCTGTGTGTGTGTGTGTGTGTATGTGACTCTGAATGTTGGTGACTCTGGGTTTCTCACTCTATGACTCTCTAAGGATAAGCAGAATGATCGATGCTACATGGATCTTCAGTAAGGCAAACCTGCTGTCAAACTTAGTTGCACTTATCGGTCCACAGCAACTGGTCCTTCACCTAAACAAACCACACTGAACAACAAAGAACACCACCCCACTAACCTTCTGCAGAATGGCCACAAATTATATCTAGTGATCAATCAACAAAACAAACGGTATCAGTAGAACAATGTGAGAGAGCTCTGAAAACCCCAGTCAATGAAAACCTAATGAATCTGTTTTTAAAGAAACACTACTGCCATACATCAAACAATACTAACATCCCCACAAAAGACTCAGCAGAGCAGGAGAGCAATCTCTTCCCACAGCCAGCAGGAAAGGATGGACCATAAAAGAGAAAGAAAAGGGAAGGGACATGGTGTGATACAGGCTGCCCTAACATAGAAGGAAAGCTAGGGAGCTCTTCCGCTCACAGCACGGAGACCCCACCTGCACTAATCTAGATCCAGCTACCAGGACACACTGTGATCCATGCTCCAGCAGAGAAAACCCAGAGCACAGGAAGGAAACGTTAGCTCAGACTGAAGATGTGATAGATGCCAGTTCCTTCTGGGAAGAATTTAAACCAAACAAACAGAAACAAACCCCAATAATCCAGAATGGCAAAACTGGACAGGACACGGCCAGACCTAGAGAAAAGAATCCAACCCAGGATCCTGACCCAAGAACAAAACAGCATAATTAGAAAAACAATGACATTCCTAACCACCATTTAAAACTACCAGCCCCCATGCACCCACTAATGCAGAACGAAAGGAAAACTCTCAGAAATGCCAACCCTGGAAATCGTGTGCCCCAGATAATATAGCAAATAAGATGCTAAAACACAGCACTGAACATCTCCAGGATGCCCTTTTCAAACTGTTTGACCTATCCCTCCCATCTGGACACTTCCCTGAGACACGGTCAGATGTGTACCCCCAATATACAAAAGAGGAGGTGCCACCCAGACAACTAGACAGGCATTGGTGTTAGCAGCAGCAGCAGGAAACACTTCTGAAGCAGCCAGCATAATCCATTAAAGTTGAATTAGATTCCTCCCTGAGAAATGAACCAACAAGCACATCTCTAGCCTAGAGATGCTCATTTAGAAACAGGGGGAAGGTATTTGCCTGCTTCACAGATTATAAAAAAAGCTTTTGACTCATTCTGGCAGCCAGGACTGACCCTTAAATTGCTACCGGATGGAGCTGGCAAAAAATCTCATGACAGCACTGAAACAAACAATATGCAAATAGGCCTTCAGGCTAGAAAGGGGAGGAGAACAGGGACATAACCTCAGCCTGACCCTCCTCAGCACAGACATCAGTAACCTAGCAGCCCTGCTGTAACAAGCCCCAGACCCAGGACTCCCACAGAATGCAGGTGACCTGGTCTAAGTGTCACCTAAGCACCGCAGTCTCCAGAGAAACATGTGCCCACTGGAAACCTCGTGCACTAAATGGGCCCTATAGGAGTATGTCTGCACTCCAACCCCCGGCGCGGCAGCAAGTCTCAGAGCCCTGGTCCTCTGACTGGGCTCATGGGGCTTGCACTGTGGGGCTAAAAATTGCCATGGACACTTTCCCTGCCCAGCGAGGGGATAAATGTCAGAGCCCAGGCTCCAGCCCGAGCGGGAATATCGACACGGCTATTTTTAGCCCTATAGCATAAGCCCCGCATGCCCCAGGCTCTGAGACTCAGTGCTGAGGGGTTTGTTTTGCAGTGTAGATGTATCCTCAGTCACCCAGGAAAAACAAACCTCAGGATATCCCAGAAAAAGCCTCAAACCAGCCTACAGCTTTATTAAAGAGACAGAGATTGAACCCACCCAAAACAATATACAGGGAACTGGGAACTTCAGATAGCTATGAACCCATCACAGGGAAAAGTTCTGAAGGCCCCTAATCCCCCCAAATCCTTTCTTCTGCAGCTCTGCACACAAACCCTAGCTGTGCTCAGGAGCTCCCGCAACAATGCAGAGCATGTGCACGTACACATGCCCACTGGCACATATGTGCACATATGTGTTCATACTCACACATACACACCCACGCATTAGAGCCTCTTTTTTCCAGCTAGCACTCTGCCTAAAGCTCTCTCTTTACTTTCTCTCAGGATCTCTTTGGCTGTCCTTGGCTTCCTGCTGCCTTCGTTGTCTGCTTCTGTGGTGTTTCAGATGTGTCTGCTCTGACACTTCACACAGCTCCACCAAAGCAACAACCAGCCCTCTGTGTTTGCATTCAGCCTCCCCATCTCCCACATGCCCACTGGCACATATGTGAACATATGTGTTCGTACTCACACATACACACCCATGCATTAGAGTTGGGGGGGGAAGAGGGGGAATGTATTACTATTTTTTTTTCTATCAGAAAAAGCTAATTCAACAAAACCAAAACATCTCCAGGAAACAACCAAATGAAAAGGGTCCTCAGGTCCAAAATGAATGTTGTGGTCACAGAGAGGAGGAGAGCACTCACCCCAAAGTGCCAGGGCACTCACTTGGAAGTCCTGCCTTTCCAGATTTGGAGCAGGGACTTGAATGTGGGTCTCCTACATCCACAGTGAGTGCCTTCACCACTGGGCTATGCTGTCAGTCCTTCTGGGCCACTAAACAGTCAGTTATTTATACAAAGGGAAACAGCTTCAGCAGGAGAGATGGAGATGGAGAGAGTGCTTGTTTTCTGGGGAGTGCTAGCATGCACGCGCCCACCAAGACTCCTGTAGGTGTTACAAGAGTGCTCTGCAGTGGGAATATGTCTGGATTCATGTGGATAGTTAGTTAGTAGACAGTGTACCAGTAGGTGGCACTCAAGAATGTGCAGCCCAGTTCCTAGGTTTTGTAGAACCCCAGTTGTTATTGTTGGGTTCATGTGGGTAGCTCTTTATATTAGCACTGAGCAGTGGGCACACACAGGCATGTGCATACACAGCACATACACACATGGAGCAAGGGACTTTTGTCCTTAGGGCTCACAGGCTAAGGCTGAGCCCTATTCCTTGGCTCTTTTCTCTTTGGGGCTCCCTGCAAAGTCTCTTGTGACCCAGCTGCTGTCAGGATGACAATCAACAACTATGGTACTGGGGTCTGCACTGGTGCAGCTGGGCCTCTGTCTCCTCCACACTGGGAGCTGCTCCCAGGGGAGATGTTCCCATAATTACAAAGCTTCCCCGAAAGGCCCTGCAGCCTGTGTTGGGCTGGCCACATTGGCCCTTCCCTGGACCACCCCACATGCCCTGGAGGCAGGTGACCACTGGCATTTCAGAGACATAGATGGGGCCATGCAGAGCCGGGGCAAAGCCCCACCTCAGGGACTTATTCCTGGCTAGACTCACACCCCTGGCTGGCTCTGGCCTTCCCTCTTCTTAGAGCTGGAAAGCAGCCTTGCCCCACAGGATATAGCTAAGGGGCTTCAGGCCCTGCTACTGGGCTGGTTCTGTGCCCGCCAAGCTGTTCCTGTGTGTACAGCCGCTGGGCTGTGTGACAGGTTGCCCCCGGGGTGCCATTTGGAACTGGGGTACCACTGAGCCCGCCTGATCCACCAACCTGGGCTCCCTTTATACTGTACTGCTGAGGCAAGCCTGCCAAGCCCTTTCCCAGGCTTCAGACTGTACTTTACCAGCACACATACAGGTAGGGACACACCCAGCTGCAGCTACAGACCCAGATGCTGAGATCAGCTCTGCATGGGAAGGCTCAGCTAAGGAACTGTCCTGTTACTCATGTGCACACCCCCATCTGGAGTGTAAAGCCAAATTATACCATCTTGCGTTGCACAGAGAACTGTACAGTGTAAGCTCATGAAATTCACCCTCTCTCTCAATGTGGAGAGGTATATATACAGCTTTCTGCCCCACGTTATGATTTCCACTCACTGGTTTTAGACAAAACAAAACAAGTTTATTAACTACAAAAGATATATTTTAAGTGATTATAAGGGATATCAAACAGATCAAAGCAGATAACCTAGCAAATAAACCAAAACACAATCTAAGCTTAATATACTAAAGAAATTGGTTATAAGTAGCAAATTCTCACACTAAATGTTGTTTTAGGCGGTTTGCAGAGATTCTTGAGGTCAAGCTGCACTTGCTTGCAGCTTAAAACTCCAGGTATTCCTTTCACAGGCTAGAAAACTCTCTAGCCCGGGTTCAGCCCTTCTCCCCCAGTTCAATCCTTGTTTCTTAGGTGTCTACAGCAGTCATCTTGGGCGGAGAGTCAGAGAAGAACCACGATGAAGTCACTCCCCTGTCTTAAGTAGCTTTTACATATGGCAGGAACCCTTTGTCTCCAACTTTTTAGTTCCCTCCCCTTTCAGTGGAAAAACACTTGTATTCCATGATGGAGTCCAGTATCAGGTGACTTGGGCATGTGTCTCTGTAGGGACACAGCAGTCATGACTTGGAGGCTGCTTGTAGCGTTCTCAGGAAGGCTCCTCGATGGGGAATTAGCATCTTCTAAGACAGGGGTTCTCAAACTGGGGGTCAGGACCCCTCAGGGGGTTGTGAGGTTATTACACGGGGGGTTGCTATTACATGTGAGCTGTCAGCCTCCATCCTAAACCACGCTTTGCCTGCAGCATTTACAATGGTATTAAATATATTTTAAAGTGTTTTTAATTTATAAGGGGGGTCGTACTCAGAGGCTTGCTATATGAAAGGGGTCACCAGTATAAAAGTTTGAGAACCACTATTCTATGACCTATTGTTCTCCCTAATGGCCCTTCCCAGCCAGCCATCTAGACTGATCGCATTCTGTCTAGAGGGTGTTCCCCAGGTGTAAACATCTTTGTACTAGATGCATAGACAATATTCCTACCTTCAGATACAAAAATGACACATGCATAGAAATAGGATAATCATATTCAGTAAATCATAACCTTCTCAATGATATTTCACATGACCTATCTTGTGTAAAATACATCATAATTATGCCATAATCATAGCATACCAATATCTCTATGAAGAATATGAGGCATAGTGTCACAGGCTGCTCCTAGGGTGGGACAGGGGGAACAACATACCACCCAGCCCCTCACACGTCTCTACAGCCTGCCCTTCCAGCTCACATCGTCCATGCTGCCATCTCCAGGAAGTCCCTGTCAGTCCACTCTCCTGAAGCTCCATGTGCCCCAGCTCTCACACGCTGGCTTTTCAGCTCCTGGCTAACGCCACTGCTTCCCCTCCCCTGTAGCCTTTGCTGGCATTGGGGCCTTGGGATGGGGTGTCACTCCCCTGACTTGGTGCTGCTGAGTCCCCAGACAGACACTTCATTGGGCTCCTGCTCTGGCTCACCAAGTGTCCTCCTCTCCCTCTGGCTGAGCCCAAGGGGCCCTCCCCTCTTGGTGGAGAACTGGTGAATCTGCTGCTCAGCTGAGGCTCTGGGCTGGTGGCCAGGACAAACCTAAGGGGGAATCAACTATTTCATTGCACCCCCGGCTCCACAGCTGGCTCATTGCTGGTCACAGGGCTTGTCCACATGGCTTTTGAAAACCTGCAGCAGCGAGTCTCAGAGCCCAGACCTTGGACTCTCACACTATGGCAGTAAAACCAGCAGTGTAGCTGCTGTGGCTCCGGCTGGAGCCCCACCCCTTTCCCAGACTTCAGAGACTGAGCTCCAGCCTGAGCCCCATCATCTACACAACTGCTTTTGGAGCTGTGACGCTAGCCCCAGTCCACAAAACTGGGCTCTGAGACTTGCTGCCATGGGATTTAAAACACCGTGTAGACTCATAGACTCATAGACTTTAAGGTCAGAAGGGACCAATATGGTCATCTAGTCTGACCTCCCGCATGATGCAGGCCACAAAAGCTGACCCACCCACAACAGAATCTTCCAGCCTGCGACCCCTGCCCTATGCTGCGGAGGAAGGCGAAAAACCTCCAGGGCCTCTGCCAATCTACCCTGGAGGAAAATTCCTTCCCGACCCCAAATATGGCGATCAGCAGAACCCCGAGCATACAGGCAAGATTCTACAGCCGGACCCTCATTTTACCCGCGATGGCACGTTAATGCCTAATTGACTAAAATCACGTTATCCCTTCAAACCATTCCCTCCATAAACTTATCAAGCCTAATCTTGAAGCCAGAAAGGTCTTTCGCCCCCACCGTTTCCCTCGGAAGGCTGTTCCAAAATTTCACCCCTCTGACGGTTAGAAACCTTCTTCTAATTTCAAGCCTAAACTTCCCCACGGCCAGTTTATATCCATTCGTTCTCGTGTCCACATTACTACTGAGCTGAAATAATTCCTCTCCCTCCTTGGTATTAATCCCTTTGATATATTTAAAGAGAGCAATCATATCCCCCCTCAGCCTTCTTTTGGTTAGGCTAAACAAACCGAGCTCCTCGAGTCTCCTTTCATAGGAAAGGTTTTCCATTCCTCGGATCATCCTAGTGGCCCTTCTCTGTACCCGTTCCAGTTTCAGTTCATCCTTTTTAAACATAGGAGACCAGAACTGCACACAGTACTCCAAATGAGGTCTCACCAGCGCCTTGTATAACGGAAGCAGCACCTCCCTGTCCCTACTAGAAATACCTCGCCTAACGCATCCCAAAATCGCATTAGCTTTTTTCACAGCCACGTCACATTGCCGACTCATAGTCATCCTGCGATCAACCAGGACTCCGAGGTCCTTCTCCTCCTCCGTCACTTCCAACCTATGCGTCCCTAACTTATAACTAAAATTTTTATTAGTCATCCCTAAATGCATCACCTTGCACTTCTCACTATTAAATCTCATCCTATTATTGTTACTCCAATTTACAAGGTCATCCAAGTCTCCCTGCAGAATATCCCGATCCTTCTCCGAATTGGCAATACCTCCCAACTTTGTGTCATCCGCAAACTTTATCAGCCCACTCCTACATTCGGTTCCGAGGTCAGTAACGAATAGATTGAATAAAATCGGACCCAAAACCGAACCTTGAGGAACCCCACTGGTGACCTCCCTCCAACCCGACAGTTCACCTTTCAGTACTACCCGCTGCAGTCTCCCCTTTAACCAGTTCCTTATCCACCTCTGGAATTTCATATCGATCCCCATCTTTTCCAATTTAACCAATAATTCCTCGTGCGGCACAGTATCAAACGCTTTACTAAAATCGAGGTAAATTAGATCCACTGCATTTCCTTTATCTAGAAGGTCTGTTACTTTCTCAAAGAAGGAGATCAAGTTGGTTTGGCACGATCTGCCTTTCGTAAACCCATGTTGTAATTTGTCCCAATTGCCATTCACCTCAAGGTCCTTAACTACTTTTTCCTTCATAATTTTTTCCAAGACCTTGCATACTACAGAAGTTAAACTAACAGGCCTGTAGTTACCCGGGTCACTTTTTTTCCCCTTCTTAAAAATAGGAACCACATTAGCTATTTTCCAGTCCATCGGTACCACCCCCGAGTTTACAGATTTATTAAAAATTATCGCCAAGGGGCTTGCAATTTCTCGCGCCAGCTCCTTCAATATTCTAGGATGGAGATCATCCGGTCCGCCCGATTTAGTCCCATTTAGCTGGTCAAGTTTGGCTTCCACCTCTGATACTGTAATTGCAATCGCCCCTCCTTTATTCCCCTCTGTCTCGCTCCCTCTATTCCTAAGCCCTTCATTAGCCTTATTAAACACCGACGCAAAATATTCATTTAGATATTGTGCCATGCCTAGATTATCCTTAATCTCCACTCCATTTACATGCTTCAGCGGTCCCACTTCCTCTTTCTTGGTTTTCTTCCTATTTATATGGCTATAAAACCTCTTACTATTGGATTTAATTCCCCTCGCGATGTCCAACTCTACACGGCTTTTGGCCTTTCTCACCGCATCCCTACATGCTCTGACCTCAATAAGGTAGGTTTCCTTGCCGATCTGTCCCCTCTTCCATTCTTTGAACGCTTTCTGTTTTTTCTTAATCGCCCCTTTGAGACGCCCGCTCATCCAGCTAGGTCTAATTCTCCTGCCTACTAATCGTTTCCCCTTTCTCGGGATCCAGGCCTCGGACAGCTCGTGCAACTTCAGCTTGAAATAATCCCAGGCCTCATCTGCCTTTAGCTCTCTAAGTATGTTAGCCCAATCCACTTCCCTAAGTAGTTGCCTTAATTTATTAGATGTACCCAGAGAGGCCCAGGGCTGGGCCAGGCTCTCATGTAGCCCCTGCTGGGCTCACCACTTTCTCAGCCACCCAAGTGATAGAAGAATGCCCGAGGTGGCAGCACTGTAGCAGCTTCAGGCCCGTGTCCCTGCAGGGTGGAGCTGACTAGGCCTGCTTGCCCTGAGCACCCAGCCATGGCAGCATCGATGCAGCTCACTTCACTGCTTGCCAACATGCTCAGACACCATGAAACCTGGGACCATAGACAAGCCCTAGTAGAAGGCAGAGCCGAGTATGTGCAGGGAAAGCGGCCTGCATGCCTAGTGTGGCAGGGAAACTCGTGCATGTCCAATGCAGAGGAGACATCAGGCGGATAATTAGATCCAAAGCTGAGTTCCTGCAGAATCCCATTAGCTGAGCTGTAGCCGAGCGCGCCGTTTGCTTTGCTGAGAACGCTGACGTCACTAGCCTGGGAAGGGGGCCGGCAAGGCGGCAGGAAGCAGCCAGGTCCAGCAACAGAAACAAGGCATTGTGTGTTTTCCGGGGAGGGGGATTGGCATCACACATCGTTACTTGCCTGCATTTCTCAGCAGCCTGGGAGTCTCATTCCTCTCCTTCCATCCTGCATGTGGGGAACCATCCAGGGCGAAGCAGGAAGCAGCTGTGGGATGGATTACCTGGTCTGATTCAGTGCTCTGATAAAAGTCGGACTCCCCTCCTGCCCCCAAGGAAAAGGAAGGATGTAGCACAATAGCCAGGGGCCAAAGGAAAAGCTTGCACAGGAACATACCCCTCCCTCCTTCCTATTCCCTGCTTTACATCTTGGGAGAGCCTTGGAGTCGCTCCCTCCCCCGGCTGAGGACTGCACAGGGCAGAGAGGGGATGTATCATGTGGGATCACAATCAGAGAATGACGTTGTTATTCACTTTCCTGCATCCGAGACATCTGCAGGAGCCAAACACCCAAATAACAGGTGAGCAACTAGCATCAAGATGCAATTTATCATCTAAAGCAGCTGCTCTTCTGGGGTGGTGCAGGGCAGCCAGCACAATAAATAAATCAATAAATCAATAAATTCAAAGACTGAACGATGAGCCCAGGAATCACACCCTGAATAGCCTTACCTGAGTGCCAGAAAACTAATGACTGGCAAAGTAAGAATGCCCTGGCTCATTACACCCTGGGACGGTGTGCATCATGCCCTGGAACCCACCCAGGCCCTGGGAGAATGTTGCTGCTGCAACAGATAGAGAGGAACTGGTGGGCATCATCGATCAGGAGTCCAAGCAGGCTTTGATTAAGTCCCTCCTGAGAGACTGTAGAGGTAACTGTAGCATGAGTGCAAAATGCCAGAGCACAACTGTTTAAACAACAGAAATCCCAC
The DNA here is from genome assembly GCF_028017835.1 of Emys orbicularis. Classification (NCBI taxonomy): domain Eukaryota; kingdom Metazoa; phylum Chordata; order Testudines; family Emydidae; genus Emys; species Emys orbicularis. The sequence continues at coordinate 73,612,448 of NC_088690.1, forward strand.
CATCCTTGCTGTTCTGAAAGCTAGGCAGCTAGGGCTCAGCACTGGTTCCATAACGATGCATGTTTTAAAGGAGAAGGAAGACATGAAGATGGTCTGCAGCCAAAGTGCCTCAGGCTGAGCTCCTGTTTGGACCTCCCAGACTGAATGAGGAAGGCTCAACCAGGACGCCCCGTGGTGACCCAGTATGGGTGTGAGTGACTCAGTACTGACCCTGTGTGGTATAGGGGCACTGTGCTATGGATTCTCAGGAGGGGAATGAAGTGGTGCTGACAATAGCACCCTCAGGGTGCTGTGTTGCTGGAGGTGCTGTCTTTCAGCTGAAACACACCCAGAGGTCCCAGCTGCTTTTGTCTCATTAATGATCCCAGAGTGTTCCCAGTCTGTTCAGTCCTTGGCTTTGGGTTACACAGGGTGTGCGGCTCACGTGGTTCTTCCTGACAACTTGCCCCGTGCAGGGTGCGATCATCTAGGCACTGGTGTCACTGGCCAGCAGTGCATGTACCTCCCCTGCTCTAGGCATGGATTCTCCAGGAGACAGGCAGTGGAACGTGGAAAACAGAAGCTGCTCCATGACAAATTGGAGGCTTGTGCCAGGGGCTTGGCCTGGTCTGAGGCAAGAGAATGAACTGATGGATCATGCTGCACTGCAGGGCTCCATCGCACAGGCTCATGGAGCCCTGTCCCATACTGACACCCCTCACCTCTCACTTGCTCCTCCTCTCTCAGTCTTACCCTTTGCATCTCGTGTCCTCCTCCCACACATTCCATTCAGGCACTCCCCAAGGCACTCACTCACTGCTGCTAACCTGCGTCCCAGGCCTCACTCTTCGCATTACTTGGTTACTCTATGGTTTTCTCCTAAATAAGGCAAACACTTTGGCCCACGCCCAAACCCTCCCATCGGTGCTCACTGAGCTGGATACAGGCTTTGTCCTATCTGTTCTTCCTGCATCACAGCAATTTAGGGCTGGAATGGACCTCGAGGGGTCCTCTAGTCCAGCCCCCAGTGTTGAGACAGGATTACATTGTTATTATTATTTCTATCCAGCTACACCCCGACCTTCAGTCAGTCCCTGTGTGCTGGGCGCTGCACAGACACAGTGTAAGTCATAGCTCTTGCCCCCTGGAGTGCACCAAGAAATGTCCCTGTATGTTAATGAGAAAAGGTGGGGGAGGGAATATCTTTTATTGGACCAACTTCTGCTGGGGAAGGGAAAAGCTTTCAGGCTACACAGCGCTCTTCTTCAGCCTCAGCTTGTCTCTCTCCCCACCAGCAGTTGGTCCACTAGAGCAGTGTTTCCCAAACTTGGGACGCCGCTTGTTTAGGGAAAGCCCCTGGCAGCTCCCATTGACCTGGAGCAGCGAACCGCGGCCAGTGGGAGCCGTGATCGGCCGGACCTGCGGACGTGGCAGGTAAACAAACTGGCCCGGCCCGCCAGGGGCTTTCCCTAAACACTGCACTAGATCTACCCCCTTCCATTGCCTATCCTCCACTTCCCCATCCCCCGCTGCCATCTCTCCTCCCATTCTCATCTCCCCCCCCTTCCCCATAGCCTGGCCTCCATCCCATCCCATCCCCTATCCCCTTCCATTCCCAACCCCACTTCTCATTTCCCTTTCCTCAGCCCCCATTTCCCTTCTTTTTCCTCATTGCTCACCTCCTTTCCCCAGTCTCTGGCCCCCACCTCCTTCCCAGTCACTATTGAACAGACCAGTTGTTACCCATAGCAGCCCCCACAGCAACAGCTTCAATGGACATTTGCCAGTTGTTTAATGTACCTTTTGCTTCTTGTAATGCAGTTTAGCAGCTGCAAACTAGGGGGAGGCCATGTGCCCAACCCGCTCTCTGCAGGCCTCCATCCCCAGTGCTCCCGGGACCCTCTGCACTGGGGGATTTGCATCCTCCGGACAGTCTGGAGCGTTCCAGCAGTCTCGGAGTTAATACGTGTGTGGGGTGGCCTGTTCTCTTTGCTGGCTCCCATGAGCCCAGTCCCAGCCCCAGGACTCGGAGAGGAAAGCTGCTGCCAGGGAGCGCAGTGACAATGAAGAGCAGCACTTCTTCAAAACCAACGGCATGGAACTTACAGGCAGATTAATTTAGCATGAACCAAACGCTAGTGCAACAGCAATGCCCTGCAGCAACAGGGACCAAGCTTCGCTCAAGATTCCGGGGGCTTTGCCAGGGAGGATGTTAGTCAAAGCTGAGCTGCTGTGAGAGTGCCAGAGTGCAATGGGGGTAGGGCAGGCGCCGAGCCCAGAGACAGCAGGCACAGCATGGGGGGGGGGCAGGAGTGCTGGCTGGGAGTGCTGGGGAAGGAGGGACAGAGGACCACGCAGGCTGGAAGCGTGCATGCAGAGCGTTGCATGGGGAGTGGCAGTGGGAGAGCTGGGCACGGAGCAGGACTGAAAATCTGTGGGGTGGCAGGCTACTCTGTTACTACATCCCGCCACGTGGAGGGGCCCAGCTAGCCTAGGATGAGCTAGTGGGTGAGAGAGTTCGCTGTACACATCCCAGCCCATGGCATGTGTGCATGCACATCCCAGAGCCCAGCCCAGCCGTGCCCTCCACACTATGGGGGTAACAGCCCCATGACATGGCACAGAAAGGCTGCAGTAAATAGTCAATCCCTAGGCAATGCAGTTCAAACACTGCACGTGTTGTGAGCTCCCTCCATGGGATGCACTTAGTCACACAAACAGCACTGCACTACAGCGGGGGTCTGCACCTTTCCATACTACAGAGAGAGACCCTCCCCCTGCTGGGCTCCCAGCCCCCTCCTGCTGGCTTCTCAGTGCACTGTGTCCTGAGGGCAGCATGGGCTCCAGCCCTGACACCACTGTATTCAGCTCAATCATAATAAAGGGCACCCGGAATGGAGAAGCCCCCAATATGTTCACTGTGCCCAAGACCCTGTGAGTATGTCCACACTGCACACTAAGCCCAGGCTCTGACTCAGATTTGAGCCCAACCCCCACTTCTGTCCACACACAAATCAGTTTGACTCAGGGCCCAGGTCCTATGGCCTGCTAGGAGGAGGGTCAGAGCCCGAGTCCCGCTGTCATTTTGCAGTGTGGATGCAGCCAAGCCGCAGCCCCGAGTCAGAAGGTCTGAGCGGTGCAGTATGGATGCATTAGCACGGCTGTGAGACCTGGGGCCAGCAATTGTAAACCCAGGTTTATTATGCAGTGTAGAGGCTCCAGCGCGGGCTCAGAAACATTGAGTCCACAGCCGGGGTGTGATGGGGTGTGCTCCCCACACTGGCCCTGCAAGAACTGAATTAGGCCAAGTGGGCCCAATCAGCTAGTTAAGCTGCAAACCGGGGAGATGTCAGCTGTGCGGAGGGAGCTAATTAGAAGGAAGCTCGCCTGTGAGGGAACAGGCATGGCTTCTATAAGGCCAGAAGGCTGGCAACTGTGGGGCACAGCAGGGAGGAAGCTGACAGTCCCTCTCCCTGAAGTGAGGGAGAAGGAAGGACAGGAGTGAGAGCAGAAAGGTGGGTTTGATGCAGACCTACAGGGCCCTGGAGTGTAGCCCTGAGTAGAGGGCAGGCCTGGGTTCCCCTGCCAGGCACTGCAGAGTGGTGCTGCTAAGGGCAGTGGATACGAAGACTGCCAGAGTCACTCAGGTGTGACACAGGGCGGCAGCCCTGAGGGCTTCCTGACGCTGCTTTGAAAGATGCCCCTGGAAGGGGAAACCACTTAGTGACCAGGCCAAGGGCTGAGTCATGAAGAGGAAGCAGCAGCTCCTGGAGCACAAGAGCTGCTGCAGACCGAGAGAGAGGCGCAGAGAGATAGAGTGCAGCCTCAGGAAGGGATGTCGCCCTGGTGGAGCTCATCCCCAGAGTGGCCAGGAGCAGGCACCACTGAGCGGGGAGTAGCACGTCCCGTCATACCGGGTCCACCAGAACTGGGTTTGCAATGCGGTGCAGACATATCCTGTGGCTCCCAAGGGCCTGACCGGGAGCCTGCCCACATACTAGCACGGACAGCAAGGGAGTCTGGGGGTGGAGTTACCATCTCTTCTTTCTGATTGAAAAGTTAATACTGGCTGCCCCATGGGAGCTCTAGCACTGCAGATGATGGGCCACATGCTCAGAGTGGCTTCTCCTGTGGCACAGAGAGCAGGAGTTAGAGGCCCCAGATTTGCAGCTGCGGGTGTAACAATGGGAGTGTGAATTGAAAAGAGGGCAGCCACAGGCCTGTCAAAAGTGCCCCTATTGGCACCTCAAGAGCAGAGCTTGTACCATGCAGCCTAAACCCCCTGCGGCTGCAGCACACCAAGTGCTCTGTGGGCATGGCTGGGAGCTTCATTTCTGGTCTCCCAAATAAAATCCACCAGCTAGCTAGCGTGGGTCTCTCCTCTCCCTGATAGCAATAGCTCCCACCTCAGCTCCCCAGCCTGTTTGCCCCACACTGGGCTCTCTGCCTTGCCCCTCCTGCACCAGCTGGCAGACCCCCTGCGTCCCATTTTAACTCCTCAGCTGGATCACAAGCTGCCCTTCTCCCATTGCCAGGTCACAGGCTCCTCACGTCCCCTTTCCCCGATCACAGGCCTCACAGGCTGGCCGGCTCCTCACTCCCACAGCCACAGCATTGACTCAGTCCTTGGTGCTGCTTCTGCAGAGGGCAGGGAGATCTGCCCCCGCTGCTTTGATTAGCCTGAAAGAGCACCAAGAGGGCAGCCAATGAGCATGCTCTGATCTCAGTGCCGAGCTGCACATTCAGTGGAGGGGGAGCGAAACGGCGCACCCTGGGCCACACTCCATGCTGCAGCTGCACCTGGGCTGCTTGGTGCTGCCAGCCCTTCCTCTCTGACTGACCTCTGTGCTGCAGCGTCGCAGAGGGCAGGGTCTCCCAGGCCCTGCTGTGCTCCCCACTGTGCAGCTGAAAGAAAGAAAGAAAGAAAGAAAGAAAGAAAGAAAGAAAGAAAGAAAGAAAGAAAGAAAGAAAGAAAGAAAGAAAGAAGAGGGGATTTAATTGGAGGGGGCCAGCTAGGTGGACCCTCAGAGCCAGCCACCGCTGAGGAATAGTATGCAAAAACTGTAGCAGCAAACATTGGATAGAGAGGCAGCTCAGACACACTGACTGGCACTAGTGCTAGGAGCTCTTCTGCACTGTCTGTCTGCTAAATGCCAGCTCCTGTACAGAGTGATTCACTTCTGGTCCCACCCACATTCTCTCTGTTTCCCATCCCACCCCCAGCCTCCCATGTCCAATGCACCTAGTAACACAGTGAAGTTAAATGTTCTGCAGAAAAAGACCATTAAAAAACCCATGTCACTCAATCACATTACAGGTTGTAAGAGGTGTCCTGTCTGTGTTAGGCTAAAGAGATGACTGCCGGTGAAGTTGTTTACACAGACTTTTCTGTAAGTGTAATTGTCATATGCTGGGTGAAATTCAACCTGTGCAGAGAGCTTACATGAGGCCTAGGCACCTCTGAAATCAAACAAACAATGTCTTCCAGGGAAGAAGAACTCCACAGGAGGTCAAACAGATCAGTCTCTCCAGTGACCCTTACACCAAGAAAAATCCAATTTCCCAACAAAATACAGTAAAAATCAAACCTGCTTATATGCAAACACTGGAAGTCATTGAAAAGGCAAAGCCACTTGCAAGCTGGGGTAATTCTGTGATTGTGAATGAAAAGCCAAAGAAATTTCAGAAATGCATTCATCCACATGATTCACATCATGCCTTCAAATGGCAACAATAGCCCATGAAAACTATTAAAGAAGTTAATTATTAAACTATTGAAGACCTAAGCTCCCAGAAGGAAAAATAGCCCTCATATTAAATGTAGCACATGCACTATGGCAAGTAAAGGTAGATGAGCCAAGCTCTAAGCTAGTGACTTTTACCATTTGGAGATTTAAAATGTAAAGGAATGCCATTTGGTGTGTATTCTGCTCCCAACATATTTCAAGAACCATTGCACAGATCTTTGAGGAATTTCAAGGCACTGAAATTAAAATATATGTTCTTTTAATTAGGGCTAAGGAGTGTAAAGAACTCAATGAAACACTTTTTTCAAATCAAGACTGGATGTTTTTCTAAAAGATCTGCTCTAGGAATTATTTTGGGGCAGTTCCCGGGCCTGTGCTATACAGGAGGTCAGACTCACTAGATGATCATGATGGTCCCTGCTAGCATTGGATTCTAGGTAGTGCAAGCCTGGCACAGATCATGGGCATGTACTGGGCTTGCTCACTCATGTGTACTGACTCACTGCTCTTGTATCCGTGCTAGCTGAGTTCAGACTAGCTTGGGAAAGCTAGCCCTCACCCAGCACTTTGCTGCGGAGACATACCCTGAACTCAGGGTGGGACATCGCACTGGCAGATAGGAAGAGAAAGGACACATGCACAAACCACCAAGAAGTTTGTTTTGAACATTTTGGCCAAAAGTTTTAGAAAATTGGCAGCTGAAGTTCGAGTGTGAGCTCCGTTTTCAGGTGTCGACATCCATGGCCTGACTGAGCCCTGAGGAGCTCCCAGCAGAGTCCATTAGAGCTGCAGGCAGGGGTGAAAGTAACTTAAAGGACTTACCGGTACTCCGGAGTCCTTATGAGGGGGCAGGGCCTCAACTGGAAGAGGTGTGGCCTCTACCAGAAGAGGCGGGGGGCACTCGAGGTTTTTTTTGTTTGTTTGTTTTTTGTTTCGGCCGGGCAGCGCGGGGGTGTTTCGGCGGCGTGGGGCTGGGGAGGATGGGGGCTTCGGCGGCGCTGGGGGAGGGGCAGGGGTTTGGCCGGCCCGACGCGGTGCTCCGGGGGGGCGGGGGGTTGGGCGGCCAGGCGCGGCGCTCAGGGGTTTGGGCGGCCCGGCCCGGCGCGGCGCTCGGGGAAGGGGGTTGGCGCGGGTTTGGCCAGCCCGGCCCGGCTTGGCCCGGCACTCCAGGGGTTTGGGCGGCCCGGCGCGACGAGGCGCTGGGAGGGGGGCGGGGGTTTGGGCAGCCCGGCCCGGCGCTCGGAGGGGCGGGGGTTTTGGCGGCCCGGCGCAGCGCTGGGGCGGGGGTTTGAGCGGCCTGGCGCTCCCGGGATTTGGGCGGCCCGGCCCGGCCCAGCGCTGGGGGGGGGGGTTGGGCAGCCCGGCGCGGTGCTGGGTGGGGGGGGTCGGCAGCACGGCGCTGGGAGGGGAGGATGTTACGGCAGGGCGGCGCTCTTCTTTTTTCCCTGTGGCGGGAAAAAAGTTAGAGCCGGCCCTGCACCCCGGACCCTTTAAATCATCCCTGGAGCCCTGGGGAGGTGGCAGTGGGGCTCCAGCAGCTATTTTAAGGGCTGGGGCGGTAGCGGCTGCTGCAGCCCCGGACCCTTTAAATAGCCGCCGGAGCCCCACCGCCGCTACCCTAGGGCTCCGGCAGGCTCCAGGGATGATTTAAAGGGCCTGGGGCTGTAGCGGCTACCGGCGCCCCGGACCCTTTAAATCGTCCCCGGAGCCACTGCTAGGAGCCCCAGGCCCTTTAAATTGCTGCCAGGGGAAGCCGATCCGCCCCGGTACGGCGCACTAGCTCTTGCCGGCACACCGTACCAGGGTGTACCGGCTTACTTTCACCTCTGGCTGCAGGTACTTGGCACAGTGGGGAGCCAGGCAGTTTATTTAAGTGCCTGTATATTGGGCACCCATTTTGGCAACTCTTGCCCTTTGTTCGTAGCAGCACCCAGACTCCCCTGTGTGATAGCACCCTTGCAACTTCAGGGAGGAACAACACATGGGGGCGGGACATAGGCACTGACTCTAGAGCACGCATGGAAAAAAAATAGTGGGTGCTCAGCACCCACTGACAGCCCCCACGATCAACTCCTCCCCCTCCCTCCCAGAGCCTCCCACCCACGGTGGATCAGCTGTTCAGTGGTGTGCAGGAGGTGCTGGGGGGAGGGGGAGGAGTGAGGGCAGGGGATGCTCGGGGGTTGGGGCAAAATGTGGTGGTGCAGGGGCAGAGCGGGGGCAGGAAGAGGGGTGGTGGTTTGGGGGAAGGGGTGGAGTGGGGGCAGGGCCTGGAGTGGAGAGGGGGTTGAGCACCCCCCGGCAACTTAGAAAGATGGTGCCTATGGGGGGAGGAGGAAACTGGTTGGATAATAGGTGCCAGATATTGCCATTTAGAATCACATATTTGACATATACATCTATTTGGGTGTTGGCCCACTTCTAGTGGTTGCCCTTAATGCCCAGCCCTGCCCCCTGCAGTGGGTGCTGACCAGCGTCCAGCCCTGCCCCCCTGCAGTGGGTACTGTAGACCAGGAATGATATCTTGGGAATTGCTCACTCACTTGACACAATAATACAAGTATTTATCAGGAGGAATGGCTCAGAAATTCCATTTCATTTTCTTTTACTCCAGATGACAAAAATAAACCCTACAGGCCAAGTTCAGGCTGTGGGCCAAAGGGAGACCATGGGCTAGGAGATTTCTGCCCTGATTCTGCTTCCCGCAAAACCACAGAGGCCTGCTCTGTAGTCCCCAAGGCTAGAGCTGTGAAGAGACAGTCTGGGGCAGAGAGCAGGGTCCAGGAAGAGTGTAAGGGAGCAGGGAGGAAGCTACTAGACATGACACTGGGCCACCATCAGCTCAGCTGGGTCTGCTCCTACTGCCCACAGGCCAAGGGAACTGGGCAGGGCCTCCCCCACTCCCAGCAGGAGCTGCCTTGTAAAGAAAGGCTGAGTGGAAATAATGGTCTTCAGGATATGTGGTTTGTACCAGCTAATCCCTGGCCCAGCCACTGGAGCAGCTCCCCTGGCAGGCATGTGCACATAGAATCATAGAATATTAGGGTTGGAAGAGACCTCAGGAGGTCATCTAGTCCAACCCCCTGCTCAAAGCAGGAGCAACCCCAACTAAATCATCCCAGACAGGGCTTTGTCAAGCCGAGCCTTAAAAACCTCTAAGGATGGAGATTCACCACCTCCTGAGGTAACCCATTCCAGTGCTTCACCACCCTCCTAGTGAAATAGGTTTTCCTATCCAACCTAGACCTCCCCCACTGCAACTTGAGAGCATTGCTCCTTGTTCTGTTATCTGCTACCACAGTCTAGCTCCATTCTCTTTGGAACCCCCCTTCAGTTAGTTGAAGGCTGCTATTAAATCCCCCTTCACTCTTTTCCTCTGCAGACTAAATAATCCCAGTTCCCTCAGCCTCTCCTCATAAGTCATGTGCCCCAACCCCCTAATCATTTTTGTTGCTCTCCGCTGGACTCGCTCCAGTTTGTACACATCCTTTCTTTAGTGTGGGGTCCAAAACTGGATGCAATACTCCAGATGTGGCCTCACCAGTGCCGAATAGAGGGGAATAATCATTTCCCTCGATCTGCTGGCAATGCTCCGACTAATGCAGCCCAATATGCCATTAGCCTTCTTGGCAACAAGGGCACACTGTTGACTCATATCCAGCTTCTCGTCCACTGTAATCCCCAGGTCCTTTTCTGCAGAACTGCCACTTTACCAGTCAGTCCCCAGCCTGTAGCAGTGCATGGGATTCTTCCATCGTAAGTGCAGGACTCTGCATTTGTCCTTGTTGAACCTCATCAGATTTCTTTTAGCCCAATCCTCCGATTTGTCTAGGTCACTCTTGGGGGAGCAGAGAAGTGCCCCGGCTACCAACAGCTACCAGGAAGTCTGAGGAGACAATCTTCCAGCCTGATGCCTATCTCCCTTGCCCTTCCCCCACCTCCCTGTGTGCTGTCTCCACCCCCTCCCCACCCGCTTCCCTGCTCCTGCGCCTGCTCCTCCACCTACTTCCCCTGCATCCCCTCTCCATATGCTTCTCTGCTTCCTGCACCCCCTCCCCACCCGCTTCCCTGCATCCCTCCTCCATCTGCTTCCCTGCTCCTTGTGCCCCCTGCCCTTGGGGCCTGGCACATTAAAGAGGTCACTCCCAATGGACTGGTTATGTGGATGTGTAACAGCATGCAGCCCACATGATTGCTGCTGCACTTCCCCCAGAGTCTGTACCCTCTGCTTCTCCTGTCCTGCAGGAATCTGCAGCCCATCCTGGCTGCCTTCCCAACCTGGGGATCTGTGCCCTGTGTGCCTTCACCCTGCCCGCTCCCAGGAGTCTGGGCCCTGTGCCCCTTTCCGAGCACCCACCCACCCACACATTCTGTCTACCCTTCTCCATTGAATTTCTGTGGGTTAGGGATTTTCATAGATCCTTTCTCAGCATTGTGCCTGGCAAGCACCTTGCCTGTCACTGCGCTGGCGGCTCTTGCTGAGCAGCGCCTGGCTGCGATGGGCACTGCCCAGTAGCCAGAGGGGTCGATACGCTTTCTATTGCTGTTTTCAGCTGGAGCCGTGGAGCCAGGGACTCCAGGGAGAAAACCTTCAACAGGAAGATAATGGGGAGTTTTTAAACAAAAGCACTGGATCATTGGCTAGCCAAGAAATGCTCCTCAAGGGTATTACAGGCAGTCTGAATGCTGCCCTCTGCACCACAGTACCACAGGACGGGGAGGGGTCAGCACAGCCCAGCTAATGCTCTTTTCAGCTCACCATTCCATGCCCCTGGTTCAGATACTGCAGCTGCTTCAGCCAGTACAGTGAGGGTGCAGAAGGAGTACCTCCAGCCAAGTAGGGCCAGATCCTCAGCTGGCATCTGTTGGCACTGGGCGAGGAATGGCAATGCCATTGTGTGAAGGATTTCAAAAATTTGGCATTTTGCTTCATTTCAATTGGAAAATAAACAGAAAAGCAACAAAACCTAATTTCAGAGCAATCAAAACATTTAATTTTGACAAAACCAAAATGTTTTGTTTCAATTTTAACTTTTAAAAAATGTATATTTGACTGTAATGTATATAACATACTTTAATATCTAATGCCAAATAGAACCATTTTGAAATGAAAAGTCATTTCACCACAAACAATCAAAAAGTGTCCTTCTGAAAATGTCAAAATGGGACTTTTAGAGAGCCGGGGGGGGGGTCTTCTGGAACTTCTCTTTTTGTTTGTCTCCTAAACAAAGTTTCGGTGACATTAACACGATCTTGCAAAGTGTTTTGATTTCAGTGGACCAGCATTCTCTGATGTTCTGGCAAAAAAATTCCAGCCAGCTCTCGTGTCAGCTGTCATCGCTCCATTACACCATCTGAGAACATCTCCAAGTCTCCAGGGCCAATGTCAGCACAAAAATCCCATGCTGAGAATAAACCTCTTTCTTGATGTTACTAATGGCACCACAGATTGCCAACAGCAAAAGCATTTTACAATCCAGCCTTTGGTTACTGCTTTCATTTCTCTAGGGCCAGACAATTCAAATCAGTTCAGTTTGTTTCACTTTCAGTTTCTTAGCACAGTGTTGTTGGCTTTCAGATGTTGCAGGGATGTGGTTAGATTTTGAGAGAGAATTCTTTTCATTATCATGTTTAATTCATCTTTCTGTTGGCCTTGGGTTTGATAGTTTGATTTTTGTAGAGTTTAAATTCTGTAATGCAAGACCATGCACTAAAATCCCACTCTCCTCGCTGCTGTACTTCTAAGATGGAATAAGTGCAGGTCTTGCAAAAGGTCCAATCCCTGTAGAACTGGGGAAAATTTGGGGTCTGAAATCCTTTTCCAGCAAGAAATGCAGATTCAGTGACACCAAAACATTTTGCAAATTTGTGTTGGTTTCGTCAAATCATTTTGGTTAAAAAAAAAAATCAAAATGTTTCATTTTCAGTTTGAAACAACTTTTTAGAATTTCCTTTAATTTCATTTAAAAAAATCAAAAACATTAAAAAACTATAGAAATCAAAATAAAGTGTTTCATTCAAGCCCAAATCACTTTTTTTTAAACTTTCTGGTTCACTGAACAAAATCAAAAAATGTTGGGTTTGGTTCAACCTGAAACTATTTTTTCCCGCCAGATCTGCCAGAAAACCAAAAATTCATTATTTGCACAGCTCTACACCAGAGGCCTGTGCTTTTTGTCATACCAGGTTTCTTGCTTGATGTTGTTGTCGGAACTAGAAACCTCATAATTCTTTTGCATTTTGGTGAATGTTTTATAAAAAAGATACTTATTTGGTGTCAACTACATCTTTTGGGCAGAGTCACATGTATCCACAGTTCCATAGCTGTGGATGTTGCCACGGAATTAACTCCTGCTGTAGAATTGTGCTCCAGAATCTCAGCTTTCAGTAACAAAATTACTGTTGTCCCCTTTACCTGAATTATTAACCAATATCCTAGGCCTTGCCGTCTTGCATTTGTTAGGAGGAGAAGTCGATGATATGAGTCAGGTATAGTCTTTGGCACAATACTGTTTATTTATAAAGTATGTATGATGTTTCCAGAACACAGGAGGAACAAACAACAGCAGGCAATTGCGTTGCTCAGAAATCCAAGCCTGCCTTTCCAGCCAGTCCTGTGTTCCAAGATGCTTTGTCCCTTGGCTTCCTCCCAGGGACACACTTGCCACTGCTTCACTGGCTCTCTCTTGCCTTTCTGTTTACACTCTCTGTCTCACTCGCTCTCGGACACTGACAAAAAACACATACACACACACCACTGCAACCAATCAATTCCCAATCCCTATGTGTTACCTGCACACATTAGGGCACCCCACCTTTTCCCAGTTCGTAGGGCTCCAGGCGAAAAGCACCTACCCTTACCCAATCCGTAGGGCTCAGGGCCACCTGTACCCAATTTGTAGGGCTCAGGGTGTAACTAACCTGGTCAATTTAAGTACCCACACCCTTTCCCAATACATAGGGCTCCGGGTGTATACTACTTCTGCAGGTTTGCAGGACCTTTTACCAGTGAAAGAGCCTTACACCGTAATATATTACATAACCTCTATTTATTAACAATCACCAAAACCAGACTGCACACGCTACACATACAGTGCTCACCACTCCCAATAAGACAGATGAACTGTCTTTTTAAATTTCTTATTCTTTTACTACAGCTCTTATCTGCTATTTACACACACACACACACACACACACACACACACACAGAGAATTGCTCCCCATTCTCCTGGGTTTGACTGCCCTGCTGCACCCATGACTTTGGTCTTTAAAAAGATATTGAACTTTATAAAGCACTGAGGTACCTTAAGGGTTAAATGCTAAATACCAAAGCCAAACAACACTAATTACCTGTGTCTGGCAAAAAGTGTCTGTCAGTTTTGCAACTTTGAATGAAAGATTCAAATGGATTTTTAGTGGTATTATTGAAAAACAAAACAAAACAAAACAAAACCCAATTTATCTTAAACCTACAAAACAGAGTTTTACAAGCCAGGAGTGTTGGTTTAGGTCCTAAGCACTCCATGTATTTACACAATATGTTTATACACACATACAAAAGACACATACATAATCTTTTGCTTAACATCCCTTACACTGCTTTAATTTTTACACAGCTGTACATAGATTACATTTGTATACATTTGGGGGCAGTTCAGTTCCAATAGAAACTCCTTATGTTCTTTTAGCGAATTTGACTAAATTGTTCAGTGAAATGATTTAAATCAGATTGTCTTTTTGCCTGGCTTATTTACAAACATTCCTGTGGAAAAGGGCCCATTTTCCCTTCAGAATGGCTGCAAAGAAACCAAGAATTCTTTTTCTATAACACTTTTTTTTGTTAATATTTTTACAAGGTTCATTAATTCCCTACAGCCTCTGCAGAGTTAACTTTCACTCTCTTTCCTTAAATCACTTGCTTATCTCCCAAAATGACACCTCCAACAGCCCAGATAGCCAAGTATTGTCCCAGGGATCTGAAATCCCCATGCCGGTATTACTCCTCCCCTTACTCCTGCCACTATGCCCCTCAGGGCTTCTGTAACGGGGTTGGGATTCACCACCGTGGCACCTCCTACTGGTTGTCTTGGGAATTAGCTCAGTCCAGTGGAGCGCCCCCTCCTGGTGGTGTCCCGACCGTCGTCTCGCCCTCGGTTGGTGTGTCTGAGCCCACGTCGCTCACCAACTCGCGGCGTCCTCTTCGGGACCACTGCCCTCCGGCAGTGCCCCTCTGTCTTTCCACACCCCCTTCCGGGGGGGGGGTGTCAATCAGCAGTCTCCTTGTCCAGCCACCGTAGTCAACCACACACCCCAAAGTCTGATCCCTCCCGTCAGGGATCTGGTGTGGTCTGTACTGGCCGCTCCCTGCGGCCAATGGCTAGATGTACTGCAAGGGGGTGGGACCCAGGCCCGCCCTCTACTCTGGGTCCCGACCCAAGGACCCTCTGGCGGCAGCCTCGCTGTCCTCCTTCTCTCCCCTCGTCTGTCCGCTTCCCTGGGCCGCTTCCCCTACGGCCCCTTGCACCCGCTAGGCCTTTCCAATCAGGGCCTGCAGCCTGGCAGGCCTCAGGCTAGAGCTCCCCTCTGCTCCCTGAGCCTGGCCAGCACTGCGCTGTCAGCGGTGCTAGTCTCCCAGTTTGGAGATAGACCTTCCCCTCTCGAAGGCCTGGGACAGACTGACTGCTCTCTCCCTGTGCAGTCTTTTATAGGGCTGAGCCTGGCCCTGATTGGCTGTCTCCAACCTGGGCCCTGATTGGCTCCCAGTAAGCCCTTCTCTCATTGGCTGTGTGTCTGCGCAGGCCCACTGGCCTGCCGCAGCCCATAATCTCAGGGAGTGGGGCAGCCGCCCCACTACACACCCTCCCCCTTAAGAAGCCTCTCAGGGGGGATTCCCTAGCGCCCCTGTGCTCCCCGCAGCTGGGCCCTCAGGGAATCTCTTTCATAGTGCAGGCCCTCCACTAACTGGAGCAACCTGCCTCCCTCCTCCATGGTCTGGGTCCCCACTGTAGACCTCCCTGGTCCTACGTGGGTTCCCACTTCCATTTGGGTTCCCACATCGACCCTCCCGGCCCCTATGTGGGTTCCCTGGTTAAGGTGGGGCCTCTCTACCCCAGCCCCCTTCTCTTTGGGGGCCTCTACCTGGACTACCACCTCCTGTTGGCTAGCCCCAGACCGAGCCTCTTTCTCAGGCACTCCCCCTTTCTGCCTCAGGGGGCAATGCCTTTTTATGTGGCCCTTGGTGTGGCAGTGGAAGCACCCTCGGCGCCTTCCCCCTGCCACGGCCTTAGTCCTGCTTGTCTGGGCCCTAGCCCCTCCTTCTGGGCTGGCCCGGGCCTTGGGAGCCCTGTAGGGGCACTCCCTCTTTAGGTGTCCCTGCTCCCCACAGACCCAACAAGCCGGAGGCCCCCCTGTTACTCTCACAGGGGGCACCTTGTCTGGGTGAGGCTTCTCTGCCCTCTCCCAGTAGGGACACTCCTGCCTGAAGTGACCCTTTCGTCCACAGACGTAACAGTTCCTGAGCCCAGGCCCTGGCCTCTCGCCCTTGGCGCCTGATCTCCTATATGGTCTGGGTGCCCACCCCCGCAGCAGCCAGAGCACCTCTCTCTGCTGCTCGGCAAGCCGAGCCACCCAGGCCCTCCAGTACAAGTCTCTCTTCTCCACCATTTTTGTCTCAGTCCCTTAGTCTCTCAATGTGGCACAATCTGCCTAGTCCTTGCTCTGCCCCTTGTGTCAGGGGCGGACCGCTATACCCGCATTCTCCACCACGTGTAATGGGGTTGGGACTCACCACCGTGACACCTCCTACTGGTTGTCTTGGGAATTAGCTCAGTCCAGTGGAGCGCCCCCTCCTGGTGGTGTCCCGACCGTCATCTCGCCCTCGGTTGGTGTGTCTGAGCCCACATCGCTCACCAACTCGCGGCATCCTCTTCGGGACCACTGCCCTCTGGCAGTGCCCCTCTGTCTTTCCACACCCCCTTCCAGGGGGGGGAGGGTCAATCAGCAGTCTCCTTGTCCAGCCACCGTAGTCAACCACACACCCCAAAGTCTAATCCCTCCCATCAGGGATCTGGCGTGGTCTGTACTGGCTGCTCCCTGCAGCCAATGGCTAGATGTACTGCAAGGGGTGGGGGGGGACCCAGGCCCGCCCTCTACTCTGGGTCCCGACCCAAGGACCCTCTGGCGGCAGCCTCGCTGTCCTCCTTCTCTCCCCTCGTCTGTCCGCTTCCCTGGGCCGCTTCCCCTACGGCCCCTTGCACCCGCTAGGCCTTTCCAATCAGGGCCTGCAGCCTGGCAGGCCTCAGGCTAGAGCTCCCCTCTGCTCCCTGAGCCTGGCCAGCACTGCGCTGTCAGCGGTGCTAGTCTCCCAGTTTGGAGATAGACCTTCCCCTCTCGAAGGCCTGGGACAGACTGACTGCTCTCTCCCTGTGCAGTCTTTTATAGGGCTGAGCCTGGCCCTGATTGGCTGTCTCCAACCTGGGCCCTGATTGGCTCCCAGTAAGCCCTTCTCTCATTGGCTGTGTGTCTGCGCAGGCCCACTGGCCTGCCGCAGCCCATAATCTCAGGGAGTGGGGCAGCCGCCCCACTACAGCTTCCAACCTGTTTTCCAATCTTTTTATCTGTTGCCTGCCTGCTTGTCTAGGCCTGATCCTGCTTTCCTCACTGAACCGTCCCTTCCCATGGGCACAGGCTTTGTCCCACTAACCATTTAGCAAGGAGGGTGGGCTTCTCAACTAGCTCCCACCCCTCTGGTCCCTTTTCTTCATTCCCTTTTTCTCTTGTTGTTCTGGGGTGGTCATTCTGCCAGATAGGTAGTGACCCTTTCTGGCAGAAGGCTACTTTGCTATTATTTACTGTGTTAGACTTTATCAGTTCAGTCCAAAAGACCTTAGGCTGTCCAGGCATTCTCCACCAAATTTGTTACCTGCACACATTAGGGCACCCCACCTTTTTGCAGTCCGTAGGGCTCCAGGCGTAACCTGCTTAATTTAGGCACCCCCACCTTTTCCCAATTCATAGGGCTCCAGGAGAAAAGCACCTACCCTTACCCAATCTGTAGGGTTCAGGGCCTTACACCGTAATATATTACATAATCACTCCCAATAAGACAGATGAACTTTTCTTGATGGCTAGTCAGAATCAGGTCCATCCGGTCCAGGACTCCAGTTTCTGCATGGTGTCATTGGCAGAGTGTTGAGGTCTGGCAGCTCTGGTCTTTGGGGCTGTGTCCTGGAGTTGGTTCCTAAAGAACTTCCTTTTGGACTGGGAGTTTATATAGTGAAATTTGAGTTCTTTTTAGTTATACCTTAACCAATCATTATACTAAAATTTTATTAACCAATCCTAACATAGTGTAACAAAATTCTTTAACCAATCCTACTCCACCATCTTAATTTACACCTAGCAAAATTAATTATGTAACAGACAGAAACAATTAAAGAACCAGACAGAGACCATACAGATAAACAATAGGGAAGTGGGGACCATAATGACAAAACAATAAAGAAATGAAGATTTCACAACCACAACTATTGATAAGTGATTTCTCGACAGACAGAACGCTATCAAACTAAGTTTTTTTTAATCATCTTAAGCTCTGTTTCTTTATCTGGTGATAGTGGGTGCCATTAGGAGTCTCCTTCTTAACAGCTTGATATTACACTGTTTTAATGTAATTTAGATGGAATGTGAGGATGTGACTTCCTGCTTCTCAGCTAATGGCTGCTGCTTGGCTGCTCCTTTAATCTGGCTGCAGACGAAGGCTTTAGGCCTTACAATATGTCTGCAGACAAAGGCCTTACACTTACATATGTGACACTGCACCCCATATTTGTCATAGTAATATTATTATGATATGATTATGATGCATTTTGTACACGATAAGTCATGTGAGGTGTTATTGGAAAAGTTATGATTTGTTGAATGTGATTATCCTATTTGCATGCATATATCATTTTTTTATCTTAAGTTATGAATATTGACTAGGGTTCTGTATTTCAAATGGGCTTACTCTGAAAAACACCCACAGCCAGCCTTTCAGGTACAACAATGAAGAAGTCAGATGGGGCTCATGGCCCATCAGCAAAGACAATGGACTGTGGAATACCTTAACCTTCCTGTGGGCATTTTGGCCAGCCTGTAAGCAATGGCTACTATAACACTGCAAAGGCAGGTGACCAGACCACATGTCTCTGGACTCTATCTTGGGATGTCAGTATTTTTCCACAAACCCGTCTGGGAACCAAGTTTTGAAACAAAGGTTCCCACCATATGCTAACACTATATAAGGCAGGGAATGACATCATCTGTTGTTCTTCACACCCCACACAAGAAGACACCTGGAAACACCTGAGGAACAAAGACTGAACTGGAGAAAGTGCTGGACCCAGGCTAAAGGAATTTCTAGCCTGTGTATGAAAGACCTGGGGATCCCAAGCTGTAAAGCAAGTGCAGCTTGTGCCTTAAGAATCTGCAGCCTGTTTATATCATCAGCCAGGGTGAGAGTTTGCTAATTCATATCCTATCTTTTTAGTATCTTAGACTTAATTTGTGTTTTTTGTTTATTTGCTAGGTAATCTGGTTTGATCTGTTTGCTATCACTTATAATCACTTAAAATCTATCTTTTGTAGTTAATAAACTTGTTTTTTTCTTTATCTAAATCAGTGAGTTGGAGTGAAGTGCTTGGGAATTTTAGCTCAGAGAAACTGTTGCATATTCCTCTCCACATTGGGGGTGTGTGTGTGAACTCTTGGAACTTTTGCTGTACCGTGCCCTTTGCAGAACAAGATAGTGTAATTTGGGGTTTATGCTCCAGAGGGGGTGCGTGCTGGGGGGAGCTCAGAGTTACCTTGGCTTTAGCCTTTCTACTGTTGGTTTGTGCAGTGACTAGTCAGAGAGCCTGCATGTAACTGCAGCTGGGTGTGTCCCTACCTGTGTGAATGCTGGTGATGTGTAAGACCGGGAGCATGTCTGCAGCTTGTCACAGCAGCACAATGTGAGAGGGATCGCAGGCTGCTATGTTAGAGGGCTCAGTGGTACCCCAGTTCCAGGTGACACCTGGGGGGGCGGATACCTGTCACACCCTACTCACTGAATTTGCAATCAATCCTAGGGAAAGCCCTTGAATCCCATGATTTAGCTTGTGTTTGGCTTTGCTGTGAGGCTCAGTGCCTTGGGCAGTGGCTTCCTATTGTTTCAGCTATCACTACCCAAAAGGACATTAAATTGCTTCAATTGTTCAGTGTCAATGGTGGTTAGCACTCCCACTGACTTTAATTAGGTCTGTGACTGAGCTGTAGATCAAAGAGTCACTTAGTGCCAGCCATTAACACCTTCCAGTTATGTTTCTAGCTTTAATGGGTGTGAAGAAAACCTTGAACCATGTGTACCTGAGGCAGTGGTGTCTGCTTGAGATTGTACCAGCCTGAAACAATACCTCTGAGAGGTGTGATCTGCCCCTTTCATTTCAATGAAGTGATGCTTATGAAACCTAAAGATGACATTTTGCTTTCTAATACTGTTCTCTATTTCAGTACTGCTCCTTATAGTCAAATCGCTATCTATGTGTGTGACGTTATCTGATTAAAATATGACCATATCGATCATTGTTGCAACCACTGTTATATATTTGCAACAAATCTTGTACAAAGGTTGGCAAGTGAGGTGTCTATGAAAAGGTTATCATTTGCTGGTTATGATTATGCTATCTGTATGCATGTATCATTTTTGTATTTGAAGTTAGGAGTATTGACTCTATACCTGTATTTCAAATGTTTGCTCCTGGGGTAATGCCCACAAGGTATTTAGCCTGAACATCTTGAAGGGACTATTCAAATTAACTGGCTAATCAAGAAACACTTAACTGACAGTGGACCCTGAGAGATACCCATCTATACAAATGGACTGTCCTGCAAATGTTCCATCTGAAGTATAGGTAATGGCTTCCTGCAATGACTAGGCTAAATGCATGGACATGTGACTTGTCCATGTGACTCCAACCGCCATCTTGTTACTGTCGTTTTCCACAGTAAGAACAATGGGATTCCCTCCACATGGCAAAAAATATAAAAGGCCCTGGAAACGCCTCCATTTTGCCTCTACCCTGCTCCAGCCTCTTTCCTGTCCAAACCTCAGGACTTTTCTAATGGGAGCTTTCTAACTAAAGGACTGAGATTCTTCCAATGATTTAAAAGCAGCCAGAGACTTGACTTAAGCCAGCAGTTTATTCCATCACTGGTACAAACCTGAATCAAGAACTTGGCAATTACTGTATGTATTTGATTCCTTTAACCAATTTTAACTCTCACCTTTCTTTCTTTTTCTTTCTTTCTTTTTATGAATAAACCTTTAGATTTTAGATACTAAAGGATTGGCATCAGCATGATTTTTGGATAATCTCTGAGTTATATATTGACCTGGGTGTGTGGCTGGTCCTTTGGGATCAGAAGAACCTTTTATTTGATTAGACTGTTTGTAAAGAGCCACTCATCTCTGAATCTAGTGTTTTTGGTGGTGACCTAAGAACTGGAATGCCTGAGGAAACTGCTGTTCTGACTTCTTGTTAGCCAGTGTGGTGAAACAGAAGTTTACTTTTGTTGCTGGTTTGATATATCTTATGGAAGAATAACCACCAGTTTGGGGTTGTGTTTGCCCTGTTTCTCAGCAGTTTGTCCTGAGTTTGGCATTCTCAGTTGTGGCCCACTGAGGCACAGTTACAATGTGCTATCCCAGAAACCCATCCTGCTTCCTGCCCAGATAGGGAATTTAACATCAACAAATAATACAGGGGCTGCTGTTCTGAAATTTTCATATTTCACCCATTACAAACCTTGTGTTTTAATGGCAATTCAGCTGCCGTGGGATTTCCCATCTGCAGCCTCAGCGTCTGAAGAGGGGCCGGTGGGGGTTGCACTCTAAGTACAGGCATTAAAAAGAGGGAGTCAACTAGGAGGCAGCTACCTGAGGGAGCAGCACTGCCTGCTTCTCCCACAGCATCCTCTAGACAGCCTGCCCCACCCAGCCAACCTGGGGAAGCCTCAGCAGGGTCCTAGGCCCAGTCACCTCCCAGTGGAGCAGCTAAGCTGCTGTTTCTGCACCATGAGAGCTGAGACTCCTCCAACAGCAGCCACCACCTTCCAATGACACCCCCAATTCCCTCCCCAGACCCTGCCCTGTGTGCCCCATAAGCAATCCTCAGCAATTGGGTGCTGACTTCCAGCACACTGCTGACTTTGCTGCACGGGGCACAGAGACACCATGGCAATTGGCACTTTACACATGCCTAGGTTAGACCGAAGCAGAGCAATCAGCCCCTGTGCAGGCGTTGGGAAGAACTGCTGTCTCCTACCAGCCTCCAGGAACCAGAGGGAGCTGGGCTGGGATGGCTACTTCCCAGCCGTACTCCGTGCTCTGCGCACTAGCCCCCAGCTGGCTCGCTGGGTGTGAGCAGTAGGACAACCCCGCTGGGTGGTATGTGCCAGCTGCACCCTTTCCTGCAGCCAAACCTGGCACAGTATCCTGCTGTCCTGACCAGGGCCCCAGGCATCTGCTCCCTCCCCAATCCCTGCCCCACTGCTGGGAATGGTAGCAGGAGACTCCAACTCAGATGCACCGTCCCCAACAGGGAGTGCTCTGCTCTGTGAGCCGTGTCTTCCTAGGGCCCCTCGTTCCCTGCCTCCAGGGCCCTGTGGCTCTGCTGCCTCATCATCCTCAAGACAATCTCCTCCTGGAAGCGCCTGAGTTCAGAGGGGGATGGGGGGGACATGCAAGAGGCCTGCAGGGCCCAGAAGCCTTCAGTGCTGCCTGAGCCTGAACCAATCCAACCCGATCACCTGCAGAGCGTCAGCAGAGCATGGCACGTGGCGTGGGCGGGGTGGGGCTCAGACCAGAGGATGTGGCTTGGAGCAGGGGCCTGGCCTGGAGTGGGCTGTGACCCTGAGTTGGGCATGGCTTCCATCAGGGCACCTCTTGAATCTCAGCGTTGCTTGTAGCCAGGATGCAGCTCAGAACAGGGACCATGGTTTGGAATGCGGCATGGCTCGCAGCAGGGCCCTGGTTTGGGGCAGGGTGCAGCTCGCAGCAAGGCCCTGGTTTGGAGCGGGGCGCCGCTTGAAACTGGCATGGCATCCAGCACGGGTCATGGCATGTCATCTCAGAGCTGATGTATTTGGCAACAGGGGCTGGCTAGAAGCAGGTTTGTGGCTTAGGGCATGGTATGGCTTGGAGGGGGCTGGGGTTCAGAGCAGGGTCCATGGCTTGGAGCGATTGCTGTGTCTCAGACAGAGTGTCCAGTTCTGGGGGATCCATGCTAGAGGCTGGAGCTCTCTCTCTATCCCCCACCCCCGTTTGGTTTCTCAGTTCTCCTGGCTGGCCTTTGGCCCCAATCCAGCTGGCTGCTGCCCTTTGGGGCCCTGGCCTCACTCCCACTCATGCCCAGGTCGAGGTGGAGGGGCTGAGTCTGTTAGGGAGCAGTAGGGTGACCAGACAGCACGTGTGAAAAATCGGGACAGGGGGTGGGGGAGTAATAGGAAATAGACCCTATTTCCTATATAAGAAATAGACCCAAAAATCAGGACTCTCCCTATAAAATTGGGACATCTGGTCACCCTAGGGAGCAGGCAGGTGGCACCAGGACAGAGCGGCTGTGGGAGCATGTGGAGGGGAGGGGAAGCTTGGAATAATCCAATTTCGCAGGTGCTGCAGCCTCACAGGGACATGAATAATGGGAGGTTGATGCTAAACTGGAGCCGTAATTTTCATACCAGTGCAAACAGATCCAAATTGTGATAAAAGGTTTTCATCTGTGGAGGCTTGGAGAGGCCCCTGCACTCTGATTTATGGTGCCTCTTAATGTCGCATCTGACAGCACTTTGCAAACAAAATGTTCCAGCCATAAACTTGCAGGAGAGTGAGTTAGTGGGGGGGAGGGGGGAAGCAGCCCTTCTGCTATAAATTGGTCTGTTCTGCTGCCCTTTGTGGCCCCTGCCTGGGAGAGGGGGGCTGGCGCTGGGGTGCAAAGGGGGGGCCAGGTGGAGGAGAGGAAGAGATGAGTTGCAAGCTGCTTCCCAGAGCGTTTGGCTCTGCCTCCAAAGCCCCTTGCCTTGGGCAGAGGGTCGGGCATGGCCCAGACAGCGTTCGCCTGGGCCAGAGAAACCCGTCACGCTCCCCGTGATGCTTCTCCAGGGCCGGTGGAGCCTGTCTGGCACAGTCCCTGGGGAGCCCCTGCTCTGTGGGGCTGGCCTGGCCCCGGGAGCTTTGCTGGCTCTGGGGCTGAGGCCTGGATGCCCAGGTCAGCACTGTTGGCTCCTCTGCACTGCTCCTGCTCCCGAGCTACAGCCAAGCAGTGTCACCCTCCCAAGCACAGCGGTACCTGGGCTCCGCCTCTGCAGCCTGCCCCCACCTCCTGCCAGCTGCCCCCTCTCTGCGACCTGCTCCCCCTCCCTGACACCTGCCTCTGCCCTCTCCCCCATCCCTGCTCGCATCCCTTGCTAGCTACCCCACTCTGCTACCTGCCCCTGACACCTGCTCCTACCCCCAGCCCTCTGCCACCTGCCCCCACCCTCTGCCACCTGCCTCCTCCCCTTCTCCTACCCCCTGCCACCTGCCCCCACCCCCTGCAACCTGCCCCCACCCCCTGCAACCTGCCCCCACCCCCTGCAACCTGCCCCTGCTCCCCCCTCCCATGCTGGCCACTTGTCCATTATGCAGGGACTGTGACCCTCCACTTCCCTTCTCCTGACCCTGGCAGCTCTGCTTCCTCCAGGCTCTCTCGCCCCTCCCAACCCGAGGTCCTCATCCTCCTGCAGGCTCCCAATCTCCCGCCCAGCAGCTCCTTCCTCTGCAGAAAGCTTGAAGGGCTGACTGTGGCAGAGGGGGATGGTAGAGAGGACCCAAGGGTAGGCCTGCCCTGCCCCCCACCTCCTTCTCTGCTCTCCCTTAGCCCCTCCCTGAGCCTGTTATTGCATGTGAAAATCTGATCCCCTACTTTGCCCTCCCACAGTGCCCCAAAGCCTGGGTACCCTGATGAGGGTGTTGGGGGAGGGGCATATTTGAGAGCTGGCCACTGTCTTGCCTCATGGCCCCCCTTAGGATTGCCAGGTGTCCAGTTTTCGATCAGAACGCCCGGTCTAAAAGGGACCCTAGCGGCTCCAGTCAGTACCGCTGACGGGGCCATTAAAAGTCTGGTTGGCGGCGCAGAGGGCTAAGGCACCGCGCTGCACCCCGGAAGCAGCCAGCAGGTCTGGCTCCTAGGCGGGGGAGCGGGCCACGGGGCTCCGCGCGCCGCCCCTGCCCTGAGCACCGGCTCCACTCTCCCCGTGGCCAATAGGAGCTGGGGAGCAGTTCCTGTGGGCCAGAGTAGCACGCGGAGTCTCTTGGCCCCCCTACCTAGGAGACGGACCTGATGCTGGCCGCTTCCATAGCGCAGCATGGATCCAGGAAAGGCAGGGAGCCTGCCTTAGTCCCGCTACACCGCTGACCGGAAGTCCCCTGAGGTAAGCCCATGCCCCAACCCTGAGCCCCAACCCTCTGCCCCAGTCCTGAGCTCCCCCAAACCCAGATCCCCCTCCTGAACCCCAAACCCCTCATCCCTGGCCCCACCCCAGACCCTGCACCCCCAGCCGGACCCCTCCATCCCTGAACCCAACGCCAGCCCCAATCCCCCTCTCGACCTCCGAACCCCTCAATCCCAGCCTGAAGCACCCTCCTATACCCCAAACCCCTCATCTCCGGCCCCACCCCAGAGCCCGCATGCCCAGCCCAGAGCCCTCACCCCCTCCCACACTCCAAACACCTGCCTTACAAACTTAGATGCTTCTCACCACAGGCTGTCTGGTTGCTTTTCAGCCAGGCTCTCCCCTTTGATTAGCACTTCAGTCGCTTGGTGTGGTGTCTGTAGATGTAGGTGGAAGAGAGAGGAAGAACGTGGCAAATGTCTCTCCCTTTTATCATATTCTTTCTTCCCTCTTGGCTTTGCCCCCCTCCCCCTTCAGAGTCAGATGAGCATTACCTCATCGCAGTCCCAAACTGACCAAAAGAAGGGGGGCGACTCACTTGAGAGTCCAACAGATCCTTTTGTTCCTGCCTAGGCCAGCGTCCTTTGTTCCTGTGAGGCTGGGCTGGGTTTGTCCCATACATGCCCTAATAAGGTGTGAACTGCCCCTCTGCTCTTGGACAGTTTTTGCCTGGGTTTATTTTAAGCCATGAAGACACATTTTCAACCTCATAACTATATACATGAAATTATAACCTATAACATTGCTATAATATTACTGTAACAACAATTACTATAATATCACTATAACGACAATGCTCAGTGCATCATGAGCCTTCCGAAGACACCCGACATGACAAACTTTGCATTGGATACCACACAGTCATTTTATAAGGATGAACATGGGGGTGCAGGGTTTTCCCCCGAGGTACAGAGCATCACACCCACCTCCAATCAGGCCTTTATAGGGGCTCCCTACAATTCCTTATGCCAAAATCTGCTCTTGGAGTGCACACAGTCAGTGCTGCCCAGCTACTGAACTTCACAGGGATATTGCATCTACCTCTCTTGCTATGGAATTGCCCAACGCACAAGGGAGCAGGCAGCATTTCAGCAGTGGCAGAGCCTGCAGCTCTGCCATTACAGCGCATACGCACCCTGTGTTTGTATCTAGTACAAGTGGTTGTGTTGTTTTTAGTTCCCTGCACAGAACACAGCTCAGCATCCCAGTTTAACTTGCCCAGCCAGTTTCTTCCAGTCTGTGAAGGCCTGTGGCCTTTGGTACAATTACTGGCTAGAGTTCCTATCTCATTTTGCCAGTAGGAAAGCTTAATGTGTGTGTCTATTCTGAGATCACAGACAGAGCAGTCCCTGCATCAGTCCCCACCCACTTGAACTCCCCCATCATTTCCAGTCACACTCCCCTAGTGCAGCCCCCTGGCCTCCCGCTCATTCCGCACTGGGCACAGGTCTGAGGAAAGGTCTGAAGGCGCTGGCTGAGCAGAGCTCGCTGCACTGGGGGGTTAATTCTTAACAACTGTTGGACACTGGGGAAGTTTTGGAGAGCAGGGGAAAGCCAGTGTTGTGCCAGTATTTAAAATGGGAGAAAAGATGTCAGGGACACTGGACTGGACTGGATGGGCCTCGGGTCTGATCCAATCTGGCAACTCCTATGTTCCTGTGGACCCAAGTAATTAGAAGCCAGTTAGCATGACATGTTTCCCAGGGAAAATAATGGAATCGCTGATATGGGGCTCCAGCATTAAAGAACTAAAAGCGGGGAGTCTACTGACTGCTAGTCCCCATGTTTCATGGTAAATTGTTTGAGGTAACATTGAAGTGTCTAAGGCCCAGATTTTAAGATATTTTGATGTTGCTCTGCTTAGTATTGCAATGCCTAAGGGCTAGCTTCACAAGGGGACTTAGGGGCCCATGGCCTCTTTAGGTGCCACTGACATTCTCAAACCACCATGCGGCTGCTGCCTGACCATGGAAACACCTAAGTTTCTGCTGGTGGGCATGTGCAAAGCCGACTACGTCCTGAAGCCATCCAGAGCTAACAAGCTGCTCAGAGCACACCCGCAGATTGGGCCACACACAAAAGGCCCCCAGGGATAAGCTTGCAGGCTGCCCCATAGCTAGGGCCCTACCAAATTCACGGTCCATTTTGGTCAATTTCATGGTCATAGGATTTTTAAAATCTTTAATTTCATGATTTCAGCTATTTAAATCTGAAATTTCATGGTGTTGTAATTGTAGGGGTCCTGATCCAAAAAGGAGTTGTGGGGGGGTTGCAAAGTTATTGTAGAGGGGTGCAGTTCTGCTACCCTTATTTCTGTGCTGCTATTGGTGGCGGTGCTGCCTTCAGAGCTGGGCAGCTGGAGAGTGACGGCTTCTGACCGGGAGCCCAGCTGTGAAAGCAGAGCCACCACGAGCAGCAGCACAGCAGTAAGAATGGCATAGTATGGTATTGCCACGCTTACTTCTGTGCTGCTGCCTGCAGAACGGGGCCCTCAGTCAGCAGCCGCCACTCTCCAGCCGCCCAGCTCTGAAGGCAGCAGCGGAGAGGTAAGGGTGGCATGGTATAGTATTGCCCCCCTTACTTCTGCACTATTGCTGGCAGGGCGCTTCAGAGCTGGGCACCCGGCCAACAGTTGCTGCTCTCCAGCTGCCCAGCTCTGAAGGCAGCACAGAAGTAAGGGTGGCAATACCGTGACCCCTCTAAAATAACCTTGCAACCCCTCTACAACTCCCTTTTGTCTCTCTGGGTCCTCCCCCCCCCCCCTTCTAAATGGAAAAGCACCAGCTTAAAGATGGATTCCAGTTCAGGTGACATGATCACATGTCACTGTAAGACTTCATTACCCACTTGCCAGTACACACGTATACAGGAAGACTTACAAGTAAAACAGAGCCATCTACAGTCAATTGTCCTGGTTAATGGAAGCCATCGGGATTCCAAACCACCATTAATGGCCCACACTTTGCATAACTACAATAGGACCTTAGAGTTATATTTCATATTTCTAGTTTCAGATACAAGAGTGATACATTTATACAAATAGGATGACCACACTCAGTAGATTATAAGCTTTGTAATAATACCTTACAAGAGACCCTTTGCATGAAGCATATTCCAGTTACATTATATTTACACTCATTAGCATACTTTCATGAAATCATATAGAATGCAACATCACACCCTCCTCCTGAACTTACTGCCAGAGACTTGGACACTGACCATGGCAGAGGCAGTATACCTAAAATTCCTTTTTGGGCTCCCCTCTGGGGCATACACTCCTGTGTCCCCCCCAAAAGGAAGGAGACTCTGATCCAGCTGTGGGCTCACAGCTACCAGCTATGACAGACTTTCACTGGCCAGCAAAATCCCCCCCTTTCACTCAGGTTGGGCTCGCTTCCAGCTACAGAGCCTTTGGGGTTTGTTCCCACCACAGCAGTCACCAGGACCCCAACTTCCAGCTCCAGGATACATGTCTCTGTGCACCTTTTCCACTCCATTACAGCCAGTTCGTGCTTCTGGGTTTCAATTTGCTTTGTTTTTTAAGTCCAGGGTTTGCTGATGGACAGCCTTTTCTTTTTCCAGGGCAGCCTTTTCCCGAGCAAATTGCACATCAATTTCCATTTGTTTTCCCTTTAGACCGTCACTCGGTGAGCTGGGAAACCACAGAGAACCCCCTTCTTCCAGAACAGGCACCCCTCCACTCCTGTCTTGCTAAGTTAGACACTTCAGTCAGCTTCAGCACAGACACAGAGGTTGGGCCACACCCATCTGCAGTTCACTGAAACTGAGATGCACTCAGCTCAGGGGCTTCTTAGTTAACAAACACTTTTCCAGCACCCACTGTTCAGCCTTTCTGGGCAATTTGCCTCTCAGAGTTGGTAAGACAACTCCCACCTGTTCATGCTCTCTGTACGTGTGTATATATATCTCCTCAATATATGTTTCACTCTATATGCATCCGAAGAAGTGGGTTGTAGCCCACGAAAGCTTATGCTCTAATAAATTTGTTAGTCTCTAAGGTGCCACAAGTACTCCTGTTCTTTTTGCGGATACAGACTAACACGGCTGCTACTCTGCAACTTGTGATCTTCACTCTTACTTATTTTGCTTCCTTTTCTGTCCCTATTTCCCTTACCCAAAATAAGCAAACAGAAAATAACAAACCAGAAACCACTTTGTCTGTTTTCCGGCCAACACGCTTAAAACTTACTTAAACTCACTACCAGTATCTCAAAGCAATCAGCTGTGCACAGATCCTGCTCAACTACGCCAATGTGATGGGTTGGATCACAGAAACTATCTTATCGATAAACTAGGCAAATACAATTTAGATGGGGCTACTATAAGGTGGGTGCATAACTGGCTGGATAACCGTACTCAGAGAGTTGTTATTAATGGTTCCCAATCCTGCTGGAAAGGCATAACGAGTGGGGTTCCGCAGGGGTCTGTTTTGGGACCGGCTCTGTTCAATATCTTCATTAACGACTTAGATATTGGCATAGAAAGTACGCTTATTAAGTTTGCGGATGATACCAAACTGGGAGGGATTGCAACTGCTTTGGAGGACAGGGTCATAATTCAAAATGATCTGGACAAATTGGAGAAATGGTCTGAGTTAAACAGGATGAAGTTTAACAAAGACAAATGCAAAGTGCTCCACTTAGGAAGAAAAAATCAGTTTCACACATACAGAATGGGAAGAGACTGTCTAGGAAGGAGTACGGCAGAAAGGGATCTAGGGGTTATAGTGGACCACAAGCTAAATATGAGTCAACAGTGTGATGCTGTTGCAAAAAAAGCAAACATGATTCTGGGATGTATTAACAGGTGTGTTGTGAGCAAGACACGAGAAGTCATTCTTCCGCTCTACTCTGCTCTGGTTAGGCCTCAGCTGGAGTATTGTGTCCAGTTCTGGGCACCGCATTTCAAGAAAGATGTGGAGAAATTGGAAAGGGTCCAGAGAAGAGCAACAAGAATGATTAAAGGTCTTGAGAACATGACCTATGAAGGAAGGCTGAAAGAATTGGGTTTGTTTAGTTTGGAAAAGAGAAGACTGAGAGGGGACATGATAGCAGTTTTCAGGTATCTAAAAGGGTATCATAAGGAGGAGGGAGAAAACTTGTTCACCTTAGCCTCTAAGGATAGAACAAGAAGCAATGGGCTTAAACTGCAGCAAGGGAGGTCTAGGTTGGACATTAGGAAAAAGTTCCTAACTGTCAGGGTGGTTAAACACTGGAATAAATTGCCTAGGGAGGTTGTGGAATCTCCATCTCTGGAGATATTTAAGAGTAGGTTAGATAAATGTCTATCAGGAATGGTCTAGACAGTATTTGGTCCTGCCATGCGGGCAGGGGACTGGACTCGATGACCTCTCGAGGTCCCTTCCAGTCCTAGAATCTATGAGTCTATGAATAAATGCCCTTGGGGCTGCCAACTGATGTGCCAAGACTACTTCTGCCCCTGCTTTCCCTGCCAGCTTGGGACTCCAGCACCCTGTCTTGTTGAGCCAGACATGCCAGTCTGCTCCAACACAGACCAGGGTCTGAACCACATGCCCCAAAGCTGCAGACCTAACTGAAAGCAACTTAAGAAGTGTTCCTGTCTTTAACACTCAGATGCCCAACTCCCAATGGGGTCCAACTCCCAATGGGGTCCAAACCCCAAATAAATTTGTTTTACCCTGTATAAAGCTTATACAGGGTAAACT
Source organism: Emys orbicularis (assembly GCF_028017835.1). Lineage (NCBI taxonomy): Eukaryota > Metazoa > Chordata > Testudines > Emydidae > Emys > Emys orbicularis. The sequence continues at coordinate 73,642,388 of NC_088690.1, forward strand.
CATAAATTGTTCACCCTCTATAACACTGATAGAGAGATATGCACAGCTGTTTGCCCCCTTCCCAGGTATTAATACATACTCTGGGTTAATTAATAAGTAAAAAGTGATTTTATTAAATACAGAAAGTAGGATTTAAGTGGTTCCAAGTAGTGACAGACAGAACAAAGTGAATTACCAAGTAAAATAAAATAAAACACGCAAATCTAAGCCTAATACAGTAATACAACTGAATACAGATAAAACCTCACCCTTAGAGGTGTCCCAGTAAGCTTCCTTTTACAAACTAGTCCTCTTCTAGTCTGGGTCCAGCAATCACTCACACCCCCTGTAGTTACTGTCCTTTGATCCAGTTTCTCTCAGGTATCCTTGGGGGTGGAGAGGCTATCTCTTGAGTCAGCTGAAGACAAAATGGAGGGGTCTCCCAGGGGTTTAAATAGACTTTCTCTTGTGGGTGGAGACCCCCTCCTCTCTCCTATGCAAAGTCCAGCTCCAAGATGGAGTTTTTGGAGTCACACGGGCAAGTCACATGTCCATGCATGACTCAGTCTTTACAGGCAGCAGCCATTGTTTACATGCTACCCTGAACGTCCTCAGGTAGACTTCTTATGTGGATTGGAGCCTTCCAAGATTCATTGTCTTGACTGGGCACTTAATTTACACATTCCTTTCTCAAGAAGCTGAACAAATGCTTTACTAAGGCTACTTAGAAATCAAGCAAGTACACAGCCAATATTCAAACTGCGAATACAACAATGACACGTGCATACAAATAGGATGAATAGATGCAGTAGCTCATAACCTTTACAGAGATATGTTACATGGCATATGTAGCCTAAAACATATTCCAGTTATGTCATATATATACATTAATAAGCATATTTCCATAAAGCCTTATGGGGTGCACCTTCACAGACCCATCCTAATTTTGGTCTTTTGTTTAAGGCTTTGCAGTTTGCCAAAAGGAAAAATATGTCCTTTTAAAATCCTGAGGTCTGTGCCTCTGGTTCAAAATGATCCAACCGCTGCCACCATGTCAAGGCTAATTCCCCACTCTGGCACTTTGAGTGCAGAAGGTGGGGGCTCGCAAGGATTCTAAAAATTAATACTGGCCACTCCAGGTTTATATTAAACCCCCAAGGTTACAGCTTTTCTCTGACCTTGGATTGGTAGATGCTGCCACCACCCAAGTGCAGAACCCCTGTGAGAGCCCAGGAAGGCACACTTGGGAATTCCTTCCTGTGGGGTACCCTCAAGCCCTTTCACACACCTCTCCAGGGAAGAGCTGGGAAAGAAAAAGAAAAAAGGAAATCAGCTGTTGCAACCAGCTAATTAAACAACATGTGCACAAACCTCTTAAGACACAAAAATTCAATTCTGTTCTTAAAAAAGGTAAATTTTATTAATAAAAAAAGAAAGAAAATACATCTGGGAACTCTAGCTATTGCTAGATTTAAAAAAAAAACTACAAGAATTAAGCATCAAGAATAGCTTTCTTGAGGTCCAGCTTAAAGGTTACAAGCAAAACAAAAGCACCTGGGGTTAGCACAGAGGAATCCACAAGTCATAAAGAAATAAAAGGGATAAACCTAATTGCATCTTCCTAGACATTTCCTGATCTACTTACATATCTGGAGTTTTAAATGAGTAGTTTCTAGGTATGATACTGCTGATTTTTCATACCTGGTCCAAGCTTTTCACAGCATAACTCTGCCCTGTTCGCCTCTCCCCGGGAGAACAGCCATAGACAAACAAAAGGGGAGTCTTGTTTCAATTTTAAAATGTTTTAGCCTTCCCATTGGCTCTTTTGGCCAAGTGCCCACTCACTTCCTTTTACCTATGCATAGCAGTGAGACTTTTTAACCCTGTACAGGTAGAGCAATTAGAGAACAGCTACTAAGAGGGATTTTATAGCTACTGGCTGGCTGGGTGTCCAAAAAAGGGAGCTACCCCCCACTTTATTTATCACAACAGGACTGGGCCCGTCAGGTATGAGCCTTTGTGTGGCTTATCTGTCACTGCCTATCTGTGGTGCATGTTGCCCTGGGTTTCCAGAGCTCTGTGTCTGGAGCCTCTCTAAGGAAGGTGTCTGTGCTGTGTGCTCAGTACAATCCTGCAGTTCATAGTGCTCCTGCTTCAAACTATGGATTTTCTATAACTTGGAGCCTTTAATGTGTGTCTACAGTGGAGCAGGCAGGTGTAATGTCCAGCTCGAGGAGACGTACCCTCCTAGCTCTGATCAAGCTAGCCTGCTAAAAATAAAAGGATAGCAGCAGCAGCCCAAGCAGAGGGAGAGTCTAGCCACTCTGAGTATGATCCCGTCACAGACCTGCAGTATGTATTTGGATGGCTAGCTTCTCCTGCCCACCTTTTCTGTAAGATTGCCTCTCTCCCTACCAGAAGTTCTCGGCTGGAGGCAGGGAATAGGGATGGCTGGGGGAGGTTCTCCAGCCTGTGCTGTACCGGCAGTCAGGCTGGATGATCACAACCTTCTGACCTTAACATGCTGGATGCTCTGGTCTCAAACACGCGGCCCGCAGGGTGATTTTCTGTGGCCCGCGAGCCCCTCGCAGACCCCCCGCCCTCCCCCAGTGTTTACCAGAGCGGCTCCAGCCGGATGTGTACTGGGAGCAGGGCATGCTCCCTGCCTGCCTGCCCTGCCCTGCGCAGCTCCGGGAAGAGGCTGGAACGTGGGGAAGGGGGGGGGGCGGAGGGGCTGTGTGTGGCTGTTGCTTCAGGCAGCACCCCCAGCAGCTCCAATTGGCCGGGAACGGGGAACCGCGGCCAATGGGAGCTGCTGGCGGCGGTGCCTCAAGCAACAGAAACACACAGTCCCTCCACCCCCCCTTCCCCACGTTCCAGCCTCTTGCGGGGGCAGGGCAGACAGGCAGGCAGGGAACCTGCCCTGCCCCCGGTACGCGCCGGGCCAGATCCTGCCCCCCGAACTCCTCCTGCAGCCGAACCCCCTGCCCTGAGCCCGTGCCGCACCCTGCACCCCGATCCCCTACCATACCCTGCACCCCTCCTGCATCCCAACCCACTGCCCTGAGCCCCATGCCACACCCCGACCCCCTGCTGTACCCTGCACCTCTCCTGCACTCTGACCCCTGCCCTGAATCCCATGCCGCACCCCGCACTCCTCTTGCACCCGAACCCACTGCCCTGATCGCCCTGCTGCACCCTGCACCCTGACCCCTTGCTGTACCCCTCACCCCTCCTGCACCCCACACCCCAACTCCCTGCCCTGAGCCCCCACCACACCCCACACCCCTCCTGCACCCCCTGGGGGAGTTGGGGTGGGGATTTTGGGGAAGGGGTTGGAATGGGGGCAGGGGTGGGGCGGGAAGAGGCGGGGCAGGGGCGGGGCCTCATGGAAGGGGTGGAGTGGGGTGGGGCCGAGGGCGGCAGGGGGGGAGGTGTCAGTAATGCGGACCTCGGCCCAATGTACTAGTCCTCATGTGGCCCTCATGGTCATTTGAGTTTGAGACCCCTGCTCTATGCAGTGCAGACAAACCGTCTGGTGGTCAGAAGGGGCATTGCTGAGTGGCTGAGCTGACATGGGGATGCCATAGGGTCAGTAACAATTTAGTCTGGCTCCTGTTGTTGGTTCAGAACCCTAGGGCTGTCAGTAGACTATCCCGGAAGGCTGGCTGGCCCCATGAAGTTGGAGCCACTGGAAAGGTTTCACTTGGCCCAATGGGAGCTGGGATGTCTCATGACTCCTGCAGGAGTTGCTGCTGGGCTAGGATGGCCTCTGGCCAGGGGTGCTGGAACAAGGGGGGCCATGGCCCCACCACTTTTTACCGGCCACAAGGGTGAGTGACAAGGGGGGAGGAGTCTTGGGGGGAAGAAGCAGGTCCTCAGGGGAAGGGGAGGCACGAGGGCAGGGCCTCGGGGGAAGGGGAGGCGCGAGGGCGGGGCCATGGTTTGGGTGCTGGTGCCCCCCCCCCCCCCCACTTTTAGGAAGCTTCTGCCACTTCTGCCTCAGGCAGTGGCTCCCATTCCCAGGTCTCAAGAGCAGGGGCCATCTCTCACACAGCAAGAGAGGCTGTTGCCAGTGTTCTCCCTGAATTGCTCCAGGCTTCTGTATCTCATTCTACTGCCCATGTACACAACCCCTTTTCTAATCCGGTCAGTCCATCTGTAGCCAATGTCATGCTGTGGAGCAGGCAGGAGCTGGGATGCATATAGGCCACTGGAACTGCTGCTTCCTAGTCCCCTGCTAGAGCAAGCCACTCCAAAGGGGCAGGTGGGGCAGGTCCCAGTTGGTAGCTCTGCCTGTCACTCTTTGTGAAAGTGCATCCTCTGCGTAGGCTGCTGTGCACTGAGTACCTTCATAAGAATTGTTTTAAACTTGCTGTCCATTGATTCCCTTGGGTGAGCCCTGGCTCTTGTGTTATGTGAAGGGGTAAATAACACTTTTTCTATGCCATTCATGATTTTATAGACCTCTATCATACTCCCCTACTTGTCTCTTTTCTAAGCTGAATAGTCCACTCTTTTTAATCTCTCCTCATATGGAAGCTGTTCCATCCCCCTAATTAATTTTGTTGCTCCTCTCTGTACCTTTTCCAATTCTAATTTTTTTTGAGATGGGGTGACCAGATCTGCATGCAGTATTCAAGGCGTGGGAGTACCATGGATTTATATAGTGACATTATTATATTTTCTGTGTTATTATCTATCCCTTTCCTAATGGTTTCTAACTTTCTGATAGATTTTTTTTACTGCTACTGTACACTGAATTGATGTTTTCAGAGAACTGTCCACAATGACTCCAAGATCTCTTTCTTGAGTTGTAACAGATAATTTAGATCCCATTATTTTGTAGGTCTAGTTGGGATTATGTTTTCCAATGTGCATTACTTTGCATTTATCAACATTGAATTTCATCTGCCATTTTGTCACCCAGTCACCCAGTTTTATGAGATCTCTTTGTAACTCTTCGCAGTCTGCTTGGGACTTAACTATTTTAAATAATTTTGTATTGTCTGCAAATTTTGTGACCACACTGTTTACCCCTTTTTCCAGATCATTACTTTGGATAATCTAAGCTGTACACCCAGATGTACAGGTGCTCTTTGCTTAACCTGTGCATTATATAATTTTTTAACATTAGCTTTAATAAAAAAATGGTATTCCTTGTGCTATACTTTTATTGCTCAAGCATGGAATTTCTGTTAGAGATTCTATGGTACTGTTTGATTCATTTAAGATTTTTTTCCTTTATTTGACTTTATGCTATCTCTCTCATTTAGTGCCACTCCCCCACGAGCATGGACTACTGTCCTTCCTATATATTTTGTATCCCGGTATTATCGTTGTTCCACCAAGCTTCTGTGATGCCTATTATATCACTATCATTATTTAGTGCCAAGCATTTTAGTTCACTCATCTTAGTATTTAGACTTCTAACATTTGTATACAAACACTTATAAAATGTGGCAGTGTTTAGTTGTTTGCCTTCATGTGATGTAATTGAATGGGACTCTCTTTCCTTGAACTGTTTCTCTTCTGTTCCTACCTGTACTTTATCAGCTTCTATCTTCTCCCCTGTATTAGGATACAGAGTATCCCCTTTTAATAAATCCTCTCCTAAGGGATGCATCCATCTGAACCCCGTGCTCCTGCATACCTGTCGGCTTTCCCCAGCTCTTAGATTAAAAACTCCTCTATGGCCTTTTTAATTTTACATGCCCACAACCTGGTTCTGTTTTGGTTTAGGTGGAGCCCATCCTTCCTGTAATCCTTCCAGGCTCCTCCTTTCCCAAAAGGTTCCCCAGTTCCTAATAAACCTAAATCCCTCCTCCCAATCCTCTTGGCTCATCCATGCATTGAGAACATGCAGTTCTGCCTGTCTAACTGGCCCTGCGCATGGAACTGGAAGCAATGCAGAGAATGCTACCACCTTTGCCTTGTTAGCATGGGGTTGTGCTGCTTCATCTGTTGTCAAGCGACAGCAGCTGTTCTGCAATCTCTCCTGGCAATAAAATTTTGTCCTGAAACAAATATGACTGCATTACATGCACTTCCAGCCCAGGAGCTCTTGCTGCATCTCCTCCCTGCATCCCCACCCTGACAGGTACAACACTGTGTTGCATAAAGGGCATTTGAATAGTACCCAAAGTAAAATTTCATGGCTGTGCTCATCAGGGAAGTCAAACCAGTAAACTTCAGCAGTGAATTCCCTACATAAATCCACCAGGAGAGCACAGGGCAGCTCGTACGCTGTTGGCAGCTGCATTCTCAGCCTGCTTCCAAGTGCTTTAGTTTCAAGCTGTCTGAAGACAGGCTCATGTCATGGCCTCCTGAATTCAGGCCTAAAAGCTCCCCTTTGATTTCACACACACTGCAGTGGGTGCATCCGGGGTCATGATGGGGATGAGCTTGCATGCTGAGCAGTCATTGCAAGTGAGGAGGCATCTCCTCTGGGCTTTCAGCCGGCCACCGTGTGTATGGGGGCATGGAACGGGGGTAGTAAAACCATCTTCCGACTGGCAGCCTCCCATCAGGGTGCAGCTTCATTAGCCAGGGCAGGGGTGGGTACTCGGGTCTCCCTGGATGATAGTAGGAACCCAAACACCAGCAGTGTCACTCATAGGGTTCCTGTCTGTCCAAGGCCAGAGATTCCAAGTTTCTGAATGCCCTCACATCACGGACTTTACCAGCATGTCTGTTCATGAGGCTCCCTGGCAGCCAGAGCTGCTTCACCAGGGAGTAGTGAACTTTCCTGTGCAGCACCAGTGAGGAATCCCAGCTGCCAAAACCGCTCTGTAATTTCAGGGACACTGGCCGCCTTCTCCACACAAGGCTACAGCTCAGCACTTATGGTCTCACAATTCTCCACGGCACCCACCAGGGAAACTACCCAGTATGAAGGGCTTCCCAGCAGACCTGCAACAATCAGAGATAACCAGCATCCACAGGGAGATGCTACTGGCTCATGGATGGGTACCAGGGCTCCCAACCTCGGGGCCAGGTTCTCCAGGCCTGGTGCAAGCTCCTCACAGACTTTCAGAAAAGTGACCTCTTCATCAGGAAGTTGTGCAGCCGTTGTTGGCCATCCCCAGTCTCCACAACTCTGTGGTCTGGCCACCCTGCACCTCTGGGCCAGGCCACTGACTGGCCCAGAGCGCTTCACTCCCCAGGAGACCATGCAGCCACCCTCTGAATCCATCCTGCTGAGCTCTCGCTGGGAACACCTGCCACCACTGAGGCCTCACAGCACATGATCATCCCTCTTCCAGGGACAGCCCGGGGCTCTGGAAAAAATCCACACCACACAAGGTCCCAGGAAGCATTTGCCAAAATAAGTTGATTGTCATGGAAACAGATCATAAGTGAAGGTTCCAGACCGGGAAGGAATGTTGGGATTTCCAGGGGGATTATGGGAGTTGGGAGAATGTGACTGTGATGTTGCACTCCATATGATTTTATGAAAATATACTAATGAGTGTGAATATAATGTAACTGGAATATGCTTCATGCAAAAGGTCTCTTGTAAGGTATCATTACAAAGCTTATAATCTACTGAGTGTGGTCATCCCATTTGTATAAATGTATCATTCTTGTATCTGAAACTAAAAATATGAAATATAACGCTGAGGTCATATTGTAATTATGCAAAGTGTGGGCCATTAATGGTGGTTTGGAATCTTGATGGCTCCCATCAACTAGGACAATTAGTTGTAAGTGGCTCTGTTTACTTGCAAACCTTCCTGTGAGTCAGGCCAGGAAGAATGAAGACTTGGGGTCTCACAGGACATGTGACCATGTCACCTGGTACTGGAATCTATCTTAAACTTGGTGCTTTTCAATTTAGGAGGAGGGGTGGGGACCCAGAGAGACAAAAGATTCCCGCCTTGTGCCAAAGCTATATACGGGGGTGGAACAGAACAAAGGAGTTTCCAGTCATGAGAAATCCCCTAGTTACCACCTAAACTGGAGCTAACAAGAACTGTACCAGGGGAAAGGATTGGGCCCAGACTAATAAGGAGTCTAGTCTGTGAAAGAAGCTTATTGGAACATCTCTGAGGGTGAGATTTTTATCTGTAATCAGTTTCTTAATGTATTAGGCTTAGACTTGCGTGTTTTGTTTTATTTTGCTTGGTAACTTACTTTGTTCTGTCTGTTATTACTTGGAACCCACTTAAATCCTACTTTTTATACTTAATAAAATCACTTTTACTTATTAATTAACCCAGAGTAAGTAATTAATACCTGGGGGAGAAAACAACTGTGCATATCTCTCTATCAGTGTTATAGAGGGCAGACAATTTATGAGTTTACCCTGTATAAGCTTTATACAGAGTAAAAGAAATTTATTTGGGGTTTGGACCCCACTGGGACTTGTGTATCTGGGTGCTGGAGACAGGAGTACCTGCTAAGTGGTTTTCAATTAAAGCCTGCAGCTTTGGGGGACGTGGTTCAGACCTGGGTCTGTGTTTGTAGCAGGCTAGCATGTCTGGCTCAGCAAGACAGGGTTCTGAAGTCCCAAGCTGCCAGGGAAAATGGGCTCAGAGGTAGTCTCAGCACATCAGGTGGCAGTCCCAAGGGGGTCTCTGTGATAGAACCCGTCACAGTGACCTCTCATTCCACAATCCCCCTGAGTGCTCACAAATTGTCCCAGGGGTTGGATGCAACTATGCTTTGTGCCCTGCAGCTGGGAGCAGTGCTGGGAACTCTGCTGGGTTGTCTGCCCAGAAAACATTGCTGCCAACATGCCTGAGTGCAATGCGCCTGTGCCTGTGGGTGGACAGCAAACCCTCGTGGGAACACCCTGTGTGCATGCACTACCTTGTGCTGACTGCACTGCAGCTAACTACAGTCATGGTAACTGTAACCTAGACATACCCATAGTCATAAAAAGCCTCTGGCCAAGGGAGCAGCTGGACTCTGGCTCCTGCTGTGTGGGTTTGGGCGTGTGTATTTCCTCTGACACAGACTTGGCCATTCCACCTGTTCCCAATTGCAGATCTTTTAGTAAAACAAGTCGGTGCCATAAGAACATAAGAACATAAGAAAGGCCATACCGGGTCAGACCAAAGGTCCATCTAGCCCAGTATCCTGTCTACCGACAGTGGCCAATGCCAGGTGCCCCAGAGGGAGTGAACCTAACAGGCAATGATCAAGTGATCTCTCTCCTGCCATCCATCTCCCCCCTCTGACAGACAGAGGCTAGGGACACCATTCCTTACCCGTCCTGGCTAATAGCCATTAATGGACTTAACCACCATGAATTTATCCAGTTCTCTTTTAAACTCTGTTATAGTCCTAGCCTTCACAACCTCCTCAGGCAAGGAGTTCCACAAGTTGACTGTGCTCTGTGTGAAGAACTTCCTTTTATTTGTTTTAAACCTGCTGCCTATTAATTTCATTTGATGACCCCTAGTTCTTGTATTATGGGAATAAGTAAATAACTTTTCCTTATCCACTTTCTCCACATCACTCATGATTTTATATACCTCTATCATATCCCCCCTTAGTCTCCTCTTTTCCAAGACGAAGAGTCCTAGCCTCTTTAATCTCTCCTCATATGGGACCCGTTCCAAACCCTTAATCATTTTAGTTGCCCTTTTCTGAACCTTTTCTAGTGCCAGTATATCTTTTTTGAGATGAGGAGACCACATCTGTACGCAGTATTCGAGATGAGGGCGTACCATCGATTTATATAAGGGCAATAATATATTCTCAGTCTTTTTTTAATGATTCCTAACATCCTGTTTGCTTTTTTGACCGCCTCTGCACACTGCGTGGACATTTTCAGAGAACTATCCACGATGACTCCAAGATCTTTTTCCTGACTTGTTGTAGCTAAATTAGCCCCCATCATATTGTATGTATAGTTGGGGTTATTTTTTCCAATGTGCATTACTTTACATTTATCCACATTAAATTTCATTTGCCATTTTGTTGCCCAATCACTTAGCTTTGTGAGATCTTTTTGAAGTTCTTCACAGTCTGCTTTGGACTTAACTATCTTTAGCAGTTTAGTATCATCTGCAAACTTTGCCACCTCACTGTTTACCCCTTTCTCCAGATCATTTATGAATAAGTTGAATAGGATCGGTCCGAGGACTGACCCTTGGGGAACACCACTAGTTACCCCTCTCCATTCTGAGAATTTACCATTAATTCCTACCCTTTGTTCCCTGTCTTTTAACCAGTTCTCAATCCATGAAAGGACCTTCCCTTTTATCCCATGGCAGCTTAATTTACATAAGAGCCTTTGGTGAGGGACCTTGTCAAAGGCTTTCTGGAAATCTAAGTACACTATGTCCACTGGATCCCCCTTGTCCACATGTTTGTTGACCCCTTCAAAGAATTCTAATAGATTAGTAAGACACGATTTCCCTTTACAGAAACCATGTTGACTATTGCTCAACAGTTTATGTTTTTCTATGTGTCAGACAATTTTATTCTTAACTATTGTTTCGACTAATTTTCCCGGTACAGACGTTAGACTTACCGGTCTGTAATTGCCGGGATCACCTCTAGAGCCCTTTTTAAATATTGGCGTTACATTAGCTAACTTCCAGTCATTGGGTACAGAAGCTGATTTAAAGGACAGGTTACAATCCTTAGTTAACAGTTCCGCAACTTCACATTTGAGTTCTTTCAGAACTCTTGGGTGAATGCCATCTGGTGCCGGTGACTTGTTAATGTTAAGTTTATCAATTAATTCCAAAACCTCCTCTCGTGACACTTCAATCCATGACAGTTCCTCAGATTTGTCACCTACAAAAGCCAGCTCAGGTTTGGGAATCTCCCTAACATCCTCAGCCGTGAAGACTGAAGCAAAGAATCCATTTAGTTTCTCCGCAATGACTTTATCGTCTTTAAGCGCTCCTTTTGTATCTCGATCATCAAGGGGCCCCACTGGTTGTTTAGCAGGCTTCCTGCTTCTGATGTACTTAAAAAACATTTTGTTATTACCTTTGGAGTTTTTGGCCAGCCGTTCTTCAAACTCCTCTTTGGCTTTTCTTATTACATTCTTGCACTTAATTTGGCAGCATTTATGCTCCTTTCTATTTGCCTCACTAGGATTTGACTTCCACTTTTTAAAGGAAGTCTTTTTATCTCTCACTGCTTCTTTTACATGGTTGTTAAGCCACAGTGGCTCTTTTTTAGTTCTTTTACTGTTTTTCTTAATTTGGGGTATACATTGAAGTTGAGCCTCTATTATGGTGTCTTTAAAAAGCGCCCATGCAGCTTGCAGGGATTTCACTTTAGTCACTGTACCTTTTAACTTCTGTTTAACTAACCCCCTCATTTTTGCATAGTTCCCCCTTTTGAAATTAAATGCCACAGGGTTGGGCTGTTGAGATGTTCTTCCCACCACAGGGATATTGAATGCTATTGTATTATGGTCACTATTTCCAAGCGGTCCTGATATAGTTACCTCTTGGACCAGCTCCTGCGCTCCACTCAGGACTAAATCTAGAGTTGCCTCTCTCCTTGTGGGTTCCCGTACCAGCTGCTCCATGAAGCAGTCATTTAAAGTATCGAGAAATTTTATCTCTGCATTTCGTCCTGAAGTGAAATGTTCCCAGTCAATATGGGGATAATTGAAATCCCCCACTATTATTGAGTTCTTAATTTTGATAGCCTCTCTAATTTCCCTTAGCATCTCATCATCACTATCACCATCCTGGTCAGGTGGTCGATAATAGATCCCTAATGTTATATTCTTATTAGAGCATGAAATTTCTATCCATAGAGATTCTATGGAACATGCGGATTTGCTTAAGATTTTTACTTCATTTGATTGTACATTTTCTTTCACATATAGTGCCACTCCCCCCCCTGCACGACCTGTTCTGTCCTTCCGATATATTTTGTACCCCAGAATGATTGTGTCCCATTGATTGCTCTCAGTCCACCAGGTTTCTGTGATGCCTATTATATCAATATCCTCCTTTATCACAAGGCACTCTAGTTCACCCATCTTATTATTTAGACTTCTAGCATTTGTGTACAAGCACTTTAAAAACTTGTCACTATTTATTTGTCTGCCCTTTTCTGATGTATCAGATTCTTTTTTATGTGAATGTTTATCATCTGATCTGGCCCCTACTTTATCCTCTTCCATCCTCTGCTCCTGACTACAACCTGGAGATTCTCTATCATTAGACTCTCCCCTAAGAGAAGTCTCTGTCCGATCCACATGCTCTGCAGCAGTTGGCTTTCCCCCATCTCCTAGTTTAAAAACTGCTCTACAACCTTTTTAATGTTAAGTGCCAGCAGTCTGGTTCCACTTTGGTTTAGGTGGAGCCCATCCTTCCTGTATAGGCTCCCCCCATTCCAGAAGTTTCCCCAGTTCCTAATGAATGTAAACCCCTCCTCTCTACACCATCGTCTCATCCACGCATTGAGACTCTGAAGCTCTGCCTGCCTACCTGGCCCTGCGCGTGGAACTGGGAGCATTTCTGAGAATGCCACCATAGAGGTCCTGGATTTCAGTCTCTTCCCTAGCAGCCTAAATTTGGCCTCCAGGACATCTCTCCTACCCTTCCCTACGTCATTGGTACCTACATGTACCACGACCACCGGCTCCTCCCCAGCACTACACATAAGTCTGTCTAGATGCCTCGAGAGATCCGCAACCTTCGCACCAGGCAGGCAAGTCACCATACGGTTCTCCCGGTCATCACAAACCCAGCTATCTACGTTTCTAATGATCGAATCTCCCAATACTAATACCTGCCTTTTCCTAGCAACTGGAGTTCCCTCCCCCGGAGAGGTAACCTCAGTGCAAGAAGCAACCCCAGCACCGTCTGGAAGGAGGGTCCCAACTATGGGAAGGTTTCCCTCTGCTCCCGTTGACTGCTCTGCTTCCCTGGGCCTTTCATCCTCCTCAACAGCACAGGGGCTGCCTGACCGGAGGTGGGACAATTCTACAGTGTCCCGGAAAGCCTCATCAACATACCTCTCTGCCTCCCTTAGCTCCTCCAGTTCCGCCACCCTTGCCTCCAGAGTCCGTACGTGGTCTCTGAGGGCCAGGAGCTCCTTGCACCGAATGCACACATACGCCACCCGCCCACAGGGCAGGTAATCATACATGCTACACTCAGTGCAATAAACTGGATAGCCCCCACTCTGCAGCTGGGTTTCTGCCTGCATTGTCTCCTAGTTAATGGAGGGGTTGTTTAAAGCAAGAAGTTTTGAATGTAGTTTGGGCTATAGGTTTTAAGGGGAATAAAGGGTATAAGATAGAACTGGCAAGGGACCTGTGCTCCCTTCCTAACTCCCTTGCGAAACTCCCTGTTAGCAGCCCCTGTTCGCAAAAGCTCCCTGGTCGCTTGTGCGCTGCTTTATAAAGCCCTGGCCTGGGTGAATGCCCCGCCCACTGATTAAGGCTCAGCCAATTACCAAATACAGCCAAACACCTGTGGATAGCCAAGAAGACAGCTATTCAGCCCAACATGGAAATTCTAGCTCCGAATCCCCCTGGGCTTCAATGTACAATTACTCTGTGTCCAAGGAAAATCCAGTCCCTTTGGCCTGGGACCTCACCATACTATTCTGCCATTCTGCTACTGAAGCCGCTATCCCCTTGCAGAAAGCATTCTCCATGACGAGCGTAGCCCAGGGAGCCACATTTCTGGATGTTGGCTTAATGAGACCTCACTCCATTTTTCAGGAGGAGCTAAGTCTGATCAGCCTCAGTAGCCTTTTCGCTGCCATTCTGATTGGCTCTGGGGAGAGAGTGGGAATCTTTCTAATGAGTTGATTCAAAAGGAATTTTCCAGGTTTTGCTACAATTGTTAACTGCCCGGGCGCCTCCATTCCAGCCGTCCGAGTCCAGCACTCCCCAGCTCAGGCTGCTTCTGTCTTCAGTAGCAGTTAATTATGTGAGCTTCCTTTTTCTGTTTGGTGAGTGAATTACATATTCAGAACGTGCCCTGGGAATCCCCCACCGTGCCTGTCTCTCAGGGCTCCAGCATTGCTGATTCGAAAGAGTTCCTTTATCATTTCTGGAAAGGCTTGCGTTGCCACGCCAGCGCTAGTTTGTCACTTGCTTTCCCCTTTTATGAACCGTGTGCATGTCTCTGCCGCCTCCTCCCTGAGTCACTGTCAGCCTCTGTGGAAACCCCAGTAATGATAAGAGCCAGAGTGAAGCATTCAGCACTTAGCTCGTGGCTCCTATAGAGAATTATTAGAGCATCTGTTTCGTTACTCTCTAAAGCACTTTCAGATGATGTTTTCCTGGGCTGAGTCTGTTTGTATTTGGAAGGGAGTTCGTACAGATTTTCCATTCTGCTGCTCACGCTGCATATAGAACTGCTGGGCTGGGGCAGAACAACCCTTTCCCATTTTGACCCAGTTAGGACAATCACGTTTGGCCCAGTGTCAGTTACTGTCCTCCCCTCCAATAGATGTGGGGGAAAGGAGTCACTTTGTCTAACAGCCTCCTACTATTTGCTTGTCTCACTGTATGCCTGGCTGATGACATGTTTTTTCCATGTCTACATGATGTCTAAGAGGACATGCAAGAACTGGCTCCATGTGCTCCAATGTCCTGACTCTGACAGTGGCCAGGATCAGCTGCATTAGTGGAATGTGCAAGAACCCTGCCCCAGCAGCGATGGGATACTCTTCCCAAGGGGAAGTGTCCCCCAAGCCCAACAGTTAGATCCTGCACCAGGAAGGTTTCCAGCCCTGCCTCAACTCTTGGTGTTTTGTGCTGTTTGCCTTTTTCAATGCAGAGCTTAGCTCCCTGTTCCTGACAGGACCTTCTCCAGTGTATGGGGTGTGGGTCACCTGCTGGGATCCTCTGGGCATATCTTACCTAATCAATTCCATGCCATTGCATGGACCTTGGTCATTGGTGCCTCTCAGTCCTTCCTGTTCTCTGCCTGTGGCATACAACAGTGCACTCTCCTGAGGTCTGTAATGCATTGGTCCAACTAAAGTCACTGGGCTCAATATAGGGGTATTTGGGGAAAATGTAATGGTCTGTGATGTACAGGAGGTCAGACTAGTTGATCTAATGGTCCCTTCTGGCCTTGAACTCTAGGAAATTTATGATGTGGAGCGGGGGGCTTGAGCACCTCCAGGGCCCGGAGGAAGCTGGCACCTGTGTATGGAGGGGATGGTACAATGAGATTGCCTACAATGGAATCTGGCCCATCTGCAACAGCTATAAGCAAACATCTCTAGTGACCAGAGAGAGGACACTAGAGGGGGAGGGCTCTGAATTACTATAGAGAATTCTTTCCCAGGTGTCCCACATGCTCAGGCTCTAACTGATCGACATATTTGGCATGGGGAAGGAATTTTCCCCTGGGTCAAATTGGCAGAGACTCTGGGGGGTTTCGCCTTCCTCTGCAGCATGGGCCCAGGTTACTTGCTGGTTTGAATTAGAGTAAATGGTGGAGTCTCAGTTACTTGAAGTCTTTAAATCATGATTTGAGGACTTCAGTAACACAGCCAGAGGTGAGGGGTCTGTTACAGGAGGGGGTGGGTGAGGTTCTGTGGCCTGCAATGTGCAGGTCAGACTAGATGATTGTGATGGTCCCTTCTGGCCTTAAATCCTATCTGTCTATGTGGAACTAAGTCAAATGCCTGTCAGACCATGTACATTCTGTCAACACAGTTACCTTTATGAACCAAACTTGTAATCTCATCCAAAAACAATATAAAATTTGTTTGACAAGATCTATTTTCCATAAAATCATGATTGGCATTAATTGGCCGAGTGAAGCAAGGCTCTACTGTCTATTTTTCTGACTGTAACAAAATAACTTTTGAAAACCACATCCAATCAATTCCAAGATCTCAGGGAATGTTTGAGGTATCTAAGGGGAAAATTCTGTTAATTTTAATGAAAATCAGAGAAACTGCTCATGACGCAGGACAGTTCGCTCCTGGTAAACAGAGCCAGTTCTGCTTGGGGTAGCTGTACATCTGTAGTTTTGGAATATTTTGTAGTTATGGAACAAAAAGGCAAATATTTGGATTGATGAAACCTCAGCACATTGCAGGTAAGAAGTTCCTAGAACACTGAGATATCATATGAAAACCTGGGACTGTCCCAGCAAACCCTAGATATGGGATCATATAAATATAGAGGAGGTACTATGTGTGGGCTGTGAGGATGTCTCAGGTATGTCTACGCTAGAAATGCTATTGTGGCACGGTAGTGTAGAGACTCCAGTGATGAAGGCGTTCTTCCACTGAATTAGCAAATCCACCTCACCAAGAAGCAATAGCGAGGTTGACTGATAATCGCCCCGTGGTGTGAATTTTTGAGCGATATAGCTAGGCTGACCTAAATTTTAAGTGCAGACCAGGCCTCAGTGATGCAGACATAGGGTGGCCAGGCCTGAGGTGCAGGGGCAGAGGTGAGGTTGTTTGTAGAACCTTAGACCCTCAACTTTCATACATGTAGGTCTTTCAAACCACAATGTTCCAGCTTAACTCTGGTGAAACAATGAGCTGGAATAAATTTCCTTAGCTTTTTTTTGCAGACAACAACTGTGAGTGGGGTGTTAAGGGGGGCACACTACAAGAACTTTGGTGTTGAATTCAAGAAATTAAGGCAAAAGACACTGCCCAGCACACTCTGGGGTGGGTGTTTTGCTCCTTGCTTTTATGTTCATGAATCCTGTTTGTGCTCTTTTCCCTGATTAATGCTAGGTTACTTTTATTAAAGAAAACTCTTTCTACACTCAGACTCTGTGCTTGCGAGTGGGGATGTATTGCCTCTCAGAGGCACCCAGGCATGGTGTGTAATTTTCTCAGGTTACTGGGTGGGGGCTCGAGCCGGTTCTGTGTTGTATTGTTGAAAAGGCAGCTCTAGATATTGAACCTGGCCCTGGTTGCTGCCAGCTCCACCTGGCAGAAGGGTTACACATAATGTACTAGAGAAAAGCTTGATTTCAGAGAGACTGTAGTACAGGGGGAAGGTATTGGAGCAGCCTGCTGCATACGCCACATGGCTGAGCAGTTAGAGAGGTTAGCCTGTTTGGCAGCAAGCCGTCAACCCCAGGTCGACAGACCTGGGCTCATGGGGCTCACACTATGCCACTAAATATAATTGTGTAGATGGTGCTTTTAAGTGACAGCTTGGGCTGGAGCTCAGGCTTTGAACCCTCCTCCCCCCGGCTTCAGAGCCTGAGCTCCGGTCCAAGCTGCAATGTCAACCCAGTTATTTTTTGTGACCTAGTACAAGTATCGCAAGTCCAAGTCTATCCACCTGGGCTCAAGAGGAGATCACTGGGCACATTGGTGGCTCTGGTCATTAATCCACCACAAACTCAGGAATTGGCTGACCTTCCCTTCTCAGGGCCTTTAGAGTTCTCCCATCCAGGTTCGACAGTTCAAGAGCAGGTCTCGTCCCTAGTGCAACTATCTGCTTCGGTGTCATTCTCTGGTGCTTTGACAGTGCCATGCTCCTTTTCCCCCTCAGTGCCTGAAGATTTCAAGGCCTAGCAGGACCTTTTGCAGGACATGGCTGAATCTAGGCATCCGGAAAAAGTTCCTGCAGGAGAATATTCACAAATGACTGGGTATTCTCCAGCCATCTGCCCCGGGGAGGATAGCCCTTACTGTTAATGATGCACTCCTGGAGCCTGCTACAGTTCTTTGGAGTACTCCAGCTTCAGTGCCGACTGTGGCAAAGCATTCAGAGAAATGCTATCAGACCTATGGAGGGTTTTGAAGGTTTCTGTTACCACCTGGTCCCTAATTCCCTGATTGTGACTGCAGTGAATGATAGGGTAGGTTTAAGTCTATGCCCAAGGACAGAGAGTCCAAGAGGATGGACTTAACAGGTAGAAAAATCTATACCTCTTTTTCCTTGCAAATGCGAGATATTGTGAACCAGCAGGCTTTGCTGTCCAAGTACGATTTTGCTAATTAGACAGTGTGACATTATTGACACAAACTGTGACCGTATAGATCATTGTTGCAACCAAACTCCTATAATGGCACCAAATCTTTTATAAAGGGGGTCAAATAAGATGTCTAAGACAATTATGGTTTGCGGTTATGATTATGCTATCTGTATGCATATATCATTTTTGTATTTAAAGTTATAAGTATTGGCTCTATACTGTTTGTATTTCAAACTTGTGCTATGCTTCTGGGTGACATCCCAGACAATTTGGTGTCAGCGCTTGCCTAGCCTGCTTGATGGCCCATTAAGGACTATCAGTTCTACAACGGTGGGAATAGCTCAGTGGTTTGCACATTGGCCTGCTAAACCCAGGGTTATGAGTTCAATCCTTAGGGATCTGGGGTAAAGATCAGTACTTGGTCCTGCTAGTGAAGGCAGGGGGCTGGACTCAGTGACCTTTCAGGGTCCCTTCCAGCTCTATGAGATAGGTATATCTCCATAATTTATATTATATTATAACTGACCCATTGAGAGAAGGCAGATACACCTTGTGACTATGCAGGGACATGTCTATGGACAGAACTCTAAGGTTTTTCCATGCCATGTGCTGGATGGCTTGTGGTTGGAACAAAGAAAGCACAAGCCACATGGCAAGAGACTATAAAAGGCTACTACATCTCCTCCATCTTGAGAGGAGAGGTGAGACCAATTCTCTATCTCTGCAACCTCAATAGATACATCAGGTATGTGAGGTTCCATATAGTACCTCTGTCAAATATCCTCCCTGTGTTAAATCAGAACAACTGGCTTGCTGCTGTGGATCTTCAGGGCGCTTATTTTCACGGGGCAATTCTCCTGCACCACAGACAGTTTCTCTGGTTCATCAAGGCACACTGATGATATCAGTACACCATACTCCCCTTTGGTCTGGCCTCTGCTCCCTGGGTTTTTACCAAATGGATGGTTGTAGTGACAGCAAACCTCAGGAAGAGGGGAATTCAGATCTTCCTGTATCTGTACCTGTACCTCACCTGGTTATTGAAGGGCAAGTCCATGGAGGAAGTTCTTTCTCGCATACACTTTACGCTATGCTTACTTGATCACCTGGGTCTCAGTTTCAACAAAGGAAAGTCAGTGTTGGTCCCCACTCAAATAATCAAGTTCATTGGGGCCCTAATAGATTCTACAAGTTTGAGAGCACTTCTGCCAATGGACTGTTTTCAGGCGACTTGTCATGTGTGTCTGGAGCTGCACTCTCAGCCTTCAACTACAGCTAGAGTGTGCCTAAGGCTGCTGGGTCATGTGGCTTCTTGCACACCGATGGTCCAGTTTGCCAAGTTGCTTCTTTGCCCTCTCCAAATGTGGCTGAGGACAATTTATTGTCCAACCTGTCACTCCTTGGATGGATTGGTCCGGCTCCCTCCACTGATTCTGGACTCCTTATGGTGGTGGACAGTTCAGGGCAATGTATGCCAAGGCATTCCCCTCCTTGGTCCCCACCGACCAGGACCATTGTCACTGATGTCTCCTTGATAAGCTGGGGAGCACATCTGGGGTTGCACCCTAAGTTTTTATCTAAAGTGATGTCTCAATTTCACTTGAACCAGGCAGTGCATCTTCCTGTGTTCTGTCTTAAGCCACATTCAACCCTGGAAGAGCAGCATCTTCCTTCACTGTGTGCTGCATCACCTTTTACCTGGACAGGACTAAACTCTTCTGTGCTTTGCGTCATCTGTTTGTGTCGTATACAGACTGGCTGAAGGGACGAGCAGTCTCTTCACAGATGATCTCTAGATGGATAACTTCCTGCAACAAGACTGCATACAAAATAGCGCAAAAGATGCCCCTTCCAAGGGTGCAAGCTCACTCTATGAGGGCAGAGGCTATGTTGATGGTGATTTTAAGTGACATTTCAGTTTTGGACATTTGCAGGGCTGCCACTTGATTGTCTGTGCATATGTTTACCAGCTATTATGCCATTGCCGCAGCATCCAAAGCAGATGCAAACTTTGGTAGAGTGGTCCTGCAATCCTTGTTCAAGTGGACTCAGAGCCCCACCTCCAGGGTGGGTACTGCTCATGAGTCACCTGTGTGGAATACACGGCTGCATCTATTCAAAGAAGAACAAATAGTTGCTGTAACTGTAGCTCTTGAGCTGTGATGCAGAAGTGTTCCATGACCCATCCTCTAGCTTCTCTACAGTGGAGTCTGTACTCTTGATATTTGGTGCGAAGGAACTGAGGGGGGTCGGGGCAGCATGGCCTCATATAGCCAGGAGAGGGGCGATGGCCACAAGGCAACAGCCCCACCCCCTCTGGGTACTGCTAGGCAAATTCTCCAGATCCGGTGCGCTGGGTGCCAGGGCCGGCTCCAGGCACTAGCCTGGCAAGCAGGTGCTTGGGGCGGCCGCTCCGGAGAGGGGCGGCACGTCCAGATATTCGGCGGCAATTTGGCGGCCGGTCCCTCACTCCCGCTCGGAGCAAAGGACCTCCCACTGAATTGCCGCCGCAGATCACGATCGTGATCGCGGCTTTTTTTTTTTTGGCTGCTTGGGGCGGCCAAAACCCTGGAGCCGGCCCTGCTGGGTGCACACACACCTGTGTGGAATACACGTCTGCATCCCATCTCGAAGAACCACAGTTACAGTCAGTAACTGTTTCTTTGCTGCCCAGCTGTGTCTCCGCAAGATGACTATACCAGCTCCAAGGGCCATTGAAAGCAGTTCTGGGTAACAGTAGGGAAGGCAAGGCCTGCCCCGCGTTCCTGTCCACCAGAGCAGCAGGTTTGAGTGAGGCTGCTTTGTAGTCACACAAAATCCTAAGGGATCTTTGGCTTTGTCTTCACTACCCGCCGATCCGGCGGGTAGCAATCGGTTTTTCGGGGATCGACTTACCGCGTCTAGTGAAGACGCGGTAAAATCGATCCCTGATCGCTCTGCCGTCGACTCCGGAAATCCACCTCGGCAGGAGGCGGCAGCGGAGTCGGCGGCAGCGCGGCAGCGGTCGACTTTCCCGCGTCCTCACCGCTAGGTAAGCCGACCTAAAATACGCAACTTCAGCTACGGTATTCACGTAGCTGAAGTTGCGTATCTTAGGTCGGACCCCCGCTGCAGTGTAGACCTAGCCTTGGATTGGAGGCTGTGATTGGGAGCATAGGGAAGAGAGAAAACAGTTTGGGGAAGCCAACTGATTTTGAGAGTGAAAGGACAGTTTCTGAGAGTTAGGAGGAGGGGTTTGAAATCCAGACTCCTATTGCCAAGGGAATAGGAGTTGTTAGAATAAATAATGCTATGCACTTAGGCAGCACTTTCCATCTCTGCAGCACTCTCCTGCCATGAGCTGAGTGCTGTGAATTACAGCACTAGTATCAGAGTCGCTGCCTCAGCTCCATAATCACAGAAAGTTTTGTGATCTGGAAAGTGCCTTTATAAAAGTAGAAAACACGTTTCTCACTGCCCATGCAGCATGGCTGGGTTAGCTTGGGTTGTCGGCAAGGCCGGGGCCAGCTGTGAGGCTTGTTACAATTCTGGCTTTGGAAGTGGGGTGTATAGCATAACTGACAGAGGAGGAAGTGTCTCACCTTCTCTGGGGCGAGCAGAACCATATTCAGGGTCTGTCTAGACTGCATAGGGTACCCGGGCTCTGACACATGTTTGA
Organism: Emys orbicularis; assembly: GCF_028017835.1. Taxonomy (NCBI): domain Eukaryota; kingdom Metazoa; phylum Chordata; order Testudines; family Emydidae; genus Emys; species Emys orbicularis. Next base: position 73,663,883 of record NC_088690.1, read on the forward strand.
GCTTATGGCAAGGAGGTGTGGCCTCCCTCAGAGATTGACAAAGAGGGACCACAACCCGCCCCTTGGGTTGCAGAACCAGGAAGGCCACATCTGCTCTGCCAAAAGCTGAGGGGTGGGACAGGAGGTGGAGCCGACAGCACCCAGTGCTGGGTTCAATATCTAGAGGTTCATTTTCAACAATACAACACAGAACCGGCTCTAGCCCCCACCCAGTAACCTGGGAAAATTACACACCACCCCAAGGCGCCTCTGAGAGGCAATACTTCCCCACTAGCAATCACGGAGTCTGAGTGTAGAAAAGAAACTTCTAAAGGGAGGGAAGTCACCCAACATTAATTAGGGAAAATGCCACCAAGCTGGATTCATGATCAAAACTGTGAGCAGGACACCCACCCCAGAGTGCGTGGGGCAGTGTCTTCTGCCTCATGTTCTTGAGTTCTACAACCAACAGTTCCTTTACTGTGCCCCTCTCTGCTCCCTCACCATACCCCACTCACAGTGATTGTCCTTGGTCAGTGTATCTGTATTTGTTTCAGTTTGGACAAATTGACCTTGGCCAATGAAAAACCATTGTCAGAAGATTCGCAGTCAGCTCTACTGGGCCGCTCTAGACAAATTCAGACTAGCTGTAAGTCACACATCTTAATAGTGAGGGTAATTAACCCTTGGCACAGTTTACCAAGGCTTGTGGTGGATTGTTTTTCTAAAAGATCTGCTAGAGTTCAAACAGCATTAATTCCGGGAATGCGTATGGCCTGAGGTTATCCAGGACTTCAAACTAGATGATCACAATGGTCCCTTCTGGCAGAGGTGCCAACTTCCTGAGTTCCTGGGGGGTGCTCCACCCTCACTCTGCCCCAGGCCCAGCCCCCCTCCATCCCTTCTCCCAAGTCCCCACACCTGCTCCGCCTCTTCCTGCCCCCGGTCCTCTTGCCCCCCCCCCCCCCAGTGCCTCCTACACACTGCTGAACAGCTGATCACTGGCGGGTGAGAGGGGCTGGGAGGAGGGGGAGCAGCTGATGGGCAGGGCTGCCAATGGGTGCTGAGCACCCACTTTTTTTTCCCCATGGGTGCTCCAGCCCCAGAGCATCCAATGGAGTCGGTGCCTATGCCATCTGGCCTTGGAAGCTATGCATACGTCTATACTGCAAAGAAAAGCTCCATGGCAGTGGGTCTCAGAGACTAGGTAGGGCTAAATATAGCAGTGTAGACATTCAGTCTTGGGCCTGAGCCCAGCGCCTGAAACCCGGCTTAGGAGGTCCCTTCACAATTAGCAATCTTGGATGACAGCTCATTAAACAGCTTCTCAGGATTCAAACACACAATTTCTATCCTCTCAGCAAACGTGTCTGTGTGTGACCTCTTCAAAGAGCATCCCGTTCATGCAGCTGGAAGCAGTTCTAACAAGCGCAGTTGTTCTGCTCCCTCCCCTCCCCCACTCTGTATCGCTGATCAGACAGACCATTGCCATAGCTGATCAAACAAAGTCACGGGGGCAGGTTGTGCTGCTCAGGAGCAGGGAGCTGGTCACGAACCCCTCAGCTCCCACAGTCTCAGCTCCTCAGCAAGGCTGGTGTGGCCTCTGGAGAAGCAGCTGGTGATGGTGAGCAGGCTGAGCGTCTCCGCAGCAGGCTCTAGCCAACAAACAATGTTGGGAGTTTGTCGCTGTCTGCAGGGGTCAGTAGGTCCCCCAGCAGCTGACTCCGGGCTCTGGAACTCTGTCTCTACTCTCAGGGGTTTGGCTCAGAAGCAACATTCTCATCTTTGCCAATAGTTTGGTGCCTCCCCCAGGGGTCTTTGGCAAATCAGCCCAGGCTCCTGCCTGGATTCATTGAAGACAGTCCATTAGCAGCTGCTGTCAGTGGTGCTGAGTGTTCCACCAACGTGTGAGAAGGTAAGGGAGGCGAGGTTGGGGCCCACTTCTTAGTTTCTGCCCAGGGCCCCAGTGAGTCTAAGGCCAGCCCTGAGCCCACCCAGGCTGGTCTGTCTCTTCAAATGCCACCTTTGTGTGGGTAGATCAAGCAGTGTTGAGGGCCAGCTGCGATGGATGAGAATCTGTCTGCCCTGGCTATGCTGCCCATGCTTTGCCACGGAGGCTGCTGGCCATGGCTCTGGGGTGGTATCTCATCTAGTCTATCAGTGACAGCCTCTTCTGCCAGTACTGTAGCACCACCAGCCCACCCGTGTAGAGAGTCCAGTTACCTGCAAGACTGAAATGCCAGCAGACACAGGGTTAACATGCTAACAGCTACTGGGAAGAAAAGATGATTTCCAAACAGCTCACTCCACGCTATTGCTCTCTCAGCAGAATATCTGGGATGGTAGCAGCAGGAGAGCGCTGGCAGCCAAGCATACCTTAGATCAGGGGTAGCCAAATTTTTTGGCCCGAGGGCCACATCTGGGAATAGAAATTGTATGGTGGGCCACGAATGCTCACAAAATTGGGGTTGGGGTGTGGGAGGGTGAGGGCTCTGGTTGGGGGTGAGGGCTCTGGGGTGGGGCCAGAAATTAGGAGTTCAGGGTGAGGGAGGGGGCTTCGGGCTGGGGCATGGGAGTAGGGTGCGGGGAGGGGTTGAGGGCTCCGGCTGGGGGTGCGGACTCTGGGGTGGGGCTGGGGATGAGAGGTTTGGGGTGCAGGAGGGTGCTCTGGGCTGGGATTGAGGGGTTTGGAGGGCGGGAGGGGGGGATCAGGGCTCGGGCAGGAGGTTGGGGCATGGGGAAAGGCTCAGGGGTGCAGGTTTCAGGCGGTGCTTACCTCAAGCGGCTCCCGGAAGTGCAGCCATGTCCCCCCTCCAGCTCCTACACGGAGCCGCGGCCAGGCGGCTGTGCGCACTGCCCCGTCCTCAGGCGCAGCCCCTGCAGCTTCCATTGGCCATAGTTCCCAGCCAATAGGAGCTGCAGGGGCGGCGCTTGGGGTGGGGGCAGCATGCAGAGCAGAACCTCCTGGCTGCCCCTACGCGTAGGTTCCGAAGCGGGGCCATGCCACTGCTTCTGGGAGCTACGTGGAGTAGCTCCAGACCCAGCTCCCTGGCTGGAACGCCGGAGCAGGGCAAGCCCCAGACCCCACTCCCCAGCAGGAACTCAAGGGCTGGATTAAAATGGTTGCCTACCCCTGCCTTAGATGGAGTTTGCAGAAGCACCGAGAATTGGCCTAACTCTGCTCATAGTGATGTCCATAATAAAGCTCCCCTTGGTTCCCATGGGACCAAAACTATGCCAGTGCTGAGCGCTTCTGACAATCCTACTAGACATGCACAGTGAGGGCAATGTCATCTCTCGTCCTGGGGAGTTTCCAAAACGTGCTGTGTCTTAGGCCTTGGAGAAGTGAAGGGAAGCCTGCACAGCTCCATGCTGCCACAGTGTTCCCCACATGCCATGGCTGACATGGCATTTCACCAGATGACATGACAGCTCAGGAAATTCACTCATACAGGCAGGACATGTGATCACCTGTCAGCACAGCACCTTCTGCCACTTTAGGCCGTGCTGCTCCCACTCCCACATCAGCACTACACACGGCACTCTCCAGCAGTGGCAGCAGCAGCAGTTCCCTGACTGCAGAATTCACAAGACATAAACCTCAGGAGAGGTTTCCTTCGTCCGTCTGTGTTGCTCCAGTAGCAGGTTGAGCAAAGCATTCCCGCAGCGCTGTGCAGCCTTCTCACTGAGCACTGGCAGGCGACAGGCCTTATCTGCCAGTGGCTACCGGGCAGTGGGACATGGATAGTGCAGAGTCCACCTGGTGGAGGTGGCCACAGTGGGACAAGCCTCTGCTGACCCCCCACTCCCTCCAGTGGCTCTGCCGCTGGTTAGCACAGCCTGGAAAGTGAATGGGGGCAGACCAGGTAGAGGTGACCAGACAGCAAATGTGAAAAATTGGGACAGGCGGTAGGGGGTAATAGGAGCCTATATAAGAAAAAGATGCAAAAATCAGGACTGTCCCTATAAAATCGGGACATCTGGTCACCCTAAGGCCAGGGCACTCAGGGGATGAGATGAGTTAACATTTCCTGGGCAGCCTCCGGCAGGCCTCCTGGAGGACAGCAGCAGTGCTACCTCCACCTGCCTTCCCCTGGAGGGGATCGCACTGGTCTGCCCTGAAGCACAGCTGCCTCATAGGCCCACAGAATGCAAATATAGCCCCCATCTTACACTCAAGGGTGTCAGTCAAACCCATTGTGAGTTCTCCATAGGAATCCTGTAAAGCAGCAAGCCCGGGCCCTGAGCCTGCACATGGAGAGCTCAGGTTGCTAGGGAGCTCTTTGTCAGGTGCATGACCTGAGCAGATGTTTAGCATGTGGCCCAGTCTGATTCCAGCATCCTAGGGGCCCCCACCTGACACCAGGAAATGCAGAACATCTAAAAGCAAAGCCCACGCACAAGTAGCCCCAACTACAGGGCTCCAGCACAACACAACCTCCAACCAAAGCTGCTTCTCTCTCTGCTGCTCCTCTTGGCCCCAACTTCTAACTGCTGAGTCCTGTATAGTCAGTATCACCCCCACAGCCACCTGCTCAGGAACCAGACAGAGCATCCCTTTGCTAGGGCCAATGCTCTGGGCTCAGGGCAGGTTTGGATTCATGGTGCTGGAAGTTTGTGCTATTAGTGACATTGTCTAGAGCTATGCAGTGTAGTTGTAGCCGTGTTGGTCCCAGGATTGTCTCTCTCACCAACACACGTTGTTCCAATAAAAGATATTACCTCACCCACCTTGTCTGTGTAATTTTCTAGAGCGCTTATTTCTGTCCTAACAGGCACTTGTGAGATTCAGTGTTATTTACCTAGAGGTGAAATTAAACTTTCTCCAAGGGGTGTACAAAGCCAGGGAGATCTTCCCCACTTCCCTGAAACACACCCCTGCATAACAGCAGCCAGAATCCTACACCTTAAACTTACACCCATCTGTCTGGGTGTGCTGGGTGTTTCAAGTACCATACGCTGCATAATAACATGAGAGGGCTCCACACTTGTAAACCTAAACTGGCTCTTTATTAAGAGAACAATTTATAGAGATGCAGCAAAGAACTACAGCTAGCATTCTAGCCATGTGCTCACAGACTAACTTCCTGGTGCCTCCTCCAAACTCTTGCCTCCTGCAATCTGTGCTCCTCTGTCCACATTTCATGCAGTTGATGCTACTTTCTTTTCATTTTGTTGTTGTTGTGTCTTTTGTGCAAATGTTTGCTGACTTGCCCACCCTATGGACATGGTCTTTACTATCAGCCCACTGTAGCCTGTTAGGCTTCATCTTCTTTCAAGAGTGCTGATCTTCGAACCAGTCTCCCACTCCTTGTTTGTGCTATCACTTTTGGTGTGGGACTTGCTTCCATGCTGCTGCTGCCTTCATTCTGCTGGTAGTGTCCTGTTGGTCCTGTGTATCACTCATGTACCTTGTTTCTTCTGACACTCCTAAATCAGGCCAGCTGATGGCTGAGGCTCTAAGTCCTCCTGGCCTTGGCCCCAAGTCCTCCTGGCCTTGGCCCCATCTATCTGGATGTGCTGGTTGTTTGCCGTTACTCTGCAGTTATCTTCAGTTTCTTTTCCACCACTGTCCTGCATACGTAACTATCTTGTGTGACCTATGTCCCCTTGCAGCTTGGGCTGTTGCCTTTTGCCATTGCTTGTGTGGCTATTCAATGGTTTGACCCAGACGTGCTCACCTGTGCATAAAGGCCTCAGGTCCTTAGCTCCTTTGTTGTGGCACGCTGCGTGCCTGCCTTGGCATTCTTCTAACTGCTTCTCTGTCCTGTCCATTGCTCCTCTGATGGGCTGCAGCAGACTGCCCTCCGGGAAACAGTCTTCATCTTCGAACCATCAGTCTTCGTAGTGTCTAGTCCATGGGAGGGTGTATTGTGATAGTCCAACATTTCCAGGTAGGGATCCCTTCCTGCCTGTTTTGCCTTTGTCATCAGTCTCTTGGCTGACTTTACTGCCCACTCTGCTTTCCTATTGCTTTGTGGGAAACCTGGGCAAGACATCTTGTGCTTATATTTCCACTTGGTACCGAATCATTTGAATTCTGCTGCAATGTGCTGTGGCCCCTTGTCTGAGCACAGCATGTCAGGGATGCCAGATCTTGCAAAATGCATCTTCAGTTTCCTTCCCTGAATGTCCTTATCCACCTCATCTCTCTAATATCCTGAGACCAATATGGCTAAAATAACACTGCAGACGTCTCATAGGGTACGTCTACACTTACTTCCTGGTTCGGCAGCATAAGAACATAAGAACATAAGAACATAAGAAAGGCCGTACTGGGTCAGACCAAAGGTCCATCTAGCCCAGTATCTGTCTACCGACAGTGGCCAATGCCAGGTGCCCCAGAGGGAGTGAACCTAACAGGCAATGATCAAGTGATCTCTCTCCTGCCATCCATCTCCATCCTCTGACGAACAGAGGCTAGGGACACCATTCTTACCCATCCTGGCTAATAGCCATTTATGGACTTAGCCACCATGAATTTATCCAGTCCCCTTTTAAACATTGTTATAGTCCTAGCCTTCACAACCTCCTCAGGTAAGGAGTTCCACAAGTTGACTGTGCGCTGCGTGAAGAAGAACTTCCTTTTATTTGTTTTAAACCTGCTGCCTATTAATTTCTTTTGGTGACCCCTAGTTCTTGTATTATGGGAATAAGTAAATAACTTTTCCTTATCCACTTTCTCAACATCACTCATGATTTTATATACCTCTATCATGTCCCCCCTTAGTCTTCTCTTTTCCAAACTGAAGAGTCCTAGCCTCTTTAATCTTTCCTCATATGGGACCCTCTCTAAACCCTTAATCATTTTAGTTGCTCTTTTCTGAACCTTTTCTAGTGCTAGAATATCTTTTTTGAGGTGAGGAGACCACATCTGTACACAGTATTCGAGATGTGGGCGAACCATGGATTTATATAAGGGCAATAATATATTCTCAGTCTTATTCTCTATCCCCTTTTTAATGATTCCTAACATCCTGTTTGCTTTTTTGACCGCCTCTGCACACTGCGTGGACATCTTTAGAGAACTATCCACGATGACGCCAAGATCTTTTTCCTGACTCGTTGTAGCTAAATTAGCCCCCATCATGTTGTATGTATAGTTGGGGTTATTTTTTCCAATGTGCATTACTTTACATTTATCCACATTAAATTTCATTTGCCATTTTGTTGCCCAATCACTTAGTTTTGTGAGATCTTTTTGAAGTTCTTCACAATCTGCTTTGGTCTTAACTATCTTGAGTAGTTTAGTATCATCTGCAAACTTTGCCACCTCACTGTTTACCCCTTTCTCCAGATCATTTATGAATAAATTGAATAGGATAGGTCCTAGGACTGACCCTTGGGGAACACCACTAGTTACCCCTCTCCATTCTGAGAATTTACCATTAATTCCTACCCTTTGTTCCCTGTCCTTTAACCAGTTCTCAATCCATGAAAGGACCTTCCCTTTTATCCCATGACAGCGTAATTTACGTAAGAGCCTTTGGTGAGGGACCTTGTCAAAGGCTTTCTGGAAATCTAAGTACACTATGTCCACCGGATCCCCCTTGTCCACATGTTTGTTGACCCCTTCAAAGAACTCTAATAGATTAGTAAGACACGATTTCCCTTTACAGAAGCCATGTTGACTATTGCTCAAGAGTTTATGTTTTTCTATGTGTCTGACAATTTTGTTCTTTACTATTGTTTCAACTAATTTGCCCGGTACCGACGTTAGACTTACCGGTCTGTAATTGCCGGGATCACCCCTAGAGCCCTTTTTAAATATTGGCGTTACATTAGCTAACTTCCAGTCATTGGGTACCGAAGCCGATTTAAAGGACAGGTTACAAACCTTAGTTAATAGTTCCGCAACTTCACATTTGAGTTCTTTCAGAACTCTTGGGTGAATGCCATCTGGTCCCGGTGACTTGTTAATGTTGAGTTTATCAATTAATTCCAAAACCTCCTCTAGTGATACTTCAATCTGTGACAGTTCCTCAGATTTGTCACCTACAAAAGCCAGCTCAGGTTTGGGAATCTCCCTAACATCCTCAGCCGTGAAGACTGAAGCAAAGAATCCATTTAGTTTCTCCGCAATGACTTTATCATCTTTAAGCGCTCCTTTTGTATTTTCATCGTCAAGGGGCCCCACTGGTTGTTTAGCAGGCTTCCTGCTTCTGATGTACTTAAAAAACATTTTGTTATTACCTTTGGAGTTTTTGGCTAGCCGTTCTTCAAACTCCTCTTTGGCTTTTCTTATTACACTCTTGCACTTAAGTTGGCAGTGTTTGTGCTCCTTTCTATTTGCCTCACTAGGATTTGACTTCCACTTTTTAAAGGAAGTCTTTTTATCTCTCACTGCTTCTTTTACATGGTTGTTAAGCCACGGTGGCTCTTTTTTAGTTCTTTTACTGTTTTTCTTAATTTGGGGTATACATTGAAGTTGAGCCTCTATTATGGTGTCTTTAAAAAGGGCCCACGCAACTTGCAGGGATTTCACTTTAGTCACTGAACCTTTTAACTTTTGTCTAACTAACCCCCTCATTTTTGTATAGTTCCCCCTTTTGAAATTAAAGGCCACAGTGTTGGGCAGTTGAGGTGTTCTTCCCACCACAGGGATGTTGAATGCTATTGTATTATGGTCACTATTTCCAAGCGGTCCCGCTATAGTTACCTCTTGGACCAGCTCCTGCGCTCCACTCAGGATTAAATCTAGAGTCGCCTCTCCCCTTGTGGGTTCCCGTACCAGCTGCTCCATGAAGCAGTCATTTAAAGTATCGAGAAATTTTATCTCTGCATTTCGTCCTGAAGTGAAATGTTCCCAGTCAATATGGGGATAATTGAAATCCCCCACTATTATTGGGTTCTTAATTTTGATAGCCTCTCTAATTTCCCTTAGCATTTCATCATCACTATTACTGTCCTGGTCAGGTGGTCGATAATAGATCCCTAATGTTATATTTTTACTAGAGCATGAAATTTCTATCCATAGAGACTCTATGGAACCTGTGGATTCGCTTAAGATTTTTACTTCATTTGAATCTACACTTTCTTTAACATATAGTGCCACTCCTCCCCCTGCACGGCCTGTTCTGTCCTTCCGATATATTTTGTACCCCGGAATGATTGTGTCCCATTGATTGCTCTCAGTCCACCAGGTTTCTGTGATGCCTATTATATCTATATCCTCCTTTATCACAAGGCACTCTAGTTCACCCATCTTATTATTGAGACTTCTGGCATTTGTGTACAAGCACTTTAAAAACTTGTCCCTGTTTATTAGCCTGCCTTTTTCTGATGTGCCAGATTCTTTTTTATGTGGCTGTTTATCATCTGATCCGGCCCTTACATTATACTTTTCAGTCCTCTGCTCCTGACTATAACCTGGAGATTCTCTATCATCAGACTCTCCCCTAAGAGAAGTCTGTGTCCGATCCACACGCTCCTCTGCAGCAGTCGGCTTTCCCCCATCTCCTAGTTTAAAAACTGCTCTACAAGTTTAAAAACTGCAGGCAATCGATCTTCTGGGATCGATCCCGGAAGTGCTCGCCGTCGACGCCGGTACTCCAGCTCGGCGAGAGGAGTACGCGGCATCGACGGGGGAGCCTGCCTGCCGCGTCTGGACCCGCGGTAAGTTCGGACTAAGGTACTTCAAATTCAGCTACGTTATTAACGTAGCTGAATTTGCGTACCTTAGTCCGAAGTGGGGGGTTAGTGTGGACCAGGCCATAGACTCATAGACTTTAAGACCAGAAGAGACAATCATGATCATCTAGTTTGACCTCCTGCACATCGCAGGCCACAGAACCTCACCCACCCACTTCTGTAATAGACGCCAAACCTCTGGCTGAGTTATTGGAGTCCTCAATCATGGTTTAAAGATTTCAAGTTACTGAGAATCCACCATTTACTCTAGTTCAGGGGTTCCCAAACTTGGTTCGCGGCTTGTTCAGGGTAAGCCCCTGGCGGGCCATGAGACACTTTGTTTACCTGAGCATCCGCAGGTACGGCTGCCCACAGCTCCCAGTGACCGCGGTTTGCCGTTCCCAGACAATGGGAGCTGTGGGAAGCGGCACAGGCCGGGCTACGGATTCCCGCAGCTCCCATTGTACGGGAATGGCAAACTGCTACCACTGGGATCTGCGGGCAGCTGTACCTATGGATGCTTAGGAAAACAAAGTGTCTCGAGGCCTGCCAAGACTTACCTTGAACAAGCCGTGAACCAAGTTTGGGAACCCCTGCTCTAGTTAAAACTTGCAAGTGACCCGTGCCCCACACTGCAGAGGAAGGCGAGAGCCCCCAATGTCTCTGCCAATCTGACCTAAGGGAAAATGCCTTCCCGATCCCAGATATGGTGATTAGTTAGACCCTGAGCATGTGGGCAAGACCCATCAGGCAGACTCCTGGGAAAGAATTATCTGTAGTAACTCAGAGCCCTCCCCCATATAGTGTCTCATCACCAGCCATTGGGGATATTTCCTGCTAGCAGTCGCAGAATGGCTACATGCCATTATAGGGAGTTTCATCATACCATCCCCTCCATACATTTATCAAGTTCAGTCTTGAAGGCAGTCAGATTTTTTCACGCACTGCTCCCCTTGGAAGGCTGTTCCAGAACTTCACTCCTCTGATGGTTAGAAACCTTTGCCTAATTTCAAGCCTAAATTCGTTGGTGGCCAGTTTATATCCATTTGTTCTTGTGTCTACATTGGTGCTTATCTTAAGTAACTCCTCTCCCTCCCTGGTATTCATCCCTCTGATGTCTTTATAGAGAACAATCATATCTCCCCTCAGCCTTCGCTTAGTTAGGCTAAACAAGCCAAGCTCTTTCAGTCTCCTCTCATAAAGTATATTTTCCATTCATTGGATCATCTTAGTAGCCCTTCTCTGCACCTGTTCTAGTTTGAACTCTTTTTTCTTAAACATGGGAGACCAGAACTGCACACAGTATTCCAGATGAGATCTCACCAGTGCCTTGTATAATGGTACTAATATTTCCTTGTCTCTATTGGAAATACCTCACCTGATGCATCCTCGGACTGCATTAGCCTTTTTCGTGGCCACATCACATTGATGGCTCATAGTCATCCTGTGGTCAACCAATACATCCAGGTCTTTCTCCTCCTCTGTCACTTCCAACTGATACATCCCCAGCTTGTAGCAAAAATTCTTGTTGTTAGTACCTAAGTGCGTGACCTTGTACTTTGCACTATTAAATTTCATCCCATTTCTATTGTTCCAGTTTTCAAGGTCATCCAAATCTTCTTGTATGGTATTTGGGTCCTCCTCCATATTGGCAATACCTCCCAACTTTGTGTCATTCACAAATTTTATTAGCACACTCCCACTTTTTGTTCCAAGGTCAGTAATAAAAGTGTTAAATAAGATTGGTCCCAAGACTAATGCCTGAGGAACTCCACCTGTAACCTGCCTCCAGCCTGACAGCTCACCTTTCAGTATGACCCGTTGTAGTCTCCCCTTTAACCAGTTCCTTGCCCACCTTTCAATTCTCATATTAATCCCCATCTTTTCCAATTTAGCTAATAATTTCTTATGTGCAACTTTATCAAATGCCTTACTGAAATCCAAATCTACTGCTTTTCCTTTGTCTAAAAAATCAGTTATCTTCTCAAAGAAGCTGATCAGGTTGGTCTGGCATGATCTACCTTTTCTAAAACCATGCTGTATTTTATCCCAATTACTGTTCACCTCTATGTCCTTCGCTACTTTCTCTTTCAAAATTTGTTCCAAGACCTTGCACACAACTGAGGTCAAACTAACTTTCTGGATCACTTTTTCTCCCTTTCTTTAAAATAGGAACTATATTAGCAATTCTCCAATCATAGGGTACGATCTGAGTTTACAGATTCATTAAAAGCCCTTGCTATTGGGCTTGCAATTTCATGTGCCAGTTCCTCTAATACTATTGGATGGAGATTATCCCCCACCCCACCGATTTAGTCCCATTAAGCTGTTTCAGTTTGACTTCCACCTCGGATGTGGTAATTTCTACTTCCATATCCTCGTTGCCAATAGCCACCATGCCACTACTCCTAAGCTCCTCATTACCTTATTAAAAACCGAGGCAAAGTATTTGTTTAGGTGTTCGGCCATGCCTAAATTATCTTTAATCTCCACCCGATCCTCAGTGCATAGCAGTCCCACTTCTTCTTTACTTGTTTTCTTCTTATTTATATGGCTAGAAAACCTACTATTGGTTTTAATTCCCTCTGCTTGGCTTTTGCAGTTCTCACTTTCTCCCTACACTTTCTGACCTCCAAGAGGTAGCTTTCCCTGCTGTTCCCTTCCATCTTGCATTCCTTGTAGGCCTTCTGATTTCTCTCAATAATCTGAATAATCTGTTTGCGATACTTGTTCATCCATCTCGGTCTGCAACCTTTCCCTACAATGTTTTTCCCCTTGCTTGTGATGCAGGCTTCAGATAGCTTCTGCAATTCTGACAATGTAATTCCAAGCCTCCTTCACATTGAGATCCTTGAGTGCTTTGGTCCAATCCACTTCCCTACTAATTCCCTTAAATTTTTAAAGTTTTCCCTTTTACATCAAGGACCCTAGTTTCAGACCTATTTTTGTTTATCCTTCATAGAATCATAGAATATCAGGGTTGGAAGGGACCTCAGGAGGTCATCTAGTCCAACCCCCTGCTCAAAGCAGGACCAATTCCCAACTAAATCATCCCAGCCAGGGCTTTGTCAAGCCTGACCTTAAAAACCTCTAAGGAAGGACATTCCACCACCTCCCTAGGTAACCCATTCCAGTACTTTACCACCCTCCTAGTGAAAATGTTTTTCCTAATATCCAACCTAAACCTCCCCCGCTGCAACTTGAGACCATTACTCCTTGTTCTGTCATCAGGTACCACTGAGAATAGTCTAGATCCATCCTCTTTGGAACCCCCTTTCAGGTACTTGAAAGCAGCTATCAAATCCCCCCTCATTCTTCTCTTCTGGAGACTAAACAATCCCAGTTCCCTCAGCCTCTCCTCATAAGTCATGTGCTCCAGCCCCCTAATCATTTTTGTTGCCCTCTGTTGGACTCTTTCCAATTTTTCCAGATCCTTCTTGTAGTGTGGGGCCCAAAACTGGACACAGTACTCCAGATGAGGCCTCACCAATGTTGAATAGAGGGGAATGATCACGTCCCTCGATCTGCTGGCAATTCCCCTACTTATACAACCCAAAATACCGTTAGCCTTCTTGGCAACAAGGGCACACTGTTGACTCATATCCAGCTTGTCGTCCACTGTGACCCCTAGGTCCTTTTCTGCAGAACTGCTTCCTAGCCATTCGGTCCCTAGTCTGTAACAGTGAATGGGATTCTTCCGTCCTAAGTGCAGGACTCTGCACTTGTCCTTGTTGAACCTCATCAGGTTTCTTTTGGCCCAATCCTCTAATTTGTCTAGGTCCCTCTGTATCCTATCCCTACTCTCCAGCGTATCTACCACTCCTCCCAGTTTAGTGTCATCTGCAAACTTGCTGAGAGTGCAGTCCACGCCATCCTCCAGATCATTAATGAAGATATTGAACAAAACCGGCCCCAGGACCGACCCTTGGGGCACTCCACTTGAAACCGGCTGCCAACTAGACATGGAGCCGTTGTTCACTACCCGTTGAGCCCGACGATCTAGCCAGCTTTCTATCCACCTTATAGTCCATTCATCCAGCCCATACTTCTTTCACTTGGCGGCAAGAATACTGTGGGAGACCGTATCAAAAGCTTTGCTAAAGTCAAGGAATAACACATCCACTACTTTCCCCTCATCCACAGAGCCAATTATCTCCTCATAGAAAGCAATTAGGTTAGTCAGGCATGACTTGCCCTTGGTGAATCCATGCTGACTGTTCCTGATCACTTTCCTCTCCTCTAAGTGCTTCAGAATTGATTCCTTGAGGACCTGCTCCATGATTTTTCCAGGGACTGAGGTGAGGCTGACTGGCCTGTAGTTCCCCAGATCCTCCTTCTTCCCTTTTTTAAAGATGGGCACTACATTAGCCTTTTTCCAGTCATCCGGGACCTCCCCCAATTGCCATGAGTTTTCAAAGATAATGGCCAATGGCTCTGCAATCACATCCGCCAACTCCTTTAGCACCCTCGGATGCAGCGCATCTGGCCCCATGGACTTGTGCTCGTCCAGTTTTTCTAAATAGTCCCGAACCACTTCTTTCTCCACAGAGGGCTGGTCACCTTCTCCCCATACTGTGCTGCCCAGTGCAGCAGTCTGGGAGCTGACCTTGTTCATGAAGACAGAGGCAAAAAAAAGCATTGAGTACATTAGCTTTTTCCACATCCTCTGTCACTAGGTTGCCTCCCTCATTCAGTAAGGGGCTCACACTTTCCTTGACTTTCTTCTTGTTGCTAAGATACCTGAAGAAACCCTTCATGTTACTCTTAACCTCTCTTGCTAGCTGCAACTCCAAGTGTGATTTGGCCTTCTTGATTTCACTCCTGCATGCCTGAGCAATATTTTTATACTCCTCCCTGGTCATTTGTCCAATCTTCCACTTCTTGTAAGCTTCTTTTTTGCGTTTAAGATCAGCAAGGATTTCACTGTTAAACCAAGCTGGTCGCCTGCCATATTTACTGTTCTTTCTACACATTGGGATGTTTTTTTCCTGCAACCTCAATAAGGATTCTTTAAAAATACAGCCAGCTCTCCTGGACTCCTTTCCCCCTCATGTTATTCTCCCAGGGGATCCTGCCCATCAGTTCCCTGAGAGAGTCAAAGTCTGCTTTTCTGAAGTCTAGGGTCCGTATTCTGCTGCTCTTCTTTCTTCCTTGTGTCAGGATCCTGAACTCGACCATCTCATGGTCACTGCCTCCCAGGTTCCCATCCAGTTTTGCTTCCCCTACTAATTCTTCCCGGTATGTGAGCAGCAGGTCAAGAAGAGCTCTGCCCCTAGTTGGTTCCTCCAGCACTTGCACCAGGAAATTGTCCCCTACACTTTCCAAAAACTTCCTGGATTGTCTGTGCACCACTGTATTGCTCTCCCAGCAGATATCAGGGTGATTAAAGTCTCCCATGAGAACCAGGGCCTGCAATCTAGTAACTTCTGCTAGTTGCCAGAAGAAAGCCTCGTCCACCTCATCCCCTTAGTCTGGTGGTCTATAGCAGATTCCCACCACGACATCACCCTTGTTGCTCACACTTCTAAACTTAATCCAGAGACTCTCAGGTTTTTCTGCAGTTTCATACTGGAGCTCTGAGCAGTCATACTCCTCTCTTACATACAATGCAACTCCCCCACCTTTTCTGCCCTGCCTGTCCTTCCTGAACATTTTATATCCATCCATGACAGTACTCCAGTCATGTGAGTTATCCCACCAAGTCTCTGTTAATCCAATGACATCATAGTTCCTTGACTGTGCCAGGACTTCCAGTTCTCCCTGCTTGTTTCCCAGGCTTCTTGCATTTGTGTATAGGCACTTAAGATAACTCGCTGATTGTCCCGCTTTCTCAGTCTGAGACAGGAGTCCTCCCCTCTTGCACTCTCCTGCTCTTGCTTCCTCCCGGTATCCCATTTCCCCACTTACCTCAGGGCTTTGGTCTCCTTCCCCCGGTGAACCTAGTTTAAAGCCCTCCTCACTAGGTTAGCCATCCTGCTTGCGAAGATGCTCTTCCCTCTTTTCGTTAGGTGGAGCCTGTCTCTGCCTAGCACTCCTCCTTCTTGGAACACCATCCCATGGTCGAAGAATCCAAAGCCTTCTCTCCGACACCACCTGCGTAGCCATTCGTTGACTTCCACAATTCAACGGTCTCTACCCAGGCCTTTTCCCTGCACAGGGAGGATAGACGAGAACACCACTTGCGCCTCAAACTCCTTGATCCTTCTTCCCAGAGCCACATAGTCTGCAGTGATCCGCTCAAGGTCATTCTTGGCAGTATCATTGGTGCCCACATGGAGAAGCAGGAAGGGGTAGCGATCCGAGGGCTTGATGAGTCTCAGCAGTCTCTCCGTCACATCGTGAATCCTAGCTCCTGGCAAGCAGCAGACCTCTCGGTTTTCTCGGTCGGGGCGGCAGATAGATGACTCAGTCCCCCTGAGGAGGGAGTCCCCGACCACCACCACCCTCCTCCTTCTCTTGGGAGCGGTGGTCGTGGAACCCCCATCCCTAGAACAGTGCATGTCATGCCTTCCAATCAGTGGAGTCTCCTTCTGCTCCCTTCCCTCAGATGTTTAGTCCCTTCCATTTAGTTTAAAGTGAATTAGCTCATGATCACTAGAACCAAGGTTATCCCCTACAGCCAGTTCTTCTATGAGGTCCTCACTACTTCGAAACACAACCATAGTTTCCACCTGCAACTCCAAACCTTGCATCTTCTCTTCCATCAGTTCTATCAGGCAGCACTTCATACAAACTGAACTCTTTTCAGTTACCTGCTCCAGGATCATGTACATCCTGCAGTTTCCACATCCGGTCATCTTCATTGTCCTCCAGATAGTCCACCTCCTGGAAACTGGAGTTGTAACCTACTGTGACCATGTAGCTCCAGTCATTAAAGATGAACAGGTCTGTCCCACCTCTTCCCAGGGTCAGGCTGGGGTTTCATGGGACTGTAGAGTCTCCTGTTATTTTTCACTATACTCTCTGTGCACCTCACACTGTTCCATGTATGCTCTTAGCTACAGTTTTGATGCCTGCGAGTTCATGGATTCATAAATTCCAAGGTCAGAAGGGCCCATTGTTATCATCTAGTCTGACCCCGTGTAACACAGGCCAGAGACCTGCCCCCAAATCATTCCTAGAGCAGATCTCTTAAAAAAGCATCCACTCTTGATTGAAAAATTGTCAGTGATGGAGAATCCAACACAACCCTGATACATTGTTCCAGTGGTTAATTACTCTCATTGTCATAAATTCACACCTTATTTCCAGTCTGAATTTGTCTAGTTTCAACTTCCAGCCATGGGATCATGTTAGACCTTTCTCTGCTAGATTGAAGAGCCCATTTTTAAATATTTGTTCCCCATTTAGATATTTGTAGACTGTAATCAAGTCACCCCTGAACCTTCTCTTTGTTAAGCCAAATAGATTGAGCTCTGACTCTATCATTATAAGGCAGGTTTTCTAATCCTTTAATCATTCTTGTGGCTCTTTGCTGAACCCTCTGAAATTTATCAACATCCTTCTTGAATTGTGGACTGGGCACAGGATTCGAACAACAGTCACACCAGTGCCAAATACAGAGGTAAAATAACCCCTCTATTCTTACTTGAGATTCCCCTATTTATACATCCCAGGATGACATTAGCTCTTTTGGCCACAGCATCACATTGGGAGCTCATGTCTGATGATTAGCCCCCACGATCACCAAATCTTTTTCAGAGTCACTGCTTCCCAGGATAGAGTCCCCCATCCTGTAAGTGTGGCCTACATTCTGTCTTCTACATATATATAGTTACATTTAGCAGTACTAAAATACATATTGTTTGCACCCAGATTATCTGTGACCTGTCCTCTTCATTATTTACCACTCCCACAATTTTTGTGTCATCTGCAAAATTTATCAGGGATGATTTTATGTTTTCTTCAGGTCATTGATCAAAATATGAAATAGTGTAGGGCCAAGAACAGATCCCTGTGGGACACACCTAAAAACATACCCATTCAATGATGATTCACAATTTACAATCGTGTTCTGTGGCCTATCAGCCAGCTTTTAATCCATTTAATGTGTGCATGTTAATTTTATATTGTTCTAGCTATTCTCTTACCAGGGATCGATGTCAGACTGACAGGCCTATAATTATTTGGGTCATCCTGTTTACCCTTTTAAAATACTGACACATCATTAGCTTTCTTCTGGAACCTCCCCAGTATTCCAAGGTGTATTGAAAATGAACATTAATGGTCAAGCAAGCTTCCCAGCTAGCTCTTTTAAAACTTTGGATGCAAATTATCTAGATCTGCTGATTTTAAAATGTCTAACTTTAGTAGCTGCAGTTTAACATCATTCTGATAAACTAGTGGAATGGAAAGAGTCTTATCACCATGTGATATGACTGCATCATCATGTGCTACAGTTGGTCTGTGTGTTTGCTCTGACTGTAGGGTCGGATCATGGCTGGCTGGTGCTGTCAGGCTGGCCCAGGGCGCTCTTGTCCAAGTATAGTCCATTTCTGCTTTTATTGATCTGAAAATGAATGAAAACACTGAGAGGCCAGTTCTGGTAGGGTCCAGACTGAACATGGACAAGCGTGACTCAGTCACCTTCAATGAACAGTGCTGGTAAGGAGGGAGGGAGGTGGTCCTCAGGACACCCTAGTCACCTTGGTAAGTGGCTATGGAAATGACAGACTAGCTCTAGAAGCTGCCTGGGTTAACCAGGGCTCTGTGGAAGGGGAAGCCCTCGGCCTTGGCCGCTCAGGGCCTTGCTCCAAGAGATTGATTTTATTTACCTCTCTCCTGTATCCCAAGGCAGGGATATGGGAGGAGGGAGCTGGTGTTTCTCTGCCTTTATGTGAGGAGACAGAAGATGAAAAATGCATCATAAAAATCTGTGGTTTCCTGGGGGAAAAACAAGTTTGAGGGCCAGTAATCAACATAACTATAGCTCATTAGCATATGTGAGACTGTCCCTGGACTGGCCGCCTCTGCAGTGGGAGCAACAGCAGGATGGGCTGCGCTCAGCCCCGCTGGGATTGACACCTCGCACACAGCTGGCATGAAGTAAAGCCAAACCATCAGGAGCAAGTAGCAGAGATGCACCTAACATAAGAACGTAAGAGCTGTCATACTGTGTCAGACCATGGGTCAGACTATCTTGCCCAGTGTCCTGTCTGACACTGGCCCAAGCCAAGCTTCAGGAAGAGTGTACCAAAAAGGCAGTTGGAGTGATCCACCTGTTTTCCCCTTCAGGCTTCTAGCACTCAGAGAGTTAGGGACACCCAGAGTGTGGGCTTCCATCCCTGTGTGTCTTGGCTAATTGCCATTGATGGACCTATTCTCCAGGAACTTACCCAGTTCTTTTTTGAACCCAGTTATATTTTTGGCTTTCACAGCATTCCCTGGCAATGAGTTCCACAGGTTAGTTGTGTTGTGTGAAACAGTACTTCCTCATGCCTGTATTAATCCTGCTGCCTATTAATTTCATTAGGTGGCCCCTGGATTTTGTATTGTGTGAAAGGATAAATAGTACTTCTCTATTCACTTTTCCCACCCCAGTCACAATTTTATAGCCCTGTATCATATCATGCCTTAGTAGTCTTCTCTTTTCTAAGCTGAACAGCCCTTATCATCTTAGTCTCTCCTCGTATGGAAGCCTTGATCATCTCAATCATCTTTGTTGTCCTCCTCTGAACCTTTTCCAGTTCCACTATGTCCTTTTCTGAGATGGGGCGACCAGAACTGGACACAGTGTTCAAGATGTGGGCACTCCATGGATTTATATAGTGATATTGATATTTTTGGCCTTATTTCCGATCCATTTCCTAATAGTTCCTAACATATTGTTATCCCTTTTGACAACTGCTGTGCATTGAGTAGATGTTTTCAGAGAGCTATCCTAAGTGACTACAAGATCTCTTTCTTGGCTGGTCACAACTAATTTAGACATAACTATTGTGACATTCCCCTGGTGTTATCTAGACCAGTGATCTGCTAGGTCACCCCAACCCTTGACTCTGGGAGCCAACCTTACCCTGCTCTGCTGTGAGAACCCCCACTCCTAGGTTGTTCATGCACAGCCTCTGGCATGTAAACTGCTTGGATTGTGCAACTGAATGACACTAGCCAATATCTCCAATCCGAGACACAACCCTAGGAACCTCCACCTTGCAGTGTCCAGTTATGCCCGCTGGACGCTGCAAGCTTATACGAGTTCATCAATTTAACATAGAAATTGATATAAGAACATAAGAACGGCCATACTGGGTCAGACCAAAGGTCCATCTAGTCCAATATCCTGTCTACCGACAGTGGCCAATGCCAGGTGTCCCAGAGGGAGTGAACCTAACAGGTAATGATCAAGTGATCTCTCTCCTGCCAGCCATCTCCCCCCTCTGACAAACAGAGGCTAGGGACACCATTCCTTACCCATCCTGGCTAATAGCCATTAATGGACTTAACCTCCATGAATTTATCCAGTTCTCTTTTAAACACTGTTATAGTCCTAGCCTTCACAACCTCCTCAGGCAAGGAGTTCCACAAGTTGACTGTGCTCTGTGTGAAGAACTTCCTTTTATTTGTTTTAAACCTGCTGTCCATTAATTTCATTTGGTGGCCCCTAGTTCTTGTATTATGGGAATAAGTAAATAACTTTTCCTTATCTACTTTCTCCACATCACTCATGATTTTATAAAAAGCAACAGAGGGTCCTGTGGCACCTTTAAGACTAACAGAAGTATTGGGAGCATAAGCTTTCTTGGGTAGGAACCTCACTTCTTCAGATGCAAGTAATGGAAATCTCCAGAGGCAGGTATAAATCAGTATGGAGATAACGAGGTTAGTTCAATCAGGGAGGGTGAGGTGCTCTGCTAGCAGTTGAGGTGTGAACACCAAGGGAGGAGAAACTGCTTCTGTAGTTGGATAGCCATTCACAGTCTTTGTTTAATCCTGATCTGATGGTGTCAAATTTGCAAATGAACTGGAGCTCAGCAGTTTCTCTTTGGAGTCTGGTCCTGAAGTTTTTTTGCTGTAAGATGGCTACCTTTACATCTGCTATTGTGTGGCCAGGGAGGTTGAAGTGTTCTCCTACAGGTTTTTGTATATTGCCATTCCTGATATCTGACTTGTGTCCATTTATCCTCTTGCGTAGTGACTGTCCAGTTTGGCCAATGTACATAGCAGAGGGGCATTGCTGGCATATGATGGCATATATAACATTGGTGGACATGCAGGTGAATGAGCCGGTGATGTTGTAGCTGATCTGGTTAGGTCCTGTGATGGTGTTGCTGGTGTAGATATGTGGGCAGAGTTGGCATCGAGGTTTGTTGCATGGGTTGGTTCCTGAGTTAGAGTTGTTATGGTGTGGTGCGTGGTTGCTGGTGAGAATATGCTTAAGGTTGGCGGGTTGTCTGTGGGCGAGGACTGGCCTGCCTCCCAAGGTCTGTGAAAGTGAGGGATCATTGTCCAGGATGGGTTGTAGATCACTGATGATCCGTTGGAGAGGTTTAAGCTGAGGACTGTAGGTGATGGCCAGTGGAGTTCTTTTTGGGGCCTGTCTTGTAGCAGGAGGCTTCTGGGTACACGTCTGGCTCTGTTGATTTGTTTCTTTATTTCCTTGTGTGGGTATCGTAGTTTTGAGAATGCTTGGTGAAGGTCTTGTAGGTGTTGGTCTCTGTCTGACGGGTTGGAGCAGATGCGATTGTACCTCAGTGCTTGGCTGTAGACGATGGATCGTGTGGTGTGTCTGGGGTGGAAGCTGGAGGCATGAAGGTAGGCGTAACGGTCGGTGGGTTTTCGGTATAGGGTGGTGTTAACGTGGCCATCGCTTATTTGTACGGTGGTGTCTAGGAAGTGGACCTCCCGTGTAGATTGGTCCAGGCTGAGGTTGATGGTGGGGTGGAAGCTGTTGAAATCATGGTGGAATTCTTCCAGGGTCTCCTTCCCATGGGTCCAGATGATGAAGATGTCATCAATGTAGCGTAGGTAGAGAAGGGGCGTGAGTGGACGAGAGCCCCTCTGCTATGTACATTGGCCAAACTGGACAGTCACTACGCAAGAGGATAAATGGACACAAGTCAGATATCAGGAATGGCAATATACAAAAACCTGTAGGAGAACACTTCAACCTCCCTGGCCACACAATAGCAGATGTAAAGGTAGCCATCTTACAGCAAAAAAACTTCAGGACCAGACTCCAAAGAGAAACTGCTGAGCTCCAGTTCATTTGCAAATTTGACACCATCAGATCAGGATTAAACAAAGACTGTGAATGGCTATCCAACTACAGGTTTCAGAGTAGCAGCCGTGTTAGTCTGTATCCGCAAAAAGAACAGGAGTACTTGTGGCACCTTAGAGACTAAAATTTATTAGAGCATAAGCTTTCGTGGGCTACAACCCACATCCGAAGAAGTGGGTTGTAGCCCACGAAAGCTTATGCTCTAATAAATTTGTTAGTCTCTAAGGTGCCACAAGTACTCCTGTTCTTTATCCAACTACAGAAGCAGTTTCTCCTCCCTTGGTGTTCACACCTCAACTGCTAGCAGAGCACCTCACCCTCCCTGATTGAACTAACCTCGTTATCTCCATACTGATTTATACCTGCCTCTGGAGATTTCCATCACTTGCATCTGAAGAAGTGAGGTTCTTATCCACGAAAGCTTATGCTCCCAATACTTCTGTTAGTCTTAAAGGTGCCACAGGACCCTCTGTTGCTTTTTACAGATTCATGATTTTATATACCTCTATCATATCCCCCCTTAGTCTCCTCTTTTCCAAGCTGAAAAGTCCTAGCCTCTTTAACCTCTCCTCATATAGGACCCATTCCAAACCCCTAATCATTTTAGTTGCCCTTCTCTGAACCTTTTCTAGTGTCAGTATATCTTTTTTGAGATGAGGAGACCACATCTGTACACAGTATTCAAGATGTGGGCGTACCATCGATTTATATAAGGGCAATAATATATTCTCCGTCTTATTCTCTATACCCTTTTTAATTATTCCTAACATCCTGTTTGCCTTTTTGACTGCCTCTGCACACTGCGTGGACGTCTTCAGAGAACTATCCATGATGACTCCAAGATCTTTTTCCTGATTCGTTGTAGCTAAATTAGCCCCCATCATATTGTATGTATAGTTGGAGTTATTTTTTCCAATGTGCATTACTTTACATTTATCTACATTAAATTTCATTTGGTATTTTGTTGCCCAATCACTTAGTTTTGTGAGATCTTTTTGAAGTTCTTCACGGTCTGCTTTGGTCTTAACTATCTTAACTATCCTAACTATGCCCCAGGCTTGTTATCCCAAGGGGAGTCCCTGAAACACTTCAAACCAAACACACTGCTTCAGGTAGAATGTAGTTAATAAGTTTGTTTGTTTAAAGATAGATTTTAAGTGATAAGAAGTCAAAGCACAACAAGGCAGTTTTGGTCAAATGAAATAAAAGCAAAATGCATTCCAAGCTGATCTTAACACTTTCAGTGCCCTTACAAATTTAGATGCTTCCAACCACAGGCTGGCTGGTCGCCCTTCAGCCAGGCTATCCCCTTTGATCAGCGCTTCAGTTGCTTTGTGGTGATGTCTGTAAATGGAGGTGGAAGAGAGAGAGGAAAAGCATAGGCGCCAACTCCGTGGTGCTCCGGGGCTGGAGCACCCACAGGGAAAAATTAGCGGGTGCTCTGCACCCACCAGCAGCCAAGCTCCCCCCTCCTTGCCTCTTTCTACCCCCCTTGAGTGTGCCATGTCCCCACTCCTCCCCCTCTCTCCCAGCACTTCCCGCCCCCCCACCCCCCGCCACCTAAACAGCTGTTTGGTGACGCTTAGGACTTTCTGAGAGGGAGGGGGAGAGGAGCGGGGATGCGGCGCTCTCAGGGGAGGAGGCGAAGAGGTGGGGCAGGGGCAGGGACTTGGGGGAAGGGGGTGGGGTGAGGGTGGTGCAGTGGCAGGAAGAGGCAGGGCCAGGGGGGCAGGCGGGCAGGTGAACACCCACCAGGCAGAGGGGAAGTTGACGCCTATGAGGAAGAGCATGGCAAATGTCTCTCCCTTTTATCCAGTGGCGTAGCCAGCTTTTAAGAGGAGGGGGAGCAAACCTAAAAAAGGCACCCCCCTTGGCTCCTCCTCTGGCCACGCCCCCCAGCTCCTCCTCCGGCTGCTCCACGCCCCTCCCTCCTTGGCTGGCTCTTCCAGCCGCACCGCCACTCCCCCCCCCATGGCTCCTCCGGCTGCGGCTGCCTGGCCGCCATGCTGTGCCCCCCCTTGCTCCTCCGGCCGCAGCTGCCGGCCCGCCGCCAGCCTACGCCCCCCCCTTCTCCTGCCGCGGCTGCCGGCCCGCTGCCAGCCTGCACCCTCCCCTCGCTCCTCCGGCCGCAGCTGCCGGGCCACAGCCAGCCTGCGCCCCCCCACTTCTCCGGCCGCAGCTGCTGGCCCACCACCGGCCTGCGCCGCCCTCCCGCTCCTCCGGCCGCAGCTGCCGGGCCACAGCCATCCTGCGCCGCCCTCCCGCTCTTCCGGCCGCGGCTGCCGGGCCACAGCCAGCCTGCGCCCCCCTTCCTTTCCTCCGGCCGCGGCTGCCGGGCCACAGCCAGCCTGCGCCCCCCTCCCTCGCTCCTCCGGCCACGGCTGCCGGCCCGCCGCCAGCCTGCGCCCCCCCCTTCTCCGGCTGCGCCCCCCCTCGCTCCTCCGGCCGCTTTTGCAAAGGCGCCGCTTTTGCAAGTGTGCTGAGGTGAAGCGACTGCTTCCTCTGCACCCCGCTAGCTACGCTACTGCTTTTATCATGTTCTTTCTTCCCTCCTGGCTTTGCCTCCCCCCTTCAGGGTCAGGTGAGCATTACCTCATCGTAGTCCCTGACTGACCACAGGAAGGGGAGTGACTCACTGCAGAGTCCAACAGATCCTTTGTTGCTGCCTAGGCCAGTGCCCTTTGTTCCTGTGAGGCTGGGCTGGGTTTGTCCCATACATGTCCTGATGAGGTGTGAACTGCCTCTCTGCTCTTGGAGAGTTTTGTCTGGGTTTGTTTTAAGCCATGAGGACACATTTTCAGTCTCATAACTATATACATGAAATTACAACCTATAACATTACTATAACGACAGTGCTCAGTGCATCATGAGCCTTATGAAGACAACATGACAAACTTTACATTGGATACCACACAATCATATTATAAGGATGAACATGGGGGTGCAGGGTGTTTCCCCGAGGTACAGAACGTCACAACTGTATATGTGTAATTGGGCTTATTTTTTCCAATGTACATTACTTTTCACTTAACCCAGCAGTCACTGCACTGATGGCCCTTGGGGCAGGGACTTTTTCAGGAGAGCGGGTACCCAGCATTGATTGGGTGATGTTCACATTATGCAATTGCTAACCATTCTGGTGAAAAAAAAACTGACAATTTGGTTAAAAAAAGAAGGGTGGAAATTAAGCTTTGGGGTAAAAATATTTTTCTCAAAAAATGAAACCATCTGGGTCCCAAACATGTCTGATGCAAAAGTCAAGATGTTTGGTCAACAGATTGAAAAAAAACTGGAGCTACAATTGATTCTGGAATGGGTTACCTAGGGAGGTGGTGGAATCTCCTTCCTTAGAGGTTTTTAAGGTCAGGCTTGACAAAGCCCTGGCTGGGATGATTTAGTTGGGAATTTGTCCTGCTTTGAGCAGGGGGTTGAACTAGATGACCTCCTGAGGTCCCTTCCAACCCTGATATTCTATGATTCTCCTAAAGACTGAAGGCTCCTGTATGCATGGTGGTGACATGTGGGGCCTTCCAGGCACAAACGTTTTCATAGCCCTGAGCGACATAGCTAGGTTAAACTATTTCTTCAGTGTAGACCAGGCCTCAGTGTCTATTTGAGTGAATCCCGTCCAGGGCAAGATCTCTGTTGCTGCACCAGTGGAAAGCTGAGGAAACTACGAACACAGAGGGAGCAGACTTAGCCCCTACGGTGACAATGCACAGACAAGTCATCAGCTGCATCCAGTCAGGCCTGCATCCAGGCCTGGATGTCTCTGTCAGGGTGGGCAGGGATTCCCCATCCCTCAATGGGTTGGGTGTGTGCGCCTTACGTTCAGGGCCAGCTTTAGGTTGATTCCCCCGATTCCCTCAAATCGGGCCCCGTGCCTAAGAGGGCCCCATGCACTAAAGAAGAGCGCCTAACTTAGGCGCCTTTTTAATTTTTACTCACCTGGCGGCGCTCCGGATCTTCGGCAGCACTGCAGCGGCAGGTCCTTCACTCGCTGCAGGTCCTTCAGTGCCGCGGACAACCCAGAGCGCCGCCGGGTGAGTCATCCCTGCCGGGGCCCCATCAAAACTATTCGAATAGGGCCCCACACTTCCTAACGCCATCCCTGCTTATGCTGGCCTTCCTGTGAGGGATCGAGAGCTGCCCTGGTGCTAGACTCGCCTGATCCCTGGTAACACCAACATGGCTGGGATCAAAGCTGGGAACTCTAGAGCTTAATGGAGACTCTACTGCATGAGCTACAAGGCATGTCTCTTAGCTGTAGCAGGCTCATCAATCTCTGGCTGGTCTAGCTGCCACTAGCAGGGGACAGAGTGCCACACCAAGCAGGCATGGGATACCCCTGCACAGCATGGGGCTGGCTCCTGCCCAGTGGGAAGGGAGGGCAGTGAAAGCTCCATATGCCCTCTGCTCTCTTCTCCTGAGCAGCCATGCAAGGCCAGCCCAATCTGGGCACTTAGCACACAGCAGGGCGCGATCCCTCTGAGCAGCATGCAGTGGAGCTGCACCTTTGTGAGTGGGAAAGCTGCTGGCTGAATGAATCCCCCACCGTGGAGAAACAAGCATGGGGGACATTTGCCTGTCTGTTGTTCAAACTGTAGTGGTGGGATGTTCAACAGTGTCCAAATCCCAATAGATTTCAATCAGGCATGGGTAGCTGCTGGCTGAGATCATGTCTGCCTCTCTGCAAACCACCCCACAATGCCCCAGCTCCTGAAGGCTTGTTCCCATTGACTGGCTCTTGCCAAGTTCTGGAAAGGTGCCCACACAGCTATGAGCGCCCCCCCCCCCAAAAATTGGCACTGGCTGTGGCCGCTTCAGAGGCGGGGGGCTTTGCCGCTCCCTGGGGCCGAACAGCAATGTGTGGGATGATTTGTCCCAATATATTTACCCTCATGTGCCAGTCTGTACTTCCGTGCTGCTCTTGGGGTGATGTTTACTTATCTGTTCACTTTATTTATTACATGAAGCTGGCATGTGCTGAGGTCACTTGTGTCTTGTCAGGGGTGGTGAAGTTCTTTAGAGATTTCCTTTCCCCGTCTAGAGTTGCATTACCAGCTCAGTGTGCAATGCACCTTCAGTGTTTGGTGACTAATACATCAGAACACCATCGCGGATGTGTGTTCGGGGCAGAATCATGTCCGCAGTTACTCCTGCATGTTACAGAGCGACATGAGGAGGGAGTTATCCACACAGAGGAGTACAGGTGGTTCCTCACAGACCCCATCCTTAAGAGCCAATTTACAGCATGTTCTCTACACAAGGAGCAACATGAAAGGAATGGCCAGTGGGCCACCTCCAAGACCTAAGAGTCTGAGACATAACTGTTTTGGAGATGGATAAGGTGGCAGAGAACTGACTGAGTCAGCTAAACTTGGTACAGAGCAGATAAGGGCAGCAAAATGGGAGGAGGGGAGGAAGAAGCAAAATGAATTAAGCTGGGCAAGGAGGTTAAGAATTTCTCTTACAAATACCAGAAATCAAAACAGGAATCTAGAGAGACAGTACGCCCATTAATAAATAAGGAGGACGAATAAATTAATAATGGTTCTCAAATGGCTGAGCTACTGCACAAAGTTCTAAAATCAGCCTTTAATCAAAAAGAGCGAGAGAGTATACGCATCATCAGTAAAGAAAACCTTGTCAATACAGCTATTGATAAGAGGCAACGTGAACCTCTGCAGTCCAGCTAGTCTTGGGGATGTGCATCCCAGAGGGTTATAGGAGGAAATAAAAAAACCACAGAAAATATATTTGTGTGAAAGTCAGAGAACTAGGGAGAAGCCAGAGGACTGGAGAAGAGTAAATGTGATATAATCTCACAGGAAGGAAAGAATGATCCAGGCTGTAGTGAGAAAATGGACCAGCTAGTAAGAGGGAACATCTGGAGGGTAAAAAGAACTATGAGCTGTCTAACGAGGGCACAGTGGGGCCAGATTCCAGTAGCAGCAGCCTCAGCATTCTTCAGAAATGTTAAATTTTTATCTCCGTGAAATACTGGGACTAGGGTTGCCAAGTGTCCAGTTTTTGACCAGAACACCTGGTTGAAAACAGACCCTGGCGGCTCTGGTCAGTACCATTGAGCGCGGCCTTAACTGTCTGGTTGGCAGCGCAGGCAGGCCCCCTACCCGGCTCTATGCAACTCCCAGAAGCTGCGACATGTTCCTTCAGCTCCTAGGCGTAGGGGCAGACAGGGGGACTCTGTGTGCTACCCTCGCCCCAAGCACCAGCTCCGCACCTCCAATGGGAGTTGCGGAGGCAGCACCTGTGGGCGGCACCTGTGGGCGGGAGTGGGACAGTGCATGGAGCTGCAGGGACATGCCAGCCTTCCCGGGAGCTGCCTGAGGTAAGCCACCCGGAGCCCACACCCCTCACCTCCTCCTGCACCCCAACCCCCTGCCCCAGCCCTGAGCTCCCTCCTGCACCCCAAACCCCTCATCCCTGGCCCCACCTCAGAGACCACACCCCCAGCCGGATCCCTCACCCCCTCCTGCACCCCAACCCCCTACCCCAGCCCTGAGCTCCATCCCACACCCCAAACCCCTCATCCCTGGCCCCACCCCAGAGCCTGCACTCCCAGATGGAGCCCTGACCTCCCACCCATACCCCAAGCCCCTTCCCCAGCCTGGAGCCCCCTCCAGCACCCGGAATCCCTCATTTCTGGCCCCACCCCAGAGCCTGCACCCCCAGCTGGAGCCCTCACCCCCTCCCTCATCCTCTTCGCCAGCCTGGTGAAAATGAGCGAGTGAGTGAGGGTGGGGGAGAGCGAGCGACAGAGGAAGGGGGATGGAGTGAGTGGGGGCGGGCCTGAGGGAAGGGGGTGGGGCAAGGGTGTTCCATTTTCTGCTATTAGAAAGTTGGCAACCGTAACTGGGTCAGGGGGTATAGGCCCTACGCAGATGAGGAAGGGGACAGAGAGGTGGCAGGGCTAGCCCTACCCCTCTGGTCCTGTCAATAATGCATGATAGGGAGGAAGCCTTTACAAGAGATGAAGCTGCAGTCAGAGGGGGGCAGGTGCAGGCTCGCTCTGAGTACCAAGGAAGGCGGACGCCTGCCGGAAGACACACTTGCTCCGGGCCGGATGCCGGGGCATAGACGTTGACGAGGTGCAACTTCAGCCCCTCCACCTGAACCCAGACGTGCAGCAGGTAACCCAGCACGACCTCGGTTATCCCCAGCACCTCAGGCTGTAGGTGCGGGCAAACCAGGGTCGCCATCCCAGCCTGACGGGCCGAAAGGTGGCGAAAGTAGACCCTGTCCCCCACTCCAGCCGCCAGTTCGCTTCAGCAGCTGGGTCCCCCCGAAGGAAGGAGAGCATCTGGCACCTGTGGAGACCCAACCTACAGCCCCGGGTGTTTAAAGTGGCAAAGATGGACGGCAACATAAGGAGAGCTGGGGATGATCCTCGCGGGCAGGAAACCATGACTGACCCCAAAAGCCTTCAGGGCGTCATGGAAGCTGTGGGCCCGCTGGTAAGCCACAGTGTCCCGCTTCCCGGTCCCTTTACCCTCCCCCATAATGGCCCTCATGGTCTGGAGAACAAGATGGAAGTCACCCCAGCGCTGAAGAGTGAGATGCACTCTGTTTGTGGAGCCATGAATGTCCTCCAAGAAACAGCGCATCTTGTTCCTCCGCGTGGCAGGGACCGGGGTCATAGACCCTGGGGAGTCCCCTGATAGGACCCCCTTGCCAGCCCCCGTGGCTTATCGAGAGGGGCACGCAGGGATCAGATCCCCGCCAGAGCGCCCGTCCCTCCGGGGCCGTGCCACCTGGCTCAGCACTCGGCTCTAGGGACATTGGCGAAGGGAGAACTGCAGCCCCGGATGGGCCAGGAGAGGGAAAAACAAAAACTGCCTCCCAAGGGCCCTCGTAAAAAGAAAATGAGGCAACCCCGGGGGCGGCAGCAACAGGAAGAGGGAAGGAATAAAGGTCAAGGACAGGAACAGGGGCTGGGATGGGATCAGGGACAGGGCACAAATCCAGGACGGGAACAGGGTCAGGGCCAAGAAGAGGGACAGAATCAGGGACCCGAGTGGCAGAGCCACCGGGACACAGTGCCTCTTGACCCGGCTCGGTGGTGAAAGGGGCAGCAAGGGATTGGGGCACCCCCACACCGCTAGGCTCAGGTGCCCCACTAAACGAGGCACCCACGATTACAACACTGGGGGGGCGGGAGGTCGAGGGCTTCAGCCCTGCCTCAGAGGGAAGGGCACCCGTGGGTTCAGAGTCCAGCCACTCGGCGCCACCCATCACCTCACTGGGCACGGCAGTGGCAGCCGGATTACCATTCGTGGCCGGGCCGATGGTCAGGTCCTGAGGCAATGCAGAGGCCAAAACGGGGGCAACTGCCTGAGGCAGGGGAAGAGTGGGGTGGCAGATTACAAGTGCCCTGACCGAGGCCCCCTAGCAGGGGGGCATCCACCCGCTCAGTGGTTGGGGTCAAACCCAGGGCCTCAATCTCATCAAAAATAGAATCGAAGTCCCTACGGGGTCCCCCGCGACAGCAGCCTGGGCAATAGCCACTGCAGTGCCTACAGGGGGCACAGATGGCAAAGTGTCAGGAGGGACACATTCCATAACCCCCTCAGGGAGGGACTCCATGGGAGAGGTGGTACTACCCGCCTCTGCGGCTGCAGCGACCTCAGCTGACTCCAAACGATGATCATCAGCAAGGGAGTCAACGGAAAATCCAGCACCAGCAACACCCTTCATGCTTTTACAGCAGTTCCCTTCCCCCTCGCCAACAAGGGGGGTGTGTGCTGGGTCCACACTCCCCACTTTTGATGCCTCCCTCGCACAAGCTCCCAGCTCCCAAAAGAGGGGGGCTGGCCAGCCGGATCAGAGCCGGGGAGCGAGGGCAATGACAGGAGGGTAAGGGAAGAGGAGGGCAGGACAGCAGGGAAAGGGACAGACTTCCCCCTGAGGCAAGCCCCGCTCGATTTCAGCTACCAGCCCTGCCACCCTCTCCTCCACAGGCCCCAGTCTACCTACCAACCACAGCGGCAGGGCCCGCACGCTCGTCTGGGGACGTCGGAGGGGCTTCCCCCAAGACCCACGCGGAGTTGACAGTGGTCACAGATGGAGGAGGAGCGACCCCAGGGACCAGGCAATCAGGGCCGCCGGCGATGGTAGAGCCGATACCCTGCCAGGTACCGGGGGTCCCAGATGCCCCTCCAAGCCGGGCCAGGGGGCAGTCCCTCCGGATGTGCCCCACTGCCCAGCAGAGAAAGCACCGGGCCTCCCCCAAAGAGTAGTAGACCCGGTACTGGGCCCCTCGATGGGGCACAAGAAAGGACCCCTCCAGAGCCTCCCCTCCACGCGCTGGCACTTGAACCTGCACCTGCCGGCGGAACGACAAAACATGGCAGAGGGCGGGGTCCTTACAGCCCAACAGAAGGGGGCTGAGGACGGACAGGGGCCTCCCCAGGGTGGAGAGGAATGGCAAAAGGGCGGCATTGGGGAGGAAGGGAGGAACAGAGGAGAACACCACCAGTACGCCCAGGTCCGCCAAAGGCTCAAGGGGGACGTGAACACCCCCCACCACCAAGCGCCTCTCCACCGCCTCCTGGGCAGCGGCCTCTGACACCAGGAAGAACATCACCTTCCCAAACATCTTAGAGGTCACCACCATGGCCGTGGGCCCCACCACCCATGCCAACGCCCACACGTAGGTTTCTACGTGGGGCGAGGCCAGCACCAGGAGGCCACGCACCCCGTGCTCCCTGGTGAGGGTGGGAAAGGGGCCCCGGACACTGGGAATGGTATTCCGGGAAGCGGCTGGAGCAGACGGTGAGGCAGCGAGTGGAGGAGTCGCAGCCACCTGGGCGTACGCCCTGGGGGCCGAGGGAGCGGCACCCCCAGGGCTGGTGGAGGGAACAATGGGTAAGGGAGAAGGGGGGGCTGCAGCCGTTGATGGGGCCGCAGCGGGAGGAGGAACCACTGCCATGGAGAGTTTTGCCTTCTGGGCAGGACCCTTGCCCTTCTTCATCCACCAGCCCTTCCCACCGGCCAAGGGAGTGGTCTCAGAGGTGGAGGCAGCAGAGGTCGCAGCAGCAACAGAGGCGGGCATGGATATGGACTCCCGAGACGCCGCCGGTGCCTCAGTGGCAGCACTGACAGGTAACTCGACAATGGCAGTCGGGGCAGCCATCGCAAGGGAGGGCGTGGGGGGGGAGACTGAAAGGGATCTACAGGGGTGGCCAGGGAAATCCCACACCCCCGAACCACCCACCACAGGAAGGGAGGGAGTGGGGCAGCCACTAGGGCAGGGAAAGGGGAACGGAGAGAAAGAAAGGGCAAGGGGGAGGGGAAGGAGGGAAACAGCTACCACACCCCTGTGCTAGGCTGAAAGCAGGGCAGGAGGGGCGCCAGCAGAAAGGGACACAGGAAAACAAGGGACAACTCCCAGCACAGGATGAAAGGAACTGGCTCCCCCGGCTGCACTAGGGAAAGGAAGGGAAAACTAAGACATCATGGAGGAGTGTGCATCAGTGAAGGGATCAACGAAAAAAAGGGGGGGGTCTCAAGCGCCAACAACGGAATGTGGGCACACAAGTAAAGAGGGCAGACCGGGAGAGGGGGCAAGAAGCAAGGGATCAGAATGAAGGGGAAGGTCAGAGCAAGAATGCTACAGGCGTGGAGCAAAAAACAGGGTGGGTTCAAGGGCAACCCAACCAAAGGGGGGAAATGGATTGGCAACCACGCCTGCACCGCGGGACAAGGGTGGGGCAAACAAACTAGCCAGGGACCAAAAAAACAAAGCAGGGCAAACCAAAGCAAACAGGGCGGCTAGAAGAGGGACAGGCGGGGCAGGTAGGAAAGGGAAAGGGGGCAAGCAGCTGCAAAAACAGGGCAGTGGGCGAGGCAGAGGGGAAGGGAGCCCACTCGCCAAATGCAGCAGGGGAGGGAGGACAAAGCCAAGGGAGGGGAAAGGGAGCACACACCCATGGGCGCCTGAAAAACAAATGCCCGCTCGCTACTGCTACTGTCTCAGGACAGAGCAAACTGCTGGGCTGGGG
The DNA here is from genome assembly GCF_028017835.1 of Emys orbicularis. Classification (NCBI taxonomy): domain Eukaryota; kingdom Metazoa; phylum Chordata; order Testudines; family Emydidae; genus Emys; species Emys orbicularis. The sequence goes on from NC_088690.1 coordinate 73,696,733, forward strand.
AGCAGAGAACAGAGCCAGAAGATAGGTGGAGAGATAGTGGCAGTAGGGGAGTGGACGGACCAGGGGGAGGGCTCCACACCACTCCCCCAGCTCAGGCACCTACCACCATAGAAGCAAAGATGTTACAAACCCACTCCACAGAACAAGGCCTCCTCCACTCCCTCCTCAGCTCCAGCAGTAACAGCAAGCTCTCTAGCAGCAGCAGTAACCCAGCCAAGGGAGGCCCCAAAAGAGATGGAAAAGTGGGGCCTTGCACTCCCCTCTGTGGGTTACACCAGCAGCGTCTTCTCCCCACACCAGCAGCAGCCCCCAAGCAGTGGGGGACAACTAGCCAGCACTGCTGGGGCTGGAACAACAATTCTGCAGATTGTCTAACAGGAGGGCCAAGGAGCAGTAGTAGAGTGGAAATATATAAACCCTAGGCTAATTAAGGCGTGGTTCCCTGTAAACTAGGGAGGGTTACTACAGGTTAATTGGTGCACCTGTAGTCAATTAAGCCCTGTCCGGAATCTAATAACCCCCCCACCCACCTTTCAGGCAGTTAGGGGAGGAGGAAGGAGAGAGAACTGAAGGGGTGGGGGGAGAGATGTTATAAGAGCTGAAAGATCAGTGAACTGAAATAGGGGAGACTCTATCCCAGTAGGGGAGGGAGACTTCCTCCCCCAGTGTCTAAGGACTGAAGGTTCCCCACCCAAGGGGGAAAAGGGTAAGAACCCACAGATGCTGAGAGGGGTTGAGGCTCAGAGTGAGGAGCAAACCCAGATCCCTCCCCTGCTTCCCTCCTCCACCACCTTCCCAGGCCACTAGTGGGGACCTTAGCAGCCCAAAAGCAGGGGCAAGGGGTGGTATCTTAGCCCCCCCCTGCCAAGAAAAGCACAGGACCCACCATACTAACATTAGCCATCTTGTCACACACACCACATGCTCTCAGCAGTCTTATTGACCAAACTTCTGAGGCCAAGACCCCTTCTCCAGTTCAATGGCTGCTTCCTTTGTCCCTTCTTGTGCAGTGAGTTGATAGACAGAGAGAAGGGCAGGGGGTGTTGGGGTGTTTATCCCTCCTTTTTACAGTATCAGTCCCCCTTTGGAAAACATTTCCAGCTGAGATTCTGGAGACAAAAAGTCTATGGAGAAGGATGTTCCCTCACCTGTTTGAGATTTCTTTGTCTGCCCTTCCTGCCTGATGACTCTGTTTACTGCACACATCGCTTTGGTTTGGATCATGCATTAATAGCATTATAGAGGGAAATCTTATAACTTCACATACAGTGTTGCCACACATATTTTAACAGGACAACATTGATCAGCAAATGATGAGGTTCAGATGGTACCTCACAAGGCATACCTTGTACAAAGATTGTCACAGTTGAGTGTAGGGTGTGGACACAGGGGAACATTCTGTCACAGTAGCTAACTGGGTGTGGTCAGGTTCCCCCACCCGCTGAGGGAGAACCAACCAAGGACCCTGTTACAATCCATCCCCAGCCCACACAAACACACCCCTCTGTGGCACAGAGCTCAATGTTTTCACTGATGTAAAACTTATCCAGGATTATTTGAGGAATGGGTTTTCCACTGTAACCCTTCTGCCCATCTGAGTTGGCAGCAACAAGAGCTGGGTTCAGTATCTAGGGGTTCCGTTTCAATAACGCAATGCAAAACCAGCTCAAGCCCCCACCCAGTGACCTGGGACAATTACATACCACCCCCCGGGTGCCTTTAAGAGGCAATACTTCCCCTCTTGCAAGCACAGAGTCTGAGTGTAGCAAAGTCCTTTTAATGAAGGAAGGAAACAATGCGGCAATATGTTGGGGAAACACCACAAACAGGATTCATAACACAAACTATGAGCAAAAGACCCACTCCCAAGTAAGTTTGGCAGTGTCCTTTTCCCCTCAGGGTCTTAAGTCCAGCAGCACAAAAATCCGCCAAAGTCCCAAGAGTCCAACAACCCAAAAGTCTCTGTCCCTGGTCAGTGCAGCCCCAGAGTTCAAAAGTTTATCTGCAGAGTTTTACCTCCCAGCCTGGGTGGAAATGGGGGGGGGGGTATTAAGGGGCACCTTACGTGGTCCAAGGCCCATTGCCCTGCCTTTCCATGGGGTTCTGCTGCAGCCTTCACTGCGAGCTATTCCACCAGCCGCTCCGCTCCATGAGCCATCCCGTGAGCCGCTCCAGACATCCCATGAACTGCTCCGCTCCACCAACCATCCCATGAGCCACTGCAACCATCCTGCAAACTGCTCTGCTCCGCCAGCTGCTCAGCAATATATCTTCACCCCCACCCCCCCCGCACACACTTAACACAGCACTCAGTGATTTCAGCTCTTAGTAATTTTAGCACCCATGAAAGCTTATGTGCCAATACATCTGTTAGTCTATAAGGTGCCACAGGATTCTTTGTTGCTTTTTAGTGATTTCAGCTTGTAGTAAGGGAGCCTCAGTGCTGGTGCACCATTGGCCCAAAGTGAATTCAGCTCAGCAGCCTGTAACACTGCTCTACAGCCAAAATGCTTCTGAAATAAATGTAGTCAAACGTTACTAATTCTGGGTCACTGCGAATGAAAATGATGCTTAAAATTGTTGATTGGCTCTAGTTTTCAAGATATGCTATTGGGTCAGTATATACGACCCTTGACTTGGGAATGGCGGAGGATAAGTGAGTTATAAAGGGAAGGGATCTCAATTTAAACCAGAAATGACTAAAATACATCTTTGACTGGATCTATGAATAAATCTATGACTGGGTTTGGACAGTACTTGCTTTTTAGGCAAAACAATGAATGATGCAATCTGAAGCTGGTATTGCGTCATACATGATATGAATTGCATCATGTTATTCCTAGAAGTCATGGATGATGCAATCATAACGAAGCTTACATCACTCTGTTGAACAAATTGCCCTATATCAGCTCTAGAAATCATACAGTGTCGTGCTCTCTTATTTGTCAGTGTTTGATTTTGCAAAGGGACACATTTCTGTTTAGCCAAAGTGAACAGAGATGCCTTGTACTTGTGTGAACAGTGCAGATAACTTCTGCTATGTTTGTGGTGAAGTGACTTTTGCATCACAAAAGCGCAGTATAACCACTATGGTTAAGAAAGCCTATCACCTTTATTTTGGCTGCAAAATTGGAGATCAGGACAAGAGGTGGGCCCCACACATATGCTGCAACACTTGTGCAACAAATCTTCGCCAGTGGTTGAACAGGAAAAGGAAATCTATGCCTTTTGCAGTGCCAATGATTTGGAGAGAGCCAAGAGATCATACCAGCAATTGTTACTTCTGCATGGTGCCTCCAGTTGGGAAAGGTGTGTCAAAGAAGAAAAAGTGGACTGTGCATTATCCAAACATTCCATCAGGTATACGCCCAGTACCCCACGGAGAAGGACTGCCGGTTCCTGATGCACCAGAATCATTCTCACTTGAGTCAGACGAGGAAGAGGAAGAGGATGAAACTTCTGGTCCTGAACCATCAATGTCACAGGACCCACATTTTCTCCCATCCTCCTCCTCTGAACCACACCTCATAAGGTGAACTGAATGATCTTGTCAGGGATTTGGAACTACCCAAGAGTAAGGCAGAGCTGTTGGGCTCCAGACTACAGCAGTGGAATCTCCTGGCAGGTGATGTTAGGGTTTCCATGTTCCGTGACCGTCAAAAGGATCTTATCCCATTCTTCTTCATGGAAGGTGATCTTGTAGCCTGCAACAACATCGATGGTGTGATGGCAGCCCTCAACATCGTTCACGATCCAGATGAGTGGAGACTGTTCACTGATTCATCGAAGACGAGTCTTAAAGCTGTTTTACTGCATAATGGCAATGCTTTGCCATCAATTCCAGTTGGTCATGCAGTCCATATGAAGGAAACCTATGACAACATGAAACAACTTTGGAGGTGCATAAACTATGACCAACATCAGTGGCAGCTTTGTGGTGATTTGAAGGTTGTTGCTCTCTTGCTTGTTCTGCAGACTGGATACACAAAGTACTGCTGTTTTCTCTGTGAATGGGATAGTCGTGCAAGAGATTCCCACTACATCAAGAAAGATTGGCCACTCCGACAGTCATTGGAGCCTGGGAGGAAAAGTGTTCAGCATCCACCACTTGTTGAATCAAGGAAGATTTTGTTACCACCCTTACACATCAAGCTGGGTCTGATGAAGAACTTTGTCAAGGCCATTGACAAAACACAAGCAGCTTTCAAGTACCTCCGTGGAAAATTTCCAAGGTTAAGTGAAGCTAAGATAAAGGAAGGTGTCTTTGTTGGTCCTCAGATTCGTGAACTTCTTCGAGATGATGCATTTGACCATGCACTGCGTGGCAAGGAAAAGACGGCATGGAAAGCCTTCCAGTTAGTGGCAATAAATTTTCTTGGAAACAACAAGGCAGACAACTACAGGTTGTTGGTGGAAAACCTCCTCAAGGCATACAAAAGCCTTGGTTGCAACATGTCACTAAAGATACATTTTTTGCACTCTCATCTAGATTTTTTCCCACCCAACTGCGGAGCAGTGAGCGACGAGCACGGCGAGCGATTTCACGAGGACATTGCAACAATGGAGAAACGCTATCAGGGCAAATGGAGCCCATCAATGCTTGCAGACCATTGCTGGACAGTGACAAGAGATGCTCCATTTAATGAATACAAGAGACAAGCCAAGAAGCGCCGAGTAGACACTGAATAGGACTAAACTATGTACATAATAGTTTTTTGCCTTTTGTTTCATAATAAATGTTATTTATATAACCCTTTTGCTGATTTTTAAAGTGTTACATAAACAGGACAGGTGAAATATTATCATGTAAAGCAACCATAAACACATGAAAAGACCTAGGTTTACAATTGATGATTAAAACTCTACTATCTACACAATATACATAGACATAAAATGTAAAAACTTAAATATCTTAGAAACAGTAGCCAATCAGTTGTTTTAATTGTCATATTTGAATTCAGCACATCAAAATACATAATAAATAGCACATTTTATCTCTGAAGCAGACGACTTCTCAAAAATTGTAGACCAGTGTAACTAGACATCCTAATGCAATCAAAATTAGCTCTGATATGCTACAGTAGGGTAAGGGGGAGGTGTAGTTGGTGGTTCATGCCCTCAAAGGGGACCAACCCCACCAGACACAAATACCTCTCTCAATTCACTGGGTTTTGGAACCCATGTCCCTTGTCTAGCGAGTGCTACTTAGTTGATGGTGAGTCCCTGTGTCGTAAAAGTGACAAATAGTCCTGTGGCATCTTATAGACTAACAGACGTATTGGAGCATAAGGTTTCGTGGGTGAATACCCACTTTGTCAGACGCATGCGTCTTTGGATCTTTTTACAGATCCAGACTAACACAGCTACTCCTCTGATATCTGTCATAAAACAGTTCCACTGTCCTTGATTCATATAATCAGGGTAACAACACTTTATTTTTCCTGCCCCAATAACAGAGAAACTGGGGATCCCACAGCAGCCAAAGTGACCATTTGGGCAGGCAGTCCCTTATGTTAGGCAGGGTGGGTGTGCCCATGCAAACGAGATCAGCCCCTGAAGTCCTTTTCCACGGCTCACCACCAAATGTCAGGGTAGAGCTCATCCTGACTCTGCTTACACCACTATGTTCTCCATGCAACCAGCTCTTCTATGTGGGTTGGAGGAATACCTGGCCTCTATAGCCCTGTTCTGGCACATAGGGACCCTAGGGTTGGGGAGAATTGGTCCCCTTGACTCTAGAGAGGCTGTTGCTGAGTCACATTCCAGGCTCCTCTTCCCTCGTGAAGGACAGAATTGGAGACTTGATGCTATATGTGAATCTGGCAAACAGGAGCTCTGGATCATCCCTACGCACCTCCTCTGGGGTGCACTGCCACGGACCCAGACCTGCCACTTCCCAGTGTGTGATGCCAAGTCTGCAGCAAGACCAGACAGGCAGAAAAGTCAGTCCCTCCCCTGCGAGCTGCCAATGCACTGGCTGTGAAGGGCAGGGTGGTCCCCAGGCTGATGGGCGCTGTGCAGGTGGGATGAGGCGGGGCCAGCATGGCACTGGCTGGCACCAGGGTGACATTGTGGGTGTATTTCGGGGCAGGGTTTGTTTCTTCCTTCCAGGCACCCGGAATGATTCTCTGTGTCCATGTTCGTGCTACCCCTGCCTGCAAGCCCATCTCGCTGGGAAGGAGCATGCAGCACGGAGATGTCTGAGTCTCCACAGACCAGTGGGCCGCTGGGAATATGGACACTCCATTTCTGAAAGGTCCCTGGCAGTTTGCAGACACAGGGGTATATGTCAGCTGTGTCAAGAATGACCCCAGCACCTGGCAGCATGGGGGGCTATGGAGATGGGCTCTGACTCAGGCACCTCTGCAACAGTCGTGTCTCAGGCTCATTATTGCCAGTCCAGCACTCTGGGATCAGCCCCCTGCATCCTCACTGCTGCTAGACATCTGATAGTGACCACCATGGGCCCGGATGCCTTCTTCTGTCTGCACCTAGCCAGGAGACAGCGCTCCAGCTCCTGGAACATGGGCCTGCCACAGTGACAGGTTGGCTGCACAGCTCCCACGTGCCCTCACTAGCAGTAAGCATGCAGACCTCGCAGAGCAGCTGGGCCAGCAGGCAGCAGCCTCCAGGTACCATCAGCTCCTGGGACTACCCACCTCACTGGCTTGCCGAATGCAGACTCAGACCCAGTGTCTTCGTGTCAGTCTTCAAGGCTTTCCATGCATTGGCCTGAGAGAGATCACCTGCCCCATGGTGACCTCCCTGCACTGTTACTTGTCTCAGGGATGATGAAGCCATGCACCTGGGGGCTGTGAGAGCAGGAGGCAGGGTCCCTAGCCACAGGCTGAAAGCTTGGAACTGGCCCAAGAGGAGATGCAAATAGCACAGATCTCACAGCCCCAGTGAACCCGGTGACAGGGAGGGGAGGGGGCGGAGAAAGGGACCAAGGAAGTGGATAGAGTGAGCACAAGAGGGGAGAGGGGGTTGGGGAAATCCTAGTCTAGATTGCTTAGTGCATAATGGCAGGAATCAGGACCAGCTCTAGGGCAGGCGACCCACACAAAGGGCAAGTTCGTCTCTCTCTGACCTACTACCAGGCTTCCCAAAGCCTTCCCTTGAGGGCAGCCAACAATGGCACGGAACATGGAAGGGTCAGGGTCTGGCATGACCTAGAGATTAACAAGCTGCTTTTCTTAAGCGCTAACTGAACCGACACCAGCAGGCTGAAGAGCTAGTTCCAGTTGGGACCAGTTCAGTAGCAAATTCACCTGCCAATGCTCCCCTGGCGGGCAGGCGGGATACTGACCAGAGCAGAGGGAATCATATGCAGCAATAGATTTATTCACCAAGTCTCTCTCCTGCTGGAATAGCATCAGCCCAGCTCCCTTCCATTTATTCCTCCCCTGAATGAATTCAAAAATCTTTTAGATTGCTGTTGTTCAGTGCATTGATTGCAGATATGCTACATTTGAACTGGGTTGCTCTGTGGTTGGCTAGACACATCACATGGTATTGTTTCTGTTCCCAGGTTGGCTGAGAATGCAAGCTCTTCTGGTGCCAGTATTAAAATTTGCTTTCTGCAGAGCTGAGTGCCAGGAAAGAGGCTTGCTGCTTCAGGGGCAGGAGCCCAGGGGGAACACAGGCAAAGCAAATTCCTGGAAGGACTCAATTAATATTTGCAAAGGTTTCTTGCATTTTTCACCCAGCTCTGGCACAGACAGGCAACACATACAAGCAATGAAACACCCTAGAGAAGCATTACATCATCAGAACAAACTTCCATTGGCTGATCAGTGACCCTGAGGGGAGGAGGCTGTTTCCTAGCAACTTCTGCAGGCTGGCAACCCCTTTTGTGGGTGTCACATACATCAAAGTTGTCACTGGATGCAATGTAAAACTGGTCCTCCGCTCCCCCAGCGTTCGCCTCAGCTAGGAGGGGATCTTCATCCAATTACTGCAACCCACCAGGATGTCCAGGGCTCTGCCAAGTGCTAGAGACGCCCCTGTGACTTGCTCAGTTCTCCCAGCTAGATGCCCAGTCCAGCCACTCCCCACCCTGTCACACCAGCAGCTGAATCTTCACCACTGGAGCCAGAGACAGCCCCTCTGGCCCTTCAGGAAATACCCTGTCACAGCCAGCCAGAGCTCCGGCACTGTGGGAGGGATGGGCAATGGGGGACGGACAGACATCCCTCTCCTGCATCTGGACTGTTCCCGCTCACAGAATGCCTGGAACTCTCCTGATTGGCCGAGCGGAGCTCAACCCCTCACAAGGCCGCATGCCCTCGGGGGCTGCCGTTGTGTGTAAGGGTGTGGCTGTGACCCCCTACCAAGGTCATCCTCTGGTTTGGAAGGTAGAGTCTGGGCTACAGGGAGCAGCAGTCCCCAGTTGCTGGTGGTAGAGTGATGTGATGGTAAAACAAAAATGTGTAGGTGGTAAATACAATCCATGCCTTAATAAAGGGAACAATGCAACAGTCATCCCCATATCTCCTATGCACCCCCCCTCATGCCCCCACTTCCTTTCTCCTCCACCAGCTTTCTGCATACAGCATGGCAGCACGCTGCCCTGCCAGCCTTGGCCGAATGCTCGGGGAGGGGGGTTCACACTTGTTTGTGCTGTGCTCTAGTGCCTGGGCATGGCAGCGCGCATCTCACGGACGTTTTGCCTATGCTCACAATGCCCACAGGCTGGGGATTGGAACCCCAGATATCACATGGCAAACCTGGTCATGCTGCTCCAAGATGCTGGGCATATCAGGGGTGCAGCTGGTACATAAGAACAGAGGGGCACTGCCCTCCTCTCCCACTGCTACCCCACAGCTCCCACTCCTGCTTTAACCACTGGAACATGTTGCACCGAAGGGTAGGGATGAGCTACTGCCCCATCACAGGCTGTCTGAGCCAGCCAGATCCTCTACGACCCCATGACTGGGTGTCAGCCAGCTGGCCCTTATGCCCCATGCCTGCCTGGCTTCCACGTCAGCCAGCCCCACAGGGAGCTAGTGTCTGTTAGTTCTTAATAGAGTTATTGTTTTAGAGTAAACAAGCAATGCTGGCCATCAGTCAGGAGGGTGGATCAATACCCCGCCGGGAACGCAGCCGGCCAGTGCCAATCAGCGTCACAGAACAGAGTTCTCATCCACACAGCAACCCTGACCCTTGACAGCTGGCGAAGGAGAGAGGATGGGCCTGGGGCTCTGAGCACGTGTCCTGCCAATGAGCACATCTGGGACTTTGGCTCCCTACACCTAGCCCAGAGGTGGGCAAACTACGGCCCGGGGGCTGCAGCCAGCCCTTCAGACATTTTAATCTGGGCCTCCGGCTCCTAAGCGTAGGGGCAGCCAGGGGGCTCCGCATGCTGCCTCCGACCCAAGCGCCGCCCCTGCAGCTCCCATTGGCTGGAAACCGCGTCCAATGGGAGCTGCACGGGCGGCACCTGCGGACGGAACATCGCGCAGAGCCACCTTGCTGCGCCTCCGCGTAGGAGCTGGAGGGGGGACATGCCGCTGCTTCCAAGAGCTGCTTGAAGTAAGCGCCGCCTGGAGCCTGCACCTGACCCCCTTATATGCCCCAACCCCCTGCCACAGCCCTGATCCCCTCCAGCCCAGAGCACCCTCCTTCATCCCCAACCCCTCATCCCCAGCCCCACCCCAGAGCCCGCACCCCCAGCCGGAGCCCTCACCCCCTCCGTGCCCCTGTCCCAACCCGGAGCCCCTTCCTGCACCCATAACTCCTCATTTCTGGCCCCACCCCAGAGCCCATACCCCCAGCCAGAGCCCTCACCCCCTCCCACACCCCAACCCCCCATTTCATGAGCATTCATGGCCCGCCATACCATTTCCATACCCAGATGTGGCCCTCGGGCCAAAAAGTTTGCCCACCCTTGACCTAGCCCCAGCCCCTGCCTTGCAGCAAAGCACCAGACCCATCCCCTGCACTTGCTGCCCCCTGCTGAGGAGTCTCTGTTAGCCAAACCACCCAGCTCTCCCGGTTGGAAAGCCACGTCTCTCTTGAGGTCTTAGGAAGGGCTTGGTTGGTTGGTTATTTCATTGCAATAATCGCTGGCCCCTCCTTGCATTACTGTCCCTGCTCCATATTCCCTGATGTGTGGCTGCTTCTGGGCATCTGATCGTGTCTCTGAACTGCAGCCTGCAGGGAGTGGGCTGCACCTGACAAGTCCTCTAAGGTAATTCCCTGCGAGTCGTAAGGGCCCAGCCAACCTACAAGTAGGGTCTAATCAGGTGACCCCAAGGCAGGATCTAGGCTTCTATGCATGGGAGTGTTGCTCCAAGGTGCCCCGAGGCAGGGCCAAGGGGCTGCACAAGTGTCCACCCACTTCAGCATCCGACCCCAAAAGATGGGGGGGTGAGGCGTGGTCTTTCCCTGCAAATTACTGAAATCCAATTTCACCTGCAGTCTAGAATTTGTGTAGCAATTCATGGAGAATGATGGGGAATGGAGTGAGATCGCTTAGAGGGGCAGTGGCTGAGCAGCCATGAGCCACCTGGAAAAGAGCCACAACTGATCTTCAATTACCAAAGGCACTGTGCTTCCACAGCAGCAGAGAGAGAGAGAGAGAGAGAGAGAGAAAGAGACAGAGACAGAGACAGAGAGACAGAGAGAGTATGATAAAGAATATACGAAAGAGAGACAGACAGAAGAACTAATCGTGGATGATTGAGAGAGAGAAGGAGAGAGAGTGAGCGATTGAGACAGAGTGATGAAGAATATGTCAGAGAGACAGGAAAACTAATAAAGAATAATAAATGCCCCTGGCCAACTGCAGAGCCCAAACACCTGGTCATGGACATACGCATGAATGTGCACTGTAGACCGCCATGCACCAGCAGTACTCCCACCCAGTACATACACACCGCCATATACCTGCAGTAAACACCCAGCAACCACCAGCATCCCCCCCAGTACAAACACATGTATACATACAGTACACACACACACACACGTTCATACAGTGAGCACGCATACACCCCATGTACATACAGTATGCGCACACACACACACATACATACAGTACACACACACACGTACATACAGCACATGCACATACACTGTGTACATACTGCACACACACACATCATGTACACACATTTCACACAAGACTGCAGGCAAATAAGCCCATGTATCTTCCTGGCAGAGGAAACGTTCATAGAATCATAGAAGATTAGGGTTGGAAGAGACTTCAGGAGGTCATCTAGTCCAACCCCCTGCTCAAAGCAGGACCAACACCAACTAAATCATCCCAGCCAAGGCTTTGTCAAGCCGGCCTTAAAAATCTCTAAGGATTCCACCACCTCCACTGGCCCATTCCAATGCTTCACCACCGTCTAATGAAATAGTGTTTCCTAATATCCAACCTAAACCTCCCCCACTGCAACTTGAGACCATTCCTGGCCATACAGGGAAGCATTTACACACACGTAGGTGCTGAGTGGTACACACCGGTGCATGTGCCCAGTGTATGCACCTGCCATACACTCCCCTCTCCATGTCTGGCGTACACTCCCCATAGTGCATATGCAGTACTTGGGGGGAGCACAAGCTGTTGCACTGGGCTTGGTTTAGTTTGGAGGGTTCTTGTGAGAAGGGGCGGTTGTCCCGAATCCATTAGAACTTAGGATATTTGATTTGCACTTTCTTGGCTGGCTGACGACATGGTGGTGCCCCCTGCTCCTGCCCAGCAGTGCCTGCTCTGCTGCGCTGCTTCCCCCTCTCCCAAAGGCGCCAGGTGCCTCCCAGCTGTTCAGCCCACACACACTCGGAGCAGAGCTGTGAAGGCGAGAGAACTGGCTCCTGGGCTCCCGGCTGGTCTCTGGGCTGCACAAGGGTCTCCCAGCCCCAGGAGAACTGTGGGCCATGTGATGGCAGCAGGAGGAAAAGGAACCAGGGGGCAGGGGAGAGGAAGAGGCCCTGGGCAGCGCATGCTCAGAAGAGAGCTGAGTTGGGAGCTAGGGAGGGAGGGAGCAGGGGGGTGAGCAAGAACTGGCCAGTCTTCTCAGCTCAGCTGTGCCCAAGTGAGGCCATGGGGAGGCAGGGCCAGGGGGAGGGGAGAGCGGGGATGGCATGAGATGAGGACAGGCTTAACAAAGAACAAAATGTGAGCAAGGCCTTCGGGGGAGGTGGGAGAGGAGCAGGGTCCTGCACACAGCTGGTTTCACCCCAAGCCCATTGCACTGCACCGGGCTGGCCTGGGACGCCTCTCTCCCCACCTTGGCCACACAGGACCCTGGCCGCTACCTTCTCCCTTCCAGCCCCAGCACAGCCTCTGGTCTCTGAGCCCACTGGCAAGAGGCCTGTGCTGCTCTGGCTCTCATGGGATCCTGGCTCTGTCGCTAGGGTGACCAGACAGCAAATGTGAAAAATCGGGACAGGGGGTGAGGGGTAATAGGAGCCTATATAAGAAAAAGACCCAAAAAATTGGGCCTGTCCCTATAAAATCGGGACATCTGGTCACCCTATCTGTCACTGTGATGGCTCCAGACTTCAACAGAAAACTGAACTTTCCCCACAGATCATCTCCATTTTCAACCAGCTCCATTTGTAACCCTCCTCTGCCCTGCCCTTCCCTCTTTTCCCCTGCCCTCTCCTCCCCTCCCCTCCCCTGTCTGCCCTCCCATGCTCTCTCCTCCCCTTCCTTCCCCTGCCCTGCCCCTCCTCCCCTCCCCTGCCATGCCCTCCCCTTCCCTACTGTCCCCTCCCCTGCCCTGCTGTCCCCTTCCCTCCCCTGTTCTTCCCTCCTCTCCCCTGCCCTGCCCTGACCTCCCCTCCCCTACCCGCCCTTCCCTCCACTGCCCTGCTGTCCGCTCCCATTCTCTCCTCCTCTCCCCTGCCCTCTCCTCCTCTCTCCTCCCATGCCCTCCTCTCTCCTCCTCTCCCCTGACCTGCCCTCCCCTCCCCTCCCTTCCCTTCACTCCCCTTCCTTCCCTTCCCCTGCCCTTCCCTCTCCTCCCCTCTACTCTCCAGAGCTCCCCTTTCCTGTCCTTGCCTGCCTCCATATCCAGTGGGCTGTAATGGAGCCTGCTGCATCCTCAAGCAGGGACTGAGGCTCTTACTGACCATAAACACAGAATTGTAGAAATGTGGGGCTGGAAGGCACCTTGAGGACTATAAAGTCCAACCCCCAGCGTTGAGGCAGGATTGAGGAAACCCAGACCATCCCTGACAGGTGTTTGTCCAGCTGTTCGTAAAAATTTCCAGTGACGGGGATTCCACAACCTCCCTTGGAAACCTGGGCCAGAGCTTAACTCCCTTGAGAGTTAGAAAGTTTTCCCTAGTATCGAACCTAAATCTCCCTTGCTGCAGATTAAGCCCATTGTTTCTTGTCCTACCTTCAGTGGACATGGAGAACAATTGATCACCATCCAGGTGAGGCCACGCCAGTGCTGAATAGAGCGAGACAATTACCCCCTATGTCTTACATATGACACTCCTGTTAATATATCCCAGAATGATATTAGCCTTCTTTGCAACTGCTTCACATTGTTGGCTCATATTCAGTCTGTGATCCACTCTAACCTCCAAGTCCTTTCAGCAGTACCATGGCCTAGCCAGTTATTGCTCATTTTGTACCCGTGCATTTGATTTTTCCTGCCTACGTGTAGTACTTTTCACTTGTCTTTATGCATTTTTATCGAAATGTGTCACAGTAAACACCCACATCTGGCATTGTTTGGCATGGCATGCCCATGATACTCTCCATAGGAAGGCTGTGCTTTGTATTGCTATGCACAGGGTGTAAAGTGGGGTAGAGCAGGGGCATGAGGTGTTGTGGCACGTAACTATCTGGGGCGGTATGAATGGGTTGTTAAAGGACTGGCTGAAATTGATCTATATCAATGGAGGGCCCACAAAGCCAGTGGGAACCCCAATGGCAGAGGTGAAAGTAAGCCGGTACGGTGTATCGGCAAGAGCCAGTACACCATGCCGGACTGGACTGGCTTCTCCCGCGGTGATTTAAAGAGCCCAGGGCTCCAGCCGCTGTGGGGAGCCCCAGGCCCTTTAAATCACCACCGGAGCTCTGGCAGCTGGGCTCGGGCAGGGATTTAAAGGTCCCAGAGCTCTGGCCCCTGCGGGGAGCCCCACGCCCTTTAAAATGCTGCCTGAGCCCCGCTGCTGGAGCTCCGGCAGTGCTTTAAAGGGCCCGGGGCTCCCCGCAGCGGCCGGAGCCTCTGGCCCTTTAAATCGCCGCCGGAGCCCTGCCACCGCTACCCCAGCAGCGGCAGGGCTCTGGAGGCAATTTAAAGGGCCTGGGGCTCCCTGCAGTAGCAGGAGCACTGGGCCCTTTAAATCGCCTCCTGAGCCCTGCCACTGCTACCCCAGACGCAGCCCGAGCCCTGCCGCCCCAGGATAGCGGTGGCAAGGCTCCCGCAGTGATTTAAAAGGCCCGGAGCGCCGCAGCGGATTGAGCCCCGGGCCCTTTAATTTGCCCCGGGGCACCCAGCCACCTCTGCAGCTGGTAGCTCCGGGGTAATTTAAAGGCCCTGGGGCTCCCAGCCACAGCCAGAGCCCCAGGGCCTTTGAATCTTGAAAGGCCCTGCCTCCTCCGGTTGAGGCCACACCCTGCTCAGGACTCCGGCGTACCGGTAAGTCCTTTAAGTTACTTTCACCCCGTCCAATGGCCAGGATGTTCACATCTCGCGACCAGCATGCAAGAGGAAGGAAATTCCCACACCTCTCAGCAGGGAAGCAGAGCAAAGGGGAGAGGTTCAGAGCTGGCCTTTGGAGACCCACACGCTCTTGGGACTAAGGACTAAGGACCAGAGACAGGGAGAGGGAGCCAAGTGCCTATGATGGCAGCATGGCTCACAGGAGCCCTGGCCTGGCATTGGCCAGGCTGAACTCGATCTTAATCTTTGCCCCTTTGTGCCAGCCTCAGGACTGTCTGACTTTGGGGCCAGGTGATAATAGATTGTTACCATGTTCTGGTGTTGCTGTAAGTGCTCTCCGAGAGCAGTGTGCCCGGAAGGAGACAGGACAAGCCTCCTACAGGAGTCCGGTTGGGCTGGATTCGCTGCAGGGAGCCATGGAGAGACAGGGACTGCTAGTGCCAACAGCCCAGTCTTGGAGTTGTGGAGGCCATAGGCCTGTCACGGTGGAACTGTGTGGGTCCTTGGGGCCTGGCACACCAAGGGACTGGTTACAGGCTGGCCTTCGACAAGAGCCTGTGGATCTGTGATACACACACCTTCCCATGATAGCTGAATGCCTTCCCTTTATGTCCGGCACACACAGCCCCAGAGCCATACTCCCAGATGGGCTCAGCTGTGAGAGCCGGCCCTCAGCCCCCGCACTACACAGCTGCCCACCAAGGGGGGCGTGCAGGGGGGTTTGCCCCCGAGTGGGAGAGCTCAGGGAGATTCAGAGATTCCAAGGCCAGAAGGGACCACTGTGATCATCTAGCCTGACACTCCATGTAGCACAGGCCAGAGACCTGCCCCAGAATCATTCCCAGAGCAGAACTCTTAGAAAAACAGCCAATCCTGATTTAACAATTGTCAGTGATGGAGAATCCATCAAGAGCCCTGGTAAGTTATTCCAGTGGTTAATTACCCTCACCATTAAAAATTGATGCCATATTTCCTGTCTGAATTTGTCTAGCTTCAATGTCCAGCCATTGGATTGTGTTAGACCTTTCTCTGCTAGACTGAAAAGCCCATTGTCAAATATTTGTTCCCCTCGTAGGAACTTATAGACTGTGATCAAGTCCCCCCTTAACCTTCTCTTTGTTAAGCCAAATCATAGAATCATAGAAGATTAGGGTTGGAAGAGACCTCAGGAGGTCATCTAGTCTAACCCCCTGCTCAAAGCAGGACCAACACCAATTAAATCATCCCAGCCAGGGCTTTGTCAAGCCAGGCCTTAAAAACCTCTAAGGATGGAGATTCCACCACCTCCCTAAGTAACCCCTTCCAGTGCTTCATCACCCTCCTAGTGAAATAGTGTTTCCTAATATCCAACCTAGACCTCCCTCACTGCAACTTGAGAGCATTGCTTCTCGTTCTGTCATCTGCCACCACTGAGAACAGCCGAGCTCCATCCTCTTTGGAACCCCCCTTCAGGTAGTTGAAGGCTGCTATCAAATCCCCCCTCACTCTTCTCTTCTGCAGACGAAACAAACCCAGTTCCCTCAGCCTCTCCTCGAAAGTCATGTGCCCCAGCCCCCTTATCATTTTCGTTGCCCTCAACTGGACTCTCTCAATTTGTCCACATCATTTCTATAGTGGGGGGCCCAAAACTTGATGCAATACTCCATATGTGGCCTCACCTGTGCCGAAAAGAGGGGAATAATCACTTCCCTCGATCTGTTGGCAATGCTCCTACTAATGCAGCCCAATATGCCATTAGCCTTCTTGGCAACAAGGGCACACTGTTGACTCATATCCAGCTTCTCATCCACTGTAATCACCAGGTCCTTTTGTGCAGAACTGTTGCTTAGCCAGTAGGTCTCCAGCCTTTAGCTGTACATGCGATTCTTCTGTCCTAAGAGCAGGACTCTGCACTTGTCCTTGTTGAACCTCATCAGATTTCTTTTGGCTCAATCCTCCAATTTGTCTAGGTCACTCTGGACCCTATCCCTACCCTCCAGCATATCTACCTCCCCCCCCCAGCTTAGTGTCATCTGCGAACTTGCTGAGGGTGCAATCCATCCCATCATCCAGATCATCAGTAAAGGTGTTGAAGAACACCAGCCCCAGGACCCACCCCTGGGCACTCCGCTTGATACCGGCTGCTAACTAGACATCGAGCCGTAGATCGCTACCTGTTGAGCCCAACAATCTAGTCATCTTTCTATCCACCTTATAGTCCATTCATCCAATCCATACTTCTTTAACTTGCTGGCAAGAATACTGTGGGAGATCGTATCAAAAGCTTTGCTAAAGTCAAGTTATATCACATCCACTGCTTTCCCTATATCCACAGAGCCAGTTATCTCATCATAGAAGGCAATCAGGTCGGTCAGGCATGACTTGCCCTTGGTGAATCCATGTTGACTGTTCCTGATCACCTTCCTCTCCTCCAAGTGCTTCAAAATGGTTTCCTTGAGGACCTGCTCCATGATTTTTCCAGGGACTGAGGTGAGCTCCTTGAGTCTATCACTGTAGGGCAGGGTTTCTAATCCTTTAATCATTCTTGTGGCTCTTCTCTGAACCCACTCGAATTTAGCAACATCCTTCTTGAATTGTGGGCACCAGAATTGGACACAGTATTCTAGCAGTGCCAAATATAGAGGTAAAATCACCTCTCTGCTCCTATTCAAGAGTCTCATGTTTATGCATCACAGGATCTCATTGGCCCTTTTGGCCACAATGTCACACTGGGAGCTCCTGTTCAGCTGATTATACATACTTCTGCCCTCCCCCCCCCCAACCCCAAAATCTATTTCAGAGTCCCAGGATAGAGTCCCACATCCTGTAAATATGACCTGCATGGTTTGTTTGTAAATGTCTACAGTTACATTTAGTCATATTAAAATGCATATTGTTTGCTTGTGCCCAGCTCACCAAGCAATACAGATCACTCTGAATCAGTGACCTGTCCTCTTGTTTATTTGCCACTCCCGCAATTTTTGTGCCACATGGGAACTTTATTGGTGATATTTTCTTCCAGGTAATTGAAAAAATGTTGAATACCATAGGGCCAAGAAATGATATCTGCAGGATCCACTAGAAAGACACCTGTTTGATGATGATTCCTCATTTACAATCATATTTTGAAACCTATCAGGTAGCCAGTTTTTAATCCAATTAATGTGTGCCATGTATATTTTACATCATTCTGTTTTTTTAATCAAAATATTGTCTGGTACCAAGTCAAATGCCTTAGAGACGTCTAAGTATATTATATCAACCTTTATCAGCCAAACCTATAATCTCATCAAAAACAGATATCCAGTTAGTTTGACAGGATCTATTTTCTATAAAGCCATGTTGATTGGCGGTAATTATATTACCCTCTGTCACCACTCGGGCACCTCCTTGTGGCTGTGTCTGGGAATTAGCTCTGCCCAGGCTCATGCCTCCTTCTGTCAATCACTCATGCCAAGGCCCCGCTTGCTCTCTAGGAGTTGTAGTGCTTCCTCTTCGTGGCTTATCCCCTCCTCTTCATGACTCAGTCCTCCAGCCAGCCCACCAGACAGTTTTCCCCTTCTGGGATAACAAAGTCTCAGCAGACCAGCTGTCTGGGTGCCATCCCAGGCAGTCTTCCAAATCAAGACTGTGCCCCTTTCCCCGTGGATGGTAGGGGAACCTGGATGTGCCCAGTGACCTTACAATCAGCAGCCAAGGTCTGCAATATTGCAGCCTTTTCTTTGTGTGTGCTGTTTCCCTGGGCTCCCTCTTATTCTTCCCTCAACAGGTTTTCTTCTCCACCACGCCTCTGGGTATGCCCTTCCCTCAGGGTCAGGAGCCCAGGGTTTCTGCTTCCCCTGGATTTCTTCCTCCTCTCCTCTCGGGGGGGAGGGGGGAGCAAAGCTAAGAGGGAAGAAATAATATGATAAAAAGGAGAGACATTTGCCATGTGCTCTCTCTTCCACCTCCATCTGCAGACACCAACACCAAGCGACTGAAGCGCTGATCAAAGGGGAGAGCCTGGCTGAAGGGCAACCAGCCAGCCTGTGGTGAGAAGTATCTAAGTTTGTAAAGGCACTGAAAGTGTTAAGATCAGCTTAGAATGTGTTTTGCTTTTATTTCATTTGACCAAATCTGAGTTGTTGTGCTTTGACTTATAATCACTTAAAATCTATCTTTGTAGTTAATAAATTTGTTTGTTTATTCTACCTGAAGCAGTGTGTTTGGTTTGAAGCGTGTCAGAGACTCCCTTTAGGAAAACAAGCCTGGTACATATAAATTTCTTTATTAAATTGACGAACTCATATAAGCTTGCAGCGTCCAGCGGGCATAACTGGACACTGGAAGACAGAGGTTCCTAGGGTCGTGTCTGGGACCGGAGATATTGGCTAGTGTCATTCAGTTGCACAATCCCAGCAGTGGCTGGAGAATAGTGCTCACTCACATAGCTGGGAGCAGCTTACATACTAGAAGCTGTGCATGAACAGCCCGGGTGTGGGGG
Source organism: Emys orbicularis (assembly GCF_028017835.1). Classification (NCBI taxonomy): domain Eukaryota; kingdom Metazoa; phylum Chordata; order Testudines; family Emydidae; genus Emys; species Emys orbicularis. The sequence goes on from NC_088690.1 coordinate 73,715,825, forward strand.
TTCTCACAACAGAGCAGGGTAAGGCTGGTTCCCAGAGTCAAGTGGAGTGGCCTAGCAGATCGCCGGTCCAGATAACACCAGAGGGGAATGTCACACATGGTGTCAACAGGCTCTCAACAGTGTCCCTGCAGAGGTGTGCATCTCTCTTGTTTTCCCCCCAACTTAGTGTGTCTGGGAGTTAAATGCCCCAGTCCTCACCTGCTCCAACGCATCCCCAATGAGCCCTGTGGGCTGCTTGGACATACAAGACAACAGGGTGATCAGTGGATTGATTGTGGAGCAGTGTCTCACCTGCATCGATCCCTGACCCCACTGAACTCCTGCTATTGTCCAGGGGCAGACGGGGCTGCACTTGATTGACTGCCGCTAGCTCCAAAGCTGAGAGTCCTGGTGGCCCAGCCTGGCTCTGATGCCCAGAAGCTGGTGTGTAGAGGCTTGCAAACCCCTTTGTGGAGAGGGTGGGAGGCTGTTCTGAGTTGCTGTGGGCCTGGAGCAGCACCTCGGGTTCTCCAGTACAACATGGCAGGTAGCTCCCTAGAGCAGCAGCTCCAGGGAGACCAGGGCCCAGTAGGTTGTGTCAAGACCCCCAGGAACAGGCTTTGGGAGAGGCCTGAGAGCAAGACTTGCTGTGGGACAGTCACTGGCGTTACACACCAGCCAAGTGAGAGTGAGTAGAGTTCTGGGCTTGCACTCTTCTCCAGTAGTTGGGGTTTAAAAGCTTCCCAGGAATTCACAGTTGCTGGCATTAAATTTACAAATTTCTCCTCATGCCAAATATCTGTTTATGCTGTCACTTCCACAGGAGCTGATGTCACACTGCCCACACACCAGGAGGGCACCATTCCCCTGCAGGATTTGCATGTGGAAGAGAGGCTGGCTCTAGTCAAGGTGGCCACTAACTCCCATTGCTTCCAATGGGACTGATGCCAGGTGAAAAGCTCTGCTCTGCTTCAAAGAGGGATGAATTCAGGCTGGTTCTGTGGCCTGTGTGAGGCAGATGGTCAGACTAGGGGTAAAACCTATGACTGTATAGAACAGGGTGCTCAGGGAAGATGGCCATTACTCTCTTGGAAGGGGCTGGAGAGAAACTTTGAAGCTGTGGGGGGGGCTGGGGTGTGACAGAGGGCCCAGGGGAATGACAGTGCAGAGAGGAATTGGAATGCAGGGATGGAGACTTCTGGGGGTTAAGGGAATTGGGGTGCCAAGGAGATGGAGGGGTGCAGGGAAATGTGGGATATGGTGAGACACTGAGAGTTGGGATACAGGATAGAGACTAAAGAGGGGCAGGAGGAGGCTGAGGGATGCAGAGAACAGGAGGTGGCAGCGGGAAAATATGGAGTAGGATATTTCACAACTGATCATGATCTGATGATATTTGGTGCTTTTCTTAAAGCCCCAGCTCCTGGAATCAAGAGGCCACAGGAGAATCTCGCCTTTCATTGCAAAGAGAAGACCTTGGCAGCATGCCAAGGGCATCCTGCAGGCTCAGGGACTGGCAAGTAAAGCAAAGAACCCAACCTTAGTATTTTAAAAATATCTCCTGATCTGAAGCCAATCTCACACTTTTGGGGGTCATGACTCAATGCTGGGGTTGGCCACACTGGATACTGTAAAGAGAAAGGGAGGGAAAATGTGGGGACATGTGAGTGCAGGGGACAGGCCAGGGCAGGAGGCTGTGGGGAAGCACAGGGAGAAAGTGAGGGAAGGAGGAGACTGGGGTGGGGGGAATGGAGGTGTTGGGCACTGAGGTGCTGGCAGGAACTCGCACCTTATTCAGCTGGGCCCATTATGGCATGCAATTAACACACTAGCAGTGACCAAGACATTTTAGCATGCAGGACTCTGGGGCTGAGGATTATGGGAAGGGAAAGCTAGTTTGATAATTTGGAAACCCAGTTTTTGCTACATACAAATTCCATGAGAAATAACAAGGAGTCATGAGGGCAGGATTCTTTCATGAGGGAAATGGTGTAATGGGAATACAGACCTAATAGCATTTTAATTATTGTATTGTAAAGGGATTCCAACCTGATGAGCTTTAAAGTAACTTTTCTCCATCAAGATGGCAACTGTCACCCACTTCCTAAATGTAAAGATTACCATAAAGCTGACTCATTTAAAGGAGTGAATGGTGATATCTGGACATAAGATGTGCTATTTTATTTTTAATTTTGCTAATGGATGAATGCTGAATGGTGGTTGTTGCTAAGGGTCTTTTTCAATCAGTTATTGTAGCCTGATCTAAAGATTCCATATTAATCATATTGATTACTTAAGAATTCCCACTTATCACTCCGAGGTTTGACAGGTTCTTGTCCCGAGTTCAGGCCCAGTATTATCAAAATCACTGTTCAGTTGGGAACCCCAATGTGCACAACTGCAACACTCACACTTCAGGAACTGTTGGTTATAGTTCATTAGTACATTTAGCAAAGTCACAAATACTCTAACCCAGCATGGTGGATAGCGATAACACAGAACGTCCATCTGCACATCCATTTACTCACACCACCACTCGCAGAACAGTCTGAAATGTCAGCCATCATCTACCTCATCACCAACACCTTCCTCATCATCACCTCATCATCCTGGCACCTCCTCTCCCTCTCCCTCTCCTGCCCACAGGCTGGGATACAGCTTTTATAACACGTTATACTGACACCACTGTGTCTAATGCATATTCAGTAGGGGGTGCTTCCTCAAACATGGTCTCTGTTCAGTATTCTTGATATTGTTACCCCTTTTGGCCTGGGTGGTTAGCTAACATTCAGGGCCTTGCTCAGTTGTTTTCATTAGGAGGAGAAATTGATTATATGAGTCAGGTATTTCTTTGGTGCAGACTTATTTGTTTACAAGGAATGTTCAAAGTCCTGTTTTCCTGAACACACAAGGAGAAAAGAGGTGGAGACAGTTTATTTGCTCACAGTTCCAAGCCTCTTTCCAGGCAGCACTCAACCCCAAAAGTTCTTGCTTTTCTCTCAGAGTCACACTAAAAGTGTTTTTCTGGTTGTGTCTGGAGCTTCCTTGATGCTTTCTCTGCCTGCTTCTCTAGTAAAAACAACGAGGAGTCCTTGTGGCACCTTAGAGACTAACACATTTATTTGGGAATAAGCTTTTGTGGGCTAGAACCCACTTCATCAGATGCGTGGAGTGGAAAATACAGGAGCGGGTATAAATACATTAAAGGATGGGAGTTGCCTTACCAAGTGTGAGGTCAGTCTAACGAGACAATTCAATTAACAGCAGGATACCAAGGGAGGAAAAATAACTTTTGAAGTGGTAATGAGAGTGGCCCATTTCAGACAGTTGACAAGAAGGTGTGAGTAACAGTAGGGGGAAATTAGTATTGGGGAAATTAGGGTTAGGTTTTGTAATGACCCAACAAAAAAACCTTCAAAAACAGACTCTAACGGGAAACTGCAGAACTGGAATTAATTTGCAAACTGGACACCATCAGATTAGGCCTGAATAAAGACTGGGAGTGGTTGGGTCATTACAAAACCTAAACCTAATTTCCCTGTTTGTGTGTGAGCACAAACCACATGCTGCAAGTGCCACAAAGTTCCCCAGGTCTGAACAGTCCTAGCTGCCCCCTAAAGTTCTTGGTCAAGCGTTCTGCATTCTGTACTCTTGAGAATCCAAGAAACATACAGCTGTCAACTGTAAACCATTAAGCAGAAGTTGTCCAACTTCCTTTTGTTGGAGCATTCCGCTGAGCCTGTACTGTAATACCTGGAGGGGGGGCATGGGACTTTTATTTAGCTTTGAGATTGTAGTTAGGACATTAAACAATCATTTGGTTTCAATATCTGACCAGGTCCGATCCGGACCTGCCTTTGGTGATGATCTGTAACTGGGATTTCTAACCAAATGGAAGCCATCTCTTGAGATCCCTCTTTAGGATTTATAATGATTGATTATGTGTTGAATGAATCTGATGACTGGACTAATTTGATTATTTGTTTCCAATCCAATATTGATACCAGCTTGTTGATCTGATCCTGGCATGATAGTTGAATTGCTTTAGGTTTAGCTTAGTTTAGCTTTGCAAATGTGCCTATAGAGTCATAGTGTTACGGTCATTTCAGCTCACCTCCTGAGTTTGCTTTTTGTTTGTTTAGGAGCTTTAATTCAATTTATAAAAAGATGTTTCTCTCATGTTTCTCTCAATCAGCAATGTGGGTTCAGACCCCCTGAAGAACTGGGCAGAGTCCAGCCCATCACCTTCAAAGTCTGGTTTGCCTCTCCTAATTAGCCTGTGTCTCTCACAGTTTGTATACAGTGAAGCCTGTTTGGCACAGACTCTGAGGCCTAATTCTCCACTGCCTTGCGCCTCTGGAATCAGCTGCACCAGCGCAAGGTGGATGTCAGATGCTGCCCTTACTCTGCCCATGGGTAAGGTAAAGGAGACTAAAGCCCTCAGGTTGGATACACCAAGAGGACATGGACAGAGTTTTAGCTCCAACTCCAAGTCCTGGGCTACACACAAAATTGCACCATGTCACAGGGTCGGTGCAGGCTCTCCCACTTTTATGCCTGCACCCTGTGTTTAGGCTGGTACAATAAAGAGCCTTCTTTTGCTGGATCACCCAAGTGTCTTTATTTACAGTGCTTGTGCAGTTCCCAGATCCCCCAACAGTTAGTGCCCCACAGACCCTCCCCAGGGTCTCCTGGCCCTTGAGGCTTCCTTGTTGGTAAGGCAACAGAGATACTGCCCTCCTGTCTCCTCCCCAGCTAGCCACCTCACTGAGGTTTGCCCAGGGCTTTTATAGCCCTCTCCTGCCCCAGCCCAGCTGTCACTACTTAGATCAGCATGTTCCTCTGAGCCAACCCTTCTTAGGGCTTGCAGCTGGGCTCCCTGCTGAGTACCTGCATCTCTACACCTGGCCTCCTCGCCAGAGCGTAGGCTGCAGCCAGCATTTTGGCAGGGCTTTTGTGATGAAGTGGGACTGTTCTTAATGTTTCCTCTGAATACTGTGTGGGTGCCTCAGTTTCTGACCGACACTCTGTCGCCTAGCAACTAATAGCCAGGCCCTTCCCCCCTGCAAGGGGATGCTAAAGGTGTGGGAGAACAAAGAGGTCAGGTGACCTCCTGGCCCGGGAAAGGAACAAAGCAGAGGAGGAGGGGCTGGAGGAGGTTTCAGTTTGGAGCTGGCTGGGGACGGGGAGTGAGGGCAAATGGGGGTGTCTGACTCGTGGGACCCCAGAATGGACCCGGCTGAGGGATCCGGTTCTCTGGACCTACAAGCTCTGTTTTAGACCGTGTTCCTATCATCTAATAAACCTCTGTTTTACTGGCTGGCTGAGAGTCACGTTTGACTGCGAAGTTGGGGTGCGTGCAGGACCACTGGCTTCCCCGGGACCCCGCCTGGGCGGACTCGCTGTGGGAAGCGCACGATGGGGCAGAGGATGCTGAATGCTCCAAGGTCAGACCCAGGAGGTGAAGCCGTGTAAACTTCTTGCCCTGAAGACTGTCTGCTCCAAGGGAGAGGAGGCTCCCCAAAGTCCTGACTGGCTTTGTGGGGAGTAGTTCCAGAGCATCACCCGGGGACTCCGTGACAGCTTTAAAGGGGGTTTTACCCCTGCCCTGCCACACACCAGTTTAACAAAAGTTGTGACTTTAAAGCAAATGAGTTAAGCTGGTGGCTGTGTGGACACCCTTATACTTAATCCTACTGGGCATATTTCAGGTTAGCTTGTGTCAGTAAATTACAAGAACAAGCTAAACCCACAAAACCAGTTTTGAACCAATATAGGAGACCGCACAGGGATTTGCACCAGTAGTCAATGGGCAGGGCCGGCTCCAGGCACCAGCTTACCAAGCAAGTGCTTGGGGCAGCCACTCCGGAGAGAGGTGGCACGTCCAGCTGTTCGGTGGCAATTCGGCGGACGGTCCCTCACTCCTGCTCGCAGCAAAGGACCTTCCGCCGAATTGCTGCCGCAGATCGCGATTGCGATCGCAGCTTTTTTTGTTTTGTTTTGTTTTTTGTTGGGCTGCTTGGGGCGGCCAAAACCCTGGAGCCGGCCCTGTCCATGGGTATTAAACTGATTTAATTAAACCCATGCAATGTGTGTGTGCGCACAAGGCCCAAGTCCTGTTCTACAGAGCAAGTTGTACCAGCACAACTATGCTGGGGAGTGACTTTGTATCAATGAGGTGATACCAGTACAAGCCCTAGTGTGGATGGATGTCATTGTACTGGTGTAAAGGGGCCTTCTGCCGGTATAGCTTGTCCTCCTTCCCATATGGAAATAGCTGTACTGTTATACCAGTATAACTGTGTCCCCATGTGGGGGGGGAGGGGGTAACTATTCCGGTACAGTTGGAGCAATGTAACTTTTGTGTGTAAACGAGGCCTGCGAGAAATTCTCAGGGAGAAGCCATGCTGTCCTGGGAAACAGCCAGAGAGCAACAAAAATGATAAAAGACTTAGAAAACCTGATCTGTGGGGAAAGGTTAAAAAATTGGGCATGTTTAGTCTGGAGAAAAGAGGATTAAACAGTGGAGTGCCTCCTGTTACAGGGGGGACCTGATAACAGTATTCAAATATGTTCAGGGCAGTTACATAGAGGACGGTGATCAATTGTTCTTCATGTCCACTGAAGGTAGGACAAGAAGCAATGGGCTTAATCTGCAGCAAGGGAGATATAGCTTAGATACTAGGGAAAACTTTCTAACTCTCAGGGGAGTTGAACCAAGCTCCAAGGGAGGTTGTGGAATCCTCGTCACTGGAGGTTTTTAAGAACAGGGTAGACAAACCCGTCAGGGATGGTCTAGGTTTCCTTGGTCCTGCCTCAGCGCAGAGGGCTGGGCTTGATGACCTCTCGCGGTCCTCTCCAGCCCCACAGTTCTATGATTCTATAAGAAAAATCTTAAGGGACAATTATGGGATATGCCTCCCTAGGGGAACTCCCTCCTTCACGTTTTACCAAGTATCGTAGGAGATTCTCCATCACGGGCAACTTTTAAATCAACATTGGATTTATTAATTTATTTTTAAAGATCTCCTCTGGTCCACAAAGGAATTGTTTGGGGGCAGGTCCCTGACCTGTGCCATGCAGGAGGTCAGGCTAGATGATCCCAATGGGCCCTTCCGGCCTTGGAACCTATGGATCTAGGAAACTACCCCAGTGCGCACACACACACACACCTGTGGGAGAGGCTGGGTTGCACTTACAAGCAGGAGGGGTTAGATCCATTATAAAGTTATTTTTTATTCTATTGAATGTAACTGGATCCATATCAATGTCTCATCCCCTTTCAGCTCCTCCTCAGCTTTTGGCTTCAGTGACCTTGCATACACTGACCTTGTTGGGAAAAATGCCATGGCTGCCCATACAGACAGTGACCACCAGCTTTTCAGCTCGTGCTACGTCTCCCAACACGGAGCCCTTCAGTGTCAGGGTCTGTCTGTGCTTGTCCCAGGTGGAGGAAGAGGTACCAGCACCAGTGCAGTGGTAGGAGACGCCAGCGGAGTGCCTCATGGCAATGTCCACAACTTGCTGTGGCTGGTGTGAGAACTGAGCTCCTTCACTCAGTTGTACATTGCTGGCCTTTCCTTGCATTGAGTGTGCCCTTGTCCTTGTGCTCTGAGGATGGGTCGCTGGAAGCCCAGTCTCTCTTCTCTGCACCCTCCATCGTTCAATCCATCTGCAGCCTGTCCCCTCTTCACCGTGTCTTCTCTACACTAATTAGCCTCAACCCTTTCAATTCCTCCACATACACAGGGTCCCCAGGCCGCTGATCATTCTTCTTCCCTGACTCTGAACCCCTTTGCTGCTCTGTCATTTGAGGACAGGCTGACCAGCACTGACCCAGTGTCCCGTCAAACCGGCTAATGGCGTTATCACCAGCTCAGTACTGTTTGCCATCTCCTTCCTTATGCTCCCGCATGCTTGTTTGCTTTTCTGCCCACAGCTGCACATGTAGGCGAGGTCTCCACTGAGCTGCCCACCAGGATGCTTAGGTCTCGTTCTAAGCAGCTCCAGTTAATTTAGAGCCTGGCAATGTGTGTGAGAGTCCAAATTATTCCCCCCTGTGGGCTTTGTCACACTGACCTTTTCCTGCAGTGAGTAATGCTGGAGCTCGTGCCAATATCACACTGGATTGGAAATGGATCTTGTGAACAGGAAATGGGCATTTATAATCTCCTAGCCCAGCAGCTCTCAACCTTTCCAGACTGCTGTCCCCCTTTCAGGAGTCTGATCTGTCCTAGCCAGTGTGAGTTTGAACCCTGAGCATCCTGTGGAAGGATGAGGGACAAAGTTAAACCTGGTGAGACAGGGGAAGCCTGCTGATAACTCAGGGAAAGCAGGAGGGGGATGGGGGTATTTGGGGAAGGTGGGAGATGGGGGATTCTGGGAAGGCAGGAGGAGGATGGGGGTCTGACAAAGTGGGAATGTTTTGTAATGTTTTTATGAATCCTGTTTGTGCCTCAGTTTCCCCTGTGGTCTTGCATTTTTATCTAATGGGTGGGAAAGGACTGTTTGCTCTCAGGACAGGCAAAGAACATAAGAACATAGGAACGGCCATACTGGGTCAGACCAAAGGTCCATCTAACCCAGTATCCTGTCTTCTGACACTGGCCAATGCCGAGTGCCCCAGAGGGAATGAACAGAACAGGCAATCAAGTGATCCATCCCCTAGTGGTCCGCTCCCAGCTTCTGGCAAACAGAGGCTAGGGACACCATCCCTGCCCATCCTGGCTAATAGCCATTGATGGACCTATCCTCCATGAATTTATCTAGTTCTTTTGTGAACCCTGTTGTAGTCTTGGCCTTCACAACATCCTCTGGCAAGGAGTTGACTGTGCATTGTGTGAAAAAATACTTCCTTTTGTTTGTTTTAAACCTGCTGCCTATTAATTTCCTTGGGTGATGTTCTTGTGTTATGTGAAGGGATCAATAACACTTCCTTATTTACTTTCTCCACACCAGTCATGATTTTACAGACATCTATCAGACCTCCCCCCCATACCCTTAGTCGTCTCTTTTCCAAGCTGAAAAGTCCAGTCTTATTAGTCTCTCCTTATATGGATGCTGTTTCATACCCCTAATCATTTTTGTTGCCCTTATCTGAACCTTTTTCAATTCTTTTTTTTTTTTTTTAGATGGGGTTACCAGATCTGTGAGCAGTATAGAAGATTTGGGGGTACCATGGATTTATACAGTGACATTATTATATTTTCTGTCTTCTTATCTTTCCCTTTCTTAATGATTCCCAATATTCTGTTAGTTTTTTTGCCTGCCACTGCATACTGACAGGTTGTTTTCGGAGAACTGTTCACAATGACTCCAAGATCTTTTTGTTGAGTGGTAACAGCTAATTTAGACCCCATCATTTTATATGTATAGTTGCGGTTATGTTTTACAATGTGCATTACTTTGCATTTATCAGAATTGAATTTCATCTGCCATTTTGTTGCCTAGTCACCCAGTTTTGTGAGAGCCCTTTGTAACTCTTTGCGGTCTGCTTTGGACTTAACTATCTTGAATAGTTTTGTATCATCTGCAAATTTTGCTACCTCTCTGTTTGCCCCTTTTTCCAGATCATTTATGAATATGTTGAATAGGACTGGGCCCAGTACAGACCCCTGGGGGACACCACTATTTACCTCTCTCCATTCTGAAAACTGACCATTTATTCCTACCTTTTGTTTTCTATCCTTTAACCAGTTATTGAACCATTAGAGAACCTTCCCTCTTATCCCATGACAGCCAACTTTGCTTAAGAGCCTTTGGTGAGGCACCTTGTGAAAGGCTTTCTGATATCTAAGTACACTACATCTACTGGATCACCCATGTCCACATGCTTTTTGACCCCCTCAAAGAATTCTAATGGTTGGTGAGGCATGATTTCCCTTTACAAAAACCGTGTTCTTCCCCAACAAATCATGTTCATTTATGTGTCTGATAATTCTGTTCTTTACTATAGTTTCAACCAGTTTGCCCAGAAGTACTGAAGTCAGGCTTACCAGCCCGTAACTGCTGGAGTCTTTTTAAAAAAATTGGTGTCACATTAACTATCCTCCAGTCGTCTGGTACAGAAGCGGATTTAAATGTTACGTTATATACAACAGTTAGTAGTTCTGCAATTCCACATTTGAGTTCCCTCAGAACTCTTGGGTGAATACCATCTTGTCCTGGTGACTTATTACTATTTAGTTTATCAATTTGTTCCAAAACTTCTTCTAATGACACCTAAATTTGGGACAGTTCATTAGATTTGTCATCTAAAAAGAATGGCTTAGGTTTGGGACTCTTCCTCACATTCTCAGCCATGAAGACCAATGCAAATAATTCATTTAGTTTCTCCACAATGGCCTTATCATCCTTGAGTGCTCCTTTAGAATCTTGATCGTCCAGTGGCCCCACTGTTTTTTAGCAGGCTTCCTGCTTCTGATGTACTTAAACATTTGTTGCTATTACTTTTTGAGTCTTTGGCTACCTGTTCTTCAAATTCGTTTTTGGCCTTCCTAATTATATATTTACACGTCACTTGCCAGAGTTTATGCTCCGTTCTATTTTCCTCAATAGGATTTAACTTCCACTTTTTAAAGGATGCCTTTTTGTCTCTGTAACCGTGCCTTAGTGGGTCATAACTGAGAATGCCAAATTCAGGACGAACTGATGAGAAATAGGGCAAACACAACCCAAACCTGGTGGTTATTCTTTTATAAGATATACCAAACCAGCCACAAAAATAAATTCCTGTTTCACCACACTGGCTAACAAGAAAACATAAAGGCAGTTTCCTCAGGCATTCCAGTTCTTATATTACGACCAAAAACACTGGATTCAGAGATGAGTGGTTCTTTACAACCAGTCTCATCAGATAATAGGTTCTTCTGATCCCAAAGGACCAGCCACACACCCAGGTCAATATATAACTTAGATCTTACCCAAAAATCACGCTGATGCCAATCCTTTAGTTTCTAAAATCTAAAGGTTTATTTATAAAAAGAAAGAAAGAAAGAAAGAAAGAAAGAAAGAAAGAAAGAAAGAAAGAAAGAAAGAAAGAAAGAAAGAAAGAAAGAAAGAAAGGTGAGAGTTAAAATTGGTTAAAGGAATCAATTACATCCAGTAAGGGCAAAGTTCTTGGTTCAGGCTTGTGGCAGTGATGGAATAAACTGCTAGCTTAAGTCAAGTCTCTGAGTACATCCACAGCTTGGATGGATCATTCAGTCCATTGTTCAGAGCTTCAGTTTGTACCAGTGGTAAGAAGCAGGATTGAAGACAAAATGGAGAAGATGCAGCTGCCTTTCATAGTCTTTTTTCATGTGGAGGGCATCCCATTGTTCTTACTGTGGAAAATTACAGCAACAAGATGGAGTTTGGAATCACACGGGCAAGTCCCATGTCCATGCATTTTGCCTAGTCCCGGCAGGACATTCCATTAAGTGTAGATGGGCATCTCCTATGATCCATTGTCAGTTAAATGTTCTTTCGATGGGCCACTCAATTTGAATAGGCCCTCCAAGATGTGCTGGCTAATTACTTCGTGGGCGTTCCCCCAGGAGCAAACATTTGAAATCCAAGTATTGAGCCAATACTTATAACTTCACATACAAAAATGATACATGCATACAGATAGCGTAATCATAACCAGCAAATCATAACCTTTTCATAGACACCTCACTCAACAGCCTTTGTACAAGATTTGCTGCAAATATATAACAGTGGTTGCAACAATGCTCTATATGGTCATACTGTAATCTGATAATGTCACAGCCTCTCACTGCTTCTTTTACTTATAAGAAACATATATGTGGCTGTCACCTAGCTGCCTGGGCCTTAGGCCCCATATCAATGGAGCTCTGGAGAATACAATGGCAGATCCAATTGCTTGTATATTGCCACCTAGCAAACATCCACCCATGGGGATATAGACTTCCCCTCCTCTCTTGGGACTGGGTGTAACCTGAATTTTGTGTTTGATTTTTGGAGTAAAGCAACCCTCTATCACAGAGTCTTGTTTGCATGGGTGGCAAAGTGGACCGGAGTGCCTAAGGGGATTGTCTATGACTCCTTGAGTTGGCCTATAGTGCCTAAGGGGTTTGCAATTGTAGCTTGGTTGGTGAAAGCTAGATATAGTGATCACAACCAGTTTGGGGGTTATGCCCTATTTAGAGCAGTCTTTCCATGCTCCTAAGTCCCCAAGACTGTGTGACATCTCTTATGCTTCATTGCCCTGTCTACAAAATGGACCTGAGCACAATCCCCCCAGGCCAAGGGGTGTTATGCTGAGGGGTAGGGAAGCAATGGAGAATGTATATCTAACCCTGGTGTTTCTCCCGTTTGACAATAAATGTGTTCTCCCATGCCATTGTTTCTCCATCAGCTATTGACAGAGACTCCTGTCTAGTTTTCAAATAGCTGTTTCTTAAACTTTGCATTATTCCTACCACTGAGAACTGCCTACTGCATGAGTCAGGGTCACATTCTGCACAGGGTCAGATGCTGGGGTGTGATTCTCTCACACAGGGTGGAGAGGGGGGAATTCGGGCCAGGGGGAGGGAGCCCTTTACAGTGAGTCTTTGATTTTGGGGAAGTCCAGCATTTTCTGAAACTGAGAATGTGTCATGGAAACCTGCCATGAAATGTTAGAAAGCAGGAGGCATTCCCTCCCTTCCTATCTGTTTTGGAGTAATAATGAGATCCACATCAGCTCTCTGATAGGACTGTGGGTGCCACCTTAGCTATTCTCCATGCTGTCACCTGATTAACAACATGCACTGGCCCTGCAGAGCCAGGAGCACTAGCCCTTCTGCTTCAGAATGCGGAGGTTACTAACTGCAACTGGAGGTTGTTTGAGATGTGTGGGCCCTACCAGTATTCCCACGTGGGTGTGCATGCGTGCCATGCACCCAAGTCCAGAAGTTTTCCAAGCAGTGTCCGTTGATCCGCACATGTGCAGTGTCTCCCCTCGTGCTCCCGACCAAGGGCATAAGGGGAGGTGTGGTTCAACGCCTCTCCAGTGCCTCCTCTTACCACAGTGTAATCAAGTCTGAAGCAGAGGCAAAGGAGGGTGGGTAGTGGAATACAGATAGGGACCACACATCTCAAAGAGCCTCCAGTTATGGTAAGTAACCTTCTCTTCTTCTCTGTGTGCTGGGCCCTATGTGTATTCCACAGGTGGGTGACTTGCAAGCAGTGATCAGTGTGGAGATGGGTGCGAGGAGGCTGATGGCAGAGCCTTTTGCAATTCGGCCCTGCCTGTTGCTGCATCCAGAGCTGATGAGTGTCAGGGCATAGTGTGTCATAAATGTGGCTTTGCAAATATCCTGCAACAGGATGTCTGATAACAATGCGGTGGAGGCAACTTGCACCCACAAAGAGTGAGCTGTAACACCCCTAGAATGGGGGAGGTTTGCTATGTTATAGCATTCTAGGATGCATCCTGAGACACACTTAGAAATTCTCTGTGAGGATATGGCTTGGCCCCTCGATATTTCTGCTATGGTAACAAAGAGTCTCACAGACTTTCTAATAGGCTAGGTTCTCTGCAGGTGTAACACTAAAGCACCTCTGATATCGAGGGAGTGTCTTGTCTTCAGGGGAGTCATGAGGTTTTAGAACAAATACTGCTAAATGAATGGATTGGTTGGTATGGAATTTGGACACAATTGTGGGGAGGAATATGGGGTGTAACTGGAGGGTGATCTTCTTGTGGAATACTGTGTAGGGAGGGTCTGCCATCATGGCTGCTAGCTCACTGAGCCTTCTGTCCAAAGTGATGGTTACTAAGAATGCAACTTTCATGGAGAGGTGGGTCATGGCACAGATTGACAGAGGTTCCAAGGGCAGCCCTGTGAGAGTTGACAGGTCAAGGTTAAGGTCCCACTAGGGCATGGGTTTGATGACTGGTGGGAAGGTTCTGACCAAGCCTTTCATAAAATGTACTGTCATTGGATGTGTGAAAATGGAGTGTCCCTCCACCGGGGAAGGAAGGCCCTAATTACTGCTAGGTATTTTCAGGGCGAAGAGATAGTTGAGGATAATTGGAATGCCCACCATGGTAAGAGGATGGTGGTGGCAGCGCACCCAGTCAAGAAGTGGCACCCAGTAACATGTTCTGGTCAATTCTCTCCTGGTTGGTTAAGGATCTCCTGGACCTAGGCAAAGCATGAGAGTCTTCTGTCTGACACCCATCCATACACCAATCTGTGAGGTGGGGTGAGCTCCAGTTGGGGTGCCTGAGCCTCCCGTCGTCTTGTGTCAGGAGCTCTGGGAATGGGCATGTGGATAGCTTTAGGAGATCAGTGAACCAGAAATGTCTGGCCCAATAGGGTGCTAGGAGGAGGATGGTGGCTGTGTCTTGGTGAATCTTCCAGAGAACTTGTGGTAGGGGGGGCATAGGGAGAAAGACATATCAGAGGTTATCCATCCAGGGGAGCAGGAGAGAGTCACCCTGTGAGTTGCTGCATTTGACCCCCCTGGAGCAATACATTGGAAGCTTCTTGTTCTTCTGGGCTCCAAAGTGGTCCCATAAGGGAGTGCCCCACCATTCAAAGAAGTTGGTCAGAATTGTGTTGTGTATTTCCTATTGTCGTAGTCAATGTAGAGAATTCTGCTTAGTCTGTCCAACAATAGTTCTGAGCACCCAGGAGGTATATGGTCTGTACGGTAACCTGGTTTCTGACTCACCAGTTCCACAGTCTGACTGTCCCAGGCGGAGGGGACGAGACCTTGTTCCTCCCTGTTTGTTGAATTATACCACCCTGGTAATATTGTCCAATAGCATTTGCTTGTGGAGGTTGCGTATGAGGGGAAGGAAGGCCTTGCAGGCAAGGTGGACTACTCTGAGCTCCAGCAGATTTCTGTGCAGCCGGGATTCCTGTGGCATCCATGCATCCTGTGCTGTGTGGCAATCCAGGTGAGCGCCCCATCCCATAAGGGAAGTGTCCTTCACAATGGTGGCCTCAGTATGGGATGGCTGAAGGGGGTTGTTCCATGACCTTGGTTGGGCTGGACCACCAAGCCAGAGAGGCAAGAACTCCTGAGGTAGCAGTGACTCTGGAATTGATGCAGTCCCTGGTTGGATGGTAGGTCGAGTGGCACCGCAAGCGGATCCTGGCAAAAGAGGGCACGTAGGTGCTGGCAGCCTTAGGGCCCAAGAAGGAAAGGCACTGATGCACCGTCATGAGGGGCTTGGGATAATGCGAGCAATCAGGCTGCTATCATGTGAAATCTGTTGGCTAGAAGGAAAGCTAGTGCAAAGACCGAGTCCAGCCATGATCTTATGAAATGTATCATCTGTGTGGGTGACAAAACGGACTTGTCTTCTTTTATTCAGCCCCTAACAGACTCTATTGAGAAGACAACTTCTTATTGGAATATCCCACCAGAAGCCAGTCATCCAGGTAAGTCGTATGACCCTGGCATCACATCTGGGCCGCTACTACCATAAACACTTTCATTAAGACCTTTGGTGCCATTGCAAGACCAAAGGGAAGGATGCAGATCTGGTAGTGTTGCTGTTGCTGAATACTTCCCTGTGTAATAGGTGAATGTCCACATGGAAATATGTGTCCTTCATGTCGAGAGCGACGAACCACACTCCCTTCCTGGAGGGAGGGATTATTGATGCCAGTGTAATCATCTTGAATTTCAGCTTCCTGATGAAAATATTGAGCTGTCAAGGGTCCAGGATGGGTCATCAGCCTCTGCCCTTCTTGGGGATGAGGAAATATTGGCGTAGAACCCTCTTTCCTGGAACTGAGGCAGGACACTATCATGCCCTGGTGAAGTAGGGAGTCTGCCTCTTTTTGAAGAATCAGTTGGTAGGAGGGGGCCCCAAGGGGGAGCCAAGTGGGTGGTTTGTGAGGTGGGAAGGAAAGGAAGTCTATGGAATAGCTATGATGGATAATCTCCAGAATCCAACTGTCCATGCTGATCTTGCTCCAACTGTGGGTGAAGAAGATGAGGCAGCCTCCAAAGATGATGGCTGGTGAAGTAGGCAGCATCAGTGGTGGTGCGTGGGTCTCAACCTGGATGTCAAAAGTGGCCTTTGGCCTGCGTTTGAGAGGACATGGACAATGTTGTAGTGGGAGGAGCCAGGAAATGGGCTGTCTGGGATCTCAGGTGCTTTCAGGGCGGTTCAGGTGGCATTGGTAGTAGGAGAAATAGGAGGGTGGCCATGATCTGAAGGGCTGTTCTGATGTTTTTCCTGGGGGCTGGAGTGTAGATCCCCAGGGACTTTAGGGTGGATCTCATGTTCTTCAGGAAATGCAGACATCCACTCATCTTTTGGCTGATTGGCCTCATCGAAAGGGATGTCCTGAATAGTATTTTGGACCAATGATTGGACCAAGAGTCTTTATGCATGACCAGCTCTGTGGCTAAGGACCAGGATGCAGTATCAGCTGTGTCATTTGCCACCAGCCTCCCTCATCCACCAAGGACTGTAACTGGGCCTGATCTTCAGCAGGGAGTTTGTCTTTGAACCCCACCAGCCTGGTGTAGGTCTTATTCATATTTAGCCAACAACACTTGTAGATGGCAATATGAAACTGAAGGTCTGCAGAGGAGAAGATGTTCCTGCTGAGGAGATTTAGCCTCTTTGACCCTTTATCTGACAGTGTGGATTTCTGGGAGTGCTGCTGAGCCCTTTCTGTAGCTGCTTGCATTCCCAGTGAATTAGGGGCAGGATGTGTAAAGAGGAAATCAACCCCTTTGGCTGGCACAAAACAGGGTCTCGTGGCTCCCTTTGGGGTGGGGGACACATGATGCTGGTGTGTGCCAGACCTTTCCGGAAAGTTCCAGTATGGCCTCATTTAGGGGGAGGGCCATCCTGGGTGGTCCCTGTGTCAGTAAAATGTCCAGGAGACTGTTTGGAGTCCTGGACCTCCTCCAGCAGGATTTGCAAGGCAGTAGCTGCCCTTTGGAGCAGATCTTGATATTGCCAGTGGTCATCTGGCGGAGAGGGTGATTAGGAGGCTCCAGCAGTACCAGCTCAGCATCTTCCTCCTGGTACACTGACAGAATGGTCTGACAAGAGGGGGAAGAGCAGTAGGATTCCTGTGACAGCTCTGGGTGTCTGCTATACAGCCAAAAGGAGAGGTCTATGGGTTGTGGTGGGCCCCACGGGAAGTGATACCAGGCATAGAATCATAGAATCATAGAATATCAGGGTTGGAATGGACCTTGGGAGGTCATCTACTCCAACCCCCTGCTCAAAGCAGGACCAATTCCCAACTAAATCATCCCAGCCAGGGCTTTGTCAAGCCGGGCCTTAAAAACCTCCAAGGAAGGAGATTCCACCACCTCCCTAGGTAAAGCATTCCAGTGCTTCACCACCCTCCTAGTGAAATAGTGTTTCCTAATATCCAACCTAGACCTCCCCCACTGCAACTTGAGACCATTGCTCCTTGTTCTGTCATCTGCCACCACTGAGAACAGCCGAGCTCCATCCTCTTTGGAACCCCCCCTCAGGTAGTTGAAAGCAGTTATCAAATCCCCCCTCGTTCTTCTCTTCTGGAGACTAAACAATCCCAGTTCCCTTAGCCTCTCCTCATAAGTCATTTGCTCCAGACCCCTAATCATTTTTGTTGCCCTCCGCTGGACTCTTTCCAATATTTCCACATCCTTCTTGTAGTGTGGGGCCCAAAACTGGACACAGTACTCCAGATGAGGCCTCACCAATGTTGAATAAAGGGGAACGATCACGTCCCTCGATCTGCTGGCAATGCCCCTACTTATACAGCCCAAAATGCCATTAGCCTTCTTGGCAACAAGAGCACACTGTTGACTCATATCCAGCTTCTCGTCCACTGTGACCCCTAGGTCCTTTTCTGCAGAACTGCTACCTAGCCATTCGGTCCCTAGTCTGTAGCAGTGCATGGGATTCTTCCGTCCTAAGTGCAGGACTCTGCACTTGTCCTTGTTGAACCTCATCAGGTTTCTTTTGGCCCAATCCTCCAATTTGTCTAGGTCCCTCTGTATCTGATCCCTACCCTCCAGCGTATCTACCACGCCTCCCAGTTTAGTGTCATCTGCAAACTTGCTGAGAGTGCAGTCCACACCATCCTCCAGATCATTAATAAAGATATTAAACAAAACCAGCCCCAGGACCGACCCTTGGGGCACCCCGCTTGAAACCGGCTGCCAACTAGACATGGAACCATTGATCACTACCCATTGAGCCCGACAATCTAGCCAGCTTTCTATCCACCTTACAGTCCATTCATCCAGCCCATACTTCTTTAACTTGGCGGCAAGAATACTGTGGGAGACTGTATCAAAAGCTTTGCTAAAGTCAAGGAATAACACATCCACTGCTTTCCCCTCATCCACAGAGCCAGTTATCGCCTCATAGAAGGCAATTAGGTTAGTCAGGCACGACTTCCCCTTGGTGAATCCATGCTGACTGTTCCTGATCACTTTCCTCTCCTCTAAGTGTTTCATAATTGATTCCTTGAGGACCTACTCCATGATTTTTCCAGGGACTGAGGTGAGGCTGACTGGCCTGTAGTTCCCCGGATCCTCCTTCTTCCCTTTTTTAAAGATGGGCACTATATTAGCCTTTTTCCAGTCATCCGGGACCTCCCCCGATCGCCATGAGTTTTCAAAGATGATGGCCAATGGCTCCGCAATCACATCCGCCAACTCCTTTAGCACCCTCGGATGCAGCGCATCCCGCCCCATGGATTTGTGCTCATCCAGTTTTTCTAAATAGTCCCGAACCACTTCTTTCTCCACAGAGGGCTGGTCACCTCCTCCCCATACTGTGCTGCCCAGTCCAGCAGTCTGGGAGCTGACCTTGTTTGTGAAGACAGAGGCAAAAAAAGCATTGAGTACATTAGCTTTTTCCACATCCTCTGTCACTAGGTTGCCTCCCTCATTCAGTAAGGGGCCCACACTTTCCTTGACTTTCTGCTTGTTGCTAACATACCTGAAGAAACCCTTCTTGTTACTCTTAACATCTCTTGCTAGCTGCAACTCCAAGTGCGATTTGGCCTTCCTGATTTCACTCTTGCATGCGTGAGCGATATTTTTATACTCCTCCCTGGTCATTTGTCCAATCTTCCACTTCTTGTAAGCTTCTTTTTTGCGTTTAAGATCAGCAAGGATTTCACTGTTAAGCCAAGCTGGTCGCCTGCCATATTTACTATTCTTTCTACACGTCGGGATGGTTTGTTCCTGCAACCACAATAAGGATTCTTTAAAATACAGCCAGCTCTCCTGGACCCCTTTGCCCTTCATGTTATTCTCCCAGGGGATCTTGCCCATCTGTTCCCTGAGGGAGTCAAAGTCTGCTTTTCTGAAGTCCAGGGTCCGTATTCTGCTGCTCTCCTTTCTTCCTTGTGTCAGGATCCTGAACTCGACATTCTCATGGTCACTGCCTCCCAGGTTCCCATCCACTTTTGCTTCCTCTACTAATTCTTCCCTGTTTGTGAGCAGCAGGTCAAGAAAAGCTCTGCCCCTAGTTGGTTCCTCCAGCACTTGCACCAGGAAATTGTCCCCTACACTTTCCAAAAACTTCCTGGATTGTCTGTGCACCGCTATATTGCTCTCCCAGCAGATATCAGGGTGATTAAAGTCTCCCATGAGAACCAGGGCCTGCGATCTAGCAACTTCTGTTAGTTGCTGGAAGAACGCCTCGTCCACCTCATCCCCCTGGTCTGGTGGTCTATAGCAGACTCCGACCACGACATCACCCTTGTTGCTCACACTTCTCAACTTTATCCAGAGACTCTCAGGCTTTTCTGCAGTTTCATACCGGAACTCTGAGCAGTCATACTCCTCTCTTACATACAATGCAACTCCCCCACCTTTTCTGCCCTGCCTGTCCTTCCTGAACATTTTATATCCATCCATGACAGTACTCCAGTCATGTGAGTTATCCCACCAAGTCTCTGTTAATCCAATGACATCATAGTTCCTTGACTGTGCCAGGACTTCCAGTTCTCCCTGCTTGTTTCCCAGGCTTCTTGCATTTGTGTATAGGCACTTAAGATAACTCATCGATCGTCCCTCTTTCTCAGTATGAGACAGGAGTCCTCCCCTCTTGCGCTCTCCTGCTCTTGCTTCCTCCCAGGATCCCATTTCCCCACTTACCTCAGGGCTTTGGTCTCCTTCCCCCGGTGAACCTAGTTTAAAGCCCTCCTCACTAGGTTAGCCAGCCTGCTGGCGAAGATGCTCTTCCCTCTCTTCATTAGGTGGAGCCCGTCTCTGCCTAGCACTCCTCCTTCTTGGAACACCATCCCATGGTCGAAGAATCCAAAGCCTTCTCTCCGACACCACCTGCATAGCCATTTGTTGACTTCCACAATTCGACGATCTCTACCCAGGCCTTTTCCTTGCACAGGGAGGATGGACGAGAACACCACTTGCGCCTCAAACTCCTTGATCCTTCTTCCCAGAGCCATGTAGTCTGCAGTGATCCGCTCAAGGTCATTCTTGGTAGTATCATTGGTTCCCACGTGGAGAAGCAGGAAAGGGTAGCGATCCGAGGGCTTGATGAATCTCGGCAGTCTCTCCGTCACATCGTGTATCCTAGCTCCTGGCAAGCAGCAGACCTCTCGGTTTTCCCGGTCGGGGTGGCAGATGGATGACTCAGTCCCCCTGAGGAGGGAGTCCCCGACCACCACCACCCTCCTCCTCCTCCTGGCATCCCGGGGAGGTGGGGGTGGTCATAGCCTGGCAGATAGGGTGGCTGCGGCTGTCTGTCTGGGCTTCTGCACCATGTCCAAGACATCGGTGGGACTATCTCCTCCGAGTCTGATGACGGTGCCATGGGAAAGGGTGGTACCATTGATACCGGGAGGCCCCTGTCCAACTGATAGGGAAGGGGTCTCTCCTGTGGCAGTAGCAGCAGTTCATCCTCTGGAATAGGAGCCTCCCTGAGAACCATCGCACCCAACAAAAGTAAGGACTGTGGATAGGGGAGGAAGACCCTTCCGGTGTCAGAAAAGTCTCTGTATGGCTCAGAGTCTGTGAGGTTCCCATCGAGACACCAGAGGAACCCGGTTCGACCACCGGCGCTGGCCAGTGGCCATATTGCTGAGGCAGTATCGATGGTACATCTGGACAGGTGTTGGTGGATGGGATTGTCCTAGCTGCATGCCCTGGTACCTGGTCATTGTCAGTACCAGTGGATCCCTCTTCTTCACTCTACCCGCCAACTGGGGACCCTTCAGTGCTGGTTCCATGGGATCTGTACACGACGTCTCACCTGACCTGGCATGGCTTGGGGAGGGAACACACTTCTTGTGGGCAGTTCACTGCGGGGATCTGCCCTCATGCCCATGACAGTGTTTCTTACTCTCATGGGCAGCCCTGTGTCCTGAGTCCTTGGGCTTCGGTGCTGATGGCTCTGCTCCATGGGTCATGCTCAGAGGGGCACTGCTGGTTGGCTGAGGACAATGTATAGGGTGTCTCCTAGGCCAGGGTCAGATTGGGGCCTCATAGCCTCTCCCATCAGATGCTTCCTCAGCCTGAGTGCTCAGGCCTTTCTGGTTCTGGGCAGAAAGGACTTACAGATGCTGCACTTCGCAGAGATGTGCACCTCACCCAGACTGTAGTGGCACCGTTGATGCTTATCGCTGCTGGGAAAGGAGTGAAGGCAGGAGATACTGTTCTGGAAGCCCGGGACCCCGTATAAAGAGGGTTTCCCCTGACTGG
The DNA here is from genome assembly GCF_028017835.1 of Emys orbicularis. NCBI lineage: Eukaryota > Metazoa > Chordata > Testudines > Emydidae > Emys > Emys orbicularis. Next base: position 73,737,449 of record NC_088690.1, read on the forward strand.
GGGAAGGGGATTTCTTACGCTATACTAGACTATGCTATGTACAACTAAGATTTCTAAACTAGAGGATAACTATTGGCAGCAAAGACATACAAAAATCCTTCCAGAGCTTAGAAGAGTGAAGGGGGACAGGGATCCAACTCAGGCCATGCAGCGGTCAGAGGGAACTGGAGGAGTGTCGACCTGCACTGCCCTTGTAGCCTCAATAGGGAGCACGAGCGGAGATGCTGCACATGTGCAGGTCAATGAATGCTGCTTGGAAAAAATGTCTGGATCCAGGCACATGGCGTATGGGCACCCAAGGGTGGAATACACGTAGGGACCAGCATGCCATGGAGAACAGGCCTCTCCTGCTTGCGCCGAAGGGCTACAAGCAGCTGCCACCGAAATGGCTCCCTTTCTAAGCTGCAAGCAGCCAATAGAGGGCAGCGTTCTCACGCAGCTGGGGCCCTGCCCTGCTCTCCCCAAAGCCAATGGCAAAGAGCTCCTGTTGAAATCAATGGGAGCACGGCTGGGCTGAAAGGGTCAGCTGCACATTGTTAACAACTTGGCTTAATTAAAACCTGCCTCCTCCAATTAAGCCAGCACCAAGCTGTCTAGGTGTTTCTGCGCTTGTCTTGGCTGCAGTGTTAACCTGGGCATTGCTGGGGTTCTAACTAACCTGCCTCCCAGCCGCACACAAAACCCTATCACCCCGTGACCTGCGGCTTTACACCCACGGTAGCTGGCTCATCCTGGGCTTTTGGCTTTCCTTTGGGCGGGTCACCCGCTTGCATTGCTGTAGGAATGCAAGCCAAGCCACCTGAGTCTGTCAGCTCTGTGGGGCAGGGACTGTCTTATTGTTCTGCATTCTTACAGCACCTGACACAATGCGGGGGTTGTGGCCAGTGCCTGGGGCTCCCAGGCACTTTGGCAATTATTAATAACAACAAGAACAAGGGCTGCCAGTCTGCCAATTCCTCCCAATTCTCTCTTGGGCCCAGGACAGGCAAGTTCTCCCACAATTCACTGGGAGAGAACGGCAGAGCAGCTCAGCTCAGTACCCCACAAAGAGCCACGGGATGTGGATGCAGCAGGGAGTGGAGCACACACAGGGAGAGCAGCACCAGCGAGGTGCAATAACCCTGGCACGACTTTGCACCGGAGCTGCTCACACCTGGGCCAGGCTGACCTGGCGCTGATCACCTGAGCTGCTCACAGCCGTAAGACATGCCCTATGGAAAGCTTGGAGCAAGTCCTTGTGGAGACAGGGGACATTTCAAAGCCTTGCCTTCAAACTTTGTGGAATATTCCCCTTTGCTGCAGGGGTAAATCTGGCAATTTTCAGGCCAACCCTATTTCCCAAGCCAAAGATACAGTGGGGCCAAAAGGGGCTTTATGATGGCAGCCAGCTGTCCATGCTGAGAATGAGGGGAGGGGGATTAACACCTAAGCCACCAATAAATCTCACACAGTGCACATGTTCCTATTGCTTCATTGGAAAGGCCTGAAATGATACTTGGTGTCTCTGTGTCTTTTGTCCCAGTCACTCTGGCTGAGCTTTACAGTATTGGGGCTGAGATAATATGGTGATTGGCACTCTGGATAGCTAGCTAGATACAATAATTGTATACTGTATAAGAAGGCTTCTCCCATTTTGTGGTGGCAGCTGTAACAGACCGTATGACTCATTGTCACTAATTACACTCGTGTTTGCACTCATTCCTAACCACTCCCTTTTGAACTGAGTGACTTCCTTGGTGCTGGTGTGATTAAAACACAGTGCAAACCAACCATTCCAGGGGCTGCAGCTCAAGACTGAGGGGCATCAGCAGAGCTGTGGTGGGGGTGCCTAATACTGGCAAAGTGGCAGTGGGGGGTGTGGGGGTGTTCAGTCAGGATTGAGATGCATTTACACAGCTGTGGAGGAGTCCAGGACTGGAATGGTGGGGGTGGAGTGTTCAGGGCTGAGGTGCCTTGACAGAGCTTTGGGGTGAACAAAATTAGTCAGGACTTGAATAGCAAGGTGGGGTGCAGGCTGGTCTGAGGTGCGGGGTCAGAAGTGGCTGGCAATCGAGGTAGCTGAGTAGATGCCACTGGTTTGGAAGATCACAGTTCCCTGCAAATGAAGAAGGAATATCGTGGCTTCTCAGATTAGCTGCTGTTTGCAACTCCTCTGCCTTAACCTGCCTCTGGGTATAGACTGAATTGCAAACTCTGCTGGTGCTTCAATGAAAGGGGTTCTAAATCTCCTAATCCCTTTCATCAACACTGCCAGACAACTGGAAAGATAGGCGCAAACACTGGGCTGGGCTTCCCCCTGCCTCTGTCCAAGCCATCCTGTGAGTGATTACAGGGGCTACCCACCTACCCCAAGAAATCCCCCCTCCTCTACCCCATGTCCATTGGGCCAGGTGTGAGGCCAGTTCCCTTGGCAGGGCGTGAAGCAGGCGTGCCCCACTCATCCAGTGAGTACCAGCAATATGCAGACAGGGGATAATCACAGAGGGCGCGACCTCCCACAAACCAAAGCCAGCCTGGCAGAAATGACTTGTGGCTTCCCCAAGGCAAGGTCAGGCACTATTGCTGCTTCCCGAGTATGCCCAGCAACAGGCCTGCGCTCCATCCCTTGCGGGCAGGCTGGGACTGTACCCCTCACCGTGGTGCCTGGGCGCCACCCAGGAAAGCATTAACTGATGTGACAGGCATCTCCCCATCCCCAGAGGATGCCAGACACTGGGGCTTGGCCCCCCATAAGGCACTGCTCAGACTGAGCATATAGTGACGCAGATAGGTCAGGCTGCTTGACACTGCCACTCCCCAGGCAGGGGGACACCAGGAGCTCTTCACCAGGACAGCTAGCCCAGAGCACTGTACCTAGTGCAGGCACAGCTGTACCGGCACCATTGGGCTGGTGCAGGTATAGCTTATGTCACCCCCTGAGCAAAATAAGCTGGCCTGGTAAAAGTGCCTTTGCTATCTAGCTGCATTTATGCTAGGGACTTCTGCCAGTCAGAGCTTGCCCTGACTGGCACAGCCATGCCGGCAGAAATCTGTAGTACAGATGCTGCTTTCAGCTGCCTACAGCTCTGCCAGCCTGCAGCCGCCCGTGCTGGATATTCCCGCCCGCACTCGCTCTCAGCTGCCGCATGATTTTCTTTTTGAACGTTTCAGTGAAAGCAGCTTTCCTGAGGAGGCTGTTTTGCCAACCTAAAACTAAACAGCTCTAGTCCTCCAGGCTTTGGAGCAAGGGCTTGAAATTTGGCAGGGGTCTCCCTTGGGTCAGGGAGGTGCCTATAAAAATCCATTTCACTGGGCCAAGACAAGCCATAGAAACTTGCCCCTTGCTGTATGCTAACCCCATACTTCTCTGAATGTTACAACTGTACTGTGCATTTTCCCAGGCCAAAGTGAGGTGCTGCCCAGCCCGCCTGCTTGTGAAAATGCCTGTTAGCCTAAGGGAGGGTGCTCTGGGCTGGGAACAAGGGGACCATGAGTCCCAATCTCATTTCTTCCTCTGAGTGCTGTTATTAAGTCTTTAATCTTCACAGACTTTCTTACTGAGCAAGGACTCATGCTCCTGCTATAGGAGGCAGGCCGTACCAGCCCCCCATTGCACAGATAGGGCAACTCAGAATTTGTACTAGGTCACTTGTGATAGAACTAGGAACAGAACCCATCTCTCGTCCACTGAGCCATTCTGCCTTTCACAATGACGAGGCCAGTGCTGTGTGCTTGCCTCTCCATTTTTAAGTCAGGCACTCAGGAGTACAGAAATGCCCAAATTAAGGTTGCCCAAATTAAGGCAACTCCCTGACCCCAGGGCGATCTGCATTCAAATATCAGGCTCCTCCTGCTGCAAGCCAGGGAGGCAGGAGAGCTCTTAACTAAATGGTTGGATGCATATGTATGATGGAAAGTGTCAGGCAATGTTAATAGGCTGCTCCCCTACACCAGTGGTTTTCAAACTTTTTTCCTCATCACCCAGTTGAAGAAAATTGTTGATGCCCGTGACCCAACATAATTATATCTTTTGACTAGAGTTTTCATAAAATCATAATATTGCAATACATTCCAGCTTAACCCACTTTACATAACTAACACTAGACACTAGCCTTAGTAAACTCATGGTAAGGAGTGTGGGAGGTGGCCCAGTGTAGGGCAGAGGGTAGGGTGCGGGGGTGAGGGTTCTATCTGGGGGTGAGGGGTTTAGGGTGGAGCTGGAGATGAGGGGTTCAGGGTTCTTGTTCCCCATCACTCTCCCAGACCTTCATCCATCACTGGTGTCACTTGCCCTGCCTGTCCCCCTTCCCCTGGCCCTCTGTCCTGCCATGAGCCAATCTGTCTCCCCCTGAATTTCACTGGAAGCCCCCGGTGCCATCCTCGTCCCTCCATGGCTACCACTGGGGTGACCGAGCTGCTCAGGCCCAAACAACAGAGTGCTGAGCCCCTCCCACTCCCTATTGTGCTCCTGAGAGAGGGGCAGGGCCAGCGGGGTGGCAGTGAGCAGGGGAGGGGGAGCGTTGGAGCCCTAGATGGGGAGCTGAAGGGGAGACCTGGCTCCTCGCTGCAGCCCATGTGAGGACACTTCAGTGGGCTGTGAGGTGGCACCGTGTGCCTGCCCTGGGGTGACCCGCGCTGTTCTGGGGGGGTGGGAGAGGAGGCCACTTCAGGGGCATTCATGCCTTCCTGCAGCTCAGCCAGAGACTCCCATGGTTGCTGTGTGCCCTGGCTTTGGGCAGCCAGGGCATAGTCTATCTGCATGGGCTGCTGCCCCGGAGCTGTGGCAGGGAAGGAGCAGCCAGAGACGCATGGCCTGGGGGGCACAGAAGGTGCGAGGGTTCAGTACCCCAGCCCTTCTGCCTTCCAGTCAGCCCGTAGCCCCCTGAAAAACCTCCCGCCCCCAGCCAAACTCCGATCCCTGACCTTCAGCAGGACCCCTGCCCCCACCTACCAGGCCCCCAAACTGCCTCCAGCACCAACCTACCTACCCCAGCACCCACAGATGTCCCAGCACCCCACCCAACCCCAACAGCACCTAGTCACTCCAGCCTGTAGCATCAGCCCCATACAGCACCCAGAAGGCCTAGCCCCCCATTACTCTCCAGCACCCACTGCCCAAGAAACCTGCTATCCAGCCTGCTGACCCAACCCCCACCTATCTCCCCCAACCTCAAGCTGCCAAGGCCGGCTCCACCACAGCTTGGGACAGGATGTGCTGACCAGAAGAAGAAAGTTATGTTATTATGCAAATTATGAGTATGTATGCAAATTTACTCAGGATATTATTTTCATACATCACACCCATGAAGCTGTACAAACCGTGGCAACTGGCAGTAGAAGCGGAGGTGGGAGGGGCCTGAGCCTAGGGAACAGGGCGCAAAGAGTGTGCGGCAGACCAAGCCCCAGGAATGGAAGCTGCTGAGGGGCAGGGGCTACAAGGGCAGTAGTGCCACCCCACCACTCCCCAGCCCAGCTGCAGGGTGGAGAAGCACTGCCTCCAGGGGAGCACCCTAGAGATGCATGCAGAGCCCCCAGCTGGGGGCTGGACAGAGAGCGAGGGCTGAAGTGTTGTGGGGCAGGAGCTGCAGCGCCAGGTCAGAGAGAGCAAGGCCAAGTGCCCAAAGCAAGGTGGGCACCAGCCTTGGAGCAAAGTCTCACCCACCGCTTCTGGGACAGGGAGGGAGAACGGCTGTCCAACACACACCGACCCTTCCCCTACCTGCAGATACTGATCCTCCCACCCAGAGACACAGACTGATCCATCCCATACTCTAGACACTGAGCTGACTCATCCCTTGGATTAGATGCCAACCCAACCCATCATCCTCCCATTCCCTAGGACACTCACCAGACCCATCCCCGCCCCTAGACACTGACCCCACCCATCCCCGACCCATTGATGGGGCTGATCTGTGGGAAGAGGTTCTTGTGGCATCTCTTGGTGGGACTGATATGGGGGCGAGGTCCCCATGGCATCTGTTGGGGAGGCTGATCATGGTGGTGGTGGGTCTCTGGACCCCCACCTTGTCCATTAGGCTGATCTCTAGGATGTCCCTTTGATGCCTGTCACTGAAGCCAAAGGCAGGGCTGCATCCCTGACCAGCTGTCCAGCAGGCCAATCCTGGGCTGTCACGGAGACCATAATAACCTAATAATGGCCATATTCAGGGAGACCAATGGTTCATCTAGCCCAGGATCCTGTCTGCCGACAGTGTGCAATGCCATGTGCTTCAGAGGGAATGAACAGAACAGGGCAATTAGCAGTAATCCATACCCTGTCGTCCACTCCCAGCTTCTGGAAGTCAAAGATTTAGGGACACCCAGACCATGGGACTGCATCCCTGACCACCCTGGCTAATAGCCATTGATGGACCTATACTCCATGAACTTATCTAATTCTTTTTTGAACCCAGTTATACTTTCAGCCTTCACAACATCCCCTAGCAATGAGTTCCACAGGTTGCCTGTGCGTTGTGTGAAGAAGTGCTTCCTTTTGTTTGTTTTAAACCTGCTGCCTATTAATTTCATTGCATGACCAAATTTGTTAGTCTCTAAGGTGCCACAAGTACTCCTGTTCTTTTTGCGGATACAGACTAACACGGCTGCTACTCTGAAAGCTGGTTCTTGTGTTATGTGCAGGGGACAATAACACTTCCTTGTTCATTTTCTCCACACCATTCATGATTTTATAGACCTCTGTCATATTCCTCCTTAGTTGTCGCTTTTCCAAGCTGAAAAGTCCAAGTCTTTTTAATCTTTCCTCATACAAAAGCTGTTCCATACCCCTAATCATTTCTGTTGCCTTTTTCTGTACCTGTTTCAGTTCTAGTACATCTTTTTTGAGATGTGGTGTCCAGATCTGCATGCAGTATTTAAGGTGTGGGGGTACTAGAGATTTATAGAGTGGCATTATGATATTTTCTGTTTGATTGTCTATCCCTTTCCTGACAGAGGCTGCTCTTGTCTCATCCCTACCAGCTGCTGCTCTCGCCCTGATATTGGGGCACCCATGGGGGCTGAGAGACAGCCTGTGTCAGTGTGCCTCGGGGCAGGAGTCACTGCAGGGGATTGAGTGTTGCACAGGGCTGCCAAGCACACGTCACACTTCCATTGGCACTGAATCCACGGACATCCCCATTCCCAATGCACTGTGCCCTGAGGAGTAGCTGGGTGGGGGTGGAGGTTCTCATTACTGAGCCTCATAGCACCCCCCTCTCCATTCCCAGAGCTCAGCTCCATGGTGAGTGGCTGGGGTGTGTGACCGACGTGGTGATGCTGTGTAACAATATCGCAGCACTGAGGCCAGGTGTACTACCATTTCCTGCAGTATAACTGACGTCACTCAGGGGTGTGAATACCCCCTCCCCCAGCGACGTACATTACACTGACTTAAGCACTGATGAGCACAGCACTGATGAAAGGAGAGTTTCTCCCACGACATAGCTATTGCTTCTCGCGGAGGTGAAGTTATGCCTGTCGGCATGGAGCGTCTTCACCAGATGCACTACAGCAGTGCAGCTGTGCCCTGTAGCACTTCTAGCCCTGAGCTGTGATAAGCTGATGACCAGTGTTTGTGACCTGGTTGCTGAGGTGTGGGTGTGTATTACACTCCCTGGTTGGAGTGTGTTGTTCTAGCCGAACTGGGGTCTGCTGGAAAAACAAGCAGGGAAAAAAATCAATGGCACCTTCCTGGCAAACATTGGCTGGACAACTACAGGCCAGTGGCATATTCCCGGCCCCAGGCAGAAGTGACATAGCTGCTTTGCCAGGCTGAGAACTAACCGATCAAAGGGCTATAAACAGTTAAAATTCCCTCTCTGGAAAGCGGGCAGGTGTCAGCTGTCAGGGGACAGGCTGGCACAGACAAGCTCTCAGGAAGCAGCCTGAAGCAGTTGGGCCTTCTGCAGAGCCAGGACATGGTAAGTATTAGGGGGAGGCAGGCATGCCTCTTTGGCTGCCTGTCTCACTGGGGACCCCGCTCTGGCATCCCAAGGGAACAGGCATGCAGGCTCTGAGCCAGAGTTGGGCGCTGAACCTGAGTCAGGCCTGCTGAGCTAATCAGGGCTAGCACCAGGGCACTGCCGGCCAGGGCCTGGCAAGGGTGGCTGATTTGCTCCTTGTGGTTGATCCGTTCTCAGGCCCCACCTGGAAACACCCTACTCTGGAAATGGGGTAATTGTGAATGGATGAGCCAAGCTCTCAGCCTCGGTGGGTGGCCATGGGTTTTTCCCCACAGCGAGGGAGTGCTGTGGGACTGAGGAGAGGAAGCAGGGAGGCAGTAAGCCCGTGCAAAGCCCCTCATGCACACAGTCCTCTCCCTGACTCTAAGGACACAACCCACGGGGAAGAATCCAGCCGGCACAGCATCTGGGTTTTCACACTTTTATTGTAAAGCTTTGGGAAGGGCTAATTACAATGGAGTTTGTCATCTGACAGCTCAGCAAACAAACAGAAGGGGAGAGAACAGAAAGGGGCTCACAAAGGTGTCATGCTCACTGCTCCGAACAGAAAGAATTACAAGGGAATCAATTGTGCTCACAGTGCCTGGGAAAAACCAAACCCAAGGCCCAAAGCCTTCCCCGCACAGGGAAATGCATCACACATTGAGAGCAATACAACCTTAGCAAGAGGCGCTGCCTTAGACATAGGTCACCATCTGAAAAATAGCTGGGTACTTTCCTCTGATATAGGATTTCTCCTTTAGAAAAGCTACACCTGCATGTACATAAAACTGTACAAAAAACAAGGCATCACAAGCAAGGAAATGAAATCTCGTATAAATAGAACCAACACTGAAGAGCTACAATGGGGTCGCTTGGATCCTTCCCACACAGCCCGACTGCTCCCTGGCTCCCACCTTTGGTTTTACCCCCTGGCTTGTCCTAGTGCAGTGTTAAATACAGTGAATGCCCCTCCCTCCCTGAGGGGCACCTGTAACTCCCTACCCCCCTTCACTGTGCTTGTCTAGACCGGAGTCTGTGGGGTGCCTTCTCTCCCCCATGTGCAGAGGCTTTATCCTTCTGGCTTATCTTTGTGCAAATGAGCTTCTCCCTGCCAGCACCAGCACCCTCTCCCCATGGCAAATCCCCAGCACCACCTCCGCCCTCACCCCTGGGCTGTTCCCAGCTCCACCTCCACCCTAATCCTGGGGCTGACCCCAGAACCCCTCCCCCCATGGCCAATCCCAGCACCGTCTCCCCCCTCCCCCCCAGGGCTGATCCCCAGCACCACCTACACACTCACCCTGGGCAGATCCCAGCACCACCTCAGCCCTCACATGTGGGCTGATCCCAGCACCCCTCCCCACTGGGCTGATCCCAGCACCACATCTGCCCTTCCCCCTCAGGCAGATTCCCCCCTCAGTCCCAAACGAAAGGGACTGTGAAGCACAGATGACCGTGTATTCAGGCTGAGTGAGCTGCTGTGCTGCCTCAGGCAGCTCCTGAACCAAACCAAAGGGCTGTGAGCCTCAGGGTTCCCTTAGTGACCCAAGCAGCAAGTAGGGGGGCCATCCTGCAGACCAGGCCATGGGAAGAGCCAGGGCCCACTCTTTCCCTCTTGGAAGTAGTGACCCTCATCTGCGTAGGTCATGTAGCTCTTCTGGGGAGCCTGCCCCAGAGGGATGCTGCCCCAGACCCGAGCCTGGGTGCGGGGAGTGAGCATCTGAGCTGGCAGAGGAATCAAGGATCCTGGCCTAGGTGGCCAAATTGCACATTCTGCCCAGTTAGGCCCTGAAACTAGAACTACAATAAAAACATATTCAGGAAAGTGACGTGCTCAGGCAGCCAGGCCAGGGGGAGCACGGGCCCCACAACACTGCCAGCAGAGCAGAACAGGTATGCCTGGACGGACACCCACCTGGAGGCCATGTCCACCACAGAGACCCACTGGATCAGTGCCCTCCAAGCAGGGGAGCGGTGACAGGAGATGTGGGAAGGAGGGTCCTGACTCCCCTAAGCGGCACCTCTAGATGTATGAACTGTGGTGGGACAGTCCCCCATCACATCACCCGGGAAAGGGTGACACAAGAACAGGGCGCTGGGGGAGCGGGCAGGGTAGGGCAGCTAGGAGCCTCGCTTTCTGCGGCCCTTCTGCAGGCCTTGTCAGCTCTGTGCCTTTTCGGCCTTGAGCTCCTTGGGCAGACCTGGTTCAGCTTGTGTCCATCAGGCCACACGGCCCTGAGGAAGCTACACCATGAGGCTGGCCATATCCCATCACCACTGCCAGAGCAAAGGGTCAGGAGCTATTCAGCAAGGGACTTGCTGAACACCAGGAGGCAAGGCAGGGCAAGTGCCATTGCCCCGAACCCCCCAAGACTCAGTGCAGGGATTGCAGGCCTCTGGGCCTGATGGGATGGGGCTGCAATGCCCTCTCCCTGCAGGAAACACCCAGTGCTGAACAAGTCCTGCAGAACCACCCACAGGCACCTGAGAGGAAAGGCTGCCCAGTCAGCAGACACACAATGTCCCCACCACATCCCCCTGGGTTCAAAGGCCAAGCATGGACCAAAGATAGGAAAGGGGATGTTATCCTGAAGCTGCTATTGGCCTCACTCCCCAAGGAAGAGCTGAGCAATGAAAAGTGCTGAGGAGATTGGAAGGGAAGAATAATGGTGCATCTCACCCTCCTCCTAGCACTCCTACTGGATGAGGAGAGGAAGGAAGGTACCCTAGAGAGAATGAGGCATGAGTCACCCTCACCCTGCTCCAGACACCTGGGCTGTCCCGTCTGGAGCAGGGGGTCAGGCCAGAGCTGGAACAGTTGAGAATGGGACAGAAACCAAGTCACCAGAACAACTCCAAGGCCTCCAAGAGAGCAAGAGAGTTCAAGCAGAGCCAGGAGGAGCTCCTGTGTCCCACCAGGGCCACCCCTTTGATCCACGTCTTGCTCAGGCTGGCCATGCCAAGGGCCATTCCTACAGGCACCTGCTCAAGCTGACGCCACCCATCCTTCCTCTCTACCCTGCACAGTGTCTCCCTGGATTTGGTACCCTGTGAAGGGGAGCTCAGATGCTGCTGGCACCTGGCACGGCATTAGGGTGCCCACCCCAGGGAGACTGGATGACCTTTGACACTGGAAGAGAATGCTGGAGCCCTTGAGAGTGGCTCTGTGGCCTAAGGGCAGTGGGACTCCAGCTCACAGGGGCCAGTGGCCCCTGGTGTGACCCTGAGACAAAGCTCCTCCTCACAAAGGCAAATGGTGGCTTACAGGCGGACAGGTCAAAGGTCAAGTTCATGGCACAGATGGCCCCATGGGAGTTCCCTGCACTACAGCAGGCACAAGGGGATGGGGTGAGGCCCAATGGCCTGTGCCTCCCTTCTCTCCAGCAGAGCTAGAGCCAAGGATGTCTGCAGCCAGAGATATAGTTATCAAACCGGGGCTCCCCAGCCCTGCTCCTGGCTCTTTCAGCTTTGCCATCCACTGGTACACAGCCAAAAGGAATGCCTCAGCATAGGCCCTTACCTCTGGCACTGAGCAGTCCCTGGGCACCCTGCAGCCAATGGGCACAGTGACAGCATTTGGCAAGCGGGCCAGGATGTAAAACCAGAAAGCCTCCAGCCCCACTGACAGGCCCCTGCCCCTCTCCTCCCATTCCCAGCTGTTATTTGAGGAACCAATCACATCTTTATTTACAATATGGAACAGGAGTGTGGACTGGAAGCTGTGCTCCCCTGTGCTCTTCCATGCACCAAACCATTCAACGCTGGAACTTGCTCCCTGTGGTTTGTTTTGTTGAAATGTCTTTTGTTTCAAGGACAATAAAAGTTTCAATCAGGCAGAATTTGAATGTCATTCCTAAGATTCATATTTACAGGAGTCTACAGTAAAGCAACAGGCAGCTTGCTCCCTGTGCATGGAGACACCCCTCTGTCCTGTGCCCCAGGAACTCCACCAGCTCTGCATGGACCTTTGGTACCTAAGCCCTTCACCCCAGCCGTGTCCTCTGCACTCAGAGCCTGCCCAGCCCTCCCTGACACAGCAGTTCAGAGACGCACCCTCAAGTGCTTGGAAATTCCTTAGATTTCACACACCCACCCTGCCTCAAGACAACGAGTTATAAAGGCCCTCCTCTCCCTTGCCCTGCCCTGTGTCCTCAGAGGCCAGTTGGGGCGTCTCACCCAGAGGGAGGTGGAAACTGGGAACAACCTGGAGAACCGGCTGCAGGAGCGATAAAGCATTAAAGTTTCAAATGTTCCTCTGGACACTGGCCTCAGAAGTGTCTGCTCCTCACCCTTTGGGCCCAGCCTCACAGGTAGATCTCCCTCTTAGTGGTTTGAGATGAGGGGGTGGTGGCTGGCTGGAAGTCCGAGGTCTGGGTGAGAGGAATTTCCTCCATAGGGGAGTCCTTGCAGGGCTCATGGCTACTGTTGGAGAAGGCACTGTATGTGGGGAGCAGGCGGAGGTTGGCCATTTTGGTGCTGCGCTCTTCCGAAAGTCTGGGGCTGCCGTTCCCAACTTGCTCTTGACTCCCCCGTTCTTGGTAAGGCACAAAAGTGGAGAGCTTCAGGGCATTCTTGGGCCTGCGGTTTGGGGAGGACTGGCCAGGCATCCAGCAGGTGTCGGAGTGGCCGAACTCCGTGCATTCCCGGGTGCAGGTCCCAGTCATGGCAACGTCAGGCAGAGGCCGGAGATCTGTAGAGAAGGGAAGTAAGAGACTAGGTCAGACTAGGTCAGACTAGATGATCATAATGGTCCCTTCTGACCTTAAAGTCTATGAGTCTATGAGTAAGAGCGGCGTTAACCCCACATGCACAAGCCCCACAGCATGGGAGCCGCTGCTGGATCTGGATCCCAGGGCACCGCACAGGCCTGACCCCCCAGGACTAAGCACCTGGCACTTTGGGGGACATTTTGCTGCCAGGCTTCCTGTTGTGGGCTCTCAGCTGGTGGCAGGGGCAAAAGGGACTCTAGAAGGTGCCCAGTAAACATGTCCCATCTCTGTCACCCTGTCCCAGGCCAGAGAGAAGGACTCCAGTACTCCTGGAAGCTCAATGCCATGAGGCCCTGGGGAAGGCTGAACAATCACAGTGAGCACCAGCCCCCAGAAGCTGGCATGGGCCAAGTGTCACAAATTGCCCCATTCCTGGGAGGCAGGGGAAACCTATGGCCCAGCCTGGCCCAAGGCCACAAAAAGCCATGGCAGAGCTGGGCCTAAAACTCGGGACTCGTGATTCCAGCCCCCATGTTCAAACTCACTGCTGCAGCAGCCCTGGGGCCGAGGCCCTTTCGGGCTCAGCACAGGCCCCGTTGCAAGTGTGCCTCTTAGACTCAGGCAGACACAGCCATTGACCCAGAGCATCTGGCATTCACCTGCCCCCATGCTGCTACAGGGAATCCCCCACTCAACAGTGATGATATCGCAGAATGCCGGGAGGGAGATAAAAATAACACACCAAAGGAGAGAAAAACTAGGTCGCCAACTACCACCCCATCCCAGGCACAGCCAGGCATTGCTGGGTACCAGCCACTCCTCCCCAAGCACAGCCCGGCATTGCTGGGTACCAACCACTCCTCCCCAAGTACAGCCCGGCATTGCTGGGTACCAACCACTCCTCCCCAAGCACAGTCAGGCATTGCTGGGTACCAACCACTCCTCCCCAAGCACAGCCAGGCATCGCTGGGTACCAGCCACTCCTCCCTAAGCACAGCCAGGCATTGCTGGGTACCAGCCACTCCTCCCTAAGGACAGCCAGGTATTGCTGGGTACCAGCCACTCCTCCCTAAGCACAGCCAGGCATCGCTGGGTACCATCCACTCCTCCCCAAGCACAGCCAGGCATTGCTGGGTACCAACCACTCCTCCTCAAGCACAGTCAGGCATTGCTGGGTACCAGCCACTCCTCCCTAAGCACAGCCAGGTATCGCTGGGTACCAGCCACTCCTCCCCAAGCACAGCCAGGCATCGCTGGGTACCAGCCACTCCTCCCTAAGCACAGCCAGGTATCGCTGGGTACCAGCCACTCCTCCCCAAGCACAGCCAGGTATCGCTGGGTACCAGCCACTCCTCCCCAAGCACAGCCAGGCATCACTGGGTACCAGCCACTCCTCCCCAAGCACAGCCAGGCATTGCTGGGTACCAGCCACTCCTCCCCAAGCACAGCCAGGCATTGCTGGGTACCAGCCACTCCTCCCTAAGCACAGCCAGGCATTGCTGGGTACCAGCCACTCCTCCCTAAGCACAGCCCGGCATTGCTGGGTACCAGCCACTCCTCCCTAAGCACAGCCAGGCATTGCTGGGTACCAGCCACTCCTCCCTAAGCACAGCCCGGCATTGCTGGGTACCAGCCACTCCTCCCTAAGCACAGCCAGGCATTGCTGGGTACCAGCCACTCCTCCCTAAGCACAGCCAGGCATTGCTGGGTAACAGCCACTCCTCCCTAAGCACAGCCAGGCATTGCTGGGTACCAGCCACTCCTCCCCAAGCACAGCCAGGCATTGCTGGGTACCAGCCACTCCTCCCCAAGCACAGCCAGGCATCGCTGGGTACCAGCCACTCCTCCCCAAGCACAGCCAGGCATTGCTGGGTACCAGCCACTCCTCCCCAAGCACAGCCAGATATTTCTGGGTACCAGCCACTCCTCCCTAAGCACAGCCAGGCATCGCTGGGTACCAGCCATTTCTCCCCGGGCATGGTCAGGCATCCCTGGGGACCAGCCATTTCCCCGACGCAGGCACCAGCCAGGAATCACTGGACACCAGCCACTCCCCACCCTGGGCACAGCCAGGCCTACCTGGATATCAGACACACCTGCAACTAGGAAACGGCCACTCCCCCCGACCCAGGCACCAGCCAGTCACCCCTGAGCACCAGCCACTCCCCCACCCTGGGCACAGCCAGGCATCTCTGGGCACCCGGCACCACTCCACCCCAAACAGAGTTATCAGCCATTCTTCCACCCTACACACAGCCAGGCAAACCCTGGGCATCAGATGCTCCCCCACATAGGGCACAGCATGGTATACCTGAGTGCCAACACACAACACAGACAAACATCCCTCAGGCCACCCACTGCCCCACTCTGGGCAGCAACCACTCCTCCACCATAGGCACAGCCAGGCATCCCGGAGCGCCAAACATTCTCCCACTCCATTCACAGGGATTCCTGGGCATCAGCCACTTCCCCAAATGAGGCAAAGCCAGACATACCTGGGCACCACTGCCCCACAAGCCAGGGTCCCTGGGCACCAATCACTGCTTCAGACCAGACACATCCAGGCAACCCTGGGTGGCAACCACTCTCCAATGGTGGGCATAGCCAGGCATCCTCACTTACCAGCCACACCGTGGACACACCTAAGCATCCCTGGGCACCAGCCACTCACCAACCTTGGGGACAGCCAGGCATTTCCGGGGCACCATCCAATCCCTACCCCCAGACACAGCCAGGCATCCCTGGGAACAAGTATTCCCCCATGCTAGGCATAGTTAGGAATCTTTGGGCATCAGACACTCCCCCATCCCAGGCACAGCGACGCATCTCTGAGCATAAGCCATTCCCTCGGCCCAGACACAGCTAGGCATCTCTGGGCACCAGCCATTCCCCCATTTTGGGCACCACTAGGCATCTCTGGGCATGAGCCACTCTCCCTACTGAGGCACAGCCAGCCACCCCTAGGCATCGGCCACTCCCCTATTCCAGGCACAGCCAGGCATCGTTGGGCACCAGTCATTGCTCTGCACCAGGCACAAGCAGGTTGTACCAAGTACCAACTGCTCTTCTGCCCCTGGGACAGCCAAGTAATTGGAGTACCAGTCACAGACATCCCCCCACCCCGCTCACCACCCTCCCAGATGGACACACACATACCAGGGCCTCCTCGCTGTACACACACAACAGCACCAGCCAAAGGACCCACCTTGAGAGATCCGCCAGGTGCTGGGACCCAAGGGAGGTTGCTTCGGCCTCTTTTATTTTTGTGCTGCAGGGATCACACAATACCACACACACTACTCCCTTCTGCCTCTCTGTCACTCTCACCCACAAACACTATACCACACACGCAACACCCCTCTCTCTCTCTCTCTCTCTCTCTCTAACACACATATACACACAGTGCCACACACTACTCCCTTCTGCCTTTCTGTCACCATCATCCCCACACACTATACCACACACGCAACACCCCCCTCTCTCTAACACACATACACACAATGCTACACACACTACTCCCTTCTACCTGTCACCCTCACCCCCACACACTATACCACGCATGCAACCCCCCCCCATCACACACACACACATACACACAATGCCACACACACTACTCCAGAGGTCGGCAGCCTTTCAGAAGTGGTGTTCCGAGTCTTCATTTAATCACTCTGATTTAAGGTTTCACGTGCCAGTAATACATTTTAATGTTTTTAGAAGGTCTCTTTCTATAAGTCTATAATATATAACTAAACTATTGTTGTATGTAAAGTAAATAAGGTTTTTAAAATGTTTAAGAAGCTTAATTTAAAATTAAATTAAAATGCAGAGCCCCCCGGACCGGTGGCCAGGACCTGGGCAGTGTGAGTGCCACTGAAAATCAGCTTGTGTGCCGCCTTCAGTTGCCTACCCCTGCCTCCCTTCTGCCTCTCTGTCACCCTCACCCCCATACACTATACCACACACGGAACACCTCCCTCTCTCTAGCACACATACACACAATGTCACACACACTACTCCCTGCTGCCTCTCTGTCACCCTCACACACATACACTATACCACACACACAACTCCCCCATCTCTCTCTCACGCACACATGCACACAATGCCTCACAAATTATTCTCTTTTGCCTCTCTGTCACCCACACACACTATACCACACAGAGAACACCAACTCTCTCTCTCTCTCTCTCTCACACACACACACACACACACACACAATGCCATTCACACTACAACCTTCTGCCTCTCTGTCACTCTCACCCACACACACTATACCACACACGCAACACCCTCTCTCTCTCTCTCACACACACACACACACACACACACACATAAACACAATGCCACACACATTATCCCTTCTGCTTCTCTGTCATCCTCACACACACACACACTATACCATGCACACAACACCCCTCTCTCTCTCTCTCTCTCTCTCTCTCACACACACACACACACACACACACACAATGCCACACACACACTATTCTCTTAAGCCTTTGTCACCCTCACCCACATACACTATACCAAACACGCAACACCCCTCTCTCTCTCTCACACACACACACAATGCCCCCCCACAAGTTCTTTATGCCTCTCTGTCACTCTCACCCACACCAATACCACACACACAAAACCCCTCTCTCACACACACACACCCACACACATACACACAGTGCCCCACACCCACTACTCCCTTCTGCCTCTCTGTCACCCGCACCCGCACCCACACCCACACCCACAAAACCACATACAACACCCCCTCACTCTCTCGCACACACACACATACACACAATACAACATGTACTACTCCATTCTGCCTGTCACCCTCACCCGCACATACTATACCACACACACAACATCCTTCTGTCCCATACACACGCACATACACACAATACCAAATGCACCACACATGCCCACACACTATACCACATGCAACACCCCCCTCTCTCACTCACATACACACTTACACATAATACCACACACACTACTCCCTTCTGCCTCTCTGTCACCCTCACACACACACATTATGCCACACACACTATATCCCTCTGTCTCATACACACGCCTATACACACAGTATGACGTACACTACACCCCCACGTACAAAATACCATGCATACTACACCCCTCTCTCTGACAAACACACTATACCACACCCCCCACACCCCTGCACATACAATACCACAAACATTACACACACCCCTCTCTCTCTCTCTCTCTCTCACACACACACACACACACACTTCAACATACACTACTCCTATGCACACACAATACCACACACACTATACTCCTATGCACACAACATTCCTTTCTCACACACACTACATCCTCCACACACTGTCACACACACAATATACCCCCACACTATACATCTCTCACATATACCGTACCATTGAGAATACACCCCCACACAGTATACCACAAATACACTCCACATACTCAACACCACACACAATACACCTCAAAATATGTAGGATTCCCCTCAATATGCTACACTGCAGACACACAATACTCTTCCAGAGAGACACAATATACCACACACACAATAGTGCCACCACACACAAATTCATCATACATACACAATTTTTCCAACATGTAAATACATGACCCAATGCCGGATATACACATCAAATACTCAGACACAATATCCACAATACTCTCCCCATCGACACCTTATACCCCCCACCCCCCCAGAAATACTACACCGCACAGATAACAGTGACCCCCCCTCAAGCTCCCCCAATACTCTGGTTTCCAAGGACACACTGCACTGTACAAACACATGCACAGTGCTTCCCCATCCCGGAAACACCATCTCTCTCTCTCTGTCTCTCTCTCACACACACACACACACACACACACACACACACACACACACACACACACACACACACACACACACACACACACATTATTCCCCCATACACACAGGAACACAATACCACAATTTGGGGGAGAAAGACCACACAGCTGCCACATTGCCAGCCCAGAGCCTGGAGTGTGACACAGCATCAGACATTGCTGCTACCCACAGAGGGTCCCCATGTCACTCCCACTGAGAATCCTTCTTCCCAGTGCTTCCTTGTCAAACTGTGCCCCAATGCCCCTCTCCAATAGCTCCCTTCCATTGCCCTGCTCCCTTTCCCACAGCTCTGAGCTCTTGGGCACAGTGACTCTTGAGTCTCCCTTGGCACCGGTTTCACACAAGGCAGACTTCCTACAAGTAAATACATAAATTCACCAGGCCACGTCCCTGCAGAGCCAGGGCTCAAAATCTGAGCTCAGTGAGTCAGAGGATTGGCGCCATGGATAGGGTGCTGGGGATCAGAGATCAAGCCACACAGACTGTATGCTTGAGTCAGAGGTGAGAACTATGGGGCTAGGTGCTGCAGGTCAAACAGAAGGGGTTGGTGCTGGGAGTCAGAGTTAACGATCAACTGATCTTGAAAATGTTGTTTTTCAAAAATAACCTATCAGCCATCACACTCCACACCTCCAGCTCCTGAAATAGCTGTGTCACCCCCACTGATTTTCCCCAACTCCTGCAGTGACTGCCTCACCCCCAGTGCTTCCCACCCGCTGGTCCGGCATCAGCTGTGCCATCCCCATAGTACCCCCACTCCCCTGGCTACTGCAGTGGCTGTATCATGCCCACAGGTTCTCCCTCCCCCCAGTTCCTGTATAGGTTGTGTCACCCCCAGTGAGTCCCTCCCATGGGCAGGGAGGCTCCTCCCATGGCCCATCTCCTGGGGCACATTAGCTGCAACACCCTGGTGGAAGCCGTGCGGACATACCTCGGTTCAGAGCCCCATTCACAGCCTGTTCCGCTCAGGGGACTCTAATGAGGAGCAGAAAAAGGACGACAGGGTCACATCATTATACAGCCCCCAGTCTACACACTCCCCACAGGACCATGCCAGCCCCTCCAGCCTGCATCAGCCCTCCCCTGCATCTCTGTCTTGCACCTCTTTCCTCCAGGCTTCCTCTGATACCTGCTGCCTTTACCAGTGCCTTGGATGCCATTGGCCCCACCCCAGGCTCCACCAAACTATCTGGCCAACACTGCCCAATGAGGTCTTCCTCTAACCTGCTCCTCCTAACCTGCTCCAGTTCCCCCAGACCTCCACCGGCCCCCTCTCTCAGCCTCTGCAGAACCCCAGCCAGTACCACCCACCTCCATCCTTCACTAGTCCCGTCTTTGCTAGTCCTTCCCCACCACTGACCATGCCAGCTCCCAGCCTCTGGATCTCTCTCCTTTCCCACCATTTTTTCTTCACTCTCCACAACTCCACTTTCTTTTTGCCATCCTCCATATACAGGATCCTACCAAATTCACAGTCCATTTTGGTCAATTTCACAGTCATAGGATGTTAAAAATTGTAAATTTCATGATTTCAGCTATTACATCTAAAATATCACAGTTTTGTAATTGTAGGGGTACTGACCCAAAAAGGAGTTGGGGGGGGGGGGAGGTGCAAGGTTATTGTAGGGGGGGTTGCAGTATTGTTACCCTTACTTCTGTGCTGCTGCTGGTGGCAACGCTGCCTTCAGAGGTGAGCAGCTGGATAGCGGCGGCTGCTGCCTGGGAGCCCAGCTCTGAAGGCAGAGCCGCTGCCAGCAGCAGCACAGAAGTAAGGATGGCATGTATGGTATTGCCACCCTTACTTCTGTGCTGCTGCCTGCAGTGCTGGGCCCTCAGTCAGCAGCCGCCACTCTCCGTCCGCCCAGCTCTGAAGGCAGTGCAGAAGGGTGGCAATACCGAGACCCCCGTAAAATAACTTTATGACCCCCCCCCGCAACTCCCTTTTGGGTCAGGACCCCCAATTTGAGAAAGGCTGGCTTCTCCTGTGAAATCTGTATAGTATAGGGTAAAAGCACACTCAAGGCCAGATTTCACAGGGGAAGACCAGATTTCATGAGCTGTGACTCATGTTTCATGGCGATGAATTCTTTAGGGCCCTATCCCTATCCTCCATCCCCAGGCAACTCCCTACCCCAGAGCTTGGCACTTGAGTTAGTTTAGGGCAGGGGACACCTGACTAGTGGAGCACAAAGCCCTTCATGCACAAAGACACAGGCACACACACATCAGACATGGACATGCTCACTCACACGCATGGACATGCCCAGTCACACACTCACAGATATGCACAATCACACAAACATGCACAAGTACATGCACAGTACTTGGTCCTGCTAGTGAAGGCAGGGGGCTAGACTCGATGACCTTTCAGGGTCCCTTCCAGTTCTAGGAGATAGGTATATCTCCATATATTATTATTATTATTCACACAAAGGGACATGCACAGTCGCACGCTCACACTCACATACACTCACACAGACATGCATACATACATGCATGGACAAACGTGCTCTCACATACCTGGATGTGAACACTCACACAGAGGCACCCACTTACACACAGATGCACATTGAAGTGCACACTCACACACACAGATGGGCACAAATAAATGGACACATCACAGTGATGTCCATTTGCTCAGCTGCAAAATCAGGAGCTCACCCATGACAGGTGCTAATGACAAAAGGCTTGCACATGCCCACGTGAAAACACCTGATTTGCCCGTGCAGGCCTGGGGAGCTCAATTGCACTTAGGAGGGAGGGGAGTCAGCATTGATATGGACCATGCTATTTCCAGGGACTGTGCATCTGAGTGTGTCTGTGCATGGGGGGTGGGAGTCAAAATTTGGGGCTCAGCGAGGGCTATGTGCGTTTGTGCAAAATTTCTTAGAAATGCCTATAAACGCCCAGAGAAATGGATAAGTGGTGCTTTCAGCATTGTGCAAGCTTGGGGGTCAGGCAAGCTGAGGGGGACTGCAGTAGGGGGGCATAACGGAACAGTAAGCAACGGTAAGGGGGAGGGAAGCATGTAGGGCCAAGAAAATCAAGGGGTAGGGTGGAGGGGAGAGGTTGCTGAGCCAATGCAGGAAGGTGCGGGGAGAGATGAGAGGGACACTAGGAAAGTCCATGGGATAGGTAGTGACGGGCAGGCAGCTGGCCGAGGGAGGCAGGCTGAGAGAGCTGGCATGGCAGCATTATGGAGAGGGACAAGAAGTGGGGTTGGTAGGGGTGGTGAAGCACAGCGGGGGAGTGCAGTGGGGAGAGTCAAGAGAGTATTGCGGAGGGGTGCATGGGGAAGCATGGCAAGGTGGGGTCCATGTGCAGAAGGGATGGGGTAGGGCAGTGGGGCAGGGAGCATGGCAGGGAGGGATGGGAGAGAAGAGTAGGGTGAGGAGGGCTGGGAGAATGAGGTGGGAGTATGGGAAAACATGGTGCAGCAGTGAGGGACGGTAACATTGTGGCATGGGAGGGAAAATGGACTGCAGTGGGAGAGCACAGAATAGTGTGGGAGAGCAAAGAGGAACGGCAGTGTGGTGGGCTGGGAGAGTGCAGAGAGGGAGATGGGGGAGTATGGCAAGATGGGAAGGGGCAGGAAAGCACAGCAGCATAGGGAGCGCTGGGGGAATACAATGAGATGTGGGATTCACATATTTTAAGAGCAGGAGGGACCATCATATCATCCAGTCTGACCTGCTGTGTAGTCTAGGCCACAGAACTTCACCCATTCATTCCTGTACTGGGCCCAGTAACTTGTGTTTGACTAAAGCATCTTCCAGAAAGGCAGCCAGGTAGATATGAAGACATCAAGAGATAGAGAATCCACCAGTTCCCTTGGCAGTTTGTTCCCAGGGTTAATCACCTTCATAGCTAAGATGATATGCCTTATTCTAATGTGAAAGTCTTGCTTCAGTTTCCAGCCATTGGCTCTTGTACTCTTTCTCTGCTAGAAATATTTTCTCCCCATGAAAGCACTTACACAGTGGAATCATAACCTGTAAGTCTTCTTTTTGACGCGCACAGATTAAGCTCCGTCAGCCTCTCACTCCAGCATTTTTTCCAGCACTTGCGGTGAGAAAGCATAGCTGGGACCATTTCTAAAATGCCTCCCCTTAGGGCAGAGCAGGGTGCAGTGATTCCCAGAACAGCCACCCAAACACTGCACTGCACTTCAAAAATGAGCCTTGGTGTTGATTCCCTCAGAAAGGGCTATTCCGACAACGATTAACACTCAGGACCCTGCTCCCCTGGGCACTGCACCCCTATGGCAATGAACTTTTGCGGTATCACTTCCCTACCGCCCTGGGCACCACACCCCTAGGGCAATGAATCTTCGCGGTATCACTTCTATACTGCAAGGCTCCTGTGGGCACAGCACCGCTATGGCAAAGAAACTTCACGGTATGAATTCCCTATCCACCATTCTCCCTTGGGCACCGCACCCCTATGGCAATGAAGCTTCGCTGCATCAGTTCCCTACCTCCCTGCTCCCCTGGGCACCGCACCCCTATGGCAATGAACCTTCTCGGTACCACTTCCCTACTGCCCTGCTCCCCTGGGCACGACACCCCAATGGCAATGAAACTTCACAGCATCACTTCCGTACCACCCTGCTCCCCTGGGCACTGCACCCCTATGGCAATGAACCTTCATGGCATCACTTCCCTACTGCCCTGCTCCCCTGGACATCGCATCCCTATGGCAATGAACTTTCGTGGCATCACGTCCCTACTGCCCTGCTCCCCTGGGCACTGCACCCCTATGGCAATGAACCTTCACGTCATCTCTTGCCTACAGCCCTGCTCCCCTGGACATCGCATCCCTATGGCAATGAACTTTCGCGGCATCACGTCCCTACTGCCCTGCTCCCCTGGGCACTACACCTCTATGGCAACGAACCTTCACGGCATTACTTCCCTACCATCCTTCTGTCCTCGGCACCGTGCCCCTATGGCAATGAACTTTCGCGACATCACTTCCCTACCACCCTGCTCCAGTGGGTACCATACCACAATGGCAATGAACCTTTGCAGCCTCAGTTCCCTACAGCCCTGCTCCCCCTGGGCACCGCTCCCCTAGGGCACTGAACCTTCACAGTATCACTTCCCTACCGCCCTGCTCCACTGGGCCCCACACCCCTACGGCAATGAATCTTTGCGGCATCACTTCCCTACCGATCTGTTCCACTGGGCACTACACTCCTATGGCAATCAACCTTCGCGGCATTACTTCCCTACCCACCCTCCTCCACTGGGCACCGCACCCCTATAGCAATGAACCATCACGGTATCACTTCCCTACTGCCCTGATCCCCTGGGCCCCGCACCCATACCGCAATGAACCTTTGTGGCATCACTTCCCTACTGCCTTGTTCCACTGGGCACTACACTCCTATGGCAATGAACCGTTGTGGTATCACTTCCCTACCACCCTCCTCCACTGGGCACCGCACCCCTATGGCAATGAACCTTCGTAGCCTCACTTCCCTACTGCCCTGTTCCCCTGTGCACTGCAGACCTATGGCAATGAACCTTCGCAGCATCACTTTCCTGCTGCCCTGCTGCCTGGGCACTGCACCCCTATGGCTATGACCTTCGTAGCATCACTTCCCTATAGCCCTGCTGCCCTGGGCTCCTCTCCACTACAGTGCTACTTCCCCCTCACAGTGCTGCTCCGTGGGACTCTGTGCTCCCAAGTTGCTGTGTCCTTATCTCAGTATTCCCTCTGGGCACCCTTCCCTCATATTGCATCGCACATGGATGTGGCTGCGCTGTTTTGGATCCCTCTGGGTACTGTTCCTGGGTACTGAAAACAACACCACTGCCCTTCTCTCTGGAGACAGCTGTGTGTAGCTAGTGAGTGGGCCACATACAGATGCTAATAGTCCTAAGTACCCTTCTTTGAATTCCCAGGGGAAGAGTGCTGAGCAGCCTGGCCCTCCCAGTTCAGCATGCCAGACCTCTTCAGAAGCAGGGCTCAGCAGGCGCTTGGCTTGGCAGAAACTTAATAGCTCTCACCCAAACTGCCCTTTGAAAGGACTTTTTTGAAGGATTGGCCATGCTGTGGGTTCCCACTCATGTACCCCCTTCTCCTGTCTACCCAGATCTGGATATTAGACCATCCAGACAGCAGCCTGTTCTCCCAACCCACCACCTCACCCAGCAGACAGCCTTGGGCGCAGCATCTGCCTTACACTGTCAAAGGGAGCACAGAGGTTCCTTCCTTAGGGAAGGAGTGGCCAGCAATGCGGCCTCCCTGAGTTCCCCATACCAGCTTTGTTAAGATCCTTGCCTTCCTATCACTGCACATGGACACAGGTCAGAGAGCTTTGCCTCCCGCACAGCAAAGCACTAATTTCACTTTCCATCCCTTGAGGAAGGCTGCTGGAATGGTGCCTACTTCCACAAGAGGAAGCAATGAATTGGAGCAGATCACTGAGGAGAGAAATCCTAGAGATCAAGTTGTTGGAGAGTAAGGGATGAAAATACATACACACAGAGAGTTCCCTGAGCCCCACATCAGTCCCTATGACACCCAGACTGACAGCTTCTGGGACCCTACCCCATCCCTCCAACATTCCAATAGACAGTTTCCGAGCCCCAACAGTATACCCCCAACACCCAGACAGTCGCCCCCGAGCACCAACACTATCCCTCCAACACCCAGACAGCTTCTGAGCCCCAGCATCATCACAACAACATGCAGACAGAGGCTTCCAGGACCCCAACATCATCACAGCAAAACCCAGGTAGACAGCTACAGGGATCCAATACTGACCCTATGACTCCAACAAAGGTGGCTCCTGGGTCCCAACACAATATCTACAAAACCGGACAGCTGGCACACAAGACCCAATACCTATTCCTAAACACTAATACAGATGGCTCCCTGAACCCAACACTGTCCATACAACATACACAGAAATGGCTCCCTGGACCCAATATTGACCTCCTACAACACCCAGATGGACAGCTCCCAAAACCTAACACCATCCCTACAACACCTTCACAGAAGGATCCTCAGAACTAGTGCTGACCACAACAACAAAAAGACAGATGTCTCACGGGTCCCAACAACACACACACACACACACAGCTCCCCAGAACCAACACTCATCCTTACAACACCTGGACAGATGACTCCCCTGGCACCAAACAATGGTGCCTAAAATACCCATATGGACAGCTCCCTCTAGAATTAACTGCTTCTACTATATCCGGACAGTGGGCTCCAGAAACCAAACAATGGCCCTAGAACATACTAGAATAACTCCTACAAAACCAAGGCAATTGTTTTCCCAAACTCCATATAAACACGCCACCACCAAGACTGGGGGCTGTCCCAGACCAAACATTGGCTCCTACCGTATCTAGATAGACAAGCTCCAGAGAGCAGCACCAATCCTCACAGCACTCAAACAGGTGACTCCTCAGACTCAGCCAAAGCCCTCATAGCACCCAGACACAAGACTATGGTTATTGACAAACAATAATCCCTTCAAACCCCAGACAGCTCCCAGACTCCACACTGGGTCCCAACAACACCCAGATGGATTGTTATTCAAGACCATATTCAAGCCTCTACAACAGACAAATTATATTTTAAGATTTTGGTACTGGAGGCATTTCTTCCTTTGTGTTTGTACAGAGCCTAGAACAATGGGCTTCCATTCCTGATCAGGATCTTTATGTACCATCATAATAAACATAATAATAATTACATTTTAAAAATTATGTTAAAGAACATTACGAAGGTTACAAAGTCAAGCACTCAAAAGTTAGGAAATGTCAGAATTAGGGTTGTCCATGCAACCTTAATTCAACTCCCTTGAGTGTATTATGATGCAGTCTTTAATTACATAATCCCATACCATTTTTTTCACAGAACCCCTGCCTCATTCAGTGCACTGGATGGATAATGCTCTGTAGTCTGTAGGAGTCCCACCACATTTGTTGCAGAAGCTATAAGGTATGTGTGACGTTGCACCCCATACTGTTTTATATAAATATGCTTATGAGTGTAAATATGGCATAACTGGAATATGTTTTATGCTAGATATGCCATGTAACATATTTTTGCAAAGTTATGATCTACTGAATATATTCATCCTATCTGTATGCATGTATCATTTTTATATCTGAAGTTATGAGTGTTGGCTCTATGCTTGTATTTAAAGTGTTTGGCTGTAGGAAGCACATAAAACAGATTTGGTCAACATAGTGTGAAGGGGTTATTCAAGTAATTGGGAGTACTTAACTAACAATGGATTTTGGGAGATGCCAATCCACATCTGAGCTTAACAATGGCATCGGCCTGCAAAAAGCTGAATCATTCATAGACATGTGACTTGCCCAGGTGGCTAGAGACCCCATCTTGTGGCTGTGATGTTGCACAAGAGAAAGAAGATAAAAGGCCCTGGAAACCTCTTCATTTTGTCTTCAGCTGGCTCAAAAGATAGCCTCTCCACCCCAATGAGATGCCTGAAATAAACTGGAACAGAGGACAGTAACTACGGGGGCGTGAGTGATTGCTAGATCCAGACTAGGAAGGAGTCTAGTCTGTCAAAGAAGCTTATTGGAACATCTCTGAGAGTGAGATTTACCTGCATTTAGTTTCCTATTGTATTAAGCTTAGACTTGCGTGTTTTATTTTATTTTGCTTGGTAACTTACTTTGTTCTGTCTGTTATTACTTGGAACCACTTAAGTCCTACCTTTTATATTTAATAAAATCACTTTTTACTTATTAATTAACCCAGAGCAAGTAATTAATTCCTGGGGGAGCAAACAGCTGTGCATATTTCTCTATCAGTGTTATAGAGGGCGAACAATTTATGAGTTTACCCTGTATAAGCTTTATACAGAGTAAACCAGATTTATTTGGAGTTTGGATCCCATTGGGAACTGGGTATCTGGGTGCTAGAACAAGAGCCCTTCTTACGCTGTTTTCAGTTAAGCCTGCAGCTTTTGGGGGACGTGGTTCAGACCTGGGTCTGTGTTTGTAGCAGGCTAGTGTGTCTGGCTCAACAAGGCAGGGTACTGAAGTCCCAAGCTGCCAGGGAAAATGGGCTCAGATGTAGTCCCAGCACATCAGGTGGCAGTCCCAAGGGGGTTTCTATAGCAAGTGTGTAGCAAGTGAGGCAGGGAATTGCAAGAAGTTCCTACTCAAAAGCACAGAAGTGCTAGAGTCTCTCAACTAAATGGCAGTAGGCATTTTTTTATCATGGGGAAAACAACATATTTCCCCTAACTTCATTCTCCGAAATGACTGAACTGGTTTTGCTGAAACTTTCTCAAAATATTCAGCCTGAGGCAGATGCTGGTCAGGGAATATTTAAGCCCTAACAGTTAAAAGTTTGACAAAGTTACAAGCACCTGAAAATGGGGTCTTATAATAGAAAGTGTTGGGCTAGCTTAAGACAGGGTTTGCTACCTGCAGTACCTATCCTATAATAATAATTTATTTTAAATTACATCCTGAAACCTACACTGTCCAGATAGACAGCTGGTCCCAATTGGTCCCTGTGACACCCACATAGACAACTCTGCAGATTAACCATTGTCCAAATAACAGACCTTGCAACACCTTGACAAGCAGCTCCCCAGACTAACTAAGGACCCTTGCAATACCCGAACAGACATATTCCTGGATCATCCAGTGGCTCTGCAGTATCCAGACTGATGAACAGCCTTAGCAATAGGCAGCTCCTTGAACTGACCAAAGACCACAGCAAAAAACCACACAGCATGCTTTGCAGACCAAGATACTAGTGGAAAGGAAAGAGTGTTATCATCTTATGGAAAGCAGTCTCATCATATGTTTTTTCTCAGATACAGAACAGAAATATTAATTGAACACTTTTGCCTTTTCTGCATTATAATGTGCAAAAGATAAAGTCCAGACCAGGGATCAGCAACCTTTGGCACGCGGCCTGCCAGGGTAAACACCCTGGTGGGCCGGGCCAGTTTGTTTACCTGCCGCGTCCGCAGGTTTGGCCGATCGCAGCTCCCGCTGGCCACGGTTCGCCGCTCCAGGCCAATGGGGGCTGCGGGAAGCAGCGCAGGCTGAGGGATGTGCTGGCCGCCAGGGTGCTTACCCTGGCGGGCTTCGTGCCAAAGGTTGCCGATCCCTGGTCCAGACCATAATATTTATTCTTGGTGCTATGGCCAATTAATAAAGCTGAAAACAATTATGAGCCACGTGAGCTAGGAGGAAGAATTTAACCAGACAAATATGAATGATAATTGAGAATTGTTTAAGAACATGATACTAGATGCCCATCCAAAAAGCCACAATTGAAGAAGAAGGCCATATTGGTTAAAAAAATGGCCTCGTTTAGAGGAGAAGTGAAGGCAACTACAACAAATAAAAATAATAATATATAACAAATGGAAGTTAATAGTAATAGTAATGAATATAAATAAGAGGCTGGGAATTGAAGAAAATTGATAAGGGAGCCAAAGGGACACAAGGCTAAATCTATGGCTATCATAGTAAAGGAAAATAAGAAAGAATTTTCAAAGTACATTAGGAACAAAAAGAAACTGGACAGTGGTATTGGTCCATAATTGGATCGAAATAGTAGAATTATCAATAATAATTCAGAAAAGGCAAAAGTGTTCAATTAATATTTCTGTTCTGTATTTGAGAAAAAAATATATGATGAGACTGCTTTCCATAAGATGATAACACTCTTTCCTTGTTAAATAGCTGCTACTTATATTTGACATTCTTAAATCAGTAGGTCCAGATAACTTGCATCCAAGAGTTTTCAAAGATCTGACTGAGGAGCTTGCTGGGCTGTTAATGTTGTTTTTCAGTTAGTCTGGAACACCAGCGAAGTTTCAGAAGACTGGAAGAAAGCTAAAGTTGTGACAATATTTAGAAAGGGTAAACGGGATGACCCAAGTAATTATAGGTCTGTCATTCTGATATCCAGCCCAGGCAAGATAATGGAGCAGCTGATATGGGATTTGATTAATAAAGAATTAAAGGAGGGTAGTATTATTAATGCCAGTTAACACCAGTTTATGGAAAATAGATCCTGTCATACTAACTTGATATCTTTTTTTGATGAGATTATAAATTTGGTTGATAAAGGTGACAGTGTTGATGTAACATGCTTAGACTTCTGTAAGGCATTTGACTTGGTATGGCATGATACTTGGATTAAAAAACTACAAAGACGTAAATTAAACATGTCATACATTAAATAGATGGCTAACTGATAGGTCTGAAAATGTAATTGTAAACAGGAACTCATCAAAAAGGTGTGTTTCTCTAGTGGGGTCCTGCAGAGATCGGTTCTTGGCCCTACGCTATTTAACATTTTTATTAATGACCTGGAAGAAAACATAAAATCATCACTGATAAAGTTGGAAGATGGCATAAAAATTGGGGGAGTTGTAAATAATGAAAAGGATGGGTCACTGTTACAGAGCAGTCTGGATCGCTTGGTAAGGTGGGCACAATGGTTATTAGCCAAGATGGTTATGGATGCAACTTCATGATCTGGGTGTCCCTAGCCTCTGATTGTGCGAAACTGGGAGTGAATGACAGGGAATGGATCACTTGATGATCACTCACCTATTCTGTTCATTCCCTCTGAAGTACCTGAAATTGGCCACTATTAGAAGACAGGATACTGGACTAAATGAACCACTGGTCTCATCCAGTATGGCTGTTCTTATGTTAAGCAAACAGTATGCATTTTAATATGGCTAAATATAAGTGTATGCATCTAGGAACAAAGAATGTAGGCCATAGTTACAGGATGGGGGGGCTATCCTGGGAAGCAGTGACTCTGGAAAAGGTTTGTGGGTCATGAGCCCCCAGTGTGACACTGACAAAAGGGCTAATGCAATTCTAAGACACACGGGACTCTCGAGTAGGAGCAGAGAGGTTATTTTACCTCTGTATTTTGCACTGCTGCAACCACTCCTGGAATACTGTGTCCAGTTCTGGTGCTCACAGTTCAAGAACAATGTTGATAAATTGGAGAGAGTTCACAGCAGAGCCACAAGAATGGTTAACACATTAGAAAACCTTATAGTGCCTTATAGTGATAGACTGAAGGAGCTCCATCTATTTAGCTTAACAAAGAGACGGTTAAGGGGGGACGTGATTATAGTCTGTAAATACCTATATGGGGAGCACATATTTAATAATGGGCTCTTCAGTCTAGCAGAGAAAGAATTACACGATCCAGTAGCTGGAAGCTGAAGCTAGACAAATTCAGACTGGAAATAAGGCATAAATTTTTAACAATGAGGGTAATTAACCACTGGAATAATTTACCAAGGGTCACAGTCAATTCTCTGTCACTGACAATTTTTTAATTAAGATTGGATGTTTTTCTAAGAGATCTGCTCTAGGAATTATTTGAGGGCAGGTCTCTGACCTGTATTATACAGGGGGACAGACTAGATGATTACAGTGGGCCCCTCTGGCCTTGGAATCTATGAATCTATGAAAGTGAATCTGTGAGCCCATCTGGTACCTGGGGAAGTGTCAGGAAAGGAGTGATACACCATAGCACAGCAGCTCCTGCTCTTCTCCCTCTGAAATGTGGAAATGGGATTGCCCAGTAGAATGGCTGTCTGGCCTCTGTGCATTCAGCCCTCCCCTGCCATGGCTTAAATGTCTGTGCAAACACGCATGGGAACACACACATGCCACTCACACAAGGCCTCAACTCATACACCCCCTTATAGGCAATACTTACTTGTCACATGCATACACCACTGTCTCTTGCATGTGTCCCTTCTTGACCCTTTTCACAGACATCTTTCTTGTGCAGCCACCCCTATGAACAGGATTCTCCGCATTCCTGCAGGATTCCAAATGGTGAATCTGACCTGCCTAGCTGCTCATTCTGCTATTTCCATTGCTGTGTACTTCAGCTCCTCTGATCCAGAGAAGGAAGTTGCCTGTGCCAATACCTCACACAATCCCCCTGTCTCTCTGCCATCTGCTTTGTGACTTGACCGAGCCAGTGATAGCCCGGGACAGCCTGTGCCAAGGTGGGTGGACTGGGAGTGCTTGAGCCCATGTGATGAAGAGATCGGATCAGGCTGGGAATTGGGCTTGTTCCATTAGGAGTGGGTTGGGAGTGCCAGGCCTGTGTGCTGAGTAACAAGAGATAAAATGGAGCCATCAATTAGCCCCTCCCAGGAGCCCTGTGTGTGCTGACCCTGGCACTGCTCCCAGATTCTCCACAGAGCCTGCTAGTAGGGGCCGGTTGGTGCATAGCTCTGGCACCAGGCCCTCTGCTGTGTTGCTCTTTCCGGGCGATCCTGTGAGATGCAAAATGTGCCTCATCCAGAGCTTCTGCCCGCTATAGAACACAGGACTGGAAGGGACCTGCTGAGTCACCAAGTTCCATCTCCTGCTATTGCAGGCAGCCCTGTCATATAATCTCATTATAAACTTATCATGCTCCATCTTAAATCAGTTAGGGTGTTTGCCCTCACAACCCCATATTGGGAGGCTGCTCCAGAACTTCCCTCCTCTGATGGTTGGAAGCCCTCTTCTCATTTCCAGCCTGAGCATGTTCAAGGCCAGTTTATCCCCATTTGTTCTTGTGCTAGCATTGGCCTTCGGCTTCAATAGCACTGCCTCAGGCAGTACTCCTGCCTGTCTCCCTCATGATCCCCCAGTAGCTCGGTGTTTGCAGATCCTCCTTGGACTAGCACAAATCTGAGGTTCCCATGGGTCTGTGGGGCCATAGCAGCAACGCAAGAGCTCTTCCCCACAACGGGCAAGCTGCCCCCAATGTGCCTCAGGGCATCCCATAGCTGCAAGGCACTGAGCTCCTAAGGGTTGTGCATAAAGGATTAAGGTAGCATGGTGTGTGCTGCAAGAAGAACCTGAGCAGCTGACCCTGGAGCCTTGCCTTGTGCCTGGGCCTGTGACACAGGCAAAGGCATAATCTCCTCCTTGCCTGCGCCAGCTGCTCAGACACTCTTTGGCTTCAAGAATCTCAGCATGAATGCCTGAGAGGCATGGGGGGGATGGCTGGTCTACTGTGTCCCTGGGATCTCTGCCCACATCCCGCATGTTTCCAGGTAAAGCTTGGGCATCCCGATGCCACGTCCCCTGGACTTGCTTCTCCCATCTCCCTCTGCCACCTACTGCAGCTCATCTCTCCAGCCAGTTTCCCTCCAAGGGTACCCTTCCTCTGCTCTGGAGCTTCTCAAAACTGATCAGAAAGAGCCCAGGCGAGCATGGTAGCAGAATCCAGTGCACTTATCTCCCCACTTTGGGGCTCTGCCCCTTATCATTTAATTAAAATTGCAGCAAGGCTCCCTGCCAGGCTGCAGCTAATCAAGGAGGGCATGGAGCACAAACATCCACATGCCCGCTAGAAACGGCACAGGGGGCAAAAAGGGCAGGTAGTCAGAACCAGGCAGCACAACAAAAGGGGGGGCAGAAAAGGGTGGGGAAAAGACACAGAGACCCCCTTCGACCCTGCACTCATGGAGAGGGGACACCTACCTCACATCGACAGGATGCCAGGCACAGATACAGGGTCACCAGCTCACACCAGCCAGCTCCACTCTGCCAGCCTGAGCCACAGCACAATCCTGCAGGGACAACTCTAATCCCCACAGAGTCCTCTAGGAGACTCCAATGCCTAGGAAGCTAATGAATTACCCCTTCCCCCAACCCATGCTCAGGAAGCTAACGAATGCATACCCCCAGGCTTAGAGAGCTAAGGAATTACCCCCCAGAGCTGAGGGAGCTAAGGAATTACCCCCCTACCTTCTGGGAACCTTAATTCTACCTTAAATGTTTTTGCAAGTGAACTTCCCTTATTTGTTGAGAGTAGGGGGTAACGAGGGGGCATGACAAGGGAGAATGGGGGCTCCTTCCATGTTCATCACAGCTTCAGCTCCCAGCATCCCTCTGCTCCTGGCACCTCTGGGAGGGTTGGAGGGGCCTATATTCATGGGGCTGTAGGGTGCTCACTCAGCTAGGGAGAAAGAGGAGCCCTGGAAGGACTCCTTCAGGCAGAAGGAAGGGGCTTGTGGGAGAGAAGGGGCTCTGTACTCTGTTGTGGGTTTCTTTTTACACAGGAGCCGGGGGAAAGGGAGCCTTGAAACTCTTCCCACCAGGAATCTTGGGAGGCCTCTAGCTATGCACCCACCACAGGGGCCCATGGAGGATCCATGAAGGTGGCTATGGCTAGAGGGGACATTTGTTAGGAGGGAGGGCACAATGGGAGACATTGCTGAAAGGGCATAGCAGGGCAAGGGGGAAATGGGACACTATCTGCTGGAATCCCAATAGCTGTGGATTAAAAAAGGTTACAAAATTCAGCACTCAACAGACCACTTGCCTAGCCAGCAGAGGAAACACAATGCCTGGGATTTTGTAGGTCCCACCCAAGGTATGTCTACACTGCAGTCAGAGGTGTGACTGCAGCTTTAATTGTAGGTCGTGTGAGAACAAAGAGCAGTGAAGATGCGAGCTAAAGCATGACTGGAACCCTTGATAGGTACTCATGTTCCTAGCCCGCACTGCTGCTGTGACTGAATACACCCCTCTATTCAGAACCTACACACTATTATAATAATCTTTGTACAAGGTATGCCTTGTATGATATCATTTGAAAGCTCATAATTTGCTGTTCAGTATTGTCCTGATAAAATATGTGTGGCAACATTGTATGTGAAGTTATAAGATTTCCCAATATGATGTTATGAACACATGTTCCAAACCAAACCCACAGCCCTGCCTAAACAGAAGTGGGCAGACAGGTCTGTTCTACACAATGGAATATATGCTTGCCTTAATTTGCATTTCAGCAGTAAACAGAGTCATCAAGCAGGAAGGAAAACAAAGGAAGCTCAAACAGGTGAAGAAAAACAGCAGGGAACATCCTTCCACACAGAATCTTTGTCTCTTGGTTCTCAGCTGGAAATGTTTTTCAAGAGGGGAACTGGAACCAGGGCTGGATTTCCAATTAGGCACAGTAGGCATTTGCCTAAGGGTGCCAGCATTCTAGGGGCTCCTAAAAGTTAGAAGTGGGTTAAAAGTTTAAAAGGGAATGGAGGTTGCCCGTAACTCTGAAATGTTCCATAACTCTGAAGAAGAGGTTAGTGACTTCGGCTCTTCTGCCCTGCCCTGCCCTGCCCTGCCTTGGAGCCGCTCCTGGGAGCTTCCTGCTTGCTGGAGGAGGAGGGGGGAGAGAGGTGCTGATATCAGGATGTCCCCCTGCCCCCCTATAATAATAATAATAATAATAATATATGGAGATATCCTATCTCCTAGAACTGGAAGGGACCCCAAAAGGTCATCACGTCCAGCCCCCTGCCTTCACTAGCAGGACCAAGCACTGATTTTCACCCCAGATCCCTAAGTGGCCACCTCAAAGATTGAATTTACAATCCTGGGTTTAGCAGACCAATGCTTAAACCACTGAGCTATTCCTCCCACCTGTACAAAGTGGAGGAGGGGGACAGGACTCAGGGACAGAAAGGAGGAAGCTTGCTGGAAGCTGTTGCTTCCTGTCTGAACTGGCTGATCTGCTTAAAAGGGCAACATACTTGATGTGGGTTCAGCATACTTAAAGGGGCAATGCAAATCTCTCTCTCTCTCACTCATGCATGCATGCACCTCCCAGCACTTTGGAAAGTCAGCACCTGTGCAGCCACGCATGTGCTGTCAGGAGGAGGGAGTGGTGTGTTTCAGCTGGATACCGTGGGCTCATCATCATGTTCAGTTTTTGCAGGGAAGTGTTTGCAGCTACTGCCCTACATCTATTGTGTTTCCTCCCTCCTGCCTCAGTCCATGCTGCCTTGTAAAGTGTGAGGCTACATTAACAACAGCGTATTAACCCTTGAGGACTCAGCCAAGTGCTAGTTCATCATTTAGCTGCAAGGCATTCCCTGGGAAATATTCCACCCTCTTACTCCACCTCCTCAACCAAGCTTCACAATCATTCATTGCTGTGTACAATATTAATTTTTTGTTTAAAATTGTTTAAAAGTTATACTGTATATGTATATGTCTTTTATCTGGTGAAAAAAATTTCCCTGGAACCTAACCCCCCCCCCCCCCCCCCATTTACATTAATTCTTATGGGGAAATTGGATTCGCTTAACATCGTTTCACATAAAGTCGCATTTTTCAGGAACAAAACTACAACGTTAAGTGAGGAGTTACTGTACTATGCCTAAGGACACGTAAGGTGTAAATCTGGCCCTGACTGGAACTATAGCTGAGAAGACAAAAGGACACAGCCATTGGACTCTGAAGGAGGGGTCCTGCCCTGAAAGTTTGGTCAGTAATCTGCTGGAGCATGTGCTGAGAAAGTGTGCTTTGCAACTAAGAAAGTTTCTTAAGTAGATATTAGTAAGCGTTTTGCCTTTATTTTTCTTGTAACCATTTCTCACTTTTATGCCTCATTACTTATACACACTAATAATTTCTCTCTTTGTAGTTAATAAACTTGTTTTACTGTTTTTCTAATCCAGTGTGCTTAAGTTGAAGTGTCTGGGTAACTATTTAAGGTAATAAACTGTCATATTATTCCCTTAAAGGAATAATAGATGATATATTTGTACTGTCCAGGAGAGGGCTGGGCAGTGCAGGACATACATTTCTGTGGGAAAATCTGGGACTAGGCCTGTGCTGGGACAACCCTGCAGTATAATGAAGGATGGTGAGACCCAGGGTGTGGCTGGCAGGCTGCAGTTACACACAGACACTCAGGTTGTGGCTTGCATGCTAGATCTTGTTTGTGAGTGGCCCAGGTGGAAGCTATTTCATCAAGCCATTGTAAGGCACCCAAGGTTGCAGGGCAGAGTTGAGCCCCACACTGATCTGTATTGTGTCATGGACTTGTCTTCACTGCTATTTTTAGCATGCTAGCTAGATTAAAGTTAGTGCTGGCATGGCTACCCAACCTGTAAGAACACCTCCTACTGCAGTGCAGACAGACCCTTAGCTGCTCTCTGAGATGCTCAGATTCTTAGCAGGGAAGCCAACTGCAAGGAGTAAGCTAGACATAGAAAACTCATGCCTCCTGATATTGGGAGGGCACAATCTAAAGGGGAGGACATGTGACCACCTCACATGTCTCCTCTGTCCAGCGACTCCCCTGCCCTGCACCCAGCCCGGGATGCCACACTCTCCCCGCCCCACCAGGGTTACCTGTGCGGGGGGTGCTCTGTCCTTCTCCTGCTGTGCCTCTCCCCTGGCACATCTGGCCATTCTCCCTGGCAGCCCGGACAGGGGATGGGAGGGAGCCAGTTCTCATGCCAGCTGAAGCTAGCCACTCTGGGTTGCTGATTCTGAGCAGCGCCACGGCTGCCTGAGAGAGCCTGGCTGGGCCAGCAGCCTGCCCCACCCCCTCTGCTCCCCGCCTGGGCCCAACTGCCAGGGACAGGAGCTGAGTGAGCTGGAAATGTGCTGGGGGGAAGGGGGACTCCGGCTCACTTGGCCCCTGTCCCCGGGGTCCAGGCTCAGGTGGGGAGCGGAGCGGGTGAGACGGGCTGCCACCCTGCTAGGCTCTCTTGCAGGCAGACACTGCGCTTCCCAGAGCAGTGACCCGGAGTGGCTGGCATGGGAAGTGGCTAGTCCTGCCCCTTCTGCTCCCCGGCTGGGCCCGGCTGCCAGGGACAGGGGCCGAGCGTGCTGGGAGGAGGCACAGCAGAACAAGGGAGCCCTCTTCCTCCCCCGCAGTAGGCCAAGTAGAAATCTGGGAGGCACTTGACCCCACATCCCCTCCGTCTGCGTCACCTACTAGACCCCAGTGAGGGCAGGGGGCAATTGCTCTGAGTAATGCCACTTGCAAGGAAGGTGCATTCTCCACCAGAAGCACCTAACCAAGTCTCCTGTGAATGCTGCTAATACCTATCTCAACTCATAACCCCAGCAGCTCCTTCACTCCCTCCTCACCAGTGAGGTGCCTTCACTAGCATGCTCACAGCCAGGCAAATACATTCACACTCCAAATATACCTTGCACACACACATACATGCTGTGACAGGATTTACAGACCCCTCACTAAAATTAAAGGAGTAATGGAACAGTATTTGGCCAAGAAGGCTGTGCCACTCACCAGCTGCTGGGCCTGCTTCAAATGGAGGGCCTGCTTAAAAGGAGACTCTGACAGGCAAGCATAGGAAGAGTGAGGGAGACACTGGCTGCAGCTTCTGGGTCAGAGGAATCTACGGGGAACAGTCCGGCAGTGGGTAAGACCCAACTGAAAGGCCAAGGGCCTGACCCACTTTTTCTCTTCCCACCCTTCTCCCTGACAAGGGGGAGCAAGTGGACACTGGAAAGTGAGCTGGGAACACCCAACTGACTGTTTGAACTATTGAGACTGTGGGAGCAACCCTCCGCAGAGAGGGAAACTGACTGTCACAATCATGCCTCAAACTGAAGAGCGGGGGTGGGGCGGGGGGAGGCAGGAAGTGGCTTGGGGAGACTGGTCTGTTATATCAGCTACAGAGGAGTGAGTCTCTCCTCACCCCCTTCCCCTGGGCCAGGACCCGATGGAGAAGGAGGATCTGAGCAGGGCCGTCCCTAGCCATTCTGGGGCCCTATGCAGCCCCTTTCCCGCGGTGGGGGGAGTGGGGCCCCAAGCCTCCGCGGGGGGGGGGATGGCTTGGGGGGCAGGGGGAACCGCCCCCCAGCACTCACCGGTGGGGGCGGTTCCCGGCTGGGTCACTGCACTTCCTGCCGCTGGTGAGTGCAGGCTCAGCCCTGCTGCACTCCTCAGGGGAGTGGTTGTTGAGCTGGGGTGGGGCAGGGGCGGGGCTGGGAGCTTTGGGGAAGGGGTGGGTGCAGGGCTGGGGCAGAGCAGGGGTGGGAAGAGCGGGGCTGGGGTGGGAGAGGGGCGAGGGCCATGGGGAAGGGGATGGAGCAGCACACAGCTGCGCAGGGCACCAGGCAATGTGGTGCCCGAAATTCCCTGGTGCCCTACGCAGCTGTGTACTTTGTGTATGGGTAGGGACAGCCCTGGATCTGAGTCCCTGCCTCCTCTGCTCAACCAGGAGAACCTGGGCAGCACCAGGGGACACTGGACTGTAACTCTGTTACTCAATGATTTTTTTTGCCTCTGTCTTCACGAACAAGGTCAGCTCCCAGATTGTTGCACTGGGCAGCACAGTATGGGGAGAAGGTGACCAGCCCTCTGTGGAGAAAGAAGTGGTTCGGGACTATTTAGAAAAACTGGACGTGCACAAGTCCATGGGGCCGGATGCGCTGCATCCGAGGGTGCTAAAGGAGTTGGCGGATGAGATTGCAGAGCCGTTGGCCATTATTTTTGAAAACTCATGGCGAGCGGGGGAGGTCCCGGATGACTGGAGAAAGGCTAATTTAGTGCCCATCTTTAAAAAAGGGAAGAAGGAGGATCCGGGGAACTACAGGCCAGTCAGCCTCACCTCAGTCCCTGGAAAAATCATGGAGCAGGTCCTCAAGGAATCAATTATGAAACACTTAGAGGAGAGGAAAGTGATCAGGAACAGTCAGCATGGATTCACCAAGGGGAAGTCGTGCCTGACTAACCTAATTGCCTTCTATGAGGAGATAACTGGCTCTGTGGATGAGGGGAAAGCAGTGGATGTGTTATTCCTTGACATTAGCAAAGCTTTTGATACGGTCTCCCACAGTATTCTTGCCGCCAAGTTAAAGAAGTATGGGCTGGATGAATGGATTGTAAGGTGGATAGAAAGCTGTCTAGATCATTGGGCTCAACGGGTAGTGATCAATGGCTCCATGTCTAGTTGGCAGCCAGTTTCAAGCGGAGTGCCCCAAGGGTCGGTCCTGGGGCCGGTTTTGTTTAATATCTTTATTAATGATCTGGAGGATGGTGTGGACTGCACTCTCAGCAAGTTTGCAGATGACTCTAAACTGGGAGGCGTGGTAGATACACTAGAGGGTAGGGATCGGATACAGAGGGACCTAGACAAATTAGAGGATTGGGCCAGAAAAAACCTGATGAGGTTCAACAAGGACAAGTGCAGAGTCCTGCACTTAGGACGGAAGAATCCCATGCACTGCTACAGACTAGGGACCAAATGGCTAGGTAGCAGTTCTGCAGAAAAGGACCTAGGGGGTCACAGTGGACAAGAAGCTGGATATGAGTCAACAGTGTGCCCTTGTTGCCAAGAAGGCTAACGGCATTTTGGGCTGTATAAGTAGGGGCATTGCCAGCAGATCGAGGAACGTGATCGTTCCCCTTTATTCAACATTGGTGAGGCCTCATCTGGAGTACTGTGTCCAGTTTTGGGCCCCACACTACACAAAGGATGTGGAAAAATTGGAAAGAGTCCAGCGGAGGGCAACAAAAATGATTAGGGGGCTGGAGCACATGACTTATGAGGAGAGGCTGAGGGAACTAGGATTGTTTAGTCTACAGAAGAGAAGAATGAGGTGGGATTTGATAGCTGCTTTCAACTACCTGAAGGGGGGTTGCAAAGAGGATGGAGCTCGGCTGTTCTCAGTGGTGGCAGATGACAGAACAAGGAGCAATGGTCTCAAGTTGCAGTGGGAGAGGTCTAGGTTGGATATTAGGAAACACTATTTCACTAGAAGGGTGGTGAAGCACTGGAATGCGTTACCTAGGGAGGTGGTGGAATCTCCTTCCTTGGAGGTTTTTAAGGCCCGGCTTGACAAAGCCCTGGCTGGGATGATTTAGTTGGGAATTGGTCCTGCTTTGAGCAGGGGGTTGGACTAGATGACCTCCTGAGTCCCTTCCAACCCTGATAGTCTATGATTCTATGAACTCAGCCGATAGCCTTCAGATTGCCTGGCAAGGCCATACCAAGTTTCTGAGAGACAGCTGAGCCACAGCAAGCTTAATAGGCATGCTGGCCCCAAGTGAACCCTGCTACAAAGTGGTGGAGCATGTGGGCACATCTAAAGTTGGAATGGGATAAACTGCTAAACTGGGTCAGGGACCAGCAGCTCCAGCAGCTGGCTGCCCAACAACAGCAGCAAGCCTTGCACCAGCAACAGCAATAACAACTTGTTAGAGAAGTAGTGGCACAACAAAGAGACCAACAGCAACAGCTGGTACAGCAGATTGCCTTGCTGTTACGGCCCCACAGTATGCCGGGAAATGTGGTTGCAGGCAGCATCAGCATCAGCCAGAGTCCCACCCCAAGTCTCCCATTTGTGCTAAGATGTTTGGCTGCGTGTGTGTGCTGTCCCAGCTCTGTCCCACACCCTGTGTGCTGTCCCAGCTCTGCACAGACAACCGGCACAGCAGACCTTGAGCGAACCGCCCAATGACCACAAGATCCATTAAGGGACAAAAACACCAGGCCAGGTTTATTGTTAACGAAGCACGGTACTAGTATTCCGCTGACTCTACCGGACCACTAATATATGTATGCATATAACAATGGAACAACTCAGTAAATGGTGGGAGTTTCTGTTCCTCCCTAGACTAGATAGACACTTCCTTTGAGGCTCCATTTTATACATCAATACAAACAAGTTACGTATTGCCCCTCTGATATAGTTAGTTGACACCCTTTGACATAGCCAGTTACCACCCATCACCTTGTACATCTCTATCCATGACACTGTCATCCAGACCTTATCTTTATGAGGGGTCAGCGGGTTCCTGTTATCTTTAGAGAATGTGTTTGGTATCAAGGTATT
Source organism: Emys orbicularis (assembly GCF_028017835.1). Classification (NCBI taxonomy): domain Eukaryota; kingdom Metazoa; phylum Chordata; order Testudines; family Emydidae; genus Emys; species Emys orbicularis. The sequence continues at coordinate 73,778,568 of NC_088690.1, forward strand.
TTGGTACCACCCTTCTGGAATGTGTTTGCGTGAGTGCTCTGTACCTAGCATCTCTTAGGAATGTGTGTTTTTGCAATATCAACCCTGTTCTTGACAGATTCTATGAGCAGGGCCTGCCTCTAGCTCGCAGCCTGATTTTGCTTTATATTAGCAAAGTTTTGACCACTACTTTAGTCCAGGCCTCAGGCCTCATACCAGGCCTCTGATACAAAGGCTTATGTCTTACGGTCTTTTCCTACTCATTCCCCCACTTTTTGTCATTTTATGGGGAGGATATTTACCCACTATTCCAGAAAAGTATAATGTATAGGCTGAAGATGACCCACTGGGCTAAACACTGTTATGTGGTCACCTACTTTAGCCCAGGCCTCAGGCGTCATACCAGGCCTCTAATAAAAGGGCTTATGTCTTAGGCTGTCTTCCTACTACACCACTAAAGCTAAAAAAGTGGGGCTGGATGAGATTCCGGAGGCTATCCTGGTAACCTTTGAAAGGGTTGCCATGGTGACCTGCTGGCCTGTGATGAACTGGACCACATGGCTAGGCCCCTACCTAACAGATACAGCTCAGTCTGTGAACCAGATATGACTGCTGCACAAGTCCACTCTCAATTTAAGGCAGCCATCTTAGATGCCTTTGATATTTTGATGGAGACTCATCACCAGTGATTTTGATGGGAAAGGTTCCCACCTGAGGCATGATCATGGCAGTGGCCCAGTGTTTCAGAGAATATTGGTGGTGGTGGTGGCTCCAACACAATGCAAAAACAGGAGCTCAGGTAGCCAAAATAATTGTCCTAGTGCAGTTTACTGAAGGGTGCGACATCAGCCTGAAGCCCATAAAAATACAAAAGTGTCACAGCACACTATTACTGAAAAATTGCTTACTTTCTCTTTTTTACCATATAATTATAAAATAAATCAATTAGAATATAAATATTGTACTTACATTTCAGTGTATAGTATATAGAGAAGTATAAACAAAACATTATCTGTATGAAATTTTAGTTTGTACTGACTTTGCTAGTGGTTTTATGTAGCCTGTTTTAAAACTAGGCAAATATCTAGATGAGTTGAAGCACAGTATATAGAGAAGTATAAACAAAACATTATCTGTATGAAATTTTAGTTTGTACTGACTTTGCTAGTGGTTTTATGTAGCCTGTTGTAAAACTAGGCAAATATCTAGATGAGTTGAAGCACAGTATATAGAGAAGTATAAACAAAACATTATCTGTATGAACTTTTAGTTTGTACTGACTTTGCTAATGGTTTTATGTAGCCTGTTGTAAAACTAGGCAAATATCTAGATGAGTTGATATAACCCCTGGAAGACCTCTGTGCATCCCCAGGGGTACATGTACCCCTGGTTGAGAACCACTGTTCTAAGGCCAGGTCTACACTAACCCCCCAATTCGAACTAAGGTACGCAACTTCAGCTACATGAATAACGTAGCTGAAGTTTGAAGTACCTTAGTTCGAACTTACCTCGGTCCACACGCGGCAGGCAGGCTCCCCCGTCGACTCCGCGGTACTCCTCTCGCCAAGAAGGAGTACCGCAGTCGACGGCGAGCACTTCCGGGTTCAATCGCTCGCCGCCGAACTAGCGGGTAAGTGTAGACCTACCCTTAGGCACGTAGTGGTGATCTTGCATTCCCTCAAAACTGCTGGACTTATAACTAACCCATCCAAGTATTGCCTAGCTAATCAGGAGGAGATTTAGCTAGAGTATATGGTGGGGAGGGGCACCTATGCCCATTGGTAGGGAAAGCCCAAGCCCTAGCAGAATGCCGCAAGCTCACCACAAAGAGGCAGGTATGATGTTTCCTGGGATGAGCAGGATATTATAGATGGTTTATTCTGGATTTCACCACAATTGTGGCCCTACTGATGGACCTGGTGAAGGATGCAGCTAACAAGAGGGTCCAGTGGTCCCACAACTGCGCCATGGCCTTCAGAAAATTGAAGGATCCACTGACTTAGGAACCTGTCCTGTTCCACCCTGATTTTTCCAAACACTTCATTTTGTAGATGGACACCTCTGATGTTTGCCATGGGGCCGTGCTTTCACAGGAAACTGAGGGAGAAGAACACACAATTCTTTACCTCAGCCAAAAATTGTTCTCCCAAGAAGTTTCTTACTCAGTAATCGGGAAGGTGTCTGTGGCAGTGAAATGGGCTATTGAAGTGCTCTGTTATTATGTATGGGACCAGCCATGCCATCTGGTAATGGATCATGCACCCCATCAGTGACCGAATGCCATGAAAGAGCATAACCTTGGATCATGTGAAGATACCTCTCACTGCAGCCATATAGGTTCGAGGTACTACACTGAGCAGGAAAAGACCATAGGAATGCAGACTTAGAATCATAGGGTTGGAAGAGACCTCAGGGGGTCATCTAGTCCAACCCCCTGTTCAAAGCATGACCAATCCCCAGACAGATTTTTGCCCCAGATCCCTAAATAGCCCTCTCAAGGATTGAGCTCACAACCCTGGGTTTAGCAGGCTAATGCTCAAATCACTGAGCTATCCCTCACCCCAAAGCCTGCTTCTCAAGGGATGGGGAACTTGTTTGCACAGACTGTCCCTGTGATGTCCAGCCCAAGGGGGAGGGCGAGTGAGGGGATTTACAGACCGTTCACTAAGGTGAGGGGATTTACAGACCCTTCACTAATGGAACAGTACTGGACCACGAGGGCCCCACCCCTCAGCAGCTGCAGAGCATGCTCCAAACACAGGGTCTGCTTAAAAGGAGACTCCGACAGGTAAGCAGAAGGAGAATGAAGGAGAGACTACCTGCACGCAGGAAGCCAGGCTGTAGCTTCTGGGACAGAGGGATGTAAAATACTTACATGATTCCCATGATTGTAGTGGCTGAGTTCCTCACAATCCTTATGGAAATAATATTGTTATACCCATTTACTGATGGGAAGCTGAGGCACAGAGAAATTAGTGACTTGCCCAAGGACACAGAGGGAATCAGTGGCTGAGTAAGGAATTGAGCCCATTTCTCCCAAGCTTCTGATCCACTGGGCCATCCCTCCTTTAGTCATGTTTTGGCTTGTATACCTCAGAAAACTGTGTTGACTGTACTGAACTATCTTCCAAATTACTTCAAAAATAGATCAAAAGAATGTTATGGTTGCAAATTCGAGCACTCAAAAGTTAAGAAATGGCAGAATTAAAGTTGCCCGTGCAACTCTAAATCAGCCCCCCTTGTGTGTATGCAGTTATGACACAGTCTTTAATTACATGATCTCCTATTATTTTTTCCGTAGGAACCTGCCTCATTCAGTGCATAGGATGGACGGTGCTCTCTTAGCAAACAGCTGTTTGATATTTTGTTTTCTCCTCATTGTTCAATGTATGGCCTCATATCTTATTTACTTCACACTACTCAAATCCTTCTCTGAAGACAGAATTATTAATTTCGTTATGGGATTTTCTATAGCGCTCATCACTATAGTATGTGAGTGCTTTACAAACATTAATGAATTTATTTTCACAACTTCCCTGTGAGATGAGGAGGTTGTAGTAGGAAGACAGCCTGAGACATAAGCCCTTGCATCAGGGGCCTGGTATGAGGCCTGGGCTAAAGTAGTGGTCAAAGCTTTATTAATATAAAGCAAAGTCAGCAAGAGACAGGCTGTAAACAGGAGTCAGGCTCTGCCTGCGTACACGCTCACAGAGCCTGGCAAGAACAGGGCTGGTATTGCAAAAACAAACACATTCCTAAGAAAAGCTAGGCACAGGACACTCACAAAAACACATTCCAAAAGGGTGGTACCAGAACACCCCCTGGTACCAAGTATGGTACAAACATCTCTCCTCAAAGATAATGAGAACACACTGACCCCTCATAAAGATAAGGTCAGGAGGACAGTGTGATGGATAGAGCTGTTTTGATCAAATCAACATGTACAAGGTAATGGGTGGTAACAGCCCACATCAGGGGGCAGTAACTAACCACGTCAGAGGGGCAATACATAACTTGTTAACAATTAACCTGGTCTGGTGTCTTCGTACCTTAACAGATCTTGTGGTCATTGGGCGGTTCACTCGAGGTCTGCTGGGCCAGCTAGCTGCACAGAGCTGGGACGGCATACAGAGGGAACTCACACAGCCAAACATCTAACAGGGGTATTATTATTACCATTTTACAGATGGGAAACTGAGGCACAGACTTTGGAGCCATTTTACAGATTTTGGTGCCCAGTTTGAGACACCTAGAGCTTGATTTTTCAGAGGACATAGCATTATATAATATTTTATATGTTCAAAGCACAGCTGTCTTTGACTTGAGTTGCAGCTGTGAGTGCTCAGCACTTCGAAAAGTCAGATCACAGGGTCTCAGGTTGGGCACCCAGAAATGAGGAACACACAAGTGACCATCTGTGCAAGTTTAGTTTCAGTGACTTGCCCCCTATCACATAGGAACTCTGTGGCACAGGCAGTTGTGATGCTGGCAGACCAGGTGCCAGCTCATGCCAAGGCCCTAGGTCTCAGCTGAATACTGATAAATTCAGAGCTGTAGCCAGTCTCGCTGACCTGTGTTAGTATTATTAAAATAGGTATTAGATTATAAAAATGTGCTTCATGTTTAGACTTTATGAAGTGCTTGTAAATTTCTGCCTGCATTAATCTCACTTATAGTACCTGTGTCCCATGTTATAAGGTAATATTTGTGTTTGCTCTGTAACTGTAAATTACCAGACAGGAGAGAATCATTAACAAGTGCGAAATACTAATTTCCAACAGGAGGTGTTATCTCTTGCCCAACAAAAGAAGGCCTATCAACATGCGATGAACCATCGTGGAACATCAGAAGACAAAAGCTTTTGTAGGTTGCTCTTCCCTCACACCACCATGAAAAGGAGATGTACAACTGAATTCCTCCCAATTGCTCCTCTCTATTAGTGTGTGGTTCTGGGTAAAATACAGGTAAGTAAATTGACTATGAAAATTTGAAACTACTTTAGAGAGGAAACTTGGATGAGATTGTACGTACCCTTTTTCTTTCAAAAAGACTGTATATGGTGGTTCAGATGCCAAAGCATGCAATTCAGCCCCCCTTCTGACTGAAGTGATGGCTATCAGGAAAGACACCATCAGAGAAAGGTGCAATAAGGGGCATGTTGCTATAAGCTTAAACGCTGGTCCCATAAGTTTTGATAAGACTAAGTTCAAGTCCTGGGGGGAAATATGTTCTCTGATTTAAAAGTACAATCTTTCCAGGCCCTTCACAAATCTGATTGTCATATCATTAGAGAATATAGAATGGTTATCCACGTGAGGATGGAAAGCTGTATTGCTGCCAAGTGGATCTTGATAGAACAAGTTGCTAACTCTTTCCTTTTTTAGGTGCAATAGATAGTCCAGTATATGTTGGATAGAGGACTGCATCAATGAGATTCCAGTTTGACAAGCCTAGGTAAAGAAATGCCTCCATTTCGGCAGGCAAGCAGCTCTGGTGGAGGGCTTTCTACGATTTAATAAGACATGGCTAAATTGCTCCAAAAAAGACTGCCATGTGAGATTTAGCAATGGAGCTTCCAGGCAGTTAAATGAAGAACCTACAGGTTTGCGTGGAACAACTGATCTTGATCTTGGGAAATCAAGTCCGAGTGTAATGGGAGCAAGACGGGAGTTGCCTCTGACAGGTACAGTAGAGAGGAGAACCAGTGCTGGCGAGCCACACTGGAGCTATTAATAACTTGGGCTTGGTCCCGCTTGATCTTCAGTAGCACTCTGTGAAGGAGTGGGATTGGGGGAAAAGCATAAAACAGCTAGGGTAGCAAAAAAGCATCTATCATACAGCCCGGATTGTGGCCTTGCAGCGAGCAAAATTGATGACATTTTCTATTGGCCTTGTTTGGAAACAGGTCTATCTGTTGGAAAATAAGAACCTGAAAGAACATTTGTGACCTCAATATATTGCTGTTACACTCTGGACCTCAGGGGAACACCCATCACCCCAATGTTCATCCTTGTAAAATGATTGTGTGGTATCCAATGCAAAGTTTGTCATGTTGGGTGTCTTCAGAAGGCTCGTGATGCACTGAGCACTGTTGTTATAGTGATGTTATAGTAATTGTTACAGTAATGTTATAGGTTATAATTTCATGCATATAGTTATGAGGCTGAAAATGTATGGCTTAAAATAAGCCCAGGCAAAAACTCTCCAAGAGCAGAGAGGCACTTCACACCTCATCAGGGCAGGTATAAGACAAACCCAGTCCAGCCTCACAGGAACAAAGGATGCTGGCCTAGGCTGCAACAAAAGAATCATAGAATCATAGAATATCAGGGTCGGAAGGGACCTCAGGAGGTCATCTAGTCCAACACCCTGCTCAAAGCAGGACCAATCCCCAACTAAATCATCCCAGCCAGGGTTTCGTCAAGCCTGACCTTAAAAACCTCTAAGGAAGGACATTCCACCACCTCCCTAGGAAATCCACTCCAGTGCTTCACCACCCTCCTAGTGAAAAAGTTTTTCCTAATATCCAACCTAAACCTCCTCCACTGCAACTTGAGACCATTACTCCTTGTTCTGTCATTTGGTACCACTCAGAACAGTCTAGATCCATCCTCTTTGGAACCCCCTTTCAGGTAGTTGAAAGCAGCTATCAAATCCCCCCTCATTCTTCTCCTCTGCAGACAAAACAATTCCAGTTCCCTCAGCCTCTCCTCATAAGTCATGTGCTCCAGACCCCTAATCATTTTTGTTGCCCTCCGCTGGACTCTTTCCAATTTTTCCACATCCTTTGTGTAGTGTGGGGCCCAAAACTGGACACAGTACTCCAGATGAGGCCTCACCAATGTTGAATAGAGGGGAATGATCACGTCCCTTGATCTGCTGGCAATGCCCCTACTTATACACCCCAAAATGTCCTTAGCCTTCTTGGCAACAATGGCACACTGTCGACTCATATCCAGCTTCTCATCCACTGTAACCCCTAGGTCCTTTTCTGCAGAACTGCTGCCTAGCCATTCGGTCCCTAGTCTGTAGCAGTGCATGGGATTCTTCCGTCCTAAGTGCAGGACTCTGCACTTGTCCTTGTTGAACCTCATCAGATTTCTTTTGGCCCAATCCTCTAATTTGTCTAGGTCCCTCTGTATCCTAACCCTACCCTCCAGCATATCTACAACTCCTCCCAGTTTAGTGTCATCTGCAAACTTGCTGAGGGTGCAGTCCATGCCATCCTCCAGATCATTAAAGATGATATTGAACAAAACCGGCCCCAGGACTGACCTTTGGGGCACACCGCTTGATACTGGCTGCCAACTAGACATGGAGCCATTGATCACTACCCATTGAGCCCGACAATCTAGCCAGCTTTCTATCCACCTTATAGTCCATTCATCCAGCCCATACTTCTTTAACTTGCCGGCAAGAATACTGTGGGAGACCGTATCAAAAGCTTTGCTAAAGTCAAGGAATAACACGTCCACTGCTTTCCCCTCATCCACAGAGCCAGTTATCTCCTCATAGAAGGCAATTAGGTTAGTCAGGCATGACTTGCCCTTGGTGAATTCATGCTGACTGTTCCTGATCACTTTCCTCTCCTCTAAGTGCATCAGAATTGATTCCTTGAGGACCTGCTCCATGATTCTTCCAGGGACTGAGGTGAGGCTGACTGGCCTGTAGTTCCCCGGATCCTCCTTCTTCCCCTTTTTTAAAGATGGGCTCTACATTAGCCTTTCTCCAGTCATCCGGGACCTCCCCCAATCGCCATGAGTTTTCAAAGATAATGGCCAATGGCTCTGCAATCACATCCGCCAACTTCTTTAGAACCCTCAGATGCAGCGCATCCAGCCCCATGGACTTGTGCTCGTCCAGCTTTTCTAAATAGTCCTGAACCACTTCTTTCTCCACAGAGGGCTGGTCACCTCCTCCCCATGCTGTGCTGCCCAGTGCAGTAGTCTGGGAGCTGACCTTGTTATTGTTAAGGAAAATTAGCTTAAGCAACTGCTTCTTATGGTTTGAGGCCATTATCAGTTAAAAGTAGATTCAGCATGTACCAGGAGCCAGGGAGGGAGAAGAAGGGAGACATCTGGAAACAAAGAGATAAGGGATGCCAAGAATTGCCTTCTGTTGTAAGTTGCAGACCTGAGGCCCTCCTGAGGGGAGAAATTCCTAGCTCATTGCTACACTGGTCAGCACAGGGAGAGTGTCCAGCGGGGATAGGTGGTAGATAAGAAATATGTTTGTACATTGGCTAAAACTTACGGTGCACGAGGTTTGCATGCCTTTCGTTTTGTATATAGCTTGGCTGTGAACAATGTATGGGGTCCCTCCTAACTAGTAGGACGGTACCACGCCCGGGCGTAATAAACTTTGGCTTGGCTGTGTAATACTCTGCAGTGGTAAGTTTGTTTTACGTGCCTCGGCCTAGAACGAACTGTACGTGTCTTAAAGGTATAATTCGTAACAGTTTGGCGACCCAGATGGGACCCTAGGCTTGCCTCGATAGTGAGGCCAAACTCCTCCTCCCGGACGGCTCTAGCCGGCACAGGGTGAGTTCACCCTCGAGCACTCCAAGGAGCGGGAGCGTGGGCCGTCGCTTAGGCGGTAAGGTGGCACATTTGGTACGCTTTTGGTAGCCCTATAATGGGTTCTGGGCAGAGTTTCAGTAAGGGGACCCCTTTGGAGGAGATTCTTGAGAATTGGAAAAATATTTCTGGCACCCATGGGTTAGGTAGGAAAAGAGCTCTAATTTTGTGCAAGGTTGAGTGGCCAGCGCTGACTATTCAAATGCCCTTTGAATGGCCACCCAACGGCACTTTTAAACCAGAACAATTGACTTGCCTTAGGCAACAGCTGGAGGACAAACATCCAGCTCAAATGGATTATTGGTATGTTTGGGACAATTGGGCCTACGCCCGCGCAAAAGGACGTCTTTTGACTTCTAGCTTTTCCTATCTGTCAAAACCTCCTCCTCCTGTTCCTTTGTCTTCAGCTCCTTCCTATGAACCTGCTCCCTCTTGCCCCCCAGAGCCTCCTCCCTTTACCCCTTTGTATCCTGCCATGCCCGCTCTCCAGGCACCCCTTATGGAGACTCCGGCAGGGGTGAATACCCACAATGAGATCCGAACTCGAATAGTTTACAGTCCGTTCGGTCCTCAAGACCTAGTTACGTGGCAACAACAAATGCCGTGTCTCCGAACCGACCCGGGGAAGGTCCTACAAACGATCAGGTCTGTATTCAGGGCATACAATCCGTCTTGGGGAGATGTAGAAACTATTCTAGATACTCTTTTTACCCCAATGAAAGATTTAGCATTTTGGATGCTAATCGGCGTTGGGCAGAGGAAGACGCCACCCGCTCGCCGTGGCCAGCGGCAGATCCCGGGTGGCACCCCAACACCCCTTCTAACATGACCACTCTCAAGAGCGCCCGGTATGGCCTTTTAGAGGCCATACAGAGAGCGGGAAAGAAAACAGCAAATTGGTCTAAAATTAAAGAGTGCCAACAGAAGCCACAGGAACACCCCTCTACTTTTTTTGCCCGCTTAACAAGACAAGTTAGAATGTACGGGGGAGGGGTGAACCCAGAGGCGGAGGAACACCGCGCCTTGATGGTGTCTCATTTTGTAGAGCAAGGGGCACCTGACATCAGGAAATACTTTAGAAAGCACGTCCCAGATTGGCCAGGTAAGCCTTTAAATGAAATAGTACACCTGGCCACCTTTGTATATAACGGAAGGGACGAGGAAAAGGCAAAAGAAAAACGTAAACAGAAAAAGGAAGAGGTTACCATGTTAGCCGCAGCGCTGCAGGTCCCCTTTGAAAGTCAGGCTTGGCAGAAGCAGGGAGAATTTAATGGCAGGGGCCGTGGAAGGGGAAGAGGATGAGGTGGAGCATGGAACGGCACTAGAAATGGGATTTGTCATTATTGCAAGCAGCCAGGACACTGGAAAAAGGAGTGCCCTCTGCTTCCCTGAGGAACCCCCTGGAATCAGCCCAGGAAACAGCCAGAAATTAATCCTTCTTTTCCCCCGAACGCTCCCCAGGACCTAGCCGAGCCCCAGTGACTAGAGGCGGAGATCCTGGGATCCTTGGGAGAATCGGAATGGGATTTAGGGCTGCAGTTGCAAATCTATCTAAAAATTGGGGAGAAATTTGTGCCTTTCTTAGTGGATACAGGGGCTACCCTTTCCACTTTGACTTTTGTTCCAGGTTCTCTTTCTGATACGCAGGTTTGGGTGCAGGGGATTGAGGGGAATCCGAGTCTGGCTCCCCTCTCCTGCCCCGTCCCAGTGGAGCTCGGTTCTTTAAAATTGTCACACCAGTTTGTTGTTATTCCGGAGGGCCCTGCCAATCTCCTTGGACGGGATGTGCTAAGCAAGCTGGGAGCTCACATACACTGTGACCCCGAAGGACTTCGTATGTCTATCCCAGATGCGGCGATAGCTTCTTTTATAGCCTTGATTACGCCTACCCTTGAGGTTCCCGCCGAGTTGTCTGGCGTTCCACATGCCTCGTGGAGCGTGAACCCCACGGATGTAGGCCTCCTTAAATCAGCCACCCCAGTTAGTTTGAAGGTAAGGGGCGAGCCGCCTCCCTCTGTAAAGCAATACCCACTGCCTAAGGAGGTGGAGGAGGGCATTTCCCTTCTCATTGACAGTTATTTAGCTCAGGGGGTCTTGGTTCTGTGCAGTTCTCCCTGTAATACCCCCATTCTTCCTGTAAAGAAGCCCAAACCGGGTCCGGACAGACGCCCAGTCTACCGGTTTGTTCAAGATCTCCGCACGGTAAATGCTTATGTTGTAACCCCCCACCCAGTAGTCCCTGATCCGAGCACTATTTTGACACTGATTCCTCAGTCGGCTACTTGTTTCACTGTTGTGGATTTGTGTGCAGCATTTTTTAGCATCCCTTTGCACCCTGATTCTCAGTACTTGTTTGCGTTCACATGGAAGGGTCAACAACTAACATGGACACGCCTCCCTCAAGGGTTCTCAGGATCCCCCACTATTTTCCCCCGAATTCTCACTGAGGATCTAAAGGATGTGGTTTTGCCTAGTTCATCTGTCTTAGTTCAATATGTGGATGACTTGTTAATTGCTGGTTCTGATTATAATGCTTGTTTAACTGATTCGGTTGCTTTGCTTAGTGCATTAGCTAATAAGGGCCACCGTGCATCTCCATCCAAGTTACAGCTGTGCAAAACCCAGGTGATCTATTTAGGCTTTGTGATTCGGCCCGGAGAGCGTTTACTCTCTCCTGACAGGGTGCAGGCAATCCAGGATTACCCACGCCCGGCTACTAAAAAACAGTTACGGGCTTTCCTGGGGGCTGCGGGGTTTTGCCGACCCTGGATAGTGGCTTTTGGGGAATTGGTTAAGCCCCTGGTCCAGGCCACCACAACATCAACACCCGATCCTGTTCCCTGGACCCTTGAAATGGAAGCCGCTTTTGAATCCACAAAGAAGGCGTTGATTTCTGCACCGGCCTTGGGACTCCCAGATTACGGTAAACTATTTTTCCTTTTCAGCCACGAACAAAGGGGGGTAGCCAGTGGTGTTCTGCTACAGTATCTGGGGGACCGCCCACGCCCCATAGCCTATTACTCAGTGCAGTTAGACCCTGTTATTCGAGGCTCTGTCTCCTGTGTGCGGTCCATTGCCACCGCCGCTGTCATGGTTGAACGGTCGCGCCCTATTGTTTTGGGGCACCCTCTAACTGTCTGGGTTCCTCACGAGGTTGAGGTTCTTTTAAAACAGCATACAACGCAGGCACTGTCTCCACAGCGGGCTCATAAATATGAATTGATTTTGTTGGCTGCTGATAACATCACTTTACGTCGCTGTAACGTCCTCAACCCCGCTACGTTGCTACCCCTCCCGGAGGATGGCACGCCTCACCATGTATGTATGGATATCGTCGCTGAAAGCGGTAAGCCTCGATCGGACTTACGCAACTCCCCTCTAGACAACCCAGACCTATCCCTCTATACCGACGGCTCCTCGTATTATTTGGAAGGTCAATGGGTAACAGGCTATTCTGTTACCACCCAGACAGATGTTGTTGAAGCAGCCCCCCTTCCGCCCTCCTTCAGTGCTCAGGGGGTGGAGTTATATGCCCTTACCAGGGCTTGCCTGCTGTCTGTTGGGAAAGCTGTCACAGTTTATACAGACTCTAAATATGCCTTCGGGGTCTGCCATGCTACGGGGCAGCTCTGGAAGGAGCGGGGGTTCCTGACTTCCTCAGGCACAAAAATTGCCAACGGCCCCCTAATCTCTGCACTCTTGGACGCCATTCAGGCCCCTCTCAAGTAGGCAGTGGTTCACTGTTATGCACATCAGCAGCCTAATACCTCTGTGTCTCATGGTAATGCTTTAGCTGATGCAGCTGCAAAGGCTGCAGCTCTTCAGCCCCTCCTGCTGTCAGCATCCCTCCTCTTGGACACATCCTTCCCACCGACGGATTGGACACTGTTATATGCTGACGTGCCGCCAGATGAGCTTTGGGACTGGGAGCGCTGGGAAGGATCTGAAGGAATCGATCAGGTTTGGCGTATTGGGGACAAGCCTATCCTCCCCCGCCGCTATCTGTTCCCTGCCGCCCATTATTTTCATTCTTTGGGTCACGCTGGCATACAGGGCATGGCGGCTGCTATACTTAAATTTTGGGCGGCGCCTCATGTTTACCCGGCGGTGAAGCGAGCTCTTAGCTCCTGCTCTACTTGCCTGGCCTTCTCTGCAAGGTCTCGGCTCGATGCCGACTCGAAGGGGGGGGAGACCTTGGGCAAACTTCCCGTTTCAACGCTTACAGATGGACTATGCAGAAATGCCTAAAAGCTCAGGATTTCACCACCTCCTTGTAATAGTGGACCAACTTTCCGGGTGGCCTGAAGCAATACCAATCCGAAAGGCAGATGCAAGGTCTGTGGTAAAATTCTTAATGAAAGACATTGTATCTAGGTTTGGGGTCCCCGAAGTCATCGACTCGGACCAGGGATCACACTTTACCGCAAAAATTTAGGAGGAACTGTACCGGTGCCTGGGGATTGTTCGACAACTACATACTCCGTATCACCCCCAATCAGCAGGACAGGTGGAGCGCATGAATCGGACTTTAAAGACAATGGTAGCAAAATTTTGCAAGGAGACCGGACTTAAGTGGCCGGAGGTCTTACCTATAGTCCTGTGGCACGTAGACGGGCCCCACACATGCTCCTGGGTCTGTCCCCATTTGAGGTACTGTTTGGGAGGCCAGCTTTAGTCCCGGGAACTTATGTCCCCGCCCACACTAGCCTCTTGGATGGAGATGAAATCTTGGCCAGGTATGTTACCAGACTGCAAAAGGAGCTAACTGACAAACAGTCTGAGGCTCAATTGTTCCAAACTGCGCCACTAGGGCTACAGGTCCATCCCTTCAAACCAGGGGACTGGGTAATGGTAAAAAAGATTCCCCGTACTAACCCTCTGGAACCCCGGTGGGAGGGGCCGTATCAAGTTTTGTTATGTACTTATTCTGCTTTAAAAGTTGCAGGCAAAAGTTCGTGGATTCACCACAGCTACGCTAAGCTGGCACTGGGACCCCCACCTGGCCCTGACGAGCTGACTGACGAGCCACCTTGCGAATGAATGTCACTACCAACCCATGGACTAAACCCTCCAACTACTGGGACCCTTATACCCTGCCAGGACTTCTCATTTTTCTGTTTATTGGACTTACCCTGGTAGGGTTGTTTCTACGATACAGAAGGGGATGTCAGCATTGGTATGGTTTGCCTGGGGGTTCTTCTCCCTACTCAGAAGTTCAGTACAAGGATGGGAGGGTAACAGTTTCCTAAACTTAACTCATGCCATAATACAGGGTGTAAATCGAACCCAATGTTGGGTCTGTATTCATACCCCCACGTACATAGGCCAAGGAGTCCCGTTGGTGGGAGTACCTATCCCCCTTAACCGAACCCTCCAGGCCGGGTTGTGGACAGACACTACGTTTAACTGGAATGTTACAACCCAAACATGGTCTATTGACATGGTGGCTCAGGGTAGCTATGCCTTATGTGTATGGGAGCTGGCTGGTGCATGACCTCAGTCTTCTTGATGTTAATGGTGAGACCGAAGTTGTTGCATGCAGTTGAAAACTTGTCCATATTGACTTGCATTTCTGGCTCTGTACTAGCATTCAGAGCACAATCATCGGCAAAGAGAAAGTCTCGAAGTACAGTTTCCTTCACCTTGGTGATGGCACGCAGTCGCCTCAGATTGAATAGTTTCCCGTCAGTTCTATACTTCAGGCCTACTCCTTCAGTGCAGTGTTGAAAGGCATCAGTCAGAGTGGCAGAGAATATCATGCTGAACAAAGTGGGTGCTAAAACACACCCTTGCTTGACGCCGTTGGTGACTGGGAAGGCCTCAGATGTTTCACCGTCATCCAGGACACGAGCCATCATACCGTGATGAAATTGACGTACCATTCGTATAAATCTGTCTGGACAGCCAAATTTCGACATGATCCTCCACAGGCCCTGGTGACTGACAGAGTCAAATGCTTTCGTGAGGTCCACAAAAGTTGTGTAGAGTTCACGATTCTGCTCTTGACATTTCTCCTGTAGCTGATGCACAGCGAAGATCATGTCAATAGTCCCACGTCCCTTATGGAAGCCACACTGTGATTCTGGCAATAAGCCCTTCTCCAGGTGAGTGATCAATCGGTTCAACGGAACCCGTGCAAGAACTTTCCCCGCTGTAGAAAGCAGCGAGATTCCACGGTGATTGTCGCATACCTGGCGATTGCCCTTCCTCTTATAGAGGTGCAAGATGGACGCGTCTCTAAATTCTTGTGGAATAGTTCCCTGCTTCCAGAAGGACTGAAACAGCTCAGTGAGTTTCCGTAGCAGCACGGGTCCACCGACTTTGTACACCTCTGCTGGTATGGCATCTGACCCTGGGGCTTTGCCACTTGACAGCTGGTTGATAGCTTTCTTCACTTCGTCCTCTTCTGGTGAAGCATCCATGGAGTCATTGACTGCAACCTGGGGCATCTTGTCAATGGCCTCATCATTGATGACTGAGGGGCGATTGAGAATTGCTTCAAAGTGTTCAGCCCATCTCTGGAGAATCTGCGTCTTCTCTGTAAGGAGCACAGTACCATCAGAGTTCAGGAGGGGAAAGCTCCCAGAAGACTGTGGACCATAGAGTGTGTTGAGGGCTTCATAAAACTGCTTATAGTCGTTCCTGTCCGCATATGCCTGTATTTCATCTGCTTTGGCGCTCAGCCACAAGTCCCGCATTTTGCGCAGTCGGTTCTGTACTGTTCTGCGAGCATTGATAAAGGCGGTCTTCTTTGCCGCTGAGGATGGATCGTTTTGATATGCACGATGCAGGTGGTGCTTCTCAGCAAGTAAGGCCTGGATTTCTGCATCATTTTCATCAAACCAGTCTTGCCGCCTGCATGTGGAGGGCCCCAATACCTTCGATGCAGCTGTATGGACAGTGTTGCGGAATCGCTCCCAGTCTTTCTCAGCATCATCCTCAATACGAAGATCAGCAAGCTCATTCTCTAGGTCTTCCGCTAGATTTTCAGTGATGTGGCTGTTCTTCAGCTTTGAGCCTTTTGAGAGCCTTACAGCCTTGTGGTCGTCTCTTCAGCATGATACGGAGCTTCATTTTGGATACTATGAGCCTATGATCTGTCCAACAGTCAGCGCCACACATAGCTTTTGTAACCCTGACATCTTGTCTGTCCCTTCTCCTGATGATAACATAATCGATCAAATGCCAGTGCTTGGAACGGGGATGCATCCACGAAGTCCTGTTACGGGTAGGAAGGCAGAAGACCATATTGCTGATCAGAAGGTCATGTGCTGCACAAGTTTTCAGCAGTAACAGGCCATTGCTGTTACACTTTCCCACTCCATTTTTCCCGATGACTCCTTCCCAGGCTGCGGCATTGCATCCGACTCTTGCGTTAAAACCGCCAAGCAGAATCAGCTTGTCTGTGCGGTGCACTGACAATAGCAGAGTATCTAGTTCTTCGTAGAATTTATCCTTCACATCCTCTGGGTTGGTCATTGTAGGAGCATATGCGCTGATCAATGTAGCTTGTTTTCCTTTTTGAAGCGGAAGCTGCATTGTCATGAGCCGGTCATTCATACCCTTGGGGGAACTGGCAAGTTTCCGAACAAGATGATTCTTGATGGCGAAGCCAACTCCAGATTCACGACGCTCATCACTGCTGCGGCCACTCCAGAAGAATGTATAGCCACCGCCTGACTCAGACAGCTGTCCTTCATTAGCAAGGCGAGTTTCGCTAAGGGCTGCAATGTTAATGTTGTAGCGTGCGAGCTCTCTAGCGACAAGTGCTGTTCTTCTCTCCGGTCTGTCTGCCGTTATGTTGTCCAGTAACGTGCGCACATTCCATGTGCCAATAGTGATCGGTGTCACTCTAAGTTTTGTTTTTGTTTTTGTTTTTGTTCGACCGCTTTTGTGGGATCCCCGCCAGCCGCGGTATGCTGGCCAGGGTAAGGTGAAGCAGGCAATGTTTAGGGCACCTTTTCTAGCCCCCTCCTCGTTCTACGGAGGTGAGCAGTGCAATCCTGAATAGGGCTGCTCAGTCGCTCAAGAAGATGCCGAGCTCCACTGCTGCTTCGGTCAGTGAGGAACGACCATTATGCCTGAGCCGCCTATGTGCAGGTCCGCGGCTACAGCTCCCAGTGTATCCAAACCTGCTGCTTCGTCGCTCGCCCATCACCACAGGACTTGATATGATGTAATATGATATGATATGATGTCGAGACTTGCGCGTGAATTGGATTAAAGTGAGGGAGAGTTGCGCGCATCAGCCTCACTCTCTCTTCCCAGTTCCTATCTGTATCCAGTGGCAGGACAGAAGTCGAGACGGTTGGAGATAGGGCAGGGTGCAGTGGATGACCAGGATGCCTACATGTCTTCTCGTGCTCTTAAGCGTTCCACAACGCTGGCTGTCACCGCCTGCCTGACCATTGAACCAGGTTGAACCAGGTTGCCTCAGTCAGCCGGATCCAGCCTTCGCATGCAATGGGTAGACAGGCCCTAACTCACCGAAAGTCTCATACTCATCGGCTACCCTCACCTGGTTTAGCCTGCCAGTCGAGACGGTCTCTGGGGTGTGGCCGCTGTCGCATGCTGACAGCTACTTGGAGCCACAGGTGAGAGCTGGGTGTCAAGTGGGGACCAAAGTAGATGAGCTACTCCTAGGAGTACGACTGCTCCCCCATCAGAGGTACTACCCCTCCCTGACAACCCCATACACCCTTACTGGGCTTACTGCCAGAATCACAGTGTGGCTTCCGTAAGGGACGTGGGACTATTGACATGATCTTCGCTGTGCATCAGCTACAGGAGAAATGTCAAGAGCAGAATCGTGAACTCTACACAACTTTTGTGGACCTCACAAAAGCATTTGACTCTGTCAGTCACCAGGGCCTGTGGAGGATCATGTCAAAATTTGGCTGTCCAGACAGATTTATACGAATGGTACGTCAATTTCATCACAGTATGATGGCTTGTGTCCTGGATGACGGTGAAACATCTGAGGCCTTCCCAGTCACCAACGGCGTCAAGCAAGGGTGTGTTTTAGCACCCACTTTGTTCAGCATGATATTCTCTGCCACTCTGACTGATGCCTTTCAACACTGCACTGAAGGAGTAGGCCTGAAGTATAGAACTGATGGGAAACTATTCAATCTGAGGCGACTGCGTGCCATCACCAAGGTGAAGGAAACTGTACTTCGAGACTTTCTCTTTGCCGATGATTGTGCTCTGAATGCTAGTACAGAGCCAGAAATGCAAGTCAGTATGGACAAGTTTTCAACTGCATGCAACAACTTCGGTCTCACCATTAACATCAAGAAGACTGAGGTCTTGCACCAGCCAGCTCCCCACGCTCCGTACTCAGAACCATCCATCACTGTAAATGGACAGAAACTTCAGACAGTGGACCACTTCACGTACCTCGGCAGTACCCTTTTCCGAGCAGTGTCAATCGATGATGAAGGAAACTGCAGAATTGCTAAAGCCAGCTCTGCATTTGGCCGATTGCGCTCCAACGTTTGGGAACGTCGAGGGATCAGCCTACCAACGAAGCTGAAGGTCTACCGAGCAGTGGTGCTTCCAACTCTGCTGTACGCCTGCGAGACGTGGACTGTCTATCAGAGTCATGCACGAAGGCTCAATCACTTCCACATTTCCTGTCTGCGAAAGCTTCTAAAAATCAGATGGCAGGACAAAGTGCCCGATACTGATGTCCTTACTAGAGCCAGTCTGCCGTCAGTTCTCACATTGCTGATGAGAGCCCAGACCAGGTGGGCCGGACATGTCGTGAGAATGTCAGACGAACGCATTCCTAAACAGCTCTTCTACGGAGAACTAACTCAGGGAAAGCGCTCCCATGGAGGACAAAAGAAGCGGTTCAAGGACACGCTGAAGACCTCTTTGAAGTCCTTCGAGATCAACACCGCTACATGGGAAACCTTCGCACTGAACCGTCCAGTATGGCGCAGCCTCATTCACACAGGCAGTAATACCTCTGAGGCGAGGCTTATTGCTGAGGCTGAAAAAAAGCGTGAGCTGCGCAAGTCCAGAGCTGCTCGTACATCATCGACAGTGCCATTACATGTCTGCCCGACGTGTGACAGGACGTTCCACGCCCGAATTGGACTGATCAGTCATCTTCGGACGCACAGAGCCCGGTCATCGAAAGAATGAGTTGTTGAGGTCCTTATCGATAACGATGGACGAACATCATCATCACGACGTAAGGGTGCAGGGAATGCAGTTTTCGTGGGAAACTTCGAAGGGTGTAGTGATACCACCCAAATCAGCTCCAGTGCGGCAAGCCCCTCCAAGTATTCCAGAGCACCGTGGCCGGTCCCTGAGTGATTAGGCTGGTACTGGTTATGCAACCGCACGGCATACAAAGCCCTCCCGGCGGGATGGTGCGGCACATGTACCTTAGGGGCCATAGTACCTGCTGTTACAGTACACTAGACCTTGACCCTGGGAGAAATTCGGAACTTGACATGGAGAAACCGACGAAGTGTTCCTTTAAACCCCCTCTCTGAACGACCTACAGGCTTTCACTCCTTTGTGTGTTGGTTCTTGCCGTGGGTGGGGGTGAGCGAATTGGAAAAGGCCATAGTCAATATTTCGGCAGCCTTAGAATCAATGGCAAATGCTACCGCAGACGCCTTATCAGCCCTTCAGGTTGAGGTGACTCAGTTACCCTAAACTACGTTACAAAACCGTTTAGCCTTGGATTATCTCCTTGCCAACCAGGGCGGGGTTTGTGCCCTGGTTAACTCAAGCTGTTGTGTATTTGTAAACCAACATCGTCGGGTGGAAGCTGATATTCACGTCCTCATGCAACAGGCCTCCCTGCTTCATCGTGTCAGCCTTGATGATACCAGCACCGGGTTTCAAGAAGCTTGGAACTGGTTCACTTCCTGGCTACCGGACTTGGGGGCTTGGGGCCGACGTATTGTGTATTTAATCCTTCTGGCGGTTGTTGTTTTTGTATTATTTTTTGTATGTCTGCAGTGCTGTAGTATGTGCTGCCGACAGCTTTTAGCTTTGCATCGTGGTTATTCTGCCCCAATATAGCTTACTGACGTACAAATAAAAAGGGGGGACTGTTAAGGAAAATTAGCTTAAGCAACTGCTTCTTATGGTTTGAGGCCATTATCAGTTAAAAGTAGATACAGCATGTACCAGGAGCCAGGGAGGGGGAAGAAGGGAGACATCTGGAAACAAAGAGATAAGGGATGCCAAGAATTGCCTTCTGTTGTAAGTTGCAGACCTGAGGCCCTCCTGAGGGGAGAAATTCCTAGCTCATTGCTACACTGGTCAGCACAGGGAGAGTGTCCAGCGGGGATAGGTGGTAGATAAGAAATATGTTTGTACATTGGCTAAAACTTACGGTGCACGAGGCTTGCATGCCTTTCGTTTTGTATATAGCTTGGCTGTGAACAATGTATGGGGTCCCTCCTAACTAGTAGGACGGTACCATGCCCGGGCATAATAAACTTTGGCTTGGCTGTGTAACACTCTGCAGTGGTACGTTTGTTTTACGTGCCTCGACCTAGAACGAACTGTACATGTCTTAAAGGTATAATTCGTAACATTATACTCCTCTCTGGTCATTTGTCCAATCTTCCACTTCTTGTAAGCTTCTTTTTTGCGTTTAAGATCAGCAAGGATTTCACTGTTAAGCCAAGCTGGTCGCCTGCCATATTTACTATTCTTTCTACACATCGGGATGGTTTGTTCCTGCAACCTCAATAAGGATTCTTTAAAATACAGCCAGCTCTCCTTTCCCCCTCATGTTATTCTCCCAGGGGATCCTGCCCATCAGTTCCCTGAGAGAGTCAAAGTCTGCTTTTCTGAAGTCCAGGGTCCGTATTCTGCTGCTCTCCTTTCTTCCTTGTGTCAGGATCCTGAACTTGACCATCTCATGGTCACTGCCTCCCAGGTTCCCATCCACTTTTGCTTCCCGTACTAATTCTTCCTTGTTTGTGAGCAGCAGGTCAAGAAGATCTCTGCCCCAGTTGGTTCCTCCAGCACTTGCACCAGGAAATTGTCCCCTACACTTTCCAAAAATTTCCTGGATTGTCTGTGCACCGCTGTATTGCTCTCCCAGCAGATATCGGGGTGATTGAAGTCTCCCATGAGAACCAGGGCCTGTGATCTAGTAACTTCTGCTAGTTGCCAGAAGAAAACCTTGTCCACCTCATCCCCCTGGTCTGGTGGTCTATAGCAGACTCCCACCACGACATCGCCCTTGTTGCTCATACTTCTAAACTTAATCCAGAGACTGTCAGGTTTTTCTGCAGTTTCATACTCAGCTCTCAGCAGTCATACTGCTCTCTTACATACAATACAACTCCCCCACCTTTTCTGCCCTGCCTGTCCTTCCTGAACAGTTTATATCCATCCATGACAGTAGTCCAGTACTCCATACTTTGGTCAGTATGGGACTGCGATGAGGTAATGCTCACCTGACTCTGAAGGAGGGTGATGGGGGGCAAAGCCAAGAGGGAAGAAAGAACATGCTCTCTCTCTCTTCCACCTACATCTACAGACACCACACCAAGCAACTGAAGCACTGATCAAAGGGGAGAGCCTGGCTGAAGAGCAACCAGCCAGCCTGTGGTGAGAAGCATCTAAGTTTGTAAGGCGTTGAAAGTGTTAAGATCAGCTTAGAATGTGTTTTGCTTTTATTTTGTTTGACAAAATCTGACTTGTTATGTTTTGACTTATAATCACTTAAAATCTATCTTTATAGTTAATACATTTGTTTGTTTATTCTACCTGAAGCAGTGTGTTTGGTTTGAAGCATGTCAGAGGTTCCCCTTGGGATAACAAGCCAGATACATATCAATTTCTTTGTTAAATTGATGATTGGTATAACTGGACACTGCAAGACGGAGGTTCCTAGGGTTGTGTCTGGGACTGGATATCTTAGCTAGTGTCATTCGGCTGCACAGTCCAAGGAGCAGCTTACATGCCAGAGGCTGTGCATGAACAGCCCAGGAGTGGGGGGTTCTCACGGCAGAGCAGGGTAAGGCTGGCTCCCAGAGTCAAGGATTGGAGTGACCTAGCAGATCACTGGTCCGGATAACACCAGAGGGGAACGTCACAATTGCCACATGAAAGTAGGCATCTCTTAAATTGTAGGCAGTCCCCAGGATCTAGGGAGGGAATAATAGAAGCCAGGGTGATTGTGTGGAACTTTATCTTTTTGAGCTAACATAGGTCCAAAATAGGTCTGAGACTGCCCTTTGGCTTGGGGATTAGGAAATAATAGGAGTAGAAACCCTTTCCTCTGAGATTTTGCGGAACCTACTCTACAGCTGAAGGACAGACTAAACCTCCTGAATTAAAAGTTTGCCATGACAGTAGTATGGCAGGAAGGGGGAGGGAGAGCGTGGGAGAACTAAACTGGAGGGTATATCCCACTTCTATGTGGCTTAACACGCAACAGTCTGTAGTAATGAGGGACCAAGCACTGTGAAAGTGGGAAAGGCGGTTTGCAAACAAACAAAAAATGGGGTCTAGCATCCTGGGAACTGGTACGGCCTCCTAAAGGCCCATCTGAATGCCTATTTAGCACCCCTTGGGTGTCTAGATAGGGCAGGCATTGATGCAGAGGCAGAAGGAGGAAATAGTCTACGCATATAACACCTACTCTTCTTTCTCTGTAATGGTGGATCTGCTGCAGGCAGAAGTGCTTCCTGGATGGGGTTGAGGTATATAAACCCAGAGACTTTAAGGCTGCCCTGGAGTCCTTCAAACCATGGAGTTTAGATTCTATTCACTCCAAAAAGAGTCATGACCCTTCAAAGGGCAGATCTTGTAAAGTTTGTTGGACCTCCTATGGAAGCCCTGAAGACTGCAACCAGGAGCACCTGTGCATGGCCACTGCAGAAGCAATCGACCTGGATGCTGAGTCCGCTGAATCCAGTGCAGCTTGCAATGAGGCTCTTGCCACAGATTTCCCCTCGTCCACTTACAAGGAGACCTCCTGCCTAGTATCTTCTGGCAGCATGTCTCTAAACTTGAGCATTGTGTCACAGACATTAAAATCATATTGGCCCAAGAGCACCTGCTGATTGGCAATCCTAAATTGCAGACCCCTCCTTCCCAAGTAGAATAAACTTTCCTAGCAAACAGATCTAAATTTTTGCATCTTTTGATTCAGGGATTGCACCTTATAGAAGATAGAATCGTAGGACTGGAAGGGACCTGGAGAGGTCGTCTAGTCCAGTCCCCTGCACTCAAGGCAGGACTAAGTATTATCTAGACCTTCTCTGACTGGTGTTTGTCTAACATGCTGTGATAAATGAAGGGGGTGGGGGATAAAACTCCCTTTTATGGACACCCAGCCAGCCAGTTAGTTATAAAGTCCCTCTTGGTCGCTGTTCTCTGCTTGCTTTACCTCTAAAGGGTTAACAAAGTCCCCCAAGTAAAGGAAAAGAAGTGGGCACCTGACCAAAAGAGCCAATGGAAAGGCTAGAACTTTTTTAAATGGGGGGGAAACTTCCCCTTTGTGTCGGTTGTTGTTCTCTGGGAAAGAGGGGAACAGGGAGCAGTTATGCTATGAGAAGCTTTAAGCCAGGTATGATCATAGATCATCAGATCATACCTAGAACTACTTATTTGGAACCCCCAAATGTGTAAGTAGATCAGGAATGTTTAGAAAGACGTGATTAGGTTTATTTCTGTTTATTTCTTATGGCTAGTGGACTCCTCTGTGCTACCCCCAGATGCTTTTGTTCTGCTTGTAACCTTTAAGCTGAACCTCAAAAGAGCTATCTTGATGCTTAATTTTTGTAATTGTTTCTTTTAAGATCTAGCAAAAAGCCTAAGTTCAAGATGTATTTTATTTCTTTTTGTTTTTAATAACATTTACCTTTTTTAAGAACAGGATTGGTTTTTTTGTGTCCTAAGAGGTTTGTGCATATGTTGTTTAATTAGCTGGGGGCAACAGCTGTTTTCCTTTGTTTTTCTTTCTCAGCTCTTCCCCGAAAGGGTGGGGGGGGGGGGGTGAAAGGGCTTGAGGGTACCACACAGGAAGGAATTCCCAAGTGCGCCTTTCTGGGTTCTCAAAAAAGGGTGGTTTTTTTTGCATTTGGGTGGTGACACCATCTACCCATCCAAAGTCAGAGAGAAACTGTAACCTTGGGAGCTTAATACAAGCCTGGAGTAGGATGAAGGGGTCTGCCAGAGTGCCTTAACGGGATCCATATTTGCCTCATTGAGAGGCAAGGTCACTCTGGAAGGATCTGCTGAGGCCAAAATATCTATCAGGAGGTGCAAGGATTCTTTCACTTCCTCCACCTGGATGCCCAGGCTTAAGTCCACCCTCTTTAACAGGGGTTCTCAAACCCCCTCAGGGGGTCACGAGGTTATTACATTGGGGGTCGCAAGCTGTCACCCTCCACTCCAAGCCCTGCTTTGCCTCCAGCATTTATAATGGTGTTAAATATATAAAAAAGTGTTTTTAATGCATAAGGGGGGGTCACACTCAGAGGCTTGCTGTGGGAAAGGGGTCACCAGCACAAAAATCTGAGAACCCCTGCTCTTTAACAATTCTTGATGGGCCTTATAGTCATCTGGGGGAGGCGAAATGCCCCCTGATGAGACTGCGACATCAGGAGAAGATGAAGAGGAGGCCAGCACAGGCTCAGGCTGCTCTTCTTCCATCACTTGTCCAGTGGGGACCTCCTCCTCCAGCTCTTGTTACCTGGTACTGGGCTCAGGAACAGGTTCAAGAACAGAAGGTGCCTGGTGGGCAGATACTGCACACCTCTCCAAGGCGACTGAATAGGAATGCCTAAAGTATAATCTAGAAAATGGGGGGAAAGCCCCCAGATTCCAAAAAGGCAACTGGACAAGTGTAGGCCTCAAGCGACCTCCTGGCCACCCACTTGATAGTACTCCTGCAGAAGAATCCCTTGCAGGGTAGTAGTGCTTCGATGGGGACTAGAGAGAGTGGCTCCAAGGTTGGGAAATGTAGGACCCAACCTCTGATTCATAGGAGGATGGCTCTTCTTCCGGTAGCCATGGAGGTGCTGCTGCCGATGGTGCCAGTGACGGAGGCCAAGTCGCACGTTGCAGCATAGCAAGCATTGTGGGCTTCCCCCCTCAGTGGTACCAAAGGACAAGCCATCTGAGGCAAATGGAGCTGACATGGTACCGGGCACTACAGCGATGTTGTTGGAGCCCCTGTGTCCGGTTATACCAAGAGTGCTGACTCCTGTACTGTTGGTGATACCAGCACGGAAAGTGACAAGAGATCGTTGGTACTGACCACGCTTTAAGCATTTGAAGCTGCCAGAAATTTCTTGTGCAGTTCCACAGATGTGGAAGATGCTCCCTCAGGGTCTGGACTTGACAGTACCTGCCTCAATGCCAGAGTCATTGCTGCTGGTTTCTGCGGTGCTGGAGAAAAGGGAGTGCTTGACTTCATCTGCATTCTCCTCTTAACCCCATGCCTAGCAGACTTTGATGCCAGAGATCTACTTTTGGTGGGCTGCTTGGAGGTCTTATGACTCTTCCCAGGCAATCCGGAGGGTGAGCCATATTGGAACTCAGGCAAAGTAGGAGGCACACTCCTAACCGATGCAACATACTGACCGAACTGGCTCTGACAGAGGTCTCAAGCCTGCCTCAATAAGCAAAAAATTTAGCCTGACTTCACGGCCCTATTTTATGAAAGGGTTAAAGTCACTGCAGAGTTGGCACCATATAAAGGGGTCAAATTAAATGTATACCCCCAAATTAAAAATCACAGTAAGAGAACCAAAAAAGTGCCACCATGGCTAAACAACAAAGTTAAAGAAGTGGTTAGAGGCAAAAAGACATCCTGTAAAATTTGGAAGTTAAATCCTACTGAGGAAAATAGAAAGGAGCATAGTCTGGCAAGTCAAGTGTAAAAGTATAATTAGGCAGGCCAAAAAAGAATTTGAAGAGCAATTAGCCAAAGACTTAAAAATTAACAGCAAAATATATTTTAAGGACATCAGAAGCAGGAAGCCTGACAAACCATCAGTGGGGCCAGTAGACGATTGAGCTGCTAAAGGAGCTCTCAAGGAAGATAAGGCCATTGCAGAGAAGCTAAAAGAATTCCTTGCATCGGTCTTCACTGCAGAGGATGTGAGGGAGGTTCCCACACCTGAGCCATTCCTTTTAGGAATCAATAACAGAATGTTGGGAATCATTAGGAAAGGGATAGATAATAAGACAGAAAATATCATATTGCCTCTATATAAATCCATGGTACACCCACATCTTGAATACTGCATGCAGATCTGGTCGCCCCATCTCAAAAAAGATATATTGGAATTGGAAAAGATACGGAAAAGGGAAACAAAAATAATTAGGGGTATGGAACAGTTTCCATATGAGGAGAGATGAATAAGACTGGACTTTTCAGCTTGGAAAAGAGACGACTAAGGGGGGATATGATAGAGGTCTATAAAATCATGACTGGTGTGGAGAAAATAAATAAGGAACTGTTATTTATTCCTTCTCATTACACAAGAACTAGGGGTCACCAAATAAAATTAATAGGCAGCAGGTTTAAAACAAACAATAGGAAGTATTTCTTCATACAACGCACAGTCAACCTGTGGAACTCTTTGATAGAAGATGTTGTGAAGGTCAAGACCATAACAGGGTTAAAAAAAAGCCTAGATAAGTTCATGGAGGATATGTCCATCAATGGCTATTGGACAGGATGGGCACGGATGGTATCCCTAGCCTCTGTTTGCCAGAAGCAGGGAATGGGTGACAGGGGATGGATCACTTGATTATTGCCTGTTCTGTTCATTCCCTCTGAAGCACCTGGCATTGACCACTATCGGAAGACAGGATACTGGGCTAGATGGACCTTTGGTCTGACTCAGCATGGCCGTTCTTATGTAGGTGACAAATCTGAGGAACTGCCCCAAATTGAGGTGTCAATAGAGGAGGTTTTGGAATAAATTGGTAAATTAAATAGTAATAAATCACGAGGACCAGATAGTATTCACCCAACTGAAGGAACTGAAATATGAAATTGCAGAACTACTAACTGTGGTATGTAACCTATCATTTTAATCAGCTTCTGTACCAGAAGACTGGAGGCAGGGGCGCTGGCATAGAGGGGGCTAAGGGGGCATGGCCCTCCCACTTTTTGAATATAGACAGGCCTGGCCCATCTACCTTTCACCACGGGCCTGGCCCTCTGCCCCTCCTCTTCCCCCCAAGGCCCCACCCCCTTGCCAGGCTAAAAGCTGGAACCCTCCTGAGTAAGAGTGGTCCGGGGAGCCCAGGCAGCTGGGGGGAGCCTCTGACACTCCACCTGCTTGGGGTGAGGGGTCAGGGGAGGGGACACGGGCCAGGGGCTTTTCTCAGGCCCCCACCCCACCCCAGGCAGGTTGAGGGGACTGGGCTCCGTGGCCTGGCTTCAGCTTCTGGCTTGACTGGGGGCGGGGCCTTAGGAGGAAGAGGAGGGACAGGGGCGAGACCATGGAGTGGGTGGGGCCTCGGGGTCCCCACACTTTTAGGCAGAATCAGTCGCCCCGGAAGGATAGCTAATGTGATGCCAATTTTTAAAAAGGCTCCAGAGGCAATCCTGACAATTAAAGGCCGGTAAGCCTAACTTCAGTAGCAGGCAAATTGGTTGAAACTATAGTAAAGAACAGAATTATCAGACATATATATAAAAACAATTTGTTGGGGAAGAGTCAACATGGTTTTTGTATAGGGAAATCATGCCTCACGATCTGTTAGAATTCCTTGAGGGGGTCAACAAACATACGGACAAGCATGATCTAATGCAGTGTTTTTCAACCACTGTTCCGCGGCACACTAGTGTGCCGCGAGATGTTGCCTGGTGTGCCGTGGGAAAAAAATATTAAACCATGCTTGAATGTCGGAACTGGTTACTAAAATTTCTGTTTACTTACTATTTCATAATAAAGTAATTATAAAATACTTTCTTTGTGTTTATTTGATTCCTATTCAAGAGAATTACTTTATATATAGTCAATATAGGCACAGAGTTAAATTTTTTAACATTTTCTAATGGTGGTGTGCCTCGTGATTTTTTTCATGAAACAAGTGTGCCTTTGCCCAAAAAAAGGTTGAAAAACACTGATCTAATGGATACCGTGTAGCTGGACTTTCAGAGAGCCTTTGACAAGGTCCCTTTCCAAAGGCTCATAAGCAAAGTAAGCTGTCATGGGATAAGAGGGAAGGTCCTCTCATGGATCAGTAACTGGTTAAAAGATAGAAAACACAGGGTAGGAATAAATGGTCAGTTTTCAGAATGAAGTGAGGTAAATAGTGGTGTCTGAACTGAGACTATTGCTTTTCAATATGTTCATAAAAGCAGTAAACAGTGAGGTGGCAAAATTTGCAGACGATACAAAATTACTCAAGATAGTTAAGCAAAGTAGTCCAAAGCTTTTATACTGCTTGGACTCTCAGGGGCAAGGACTGATAAGCACAAGCAAATGATCCCTGTGCTTGGATTAGATTAGCTGTAAAGGACATATAGAGCTTGCTTATTATAGTAGCTTCTATTACTTTTTGAAACTTAAGTCTGGAACTCATTTGTGTGTATATATGTTTACCTGTTTTAACCTTGTAAATAACTCTCTTATTTCCTTTGGCAACTAGTTAATAAATATTTAGACAGTTTATTATAGGATTAGCTACAAGATTTATCTTGGTTTGAGATCTAAAGATGCAATTAACCTGGGGTATCACAAAGATAATCTTACCTGGGTGGCAAGATAGACCGGAGTACCAGATTGGACTGTCTGTGACTCCATGTTAAGGCTGTTAAAGTGTTTGAGGCATTTACACTTGATAACTGGTTGGTGAACTCTAAGGGCATGTCTACACTACAAGTTTAAATTGACCTCTATTAGGTTGACTGATAGCCACTGCAGTTAATTACTGCAGTGGTTCACATCCACATCCTTCTGTTGGTGATGTGCATTCTCACCAGGAGCACTTCTACTGACTTACAAGGGACAGTGTTGGGGGGCTAAGAGCCTGGGCTCTCAGCTCCTTGCAGCTCCCCACCCCGCACCAGGAGCACGACTCCTGTTGGGAGAGGAGCAGCATCCAATGCTCCCTCTTTGGGCAGGCCCAGTAATTCCATATCAACAACATGTAGCCACATACCACCCCAAGCAGGACTGCTAACACCCACAAACCACAACACATAGCCACATGCTGCCGTGGGCGGGGTTACTAATACCCATGCACTATGACACACAGCCACGCACCACCTTACCAGGGCCACTAACACCCACCTGACCTGATGCACCGACATGCACCACTCACACAGGCCAGTTAACTCATGTTGACTGTCACACCCCACCCCACGCAGGCCCGCTAGGAGCCATTCACCGTGATATGAATCCTCCTGCCATTCTAAGGTGATGAGAGTTATTCTGAAGTTGCACTTTACCTGGGAGTGGATATAAGGAAATGAATGTATAGAAGTGGGCTTTACACACTTGGGGATCCCTTTTAGGTGGTGGGAATAGAACAATTCTACCAATTGTGTTCTTGTGAGTTAAAAGTATGGTTGTGACAATCTCGGAATCTATCTGTGTGAACTCATGGATTCCAGTTTGATTTTATAAACTCTCTGTATGTTTATATGCTTATGTTTGACTTTTACTGTATCCTTGCATCATTCCTCTTGTGTAAAGGGGAGGGGAACTTGCATCTGGGATCTGCCCCTGAATGGGACAGTTGGTAAGGACCATCAATAGTTGAATAACTTTGCTGTAGCAGAACAATAAGCTGCCTAACACCCAGAGGAACCCATTTTTCCAAGCAGGTTGGTAACCAAGCAATGGATCAGGGCCATTTGGTCATCTGGCAAAGGGGACTACAACTTCATTAAAAATAATAACAATAATAAAATAAATAAATAAATAAATAAAAGCCTCCATCCAGCAAGAGAAAGGGGAGAAGACCAGGACCAGAAGCTGACAAGGCTCAGCAAGAGGAGAAAAAGAAGAGGAAGAATCCTGAACCACCTGAAAACACACAGACCAAATCCCAAAGGCCTTTTGGAGTGAAGAAACTAAGACAGGGATTTGGGTACAGGATATTTGTATATCTCTTGGGCTATCTAAGAGTTAAGTGTGTATGTATTTAGAAATTCCTTTGCAGTGTTTCTGTGTTACTTGCTTACACTTCATGTAGTCCCCAAAGAGGGAAGCAGTACGCTGGAAGACTGGCAGCTTCAGTTGTCCTCAGAGAGCATGCACTAGCTCTTGGGAAATCTAAGGAGAGCCAGCACTAGTTTCAGGCCCTAGGCAATTGGTGTATGGGGTCGGCACCTGGAATATGTTCCTGGAGGCCCATAGCCAGATTGACAGTGCCTACACTCTGCCCAACCCCAGAAATAGAGCTGGGAAAATAGTGGATTTTTAAATTCACAGGCAATTCTACAAAATTAAAAGAAAAAAAAAGGTTTATTTTGGATCAAACTGAAAACAAAAATTTTCAAAATTTTCAGTAAATCAAAACATTTTGAGTAAGATTGAAATTAAACATTTCAATTGCCTCAGTTTTGTAAGGATGCAGGGACTAAAACCTAGATCTGCAGAGCCTGGGGTGGCTGATATTCCCACCATACCAGCAGAAGGCCCTGCAGAGGCACAGCCAGGAAGCGTTGTGGAGAATAGGCATCGCAGGTAGTACCACCCACGAGATCCAGAGTGACAGTTCCCTGCAGTCCTCTGATTGGCCAAGTGCCCCTACTTAATCCCAGGTGTTGGCCCAGGAAGTTGTCTAAGCAACCACATAGACCTTGGCCTGCTACAATGCTGGACTTTGCCTTGTCTCCTGAGCTCTGGTCTCTGACTCCAGGCTGACTTTGACAACCCTGATTCCTGCCTCTTGATTCTAACCGGGTACTACCTCTGATCTCTGGTCTCTGACCCCAGCCTGACTCTGACCCTGACTCTTGTTTATGAAACCTGGCCTTGTGATTCCTATAACTCTGGCCCAGCAACTCCCATCCCTGGTGGGCAGACCTCAGTCCAGCTGTGACTGCTAGGCAAGACTGCCTATGCCTCACGTCTCTTACAAGCACAAAATTTTTCATTTCTATTTTGGGCACTTTAACAAAAGCAAAGAAGGTTGATTAACAAAATGGCCACACAACAAGGAAGAAGTTTTTCACATCTGTGTCCCATGTGAATACCCTAACCACTGGTGCCCTGGTCCATTGAGTATTTGTGACTCTAAGAACCCCTCAATGCCACCTGGCAAGGGTTCACTGTTCTATAACAGCAGCTCCCATCCGAACGGACGAACTCACTACAGGTTGGTTGGAGATGCTCGGAGATTGCTTTAGGTGAGACAAACTACTTCAGAAAAGGGTTTAGCTAGTTAAAGGTAAGTTTAGGCTCTATGAATCTTTGTTTTATGTGTAACCATTTTTGTTTCCATTATGCTTATGCACTATGTCTTAAATCTTAGCTTTTGATAATAACCTTATGATTGTTTTCATTATAAATATATCTCAGTGCATTGTAATATTCAAACTGTGTGTACACTGTTCTTTTGAGGACAGCAAACCTGGTAATTTCTATGAGTATCCAGTGGTTAAGGGCTGGGCACTGCAGGGAATGCTCTCAGGACTCGGGGGTCAGTGTGTGCCTGTCACTAACCTGTACAGAGACAGCAAGGTCTGTGGAGGCCTGGAAGACAGTGCTTGTGTTGTCAGAGGCTGTTGGTTTCAGGGAGCTGAGCTACAGCAGGCACAGATAAGTCTGTTTCATGCTAAGGGCAAGTAGTGGTGAGATCCCCCACAACCCTGGTTACTCCTGGGGAGCAACACACTATTCGTTGTCCTGTATGACTGACTTTACAACCTAGTGGAGGGGTAGTCAATTATTTTTTTGTCAAAGGCCAAATTTCTTGATCATGGTATAGTCAAAGTCAAGATTCCAGAGAAAATAATAAAACAACAACAATAATTATAATAAGTAAATAAAAAGATTTTTGGGTCCATTCAAAAGCATCTGGCAGTCTGGATTTGGCCCGCGGTCTGCCTATTGAATACCCCTGGTTTAGGACACACATTGTAGTAATAAGAGGGCCTGAAACACAAGCCCTTGTATGAGGCCTGAGCTACAGCAGCAGTCAAAGCTTTGCTGATATAAAGCAAAATCAGGTTGTGAGCTAGAGGCAGGCCCTGCTCACAGAATCTGGCAAGAACAGGGCTGATATTGCAAAAACACACATTCCTGCGAGGTGCTAGCCACAGAGCACTCACGCAAACACATTCCAGAAGGGTGGTACTAGAACACCTCAATGCCTACACATTCCCTAAAGATAATAAGAACATGCTGACCCCTCCTAAAGATAAGGTCAGGATGACAGTGGACCAGGAAGGTCATGGATAAAGATATTCTGATCGAATCAACATGTACAAGGTAATGGGTGGTAACAACCCACATCAGGGGGCAGTAACTAATCACATCAGAGGGGCAACATGTAGCATGTTTGTATTGATGTACAAAATGAAATCTCAAAGGGAGTGTTTCTGTCTGGCCTAGGAAAGTCCCGCCATTCACTGAGCTGGTTCATTGTCACGGGCATACATGTTTTAGGGTACCTGTAACCATTGAGCTGGGGCATTAGCACCATACTTCATTGGCAATAAAACTGGACGGGTGCCTTTGCTACTAAACCAAGTCTTGTGGTTTTATTGGGCAGTTCCATCAGAACATGCTGTATGGGCTACCTGGCCAAAGCCAGTGCAGCATGCAGAAAGAATACATGCATGCAGTCCAACACTTGACAACACAGGTGACCCAAGTTCATGTCCCTACTCCAATAATTATTTAAACAAAGTGGAACGGCTTCAACAGGGGAGATAGAAAAATTCCCAGAACTGGATGTCCCATAGCCAAGTGGCTAGGCTACTCTCCTATAATGTGGTAGACCCATGTTCAAATACCTTTTACCCAAATCAGGCAGAAGGGGGAATTGAACCCAGGCCTCCCACATACTATCTGAGTGCCCTAGCCTGTAGCTAAAAGTCACAATAAGTGTGACAGCAGCACCATGTCCTGCTGCTGTTGCCATTTTGAGACTCCAGCCCTAGGAAAGGTGCTGAAGAGTAAGGAGTTTCTTGAACCTACACCACCCTCCCAAACTCAGGGACAGGGCCCAGACAAGGGTGTTGTGTCCCACTACACTGTGTTCCCACCAGGCTGTGGCAGGGCAGTGACAGGCAGTGTGGTTAAGATTTGGGCCTAACATATTTGAGACCTAGCCCCAATTCCTAAGTGTACCTGAAGTGACCTTGTATAACCTCTGTATTAATTTGATTGTAAAGAAAGCAAGGTGGTAGCACATCCTTAAATGCCTCAGGGTCAGTACAACTGAGATTGGAACTCAGCCTCCTAGCTCAAGGAACAGCCTCCTAGGCTACAGGTGTTTTTGATAGAAATGTCTCTATTTTTCTCTCTGTACATGCTGTACCAGCTACAAATGGAAATGTCTGCAAATGTTTTCCTATGCAGACAATACCTGTTTAACGTAACCCTTGAGTCTTTCCAGCGCAGGAGCCTCTCATTGGTTCTTTGACTAAAGAGTTCCATCCCCTCAAATGGCAGGTCCTGATGGTGGCTTGCACCTCTTTAGATATTCTGGATGCTAGCATCCAAGAAGCCCATCTCATAGTGACAGCCACAGCCACCGACTTCTCGACTGCATCAGATGCATTCATGGGTGCCTGCAATGCCATTCGCATGAACATTTGGCCTTCTTTTAAGATTTCTTTTCACTCCCTCTTGTGCTCCTGTGGGATTTTTGACAAGAAGGGAGTGACCATCTCCCAGATGGGGAAGTTGTATTTCACAAATAAGGCCTAGTAGTCTTCCCCCTACCTGAACTGAAGTGAGGCTAAGGAGGACACTTTGCCCCCATACTTGTCTAATTTATTTGGGTCTTTGTCCTTAGGAGTACCTTTTGCAGACCTGGATTTCTCCTGGACTGCAGACACTACTAAAACTCTGGGTTTGGGGGGGCTTAAACATGTTCAAAGTCCTTTGGGGGCACCCGATATATTTTCTACAACTGTTTAGTGTGGAAGGAAGAGTGGCTGGGGTGTGTCAGAGTCCATTGGCTGGCTCCAGTATGCCTTCATTGATGGGAAGAGCAATCCTGTCTGGAATAGTTGAGTTGAGAATATCCAACAACTTGTGGAACGTCTCTTGTTTGACTGTTGTTTTGATGTTCATGGTCTCTGCATTGTGATACAGAAGATCCTGGAATGCTTTCAAGTCATTGACCGCTGGGGTAGGGACTGGTGTTACTGCCTCATCAGGCAATGAAGATGACTCCTTTGGGTGGAGATGGGGTGGCTGCTGACCTTCTGTTAACTCCATCAGGTCTGGCCAATTAAGTTGTTGAATAGCAGGATTTCCTCCTCTTTCTGGATGCATTAGAGGTCTATCTGCTCTGGAGCAAATGGCATAATGGACCCCAGTAAGGCTAGTATGGCCAACGTGGAATGCAACAGAGGTCTGGCTCAGTTGAGGCTGGTCAGGTCAGCTCAGTGCCAATCCCATCTTGTTGGAGGCAGAGCTTTGGGGAAAGGACTTCTGTACTGTCCTTGGAATCAGTCTCTGAAGGCAGAAGAGAGGCATCTTTGATGCCAGGGAGAAGAAGTAAATTGGCAAGGATGAGTAGCCCTCTTTGGACAGTGGTGCGGTGTCCTTTGCATTAGGTACAGTGCCAATCACTGCTTAGGGGCAGGGAAGGTAGTGGCCTCTGCAGGGATATATCTCTGGCCTGTAATCATAGAATAGCAGGGTTGAAAGGGACCCAGGAGATCATCCAGTCCAACCCCCTGCTCAAAGCAGGACCAATCCCCAACTAAATCCCCAAATGGCCCCCTCAAGGATTGAACTCACAATCCTGGGTTTAGCAGGACAATGCTCAAACCACTGAGCTATTCCTCCCCAGTTTGGTTGTGGGTGCTGATACTAGTACCATGGTCAGTACCAAGGCTCCTCCACCCTGAACAGTTTGTGCTTTGGCAGAGAACTTGGAGGCTGTCTCCCTAGAGAAGTGATGTTTTACATCCTCCTTGTGGGATGGTCCTACTTGCTGTCTGAAGCAGTTTATGCTCCATGGGGGATTGTCTCTTGGCGCCTCCCTTCTGTGACTGGGGATGTATATATTGACTGTGATGTTTAGGCTGCCAGTGCTGAGACTGCTGATGCCAAGGCTGTCATGCCATGAGTCCTCTGGTTGCTAGTGCCAAGGAAAATGGTGCTGAGGTTGTCGACACCAAAGTTGTTGGTGACAATTTCAAAAGTGCTCTGTTTATTGCCTTTTCTCACCACCCAATCCAGGGGTGTGGAGGGAGTGCTGACTGATGCCAACTCTTTCAGCCTTGCTTTCGTGGTTGTCATTTCCTCTAGGTCTGACGTGACCCACCAGGATTGCTCCAGCAGATTGCATCTTGAGCAGCAAGTCCGTGACCTTGCTGGTCCTGGAGGAAACAGACCAAACACATGTCTGGGATAGGGTTCTCCCCCAGACAGAAGAGGCAATGGCTATGTCTGTCAATGGGGAGCATGAGGCCATCACAGGACAGACAGGGTTTAGAGTCTGTCACACTGGCACAAAGCAACCTCACCCTACAGTACAGGGAGATGTCCGGGGGGAAGAGGAGGAGGGGTCTTCCTTTTTTTGCTTTTCTTTTTTTCTATTTTTTTTAAAATATGGAACATTCAAGTTAAAGAAAATAGGGGATAAGAAGGGTGAGGGTAGATTCTCTTAGTTACACTAGTCAAGAAAAGGATGACTTTGAAGGTCAGACGTACAATCATAGAGATGTAAGGCTGGAAAGGACCTAGAGAGGTTATTTAGTACTTCCTCCACCCATGCTGTGGAATGATTAAGTACACCTAGACCAACCCCAACATGTGTTTGACTAATCTATTCATAAAAACCTCCAATGATGGGGATTTCGCAACCTCTCTAGGTAACCTGTTCCAGTACTTAACTATCGTTACAGTTAGAAAGTTTTCCTACTATTCAATCTAAATCTCTAAAATGGGGATAATAATATTTCCCTATCTCAAAGGGGAGTTGTGAAGATAAACTCATTAATGTTTGTGAAGCGTACATACTACTGTGATATGTGCTATGGAAAATGCATTAGACAATTGTTAATTATATATTCAGTGCAGGGTTTGGATGGGGTGCATTAAATAAGGCAGGAGGTCCTCACAACAAATGAAGATGATAAAGAAATGTTAAACAGTTGACTCAATCCTGCATATTAAATAAGGCAGAGTTCCTATGGAAAAAATAGCAAGTGATGATTTGATGAACGCTATATCATAATGCATAGGGACAACCTTAAATTTGGCATTTCCTGAGCTTTGAGTGCTTGGCTTCACAATCTTAATAATGTTAATACTATTCTTTGTGTGTGTAATATTATTATAGTTCTGACTTACCCTAGTGACCATTGGTTTTTATTCATAGATTCCATGGTCAAAAGGTAACATGACCACCATGGCCCTTGATAAATTGTTCCAGTGGTTAATTACTCTCACCACTAAAAATGTATGCCAGTCTGAATTTGTCTAGCTTCATCTTCCAGCCATTGGATTGTGTTGTACTTTCTCTGCTAGATTGAAGAGCCCGTTATTAAATATTTGTTCCCCATGTAGATACTTATAGACTGTAATCAAGTCCCCCTTAGCCTTCTCTTTCTTAAGCTACATAGACTGAGCTCTTTGAGTCTATTACTATAAAGCATGTTTTTCAATCCTTTATTCATAGATTCCAAGGCCAGAAGGGACCACTGGGATCATCTAGTCTGACCTCCTGCATAATACAGACCAGAGAACTGTCCCAATTTAATCATTGTCCACATTCTTCTCTGTACCCTCTCCAATTTATCAACTTCCTTCTTGAACTGTGGACACCAGAACTGGACACAGTATTCCAGCAGCAGTCTCAACAATGTGTCAAATACAGAGGTAAAATAACCTCTCCTTTCCTACTTGAAATTCCCTTGTCCAAGGATTGCATTAGCCCTTTTTGCCACAGGGTCGCATTGAGAGCTCATGGTCTGCTGATTATCCCCCCCTTTGTGCGCCCCCCCCCGATCTTTTTCAGACACACTGCTTCCCAATGTAGAGTCCCCCATCCTGTAAGAATGGCCTATATTCTTTGCTCCTAGATGTTTGCACTTACATATAACCATATTAAAATGCATATTGTTTGCTTGCGCCCAGCTTAACAAGCAACCCAGATCACTCTGTATCATTGACCTATCTTCTTCATTATTTACTTCTCCCTAATTTTTGTGTAACCTGCAAACTTTATCAGTGATGACTAAGGCTACGATGGTGTCATGGATGTTGTGTCATGACGGAATCCGTGACTTCCAGCGACCTCCGTGACATATGGGGCCCCCGCACCTGACCAGCCGCCATGTAGTGTGAATTACTGCTGTATGACTGAATTTGCTACTTAGAGTGTCCTGAGCATGCTCACATGAACTGAGCATGCTCAGTAACATCTGCTGAAGCAGCAGGGGACCCCTGCAGCAGCCCAGCCTCCGTGGGCCACAGGGGACCCTCCTGCAGCTGCCCAGCAGCTGTGCGCAGTGGGAGCCCCTGCAACTGACTGGCCATTGCTGCCGGTGGGGACCCCTGAGCTGCCCAGCCGCCGCTGGTGGCAGAGGGACCCCGGAGCTGCTCAGCGATGCTGGCAGGGGCCCCCCGCAGCTCCCAGACCTGCAGACGGCAAGGGGACCCCTGCCTCAGCTCCAGCCCCACAGGGCGGCAAGGGGACCCCCTCCCCAGCTCCCAGCCACTGAGCAATGGGGTCCCTGCAGTTCCCAGCCACTGCAGGCGGGGGGCAGGCTGCTGGACCCTCCTCCCTCCCCATTTTGTCAGGGATGTTTTTAGTAAAAGTCAGGGACAGGTCATGGCTTCCGTGATTTTTTGTTTATTGCCCATGACCTGTCCCTGACTTTTACTAAAGATATCCATGACAAAATCGTAGCCTTAATGATGACTTTATGTTTTCCTCCAGGTCATTAATAAAAATGTTAAATAGTGTAGGACCAAGAACTGATCCCTGTGAGAACCCACTGGGAATGCACCCATTGAATGATTATTCCCCAACTATAATCACATTTTGAGAACTATCAGTTAGCCAGCTTTTAATCCATTTAATGTGTGCCCATGTTAATTTTATATCGTTCTAGTTTTTTTAATTAAAATGGCATGCCATACTAAGTCAAATGCCTTACAAAAGTCTAAGTATATGACATCAACACTATTACCTTTATCAACCAAGCTTGTAATCTCATCAAAAAAAGATAGTTTGACAAGATCCATTTTCCATAAACCCATGTTGATTGACATTAATTATATTACCATCCTTTATTTCTTTATTAATCTAGTCCCATATCAACCACTCCATTATCTTCCCCGGGATGGGTGTCAGACTGACAGACCTATAATTACTTGGGCCATCCCATTTACACTTTTTAAATATTGGCGCAACAATTAGTGTTCTTTCAGTCCTCAGAAACTTCCCTGATGTTCCAAGGCTTATTTGAAATCAACATTAATGTTACAGAAAGCTCATCAACCAGCTCTTTTAAAACGCTTGGATGAAAGTTATCTGGACCTGCTGATTTAAAAATGTCTAACTTTAATAGTTGCTGTTTAACATCCTCCTGAGACACTAGTGGAATGGAAAGAGTTATCATATGATTTGACTACATCATCTGTTTTCTTCCCAAATACCGAACAGAAATATTAATTGAACATCTGCTTTTTCTGCATTATTATTGATAATTTTACCATTTCCATCTAGTAATGGACCAATACCATTGTTAGGATTCTTTTTGTTCCTAATAAGCTTCTTTTTATTATCCTTAACTCTGCTAACCATAGATTTCTCCTTGTGTCCATTTCCTTCCCTTATCAATTTTCTCCAATTCCTAGCTTCTGATTTATATTCGTTACTATCAACATCCCCTTTCCATTTGTTTGAAATATTTAATTTTTTATTGCTGCCTTTTCTTCTCCTCTAATCCCCGGGTAGTTTTTTAACCAATTCAGCATTCTTCCTCAATTGTGAGATTGTGGCTTTTTGGGCATCTAGTGAAGTGTTCTTAAACAATTCCCAGCCTTTCCTTACCAGAGCAAATCTTCAATATAATGGAAACAGGGGCCCCCAGCTCAGTATTTCACACTCTACCAGATGACAGCATTGCAGAATGCTGGGTAGGAAGTAGGGGACATCCTGGTCAGATACTAAAGGTACCAACCAATTGGGTTACCATGGAAGATGGCATATGTCAATGCCAAGATACTGTAGAGATCTCCCTCAACAACCTACTAAATCTTTTTGGAAAGGCTCATGCAGCCTTTGCAACTCAGAACTTCGCTGCAACTTGCACAGTGGGAGGTGTCCAATAAGGAAGGATCCAAAAGTGTCTGTGGTAACCAAATAAGGGATGACTTACAGAAGAAAAGACACAGCTACTATGCACTTTGCCTTCCAGCAGAAGAGATCTCAAAAGATGATCATCCGCCCATCAGATCTCTTAGGCTTTGAACAGTCTCCTGGGGAAAATGGTGAAGACCCATCATTTTGAACATTTATTACTAGACTAGATAAAACTCTAGAAAATGTACAATAGGGTGCAGTCCTGCACCTGCCACAGATGGTGGGCTGTGTGGGATCTAATAATAGTGTTTCTCCAGCATTAACTTCACATTCTATGAGCAAGAATGGCCTATGCTTCCAAGATCTCAGAAACAAAACTAGATTTCCCTGTATGGCCCTTGTTGAGTTGGCACTGTTAGAAGACAGCTGGAGAAACTGAATGAGTTGATTCAAAGTCATAATGATATCTGCTTCATAGGACCCCTTAATTTGGGTCACACTACTACTCTGCGCTATGAAATTGGATCAGACCCTAATATGCTAGCCTCACCAGAGGATTCTCTAGCTAATTATCATGAAGTAAGGCAGCAGTGTAACTAGGTACCTTTCAAGCTACAGATCCCCTGGCCTGGTTC
The DNA here is from genome assembly GCF_028017835.1 of Emys orbicularis. Taxonomy (NCBI): domain Eukaryota; kingdom Metazoa; phylum Chordata; order Testudines; family Emydidae; genus Emys; species Emys orbicularis. The sequence goes on from NC_088690.1 coordinate 73,818,175, forward strand.
CATAGTCACCCAATGTATCACCTAGGGGGATCAGAATTTTTGACCCTATCCTCATATTCTCTGTTGATATAATTATCTTTGTTAGACAATCTGAAGAACATAGAGACAGGCTAGAGTTAATGTCAGAAGAATCAGTGGAGCCCTGGCCTCTCACACTTTCTGCACTGCATCAAGTTTGTGTGTGTACCAGCAGCTGCTGGAAACAGGGGAGCCTGACTAACATGTGAGGGGAGCTTGACCCAGGCCAGGTGATGGTGGCCATAAAATAGAGTTCTGTATCTCTTCAGCCCTGTTGTGTATGTGAACATGGTGTGTGCATGCATGTGTGTGTTGGTAAGCATGTATGTGTGGTGTGCACATGCGTATGTGCATGCCTGGCTGCTGTCCATGGCAGTGAGCATGTTAGTGAAGGCACCTTACTATAGGAGGTAGGGGAAAAGTTTATGAGCAGAGACTGATATTTTCATTATTTAGGGGAGTCATGTTCAGGTACTTCAGTAAGAAGATGCACCTCCTTTGTGCAGGGCACTAACCGGGACAAGTGTCCCCTGCCCTCTCTAGGGTCTAGCTCAGTGGTTTTCAAACTTTTTTTCTGGCGACCGAGTTGAAGAAAATTGTTGATGCCCGCATCCCAATGGAGCTGGGAATGAGGGGTTTGGGGTGTGGGAGGGGTTGAGGGCTGGGGCAGAGGGTTGGGGTACGGGGGTGAGTACTGCAGGGTGGAGCCAGGAATGAGGGGTTCAGGGTTTGGGAGGGGGTTCTGGGCTCGGGCAGGGGGTTGGGGTGCAGGAGGGGCTCAGGGCTCTGGGCTGGGGGGTGCAGGCTCTGGGCTGGGGCTGGGGATGAGGGGTTTGGGGTGCAGAAGGGGGCTCCGGGTTTGGGGGGGCTCAGGGCTGGGGCAAGGGGTTGGGGTGCAGGAAGGGATCAGGGCTCTGGGCTGGGGGTGCAGGCTCTGGGGTGGGGCCAGGGATGAGGGGTTTGGGGTGCAGGAAGGGGCTCCGGGTTTGGAGGGGGGCTCAGGACTGGGGCAGGGGATTGGGGCGTGGGGTTGGGGCATGGGCTTACCTCGGGTGGCTCCCAGTCAGCGGCACAGCAGGGGCTTCCTGCTTCTCCTGGCACCGCAGACCGCACTGTGGCCCAGAAGCAGCCAGCAGCAGGTCCGGCTCCTAGGTGGAGGCACGCAAGCCTCCCCCGGCTCCCATTTGACGGTGCTCGGGGCAGGGACAGCGCACGGAGCCCTGTGGCCCCCCACCTAGGAGCTGGCTGCAACCCAGTGCCTTACATTCCGTGACCCAGTTCTGGGTCACAACCCGCAATTTGAAAACCACTGGTCTAGCTCACTCCTTGCACTCTGCTCCCCTGCTGAGAATTGACTATCTCAGAGATCAACAACATAGTGGGGCCTAAATTATCTCCCTCTGCTGGCTAGTCAAGGGGTCTCTCCAACAGCGTGGTGACAGCTTTGCTGGAGCTGAAACTGATCTGAACAGGATTAATCATCAAGAAGGGAAAAAGAGTCCAGAATAGTCAGAATCCCAGAGGCTAAAGGCAGCTGCAGCTCTCACTAGGCAGAGGAAGGACTGTGTGGCTAAAGCACAGGGCCAAGATTCTGTTGCTGACTCTGCAGCCCGAGCATGTCACCTCCTCTTTCTGAGCCTCAGTTTCCGCACCAAAATCTTCCCCAGCAGATGCCATATGCTGCCAGTGGGAACTCTGCTCTGCTACTTGTTTCAATCTTCTGTGTGTCCCCATCTGTCCCTTGTTCTGTCTCTCCTTCCTTCACCTCCTCCTCTGTCCAGCTCCAGTCTCTCCTCCTTTCCTATTTCCTCCTCTGTTTTCACAGGCACACAGCCTTCATTCTCTCATGATCACTGTCATTACTGATGACACTCAATCATTGCTCCCCCAGTGACATGGTGTCATATCAGAATCCTCCTCACAGGTCCCTCAACAGTCCCTTCCACTCACCCAGCTCTCACCTGAGGGTTATGACACAGCATACGGGAGAGACCCCAAGAACCCCATCAGCCAGGCCCCAGACCTCTCCTTTCTTCCCTTTTTCCAAGCTGAATGTTTCTCCTCTTTGGGAGGAAGTGGTCTGTATGAAATTCCCACAGTCAGAGGGGAAGCTTTATGCCATTTTAGCACATCCTGGATTCAGGGGCCACTTCAGTCCTAGAGATTGCTCTAACTTGGTCTGGCTGCGCTCCCCTAGGTCCATTGAGCAGCCCAGAATAGCTGGAACATAGTGCACTCCAGCCATATCCTCTCAGGCCCCTGTCCCAGAAACTAATAAGGAGGGATTTGAGGCCCATCCCACCAGGCCTTTGCCACCATGTAATCCCCATCGCACCACGAGTATTCCCAGTGTAGAGGTCCAGTGGCTTTCCCCCAGGCTGCCTGAGCCCCCCTGCAGGCTCCGGCCACAGCAAGTGCCCAGCAATGTGCTGACGCAGCCGCCCTTTATCTACCCTGTCCCAAGGGAGGGAACCCCTGCTTATTTCCATCTCTCCCAACACTAGGGAAAATTCACAGCAACAATTTTGATGCCCTGCTCTTCCCCAAAGGTTCCTCTGCAGCCCACTTAATGAGAGGCCTCGTTTCAGAGGAAAATTCCTCAATGTCAGAATGCAGAAGGTAGAGGAGGGGAGGTATTGGGCACATGGCCAGAGCCTGGGCAGGAGGAGGCAACTTAGCCTGACAGAAGTGATTAGTTGAGGGGAGACAGACAGACCCCTGGCACTGGAAGGGGCAAAAACAGTGTCCAAGCCATGGCTGAGGTGGAGAAGAGGCAGATGATCTGCAATGGGAATGAAGAGACATTTTTGATGGGGCCATAAAAAAGAGTTAGGCTGTTATGGGTTTGCCACAATCATGCTGCACCATGTCTCCTCTTCTTCCAATGTCTCTTGCTATCCCAAGGTTGGTCCTTTTGTATTCTCCCTCTCTGCCACTACGAAGGCTCCCATGGCTTCAATATCCACCTCTACACCAAGGAATCCCCTAGGCCCTCTCCCCTCCATCTTGTTTCTACCCCAGCTGCTCCTCTGGGTCTGTTTAAACAAGAGTTTCAAATCCAGTTTTAACATATAACGCTATTGTACATGCTAGTCTAGATACTCCCCTGGCCTTTGTTCCAAGACACAAGGAGCTGTGATTTGCCCAAGGGCTCAGTCGCAAACTGTAGCCCAGATCTCCCCTTCAACTATCCTCCTGGATGTTCTGCTGACAACTCAAATCAGAGCCTTCTGGTTCCCCTCCTTCCTGTGCCATGTCAGCCCCAGTCATCCCTTTGACTCCTCTACTCTTACCTCCCAGGTCCTGTTTTCTCCTTTCTTACTCTCCAGTGACCACCTTGCTGAGCCCCTTCTCATCCTTCATGGTCTCTTGCCATCAGAACTGTGACTTTCTCTGGCCTCCCTGCCTCACGCTGTCCAAGTCTGTCCCAATATGGCTACTAACCCCCCAACCTATCCCTCCTCCATGGGATGCAGATTTGCAAGTCTTTCAAGTGCCTGCACCAAGACAATCTGCAGGAAGGAGTCTGACATGCATGCAGCAGGATCTCTTACCGTTTTCAGGGTGCTCCATCTCCCCAATACTACCGTCGGGTGTGGTGCGCTCATAATGATCCTCAGGCAGAGCTAGTGGCCCAATTCGGGGCCCTGATGATGACTTGCTGCTGGGAGTCTCTGACTCTTCTAGCCCGCTGTCATAGTAACTATGTTGTGAGGGGTCCTGCAAGTCCTGTGCCTGATTAGCTGCAGAGAATGTCACTCGGCGATGAGGTAACTGCAAAGAAAAAAAGAAAAGAGATAAGAGGTGATACCAGCCACCCACAGGGAGTGATCAGGACTGGTTATGAAACCTGATCTCCCCAGCAGAGCACCGAGGACAAAGAATCACAGCTTTCTCTTCACCCTAAGCCCTGTCAACTGAAAAAATCTCTCATTTCATGAGCCCCCCAATGGACAACATCTCCAACCTCAGAGTAACCTTACCCCCTCCCAACAACAAGTGTCACCTCCCCTCATCTCAGGTGTCTCCCCTTGACTGACACCATCTCTCACCTCAGGGGTCTTTCCAGTTCTCACCAAAGAAATTTGCCCCCCAACAAACATCATCTCTCACCTCAGAGTCCACCCTCCAATTTACACCATCTCTCTAACTTCAGAAACACCCCATCACCCAACAGACATCATCTCCTATTTCAGAGCTCCATGGAATCACCCCCCATTCTCCCTTACTACCATATCACCTCAGAGAACCCCCAATTAACATAATCTCTTACCTCAGAATGCTTCCTGACTAGCAGTCCCCCAGCTAACATCATCTCTGATCTCACGGTCCCCCACAGGAATTACATTACACCAACTCTCATCTCAGAGCCAATTGCTTCCACAACAGACACAATCTCCAACTCAGAGGAACCCCAGCAGAGTTCCGCAAAACAGGGTCCCAGAACTGCCTGATCTTTGACTACCCAGCTGACATAATCTCACACCTCAGAGTCCCATTCACAACTGATACCACCTCTAACCTCAGAGGTCTCCCCTCGACTAAAACCATCTCTCATCTCAGAGACCCCGATTGACATAGACTCATAGAGTTTAAGACCAGAAAGGACTATCATGATCATATAGTCTGACCTCCTTCACTTCATAGGCCACAGAACCTCACCCACCCACTCCTGTGATAGGACCATAATCTCTGGAAGTCCTCAAATCTTAATTTAAAGACTTCAAGTGACAGAGAATCCATCATTTACTCTACTTCAAACCTGCAAGTTAAGGGTGCCCTATGATACAACGAAGGCAAAAAAAAAACCCAGGGTCTCTGCCAATCTGACCTAGGGAAACACTCCTTCCTGACCTCAAATATGAGGATCAGTTAGACTCTGAGTGTGTGGATGCAACCCACCAGCCAGACACCTGGGAAAGAATTCTTTATAGTAACTCAGAGCCCTCCCCAGTGTCCCAATTCCGGATGTTGGAAATATTTACTAATCTCTCACCTCAACCCCCACTGAAACCAACACTCACCTCAGAGTCCCCCAACTGATACCAACTCTTACTTCAGTGCAAGCCCCACTATTGATACCTCTTACCTTAGAGCAACCCTGCGATTAATACCAACCCTCACCTCAGTGCAATCCTCCCGATACCAACACTCAAATCAGAGGGCACCAGTTCTCACCTCAACACAATCCCTTTGATTGATTCTAACTCTCACCTCAGTGCAACCCCCAGCTGACACCAACTCTCACCTCAGAGTAACCCCCCAATTTATACCAACATTCACATCAGAGGGCGCAGACTGATACGATCTCTCACCTCAGCACAATCACCTTGATTGATTCAAACTATCACATCAGTGCAATTCCCCCACACCCCAATCGATACCAACTCTAACCTCAGAGCTACCCCCGGATTGATAGCAGCTGTCACCTGAGAGAAATCCCAGGATTTATATCAACTCTGACCTTGGAGCAACTTCCCAATTAATACCAACTCTCAACTCAGAGAAACCTCTCTCATTTATCCCACCCCCCTTCAGTGCAACCCCGCATTTGACATTAACTCTCATCTTAAGAGAACCTCCCCCACACCGATACTAACTCTGACCTCAGAGCAACCCTTCTGATTTACACCACCTCTCACCTTACAGCAGGCCCCTGATTGACACCAACTTTCATTTCAGAGCATCCCTCCGATTGATATTAACTCTCATCTCAGAAAAACCACACCAGATTGATACCAACTCTCATCCCAGCACAACCCCCAATGAGTCAAACTCTCACTTCATTGCAACCCCCTTGATTGATACCAGTTCTCCCCACAGTTGACAGGAACTCTGATCACTGAGCAACCTCTATAATTGATACCAACTATCACCTCAGAGAACACACACCCAGCTGACATCAACTATCACACCAGAGTAACACACAATCCCAATTGGTACCAACTCTCACCTCAGATTAACCCCAACTGACACCAACTCTCAGCTCAGAGCAATCCCCGGATCATTAAAACTATCACCTCAGCACAACCTCCCACCAATACAAAAAATCTCACAGCAAAGTGCCCCCCCCCCATTGATACCACCTCTCACGTCAATACAACCCCCTTGATTGATACCAACTTTCCCCTCAACACAACCCCCAATCAATATCAGCTCTTACCACAGAGCAACCTCCTGAATGATACCAATTCACAATTCAGAGCAACCCCCTGCAATTTATACCAACTCTTTCCTCAGAGCAACCCCCCGATTGTCACCAACTCTCACCTCAGCGCAACCTCATCCCCATTGATTCCAACTCTGATCTCAGTGTAACCCCAGCCACTGATACCAATTCTTACTTCAGAGTGCTCCTCCCGATTGATAACACCTGTCACCTAAGCACACCACCCTCATTCATACCAAATCTCAGGTCATTGCAACCCCCACTCCGATCTATACCAGCTCTCACCTCAGAATACCCGCCCTGATTGACACCAACTCTCAATTTAGCGCAACTCTGCCACCGACACATAGGCCTTGTCTACACTACTAAGTTATGGCATCAAAACTGCTGTTTGTCGACTCAAACAGTGAATGTGTACACTGCAAGGCGACGCTTATCGGGGAAAATGCCTGGTTTTGGCGATAAAATACATCCACCCTCACAAGAAATTTACGTCTTTTTCCTCTACAATTTTGTTGACAAAGTGCAAGTGTAGACACCACCCTTCATTTCATTGCTTTAACTGGCCTCCAGGCGGTGTCCCACAATGCCCCTCCTGACTGCTCTGGTCAGCAGTTTGAACTCCACTGCCCTGCAGCCAGATAAACAACCATCCGCCCCTCCCCCTTAGAAGCCCTGGGAATTTTTGAAATTCCATTTCCTGTTTGCTCAGCGTGGAGAGGTCGCATCGCATCTTCCCAGGTGACCATGGTGGGTTATTGCAGCAAACGCTTGGACCACTGCAGAGCTGTTGGATCTGCTCCGTATATGGGGAGAGGAGGCTATGCAGTCCCAGCTGCGCTTGAGCTGTAGGAATTAGGATACCTACGGGCAGATATCTTGAGGCTTGTGCGAAAAGGGCTATGATCTGGACATGCTGCAGTGCAGAACGAAGATAAAGGAGCTGAGGCAGGCGTACCATAAGGCGAGGGAGGCAAACCATCGCTCAGGTGCTTCACCTAAGACCTGCTGGTTCTATAAGGAGCTGGATGCTATCCTTGGTGGTGACCCCACCTCGATCGCCAACAGCTCCGTGGATACATCGGAGGGCACGGAGGCGGCGGAAAGAGGACCTACCCCAGAGAATGAAGTTATTGATGAAGAGGTGGAGTTAAATGAGGATGTGCAGCTCCCGGCGGGGTCGCCCGGTGGGGCAGGCAGCCAGGAACTGTTCTCCACTCCAGAGGTTTCTAGCCAGTCTCAGCAGTTGCTCTCCAGCAAGCAAGAAGCAGGAGATGAGACTCCTGGTAAGTGGTTGTGGCTTGTGTAGTGTGGAGGTGGGTTCATAGAAGAAATGTGGGAGGCTGGCTGTGTTTCTGTGAACTGGACATTACCCTGTGTAGCTAATCAGTACGGTGGAACAAGATGCTGATGCACGTTGAGATCTCACGGGAATCCTCCAGAGAGATCTTCAGAAAAGTTTCCTGGAGGTACTCAGTAATCCACTGCCAAAGGTTCCGTGGCAGAGCAGCTTTGTTCCTTCCCCCATTGTAGGAAACTTTCCAGGGCCATTCAGCAATCACTTGTGCAGGGACCAAAGTGGCACATAGGCGAGCAGCATAGGGAGCCACAAGCATGGAGTAGATGTGCCCTCGTTTCCCTGCTTACCCTTAGCAGTGAGATATCTGCTAGAATTACACCTGCCTGTGGAAAAGTGTGGGAGAATTTTAGAATTTGTTCCCTAGAATGCTGCACCACAACCCTTGCAAAGAGTGTGTGCTCTTTTCCCCATGTGGCGCGCCCCATCCTCCCCCTCCCCACGCCAACACTCACCATGCTTTGGGTGTTTGCAGAGATGTGTGCCTGGCTAGGGTCAGTGAGAAAGTGATGGCAATGTTGCAAAAGGTGTATTTAATAGAAATGTTTCAATGCTATGTGTGAATTTAACAATCCCGCTTCTGTGCATTGTCCCCTGTGCTTCACTAGATGTGGCCTTCAGGAACACCCAACACATCTCAGCTGAGCGTCTCCACCAGATAAGAATGCACCCAAGACACAGCAAAGAAGACATGTTCTGTGAGGTCCTGCAGTGCTCCAATGCAGAAAAAAGCTGAACAACAGGACAGAAAAGAGAATCACGCATTTGTTAAGGACACTACTGAGCAGATGATTAAAGTAATGGAGGAGCAAACACAGATGCTGAAGTCCTTAATAATGCGCACTGAGCAGATTAGTGCTCAACCCCCACTGCAGCACATTCAGAACTCTTTTCCATGCTCCCCACCCCAAACTCCGCCAGAATATTCCTTTCCACCTTCCAGAACTTCTCGGTTTCCCCTTCACTCCACCCTCTGGGACAACTTTCACAGCGATAGCTGGACCTACACATAGCTGTGAAAGTCTGCCCTTCCCTGGTTCCTCCTTTCCCACCAAGCATATGTGTGTTTGTGTGTGTGGTTTCTTGTGCAATAAAAGCAAACTTTTATAATGGTAAATCATCTTTATTTTTTTTCTACAAGGTGAGATTGCAGGCATTGCCAATACATGCACAGGCATTTTAATCACTTTATTACAGGAATATAAGGCCCCAAATGTCACCATTGCCCCCTAGGAAAACTACATGGGTGGTCATTGTCAAAGTGCTGCCTCAAAGCCTCCCTGATTCAAATAGCTCCCCTCTGGGCTCCACTGACAACCCTGGTATCTGGCTGCTCAAAATCAGCAGCCAAGTGGTCTGCCTCCATACTCCACCCTTGAGCAAACCTTTCACCCTTAGCTTCTCAGAGATTATGCAACGTATAGCACGCAACTATGACCATAGGAATATTATCCTCAGTGAGGTCCAACCTGCCATAAAGGCATCACCAGCACACCTTTAATCTTCCTAAAGCACATTCAACTGTCATCTGGCACCTACTGAGCCTGCTGTTGAACTGCTCCTTACTGCTGTCCAGATGTCCTGCATAAGGCTTCATGAGCCACAGCTGTAAGGGGTAGGCAGGGTCCCCCAGAATCACTATGGGCATTTAATACCCCACACTGTAATCTTCTGGTTAGGAAAGAAAGTCCCCGCTTGTAGCTTTCTGTACAGGCCAGTGTTCCTGAAGATACGTGCATTATGCACCTTCCCAGACCGCCCCACGTTGATGTCAGTGAAACACCCACGGTGATACACAAGCACCTGCAGCACCATGGAGAAGTACCCCTTCCTATTGATGTACTCCATCACAAGGTGGTCTGGTGCCAAAATTGGAATATGTGTGCCATCTATGGCCCCTCCACAGTTAGGGAAACCCATTTCTGCAAACCCGTTTCTATTTCACGCACATTTCCCAGAGTCACGGTCCTTCGTATCAGGATGCAATATATTACCCTATACACTTGCATTAACGCAGCTCCAACAGTTGAATTCCTCACTCCAAATTGATTTGTGACTGACCGGTACCAGTCTGGAGTTGCCAGCTTCCTCACAGTGATTGCCACATGCTTCTCTACCGAGAGGGCAGCTGTCATTCTGGTGTCCTTGCACCGCAGGTCTGGGGCAAGGTCCACACACAGTTCCAGGAAGGTAGCTTTCCGCATCCAAAAGTTCTGTAGCCACTGCTCATCATCCCACACTTACATGACGATATGATCCCACCATTCAGTGCTTGTTTCCCGAGCCCAAAAGTGATGGTCTACCAGGTGCACCTGCTCTGTGAATGCCAAAAGCAATCTAAAGTTGCTCCTATCCATATCACGCAGAATGTCGGGTGCCTGCGAGTCTTCTTCAGTTAGGAACTGCACTGCAATCCATAATGTCTTTGTGACGTTGCACTCCATATGTTTTATGGAAGTATGCTTATGAGTGTAAATATAATGTAACTGGAATATGCTTTATGCAAAAGATCTCTTGTAAGGTATCATTACAAAGCTTATAATCTACTGAGTGTGTTCATCCTGTTTGTATGAATGTATCATTCTTGTATCTGAAGCTAGAAATATGAAGTCTTACTCTAAAGTCATATTGTAACTATGCAAAGTGTGGGCCATTAATGGTGGCTTGGAATCTTGATGGCTCCTGTTAACTAGGACAATTGGTTGTAAATGGCTCTGTTTACTTGTAAGCCTTCCTGTGTCCCTGGTGCCAGCCCTGAGTAATGAAGTCTCACAGGACATGTGAACATGTCACATGATACTGGAATCCATCTTAAACCTGGTGCTTTTCCATTTAGAAGGAAGGGTAGGAACCCAGAGAGACAGACAAAAGATTCCCCCCTTGTGCCAAAGATATAGACTCATAGACTCATAGACTTTAAGGTCAGAAGGGACCATTATGATCATCTAGTCTGACCTCCCGCATGATGCAGGCCACAAAATCTGACCCACCCACTCCTGGAATAATTCTCTCCCTTGACTCAGCTGTTGAAGTCCCCAAATCATGATTTAAAGACTTCAAGTCGCAGAGAATCCTCCAGCAAGCGACCCCTGCCCCATGCTGCGGAGGAAGGCGAAAAACCTCCAGGGCCTCTGCCAATCTACCCTGGAGGAAAATTCCTTCCCGACCCCAAATATGGCGATCAGCAGAACCCCGAGCATGCGGGCAAGATTCTCCAGCCAGACCCACATTGACCATTGATACTAATTACCAGTGATGGCATGTTATTGACTTATTGACTAAAATCATGTTATCCCATCAAACCATCCACTCCATAAACTTATCAAGCTTAATCTTAAAGCCAGAGAGGTCTTTCGCCCCCACCGTTTCCCTCGGAAGGCTATTCCAGAACTTCACCCCTCTGACGGTTAGAAACCGTCGTCTAATTTCTAGCCTAAACTTCCCGACGGCCAGTTTATATCCATTTGTTCTCGTGTCCACATTAGTACTAAGCTGAAATAATTCCTCTCCCTCCCTGGTATTTATCCCTCTGATATATTTAAAGAGAGCAATCATATCCCCCCTCAGCCTCCTTTTGGTTAGGGTAAACAAACCGAGCTCCTCGAGTCTCCTTTCATACGACAGGTTTTCCATTCCTCGGATCATCCTAGTGGCCCTTCTCTGTACCCGTTCCAGTTTGAGTTCATCCTTTTTAAACATGGGAGACCAGAACTGCACACAGTACTCCAAATGAGGTCTCACCAGTGCCTTGTATAACGGAAGCAGCACCTCCTTATCCCTACTAGAAATACCTCGCCTAATGCATCCCAAGACCGCATTAGCTTTTTTCACGGCCACGTCACATTGCCGACTCATAGTCATCCTGCGATCAACCAGGACTCCGAGGTCTTTCTCCTCCTCCGTCACTTCCAACCGATGCGTCCCCAGCTTATAACTAAAATTCTTGTTAGTCATCCCTAAATGCATCACCTTACACTTCTCACTATTAAATTTCATCCTGTTACTATTACTCCAGTTTACAAGGTCATCCAAGTCTCCCTGCAGGATTTCCCGATCCTTCTCCGAATTGGCAATACCTCCCAACTTTGTGTCATCCGCAAACTTTATATAAAAGCGGGTGAAACAGAACAAAGGGGACTGCCAGTCATGAGAAATCCTCTAGTTACCACCTGAGCTGGAACTAATAAGAACTGTACCAGGGGAATGGATTGGGCCCAGACTAAGAAGGAGTCTAGTCTGTGAAAGAAGCTTATTGGAACATCTCTGAGGGTGAGATTTACTTGTATTCAGTTTCTTAAATGTGTTAGGCTTAGACTTGCATGTTTTGTTTTATTTTGCTTGGTAACTTACTTTGTTCTGTCAGTTATTACTTAAAACCATTTAAATCCTACTTTTTATACTTAATAAAATCACTTTTGTTTATTAATTAACCCAGAGTAAGTGATTAATACCTGGGGGAGCAAACAGCTGTGCATCTCTCTCTATCAGTGTTATAGAGGGCGGACAATTTATGAGTTTACCTTGTATAAGCTTTATACAGAGTAAACCAGATTTATTTGGGGTTTGGATCCCATTGGGAGCTGGGTGTCTGGGTGCTGGAGATAAATGACTGGCTGAGCAGTTTTTGGTTAAAGTCTGCAGCTTTGGGGGCATGGAAATAGATAAACACAATTAGTCGGGGAAGAATCAACACAGCTTTTGTAAAGGGAAATCATGACTCATCGATGGAGATATCCTATCTCCTAGAACTGGAAGGGACCTTGAAAGGTCATCAAGTCCAGCCCCCTGCCTTCACTAGCAGGACCAAGTACTGATTTTGCCCCAGATCCCTAAGTGGCCCCCCCAAGGATTGAACTCATAACCCTGGATTTAGCAGCCCAATGCTCAAACCACTGAGCTATCCCTCCCCAAGGGAGCTATTAGAATTCTTTGAGATGGCAACAAGCATGTGGACCAGTGGATATAGTGTACTTGGACTTTCAGAAAACCCTCGCCAAAGGCTCTTAAGCAAAGTAAGGGGTCATGGGATAAGAGGGAAGTCCTCTTATGAGCCTAAAAGACGGGAAACAAAAGGTAGGAATAAATGGTCAGTTTTCAGAATGAAGAAAGGTAAGTAGTGGTGTCCCCCAGGAATCTGTAGTGGGACCAGTGCTGTTCAACATCTTCATAAATGATCTAGAAAAACTGATAAACAGTGAAGTGGGAAACTTTGCAAACGATACAAAATTATTCAAGATAGTTAAGTCGAAAGCAAACTGCAAATTGTTACAAAGGGAATCTCACAAAACTGGGTGACTGGGTGACAAAATGGCAGAAAAAAACTAATGTTGACCAATAGAAAGTAATGCACATTGGAAAACATAATCCCAACTATACATACAAAATGATGGGGCATTAAACTAGCTGTTACCATTCAAGCAAGAGATCTTGGAGTCACTGTGGATAGTTCTCTGAAAACATCTGCTGAGTGTTCAATGGCAGACAAGAAAACCTAACAGAATGTTATTAACCATTAGGAAAGGGATAGATAATAAGACAGTAAAAATAATGCTGCTATATCAACTCATGGTATGCCCACAACTTGAATAGTGAATGCAGGTTGCCTCATCTCAAAAAAGATATATTAGAAATGGAAAGGTGCAGAGGGCAACAAAAATGATTAAGGATATGGAACGGTTGCCATATGAGGAGAGATTAAAAAGACTGGGATTGTTCAGCTTGGAAAAGAGACGAATAAGGGGGAATATGACAGAGGTCTATAAAATCACAAATGGTGTGGAGAAAGTGAACAAGGAAGTGTTATTGACCCCTTCACATAACACAAGAACCAGGGCTCACCCAATGAAATTAATAGGCAGCAGGTTTAAAACAAACAAAAGGAAGTATTTCTTCACACAAGACACACTCAACCTGTAGAACTCATTGCCAGGGGATGTTGTGAAGGCCAAAACTATAACTGGGTTCACAAAATAATTAGATAATTCATGGAGGATAAGCCTATCAATGGCTATTAGCCAAGATGGTCTGGGGTGCAATCCCATGCTCTGTGTCCCCAAGCATCTGCCTGCCACAGGGAATGGTTGATGGGATAGATCACTTGATAATTGCCCTGTTCAGTTCATTGCCTTTGAAGCATCTGGCACTGGCCACTGTCAGGAGACAAAATATTGGACTAGATGGACCATTGATCTGACCCAGTATGGCAATTCTTATGTTCTTATACCACCTCTTATCTCAGAGCAACCTCTCAATTGATACCATCTCTCACCTCAGAGCAACCCCTGCCTATTGACACTAACTCCCACCTCAGAGGAACCTCCCATTGATACCAATTCTCACCTCAGGGAACCCTCAGATTGAACAACTCTCACCTCAGTTCAACCCCCCCCCACACACACACACACACTAATACCAACTCTCACCTCAGAGCAACATCCATGATTGACACAAACTCTCACCTCAGCACAACCATCCCCATTCATACCAACTGTCACCTCAGAGCATGCCCCAGATTCATGCCACTTCTCACCTCAGCGCAACCTCCCCTCAACTGATACCAACTCTCACCTCAGCACAATCACCCCCACCTGATACCAATTGTCACCTCAGAGCAGCCACCTGTTTGACACCAGCTCTCAGAGCTACTCCCTGATTTTTACCAACTCTTACCTCAGTGCAACCCCCCAATTGACTCCAACTCTCACCTCAGAGCATCCTTCCAATTGACACCAACTCCTAAATTCCTTTTAAGCTGTGCAGCCATGCAGCTGCCTATTAAGCCCTGTGCAGGGGCTCAGGGCTGCAGCGGGTAGAGATGCCTCTTCCCCAGCATGGACCTGCTGCGATGGGGAGAGGTGCCCCTCCTCGCCGGCCCAAGTACGGACCTGCAGCAGCAGGGAGAGGTGCCCCTCCCTGCTGGCCCCAACACAGACCTGCCCCAGACTTGCCGTGGCTGGGGGAGAGGAGCCCCTCCCTCAGCCCAGCCCGGCCCAGGCCTGCCAGAGCTGCTGGGGAGAGGAGCCCCTCCCTCGGCTCAGCCCAGCCCAGGCCCACCAAAGCTGCCGGGGAGAGGAGCCCCTCCCTCGGCCCAGCCCAGCCTCCCCGGAGCTGCCACGGCTGGGGAGAGGCGCCTCTCCCCTGGCCCCGAGCTGCTGGCAAGAGAGGGCTGGGGGGCGTTCTCTCTCCCCACCACAGCCCCGGGGCAGCCTGCACCCCAAACCCATCATCCCCAGACCACAGCCCGCACCCCACCACACCCCTCATCTGCCCCACCCCAGAGCCTTCACCCCTAGCCGGAGCCCTCACCCCCTGCACCCAACCCTCTACCCCAGCCCTGAGCCCTCTCCTGAACCCCTCATCTGCAGCCCCACCCCTAGCCAGAGCCCTCATCCCCCCACACCCCAACCCTCTGCCCCAGCCCTGAGCCCTCTCCTGTACCCCGAACCTCTCATCCCTAGCTCCACCCCAGAGCCCACACCCCCAGCCACAGCCCTCACCCCCCCACACACACCCCAACCCTCTGCCCCAGCCCTAAGTCCCCTCCCACACTTCAAACCCCTCGGCCCCACCCCCACCACATGAATTTTGTTATGTGCACCAATATGAAGGTGATGTGTCACACATCAACTCCATATTGGTGCACATAACAAAATTCATTCCGCACATGGACGTAAAAAATTAGAGGGAACACTGGTAACTCTCACCTGAGAACCACCCCACCTGATAGATACCAAGTTTCACCTTACAGCAGCCCCCCAATTTACACCAACTCTGACCTCACTGCAAGCCCCCAATTGATCTCAACTCTCACCTCAGAACAACCCTCTGATTGACACCAACTCTCACCTCAGAGCAGCCCCCAACTGACACCAATGCAACTGTGCTGCTATAAGCTCTCTAGTGTAGCCGCTCAAAACGACAGGAGAGAGCTGTCCTGTCAGCTTAACTACTGCAGCCTTGCAAGCGGCAGTAGCTATGTCAGCAGGAGAAGCTGCACACTGGCGCTTAAGTCAATATAAGTTATGTCGCTCAGGGAGTGGCTCATTCACACCCCTGAGCCACATAACTTATGTCAACTTATGCTGTAGTGTAGCCCAGGGGTTCTCAACCTTTTTCTTTTGGAGGCCCACCCAACATGGTTTAAAATCTCCAAGGCCGACCTATGTCACAATAACTGGTTTCTGCATATAAAAGCCAGGGCCGGCGTTAGGGAGTAGCAAGCAGGGCAATTGCCTGGGGCCCCATGCCACAGGGGGCACTGCAAAGCTACATTGCTCAGGCTTTGGCTTCAGCCCCATGTGGTGGGGCTTTGGCTTTCTGCCTTGGGCCCAAGTGAGTCTAATGCTGGCCCTGCTTGGCGGACCCCCTGAAACCTGCTCACGGCCTCCCAGGGATCCCTCGTTGAGAACCACAGGTGTAAACATAACCCAACTTTCAGCTCAGAGCAATCCTCCTACTGATACCAACTCTCACCTCAGAACAATTCCCAAATGACATCTCTCAACTCAGATCCCTCCTTCTGGCACCAATGGATAACTGACATGCTGTGCCCACTGTGCAATCCTTCACATCAGAGTACAGTGAAGAAGAGTCCCTAGTATACCTGATCCCTGACTGACACAATCTCTCACCTCACAGCCCCAACACCAACTCACAACACCTCCTCACCTCTGGTGTCTCCCCAAGTTGGCTCCATATCTTAGCTCAGAACCCCCTTGATTGACATTACCACTCAGCTCAGAGCTGCCCCTTCCACAACTGACACCATCTCTCAACCAGAGCCCTCCATAGTAGGGCACTGACAAGTGTCACCAGGCTTGCCCAATTCCTAACTTCCC
The DNA here is from genome assembly GCF_028017835.1 of Emys orbicularis. Taxonomy (NCBI): domain Eukaryota; kingdom Metazoa; phylum Chordata; order Testudines; family Emydidae; genus Emys; species Emys orbicularis. The sequence continues at coordinate 73,834,556 of NC_088690.1, forward strand.
ATCTGACACAATCTCACAGCTCAGATTCCTTTCCACTGACACCAACTCTCCCCTTGGGGATCTCCCGCAAACTGACACCATCTCTTTTCACAGCCCTCAGGACTAACACCATTTCTCACCTCAGAAACCCCTGGCCCTATCCCACTGAATGACACAATCTCACTTCAGAGGGCACTTACCCCACCCCACATCTGACAACCCCTACTCAAAGTCACCTGAGCCTTGGGCTGAGTCACCTGACTCACCTCAAAGTCACCTGAGCCTTACGGAGCAAGTGGGTCCTGTGAGTTGTGTGCCGAGGCTGGGTTTGCCTCACCACATCTTGGCCCGAGTGTGTGGCTGGGGTGGGGTTCTCACACCTTCAGCCCTGCTGGTGAGATCTCCAGTCTTCTTGGTTCTGAGAAGCAGAGAGGAAGGGATCATGGCAACCGCTGGTCAGGTGCCTCTGGCCCAGGTGTGGGTGTTGGTTTCTCCCCAACTGGTGAAGAGAGGCAGCCTGGAACAACAGTTCAGGCAAGTGTGAACTGCCCCATTAATCCAAAGCAGGGTTAACTCTTAAACCTAATTATGATAGTTCAAATGTCAACTATTATAGCAGAAACATCAGCTAATGTGCTTGTCTGACAACTGCCAATTAATTCTGATGCCTCCCCAGATGCCAAAAGTCCCAACTACCCCTAGCAAGTTGCCAAAATCTCCAGCTTCTCCATCAGCTACTACAATGCACTAGCTTACAGTACTGAAACTCTAAGCCAAATGTACAGAATATCAAAACAGTGGATATAGGGGCCACAATGGTGAATGAGATCCAGTCAATTTCAGTAAAAAGCAACAAGGGTTCCTTGGGAAGAATTCCACCATGATTTCAACAGCTTCCACCCCACCATCAACCTCAGCCTGGACCAATCTACACGGGAGGTCCACTTCCTAGACACCACAGTACAAATAAGGGATGGCCACGTTAACACCACCCTATACCAAAAACCCACCGACCGCTACGCCTACCTTCATGCCTCCAGCTTCCACCCCGGACACACCACACGATCCATCATCTATAGCCAAGCACTGAGATACAACCGCATCTGCTCCAACCCCACAGACAGAGACAAACACCTACAAGATCTTCACCAAGCATTCTCAAAACTACGATACCCGCACAAGGAAATAAGGAAACAAATCAACAGAGCCAGACGTGTACCCAGAAGCCTCCTGCTACAAGACAAGCCCAAGAAAGAAACCAACAGAACTCCACTGGCCATCACTTACAGTCCTCAGCTTAAACCTCTCCAACGCATCATCAGTGATCTACAACCCATCCTGGACAATGATCCATCTCTTTCACAGACCTTGGGAGGCAGGCCAGTCCTCGCCCACAGACAACCTGCCAACCTTAAGCATATTCTCACCAGCAACCACACACCGCACCATAACAACTCTAACTCAGGAACCAATCCATGCAACAAACCTCGATGCCAACTCTGCCCACATATCTACACCAACAACACCATCACAGGACCTAACCAGATCAGCTACAACATCACCAGTTCATTCACCTGCACGTCCACCAATGTTATATATGCCATCATGTGCCAGCAATGCCCCTCTGCTATGTACATTGGCCAAACTGGACAGTCACTACGTAAAAGGATAAATGGACACAAGTCAGATATCAGCAATGGCAATATACAAAAACCTGTAGGAGAACACTTCAACCTCCCTGGCCACACAATAGCAGATGTAAAGGTAGCCATCTTACAGCAAAAAAACTTCAGGACCAGACTCCAAAGAGAAACTGCTGAGCTTCAGTTCATTTGCAAATTTGACACCACCAGATCAGGATTAAACAAAGACTGTGAATGGCTAGCCAACTACAAAAGCAGTTTCTCCTCCCTTGGTGTTCACACTTCAACTGCTAGCAGAGGACCTCACCCTCCCTGATTGAACTAACCTCGTTATCTCCAGACTGATTCTTGCCAGCATATTTATACCTGCCCCTGGAAATTTCCATTACATGCATCCGACGAAGTGGGCATTCACCCACGAAAGCTTATGCTCCGATACATCTGTTAGTCTTAAAGGTGCCACAGGACTCTCTGTTGCTTTTTACAGATCCAGACTAACACGGCTACCCCTCTGATACTAGTCAATTTCAGATTAATTCATTAAATCCTTCTTAAATTGATCCAAAGCTACTGCAAGATTTCTAGTCTGCTGTGCCAACCAGGCGGTCTTGCCACAGAACTACAGGTCTAGCTTACTGGCCATACTTGGTCAGACCAAAGGTCCATCATGCCAGGTGCCCCAGAGGGAATGAACAGAACAGGTATCATCAAGTGATCCATCCCCTGTTGCCCATTCCCTACTTTCTAGCAAACAGAGGCAAGGGACACCATCCCTGCCCATCCTGGCTAATAGCCATTGATGGACCTATCCTCCATGAACTTATCTACTTCTTTTTTGAACCCTGTTATAGTCTTGGCCTTCACAACATCCTCTGGCAAACAGTCCCACAGGTTGACTGTGCATTAAGTGGAGACTTCTTCACTTGTCACTGTAAAGCAGCTGCATCTGGGGGAGAACACGGGTACACAGAAGTGCAACACAGTATCTAAGGGCAGAAGTGAAGGGAAATCTCATATCTGATGGAAACCACTTATGGGGATTTATGGAAGCAGAATTTGAATTACCTAGTTTCAAATTGTCCAGGGCAAAGAACTTACGCTCCAGCTCTTAGGCAGCCAGACTTTAGGTCATTAATGGCCATAAGTGATCAGCCCTTTGGTTTTACCCTCATTTGAATGCCAGTATTCACTGCAGCACAGCATCCCTTAGTATGGGGTAGTCAATAGGAGGACCACGGGTCAAATGTGGACAACCAGACGTTTTGAACAAATCGGGAAATCTTTTCATTTACTTGTTATTATCATTATTGTTATTGCAATGTGAAAAATGTTTCTCTGGAGTCTGGACCTTGACTATACCTTGACGAAGAAATGGGGACCTTGACAAAAAATAATTGACTACCCCTGCATTAGTACTTCGGGGTTAGCACTGACTCAGAGCAGACAGCACTCCCCTATCAAATCACCCACTCCCTGCAGCACAATGACCCCACTGGGGCGTCAGTCAGCACTGACTTAGAGAGAAAAGCACTCCCTGTTGAGTCACTCACACCACTCCCTGCAGCACAATATCCCTTGCATCATGCTGGCATATTGGGATCATCATGTGAGATGTACACAGTTCACAGCACAATGTGGTATCTGTAAAGAGCACATTTGTTATAGAGGGTGTGTTTGCCAATGAAGGACAAAGGGCATATGTACTCCCAGTGACTTTGGACACCTCCAGTGACCTATCCCCAGATATTTTTTCTTCCTTGATTGTGACCTGGAGATCAGGCCTCTTCCCACAGCACTCACACAAGTCCCCATTGTCCCCTGAACATCTCAAGGTCCAAGATCTTCAGAGATACAAGGCTACTGTGATAGTCCAGTGTGAATACAAGACCAACCCAGAGCTGCAGTTCCTCAATCAGCTGACCTGATACTGTTAAATACTATCTGGGGGGGGGGGGGGGCGCGAAGAAACTGGGGCAGAACAAGGAGCAGCAGGATTAACAGGATGCACAGGGCTAGAATCATAGAATATCAGGATTGGAAGGGACCTCAGGAGGTCATCTAGTCCAACCCCCTGCTCAAAGCAGGACCAATCCCCAACTAAATCATCCCAGCTAGGGTTTTGTCAAGCCTGACCTTAAAAACCTCTAAGGAAGGAGATTCCACCACCTCCCTAGGTAACCCGTTCCAGTGCTTGACCACTCTCCTAGTGAAAAAGTTTTTTCTAATATCCAACCTAAACCTCCCCCACTGCAACCAGGGCTGGCTCCAGCATTTCTGCTGCCCCAAGCAAAAAAAAAAAAAAAAAAAAAGCCGAGATCGGCGGCGGGAGTTCAGCGGCAGGTCCTTCGCTCCTAGAGGGAGTGAGGGACCTGCCGCCCCCGAATTGCCACAGGTGCCGCCCCTCTCCCTTGGCCGCCCCAAGCACCTGCTTGTTAAGCTGGTGCCTGGAGCTGGCCCTGACTGCAACTTGAGACCATTACTCCTTGTTCTGTCATTTGGTACCACTGAGAACAGTCTAGATCCATCCTCTTTGGAACCCCCTTTCAGATAGTTGAAAGCAGCTATCAAATCCCCCCTCATTCTTCTCTTCTGCAGACTAAAGAATCCCAGTTCCCTCAGCCTCTCCTCATAAGTCATGTGCTCCAGACCCCTAATCATTTTTGTTGCCCTCCGCTGGACTCTTTCCAATTTTTCCACATCCTTCTTGTAGTGTGGGGCCCAAAACTGGACACAGTACTCCAGATGAGGCCTCACCAATGCTGAATAGAGGGGAATGATCACGTCCTTCGATCTGCTGGCAATGCCACTACTTATACAGCCCAAAATGCCCTTAGCCTTCTTGGCAACAAGGGCACACTGTTGACTCATATCCAGCTTCTCATCCATTGTAACCCCTAGGTCCTTTTCTGCAGAACTGCTGCCTAGCCATTCGGTCCCTAGTCTATAGCAATGCATGGGATTCTTCCGTCCTAGGTGCAGGACTCTGCACTTGTCCTTGTTGAACCTCATCAGATTTCTTTTGGTCCAATCCTCTAATTTGTCTAGGTCCCTCTGCATCCTATCCCTACCCTCCAGCCTATCTACCACTCCTCCCAGTTTATTGTCATCTGCAAACTTGCTGAGGGTGCAGTCCACGCCATCCTGCAGATCATTAATGAAGACATTGAACAAAACCGGCTCCAGGACCAACCCTTGGGGCACTTTGCTTGATACTGGCTGCCAACTAGACATGGAGCCATTGATCACTACCCGTTGAGCCCGACGACCTAGCCAGATTTCTATCCACTGTGACAGACCCACACCAGTGGGGTACAGGAGTCTGGTAGAGGGCAAATATACTGGTCACTGGATGAGTAGTTTTCTGTTCCCTGTGTGACCAGAGCAGGGGCTGCACTAGAGTAATCAGGAAACTGCTAGAACCAGTTATGGCAGGCAGGCTAATTAGGACACCTGGAGCCAATTAAGAAGCTGCTAGAATCAATTAAGGCAGGCTAATCAGGGCACCTGGGTTTTAAAAGGAGCTCACTTCAGTTTGTGGTGCGAGTGTGAGGAGCTGAGAGGGAGAGGCGCAAGGAGCTGAGAGGGAGAGGGAGAGGGTGTGCTGCTGGAGGACTGAGGAGCACAAGCGTTATCAGAAACCAGGAGGAAGGTCCTGTGTTGAGAATAAGGAAGGTGTTTGGAGGAGGCCATGGGGAAGTAGCCCAGGGAGTTGTAGCTGTTGTGCAGCTGTTACAGTAGCACTATAGACAGCTGCAGTCCACAGGGCCCTGGGCTGGAACCCGGAGTAGAGGGCGGGCCCGGGTTCCCCCCAAACCTCCCAATTGACCTGGACTGTGGGTTCTTCCAGAGGGGAAGGTCTCTGGGCTGTTCCCCAACCCACATGGTGAATCTCTGAGGCAAGAAAATCCGCCAATAACCGCAGGACCCACCAAGATAGAGGAGGAACTTTGTCACACCACCTTATAGTCCATTCATCCAGCCCTTACTTCTTTAACTTGCCGGCAAGAATACTGTGGGAGACCATATCAAAAGCTTTGCTAAAGTCAAGGAATAACATGTCCACTGCTTTCCCCTCATCCACAGAACCAGTTATCTCATCATAGAAGGCAATTAGGTTAGTCAGGCATGACTTGCCCTTGGTGAATCCATGCTGACTGTTCTGGATCACTTTCCTCTCCTCTAAGTGCATCAGAATTGATTCCTTGAGGACCTGCTCCATGATTTTTCCAGGGACTGAGGTGAGGCTGACTGGCCTCTAGTTCCCCGGATCCTCCTTCCCTAATTTAAAGATGGGCACTACATTAGCCTTTCTCCAGTCATCTGTGACCTCCCCCAATTGCCATGAGTTTTCAAAGATAATGGTTACAACTATTCCGATGCACAGGGCAAGCCAGAACTACCCCAGCAATTTCAGTGATTCATACAAACATAGGAACAGCCAGACTGAATCAAACCCAACTCCACGTAGTCCAGTGCCCTGCCGCTGACAGTGGGCAACACCAACTGCTTCAGAACTGTAGGCAGATTTGGGGTACCCCCCCCCCCGCAAATTAGACCTCATCCTGATCTCTAATCATTAGAGACTGGCTTAAACCCTGAAGCCTGAGGTTTAATATCCCTTCCACAAAGTGTGTGTCATTAATTATGGTAACTCGACTAATCGTGATAACTCTAGGAAAGATTTGTAGATTTTAAGGCCAGAAGGCACCATTATGATAATCTAATCTGACCTCTTGCATAGCACCAGCCAGAGTACCTCACCCAGTGATTCCTGCATCATCCCCATTACAGTAACTGTGTTATTTCAAGATGTGTTGTTCACTGTTGGATTCTACTTCTGGTGCTCATGAGCCCCATGTGCACAAGATCGGAAGCTCTGGCCACCAGTGACAGTTAAATCTGTACTTGTGCTCTAGATGCTCTCACATCCACTCCAAAGAGCATAAAGGGTGGAGTGGGCCCAACATAAATACTCCAGGTGGTATAAGGAGGCTATAGTAGTGGGGCAGGAGGGTGGGTTGTACAATCCATATGGACAAAACATCTTAAAAAAACCCCACAGTTACTGCAGGGCAAGTAACTATTCTTTCTTCTTTGTATGATTGTCCACATGGATTTTACTTCTGGAGACTAGCAAGCAGTGAGATAGGTGCTTAAGTCCTATTTAAATAATGATTATAAGACAGCTCTACCAAAGCAGGCATCAGATCTTGAGCCCTCAAATAAGGAACAGTTCTGGGTGAAAGCATAAACTGATCCCCATGTAGCTGCCCTGCAAATTTCTGAAAATGGTATGCTTTTTAGACAAGCTGCAGAAACTGCCTGAGCCCTGATGGAGTGGGCTCTAACCTGCACAGGTGGATCTAATCTTGTTAACTCATAGAATGATCTAATACAATTAAAAACCCATGTGGGCAGTCTCTGGGTGGATATTGCCTGACATATCACCCTAACAGCAAATGCTACAAACAGCCTGGGGGAGCTTCTAAAGGGTCTTGTTTTATCAAAGTAACATAAATGAGGTGTAACAAGTAAAAGGGTATGCAATTTGGCTTCCTAGTGGTTGGAATGAGGCTTGGGAAAGAAAACTGGCAAGTGAAATCATCTGAGTCAGATGAAGATCTGAAACAACCTTGGTAAAAACTTAGATTGAGACCTAAGTGTCACTTTGTTTTGATGGAACACCATAAGGTGTAAGCTGGACCAGCCACAAGGGCCTGAATGTCCCATCCCCTACCCTTCAAGCTGATGTTATAGCTTCTAAAAAGGCTATTTTCATAGACAGATGGGACAGCTCAAAAGGAGATCCCTTAAATCTCCTAAGATTCTCTAAAGATCCCAAGAAGGAGAGAGTTCCTGGACTGGGGAAAACACATGAATAAGGCCCCTGAGGAATCTAGCAACTGTAGGATGGGAAAATATGGTGTGATCCTAGATAGGGGGATGATGAGGTGATGTTGCTATTAAATGTCCCTGATAGAGCTGATGGATAGTCCTGAATGCTTTAGGGGTAGATAAGAGTCCTGGATAGTGGGAAGCAGGGCTTCTAAGTAGAGCTCGTCAAGAATTTTTAGACAAAGCTTTTCTTTTTTTTTTGTCAGAAAATGCTGATTTGTCAAAACTGTAACTGTTTACAGGAAAAGGTCAGTTTTGATGGACTTATCAGGTATTTTTCAGTCTGAAATGACCTTTTGTTTAGCTATTTAAGCTAATTATAGTTTATCAGTTACAAAACCAAAAAAGCTTATAGTTAGTTTTCCAGACCTGAAGAAGAGCTCTCTGTGGCTCAAAACCTTGTCTCTCTCAGCAATAGAAGTTGGTCCAGTAATAGATATTACCTCACCCTCCTTGTCCCTCCAATATCCTGGGACCAACATAGCCAACATAGCTACAACACCACTGCATACATTACTTGGACTGTTAGTCTGCATAGCATGGGAAGAAATGCTGTGCATGTTAGATGAATAGCTCTGAGTTCTAGAACATTTACGTGGAGGTGATTCTCTTCGGGAGTCCAGAGGGCCTTGGATCTGATGGTGGTCTACAGGTGTGCTCCCCATCCAAGTGTGAAGGTATCCATTATCATCATCTTGGTAGGTAGAGCTGGAGAAAAGAGTACTCCTTTGCATACCTGGAGAGGGTTCTTCCACCAGTCTAACAATGAGAGGACTTCTCAGGGGACCTGCACTTTCATATCCATGTGTCGTGTGCTGGATAGATACACAGATTTCAACTGCCCTTTCATGGACCATGAGTTGAGATCTGGCATGCTGTGTGACATAAGTGCAGGAGACCATGTAACCCAGGTATCTGAGGTATACCCTTACAGACATTTGTGACTAAGTCTGCAGCTGGTTGATGAGGTCTACCATGGTCCTGAATCTCTCTCTTGTTGATGTGGAATCCAGCACTGCCCCTATGAACTCTATTTTCTGGGTCAGTGTAGTGGGGCGGCTGCCCCACTCCCTGAATTTGGGCAGCAGCAGGCCAGTGGGCCTGCGCAGACAGGGAGCCAATCAGGGAAGGCCTTATAGGGAGCCAATCAGGGCCCAGATTGGAGGGAGCCAGTCAGGGCCAGGCTCAGCCCTATAAGAAGGCTGCTCAGGACAGGAGCAGGCAGTCTGTCCCAGGCCTTCGATAGGGGAAGGTCTGTCTCCAGGCTAGGAGACTAGCACCTGGGACAGTGCAGTGCTGGGCAGGCCCGGGGGAGCAGAAGGTAACTCCAGCCCGGAGTCTGTCAGGCTGCAGGCCCTGAAGGGAAGGGCCTAGCCGGTGCTAGGGGCCGAAGGGGAAGCAGCCCAGGGACGTGGACAGACGGAGGGAGAGAAGGAGGGCAGGATGGCTGCCACTAGAGGGTCCCTGGGTTGGGACCCAGAGTAGTGGGCGGGCCTGGGTCCCCCCCTTCCCCCTTGCCTAGCACCCGGCCGACGGGAGCGGCCATCTAGAGCTGCACCAACCCCCTGCCAAGAGGGGTGTGACTTTGGGGGTGCAGTTGGCCACATCGGCCAGGGCGCAGAGAGGCACCTGATTGACACCCCCCACCAGAAGGGGGCAAGGATGGACTAAGGGGCACTGCCGGAGGGGAGTGGCCCTGAAGAGGACGCCGTGAGTTGGTGAGCGACGTGGGCTCAGACACGCCAACCGAGGGCGAGACGACGGACGGGACGCCGCCAGGAGGGGGCGCTCCACTGGACTGAGCTAATTCCGGAGACAACCAGTAGGAGGCGCCAGGTGGTGAGTCCCAACCCCGTCACAGTCAGCAACAGTGATGCCTTTCCCTGTGTTGATCCTGAGACTCAGTATGGTGAAAAGATGTAGTATTAGGTGAAGAGTCGATCACCTGCTGTGGTAATCCAATCTTCAAGGTACAGATATATCTGGATCTCTTATCATCTTAGGTGAGCCACTGCCACGCACTCTTTGAATATCCTTTGGTGCTGTTGAAAGAGAAGAACTCTGTACCTGTAGTGGAAACCTCCCACTTGGAATCTCAATTTGTCAACCAGGTGAATTGATATGTCAAAGTAGGCATCTTGTAAGACAAGAGCCACAAACCAGGCTCAGGAGCCTAAGGATGGGATTATAGAGGCTGTTCCCATCCTGAACTTGAAAGGCGGATGAACTTGTTGAGTCGATTCAAATCTCAGCCAGTATGGAGCTAACAGGATGATCGTGGCTTTGTCTTTTTTGATCTTGGAAATCACCCAGGGAATGAGGGAATTCCTGGAAAGGCATACAACTAGACTCCACCATTGGAGCAAGGCATCTAGTAGTGACACCAGGGTCTGGTACATACCAATCTCCCTGGAATAAGGAAGGGATAATTTACCAAAGAGTGAGCATCTTGAACATAAGTGTTCTTATATTCCTGTTGAGGTTTCCGAGGTCCAGGTTGCTCTTCTTGGGGATCAGGGAATAGCAGGAGTCAAAACACTTCTTTTGGTGTTCCTGCAGGATCTCCTCTATGAGTCTCTTCCTGAAAAGGGACTCCATCTCTTCCAATAGGACTGTCATGAGATGGGAATGTGAAGAGGGGAGGAAAAGGGAGAGGAAGGTGAGGAGGCCTGGGGCAGAACTGGATGGTGTTTTTAATTGTCTCCAAGACCTCATCAGTCTTTTCATGAAAGAAGCTGCTGCCCTCATAGGGAAAATCTTTAATCCTGCCCTGTATTTCCAGCATAAGACCAGAGAATTTTAGCCAGAAATATCTTCATTAGACCACCCCAGTGACCATAGTTCTGATACGTCAGTCAGAGGACTCACAGGCAGCTCTTAAAGAAAGCCTGGCCAGGATGTGACTCTTTATTCCTAGGTTCTTTATTGCTTCCTTTTGCTCCTCTGGAAGGGAATGAAGGATAGGAACCATGGCAGCCCAAAGGACAAAATCATAGTGGGATATGATGGTGATGTAATTGGCTACTCTTAGGCCAAAAGAGCCAGATGAATTTGCTCTCCTGCCAAACATGACCAATATGTGCCTCTGTCCAAAAGGGCAAACCGTGAGGCTCTAGTTCCCCCTGATCTTCCTTGTGCTGCAGACACCAGTATAGAGTTGGCTGGTGGATGTTGGTTAAAAACTGGTGACCTTCAGATGGTACTGCCTGCATCCTGTTTGCACATTAGGAGACAAGAGGATGATGAAAAGGGAGAAAACCAAATGTCCCTGGCTGGGTTCAAGAGGTTGGAACTGAGTAAGAAAGATAGCTTCTCCTTCAGATGTGACTGCAGGATCTCCAGGAAGGGATTGGGAGTCTCCAGTGTCATGCCTCTGTCTGCAGTTGTAAAGTCTGTGCCATCGTCCCCTGGAGCTCTTGAAACTGTCCGTTCATCAGCTGGAAACACAGAAGAAGCTCCAATCTGGTCTTCAGGGGAGGTGGCTCCCATGATGTCCTTCAAGGGATACTTGTACGGTTCTTCAAGGGCCTGTTCTCTTCCCAGTCTCTGGCCAGGCTGATCTTTATGAGAGCTAGGAAGGGGCACTGGGATCAATGCTGGGTGACCCAGTGCCACTGATAGCGTTGTCTGACACATGTCTTGGAGAAATTTTGGTGCCAAGACCGCTGGCACCTGCATGCTTCCTAATGCCTGGGAAGAAAGAAGGGCTTGAAGAGCCAAAGGTTGCGTCAGTGCAGATGACATTCGCCTGGAAGCATCTACGTCTTGTATGTAAGACCACATCAATAGTGGGACAGTTCCTTGTATGAGATGAAGCTGGTGGTTGAAACGAAGGATTTGAGACCTAAGGTCTGTATGGGAAACCTCAAGACTCATCCCCAATAGCATCAAAGATTCTCTCTGTCAGTCCTGGGACAAAAGAGGAGGGCTAGATGATAAATGGAAGCTGGATGACACAAAGTGCTGAGGAAAGGTGACCAGAATCCACCCCAGTATGCTCACACTCCGGCATGGAGATTGAGTCCTCAGAATACTCAGTGGCAAGGTATCCAGATGTGTTCAAGCCAGAATGATCTGCACTGGGAAAGTGGGATGTGATGGTGTCAATGGCACTGAGAAGAGAGTCTGAAGGCAGTTCTGAGTACATGAGTAAGACGCAGAATGCTGATGCTTCCTCTGTTTCTTTTTATGAAGGTCCTCCAAAAGGATGTTTCCTCTTCTTTTTCTTAAAGGGACCATTTAGCCCTGGAGGATTCCCATCAATGCCGAGTGCAGAAATTGTGCTCAGTGCTGGGGCAGTAGTTGGAGCCAAGAGAGTGGCCCATGCCATCAATGCCAGCTTAAGCTTGACTGTCATCTTAGCCTTAGTAGATGCCAATGGTTGGTGTCTAGGAATAGGGTTGATTTTCAGATGAGGTCATAGATTCCAAGGCCAGAAGAGATTATTGTGACCACCTAGTCTGACCTCCTGTACAACACAGGCCAGAGAACATCCCCAAAATAATTCCTAGAGCAGATCTTTTAGAAAAACATCGAATCTTGATTGAAAAATTTTCAGTGATGGAGAATCCACCGTGACCCTTGGTAAATTGTTCCAATGGTTAATTACTCTCACTGTCAAACTTTACACCTTATTTCCACACTGAATTTGTCTAGCTTCAACTCCAGCCATTGGATGGTGTTAGACCTTTCTCTGCTAGACTGAAGAACCCATTATTAAATATTTGTTTCCCATGTAGGTATTTATAGACTGTAATCAAGTCCCTGCTTAACCTTCTCTTTGTTAAGCTAAATAGATTGAGCTCTTTGAGTCTATCACTATAAATTACTTAGTTGTTAGTACCCATTACGCCTCTGGCGTTTAGGGCAGCGACATAGCTCCTCCACTCCTGTCTGTTTCTGGCAAATCTTTCAGTGGTTCCCCAGCTGTGCCCCAGGTTTTTCAGCTCGGCTTCCACAGCTCTTCGCTATGTTGTTTTCGGGCAGCCTCATTTTTGCTTGCCTTCAGGTGTCCATCTTATTGCTACTCTGGTGATGGAATCAGTTTCCATCTGAAGCACATGGCCAATCCATCTCCAGTGCCTCCTGGCAAAGATGGTGCTCAGATCCTCTTGGCTGCACTGTGTCAATAGACCTTGGTTTGAGATTGTTCTGGGCCAAAAGATATGGAGGATTTTTCTGAAGCAGGTTGTATGGAATAAAGACAGTTTGGACATGTCATACTTTGTCATTCTCCAGCATTCTGCACTATAAAGTAGTGTTGAAAGTACACAGCTCTGATAAATCTTGAGTTTGGTTTTGGTGTTGTATATTGATAATTTCCAGACTGTATTTAAGCTCCTGAAAGTGTTCCTGGCTTTATTGATTCTGTTCCGGATGTCCTGGCTTGTTCCACCATCCTGGCTGATGATACTGTCCAAGTATGTGAATGTTTCTACATTGGTGATCCTTTATCCATACTGGTGATGGTGAGGTAATATTAAGGGTCATGATATCTGTCTTATTGCGGTTGATTTTCAGTCCAATTTGCTGGCTGAATGTGTTGAGTCGGGTTGTTTTTTCTTGTATATGGTGTTGGGTATGTGATAGGAGAGCAAGATCATTTGCGAAGTCCAGGTCTTCAAGGGATGAGAAGGGTGTCCATCTAATGCCTCTTGGCATGTCTTCTGTTGTACACCACATTACCCAGTCGATGGCAATGTTGAAGAGGATTGCAGACATGACACACACCTGACATACTTCTGTTTTGACTTCAAAACTGACCTCACTGTGATCAATACTGCAGGTAAATTTGGAATAGAAGCTTTTGACTATGTTGATTATAGGGAGAGGGATTCCACTATAAGGCATATTTTCTAATCTTTTAATCATTCTTGTAGCTCTTCTTTGAACCCGCTTCAATTTATCAACATCCCTCTTGAATTGTGGACACCAGAATTGGACACAGTATCCAGCAGCAGTCACACCAGTGCCAAATACAGAGGTGAAATAACCTCTCCACTTCTACTCAAGATTTCCCTATTTATGTATCTAAAGATCACATTAGCCCTTTTGGCCCCATTGTTGCACTGAACTCATGTTCAGCTGATTATCTATTATGACCCTCAAATCTTTTTCAAAGCCACTAATTGGGAAATTTCCTTTATTATCCCAATTATACAATAAGCATATACCAGCAGTCGCATAACATGCCCAGACAAAGATTTTTGCAGAGACAACTCAAACAAAGAATGTAATGCCCTTTAAAAACTGTAAATAGAATATTAATTGTAAAAAACCTGACCACTAGAAACTCTAAGTTTGTGGCTAGGGCTCCAGTCTTAATTCTCCAAACAACCTTTTTAAAGACAAAAACTTCTCTATCTGTACTGATGCAGCAGTGTGTTTGATGGTCAGGTAGAACAGAGAGTTCTTGGAGTAGAGTGTTACTTACAGGAAGAGCAGAGACATAGGCCTATACTGCCCCTTCCATATAATCTGCAGCTACCAGTGCAGAAGCCAGGTTAATATATCTACCAATAAAATCATCTCTGAGGAGTACCACATGCCTATAATGCTCAATAGCTTCTTGCAGCTGCCCACGTTCCTTGTATTCTATAGATTCAAGTAGGTTTTGGCTAACAATGGATTCTGTTTTATAGCCAAAGTGCTGAAGTGAGTGGCCCTGGACAGTTGAGGGGACTGTTTGTGAGGTTGAGGGGACTGTCATACAGGACCTTGGCACTGGTGGTGGTCGAGGTATGGGATACAGGAACAGAGAGGTCAGATGGGCCAGGAATCTGAGGTACCTTTCCTTTTTTGTTTGGGCTGTAAAGGCATGGTAGGCCACACACTGAGTAACTGAGTGAGATCCTCACACGCGTATGAGTCACTGGATGTGAGCAGAAGTCTCCAGGATGACTGAAGGACAAGAGATATGCCTCTTGAAGCCCTTACTGAGCTCAAGGCCAAAAACAGGACCAACCAAGGAGCTGGGATCAACGGAAAGGAAAGAATTGTGGTAGATGACTATCCTATACCTACATATAATGCTACAATAACATTATATGTACAAATATACACAGAAAAAACTAGAGACGGCTCTAGCGAAACAAAGGTGCTGCGTACCAGTCCCTCTCTGCTTGTGCACCCGAATAAACATGAATTTGGAAGACAATTCTACACCTCAATGCCAGAGGAGCCAAACCCCACAAGTGGGAATACACAAGTGACCCATTCCCTGAACCCCTTGCTCCCGTGGCCTGTGTGTAATCGTGGCCTCCCTGCAATCCACTGAGCCTATCACCCCCTGTGGCCTCCGTGTAACTGTAACCTGTCTCCCTGGTAACTGTGTGAACTCTTTACTGCAACTTTGCTATAATTATGGCTTTCCTACCATTCCCTGAACACTGTTTCCTGAAGCCTATGGATGATTGTGACCTTCGCAGCTTTTCCTGTGTCCATTGTTTTACATGGCCTGAGTTTCATAGTGACCTTCCCAGACATTCCTTGAGATGGTTGCTCCCCAGGACAGAGTGAAATTGCGGCATCCCTGGCATTCCCATTGCTTATCATTCCCAGTGGCCTGTGTATAACACTGGGCTCAGCCAGTCAATCTGCAGGACATGTGTCTCATCGTGGTTATTCCAGCCAAGACACAGCTGTACATTACAAATAGTCAGCATAGTTCATTATTCTGGAACTCTGTATAAGCAACTGTCAGGAATCTGGTGGGCAGGGCTGTGTCAGAGGGCAGGGGATAAATGGGGTGGGTACTGACGGGTCATTAGGCAGGGGACGAATCCGTTGGGGACAGATGGGTCAGAGGGCAGGAGATGAATCGGTTGGGCAGGGACTTGTCAGAGGGCAGGGGATGGATTGGTTGGGCAGGGAGAGATCAGAGGGCAGGGGCCAATGGCCATTATCTTTGAAAACTCATGGTGATCGGGGGAGGTCCCGGACAATTGGAAAAAGGCAAATATAGTGCCCATCTTTAAAAAAGAGAAGGAGAATCTGGGGAACTACAGACCAATCAGCCTCACCTCTGTCCCCGGAAAAATCATGGACCAGGTCTTCAAGGAATCCATTTTGAAGCACTTGGAGGAGAGGAAGGCAAACAGGAACAGTCAACATGAATTCACCAAGGGCAAGTCATGCCTGACCAACCTGATTGCCTTCTATGATGAGATAACTGGCTCTGTGGATATGGGGAAAATGGTGGATGTGATATACCTTGACTTTAGCAAGGCTTTTGATACTGTCTCCCACAGTATTCTTGCCAGCAAGTTAAAGAAGTATGGATTGGATGAATGGACTATAAGGTGGATAGAAAGCTGGCTAGACTGTCGGGCTCAACGGGTAGTGATCAACGGCTCAATGTTGCAGCCGGTATCAAGCGGAGTGCCCCAGGGGTCAGTCCTGGTACCGGTTTTGTTCAACATCTTCTTTAATGATCTGGATGATGGGATGGATTGCACCCTCAGCAAGGTCGCAGATGACACTATGCTGGGGGGAGAGGTAGATATGCTGGAGGGTAGGGATAGGGTCCAGAGTGACCTAGACAAATTGAACAAGGGGTCTGGTGGCACCTTAAAGACTAACAGATTTATTTGGGCATAAGCTTTCATGGGTAAAAAACCTCAATTCTTCAGCTGCATGGAGTGAAAATTACAGATGCAGGCATTATATAATGACACATGAAGAGAAGAGAAGTGGAGAACCAGTGTTGTCAGGGCCAATTCGATCAGGGTGGATGTAGTCTACTCCCAATAATAGATGAGACACCTCATCAGAGGGCAGGAGAGGGTCAGAGGATAGGGAAGGAATCGGTTGGGCAGGGACGTGTCAGAGGGCAGGGGACAGATCGGTTGGGCAGGGATGGTTCACAAAGAGCATGATGAATCTGCTCAGGGAGAAACTGCTACTGCTTTGTTCTGCCTGGTCTGAGGGTGACGAGTCCCCGGGCGAGAGGGTTCTGGGCTTTGGAAGGCTTTTTGGGAGGGGTGAGACACAGGGGCTGATGTTTGAGGTCTAGGGGCATTGGTGGGAGGTACAAAGGTAGGCTCCAAACTGGAGCTTTGCACCTGATTGCAGACACTGCACCCTGCACTTCCTCCAGAGGGGAAATCCACATCCACCTGCCCGCCTGTACTCCTCTAATGGAAGCGCCCCTTCCCACCCTGATACCCTGGGGGGATCACAGCTGGCTTGCACTAGCCTTGAGTGTCTGTTGAGGGGAAGTGATGTCATTATTGTGTCTTGTTTGGGGTGGGTCTCACATTGGGGGGAAAGGGGGTATTACCAAGGCTGACCCCTCCGCTGACTTATTCCTCCCAGGGAAGTTACAGTAGCAGGATCCCTCCGATCCCTGGGGTATATCCTGGGGCAGCCCCTCCCACATAAGTGGACAGCCAGGAAGTGTGCTTGTTCCCAGCTGGCACAGTGAGTAGGCAGCCCATATGAGCACTCATCTAGCCTGGGGGCTCACGCCATGCTGCCTCCCCTTTCGCTGGTGTCTTCAGCCAGGTGGAGAAGCTTGGGCTGGGGGCTCCAGTGTGTTTGAGTTCACGTGGGTCAGTGCCCCTGTTCCATGGCCTTGGACTCCGACTCTCCCTTTGGCCATGTCACATATTGATTCTGCCACCTGGCAGGCCAGAGTCCAAGCCCCTCATCTCAGAGAGCAGGGATGCCGCAGGCAGAGCAGGGAGAGACAAAGGGACTGGACAGCTCACCAAAGGGAACGTAGAGTGGCCCAAGAGGGAGCTGCTGAGAAGGGCAAAGTGGAAAAAAAGTAATTAGGGAAAACCTGGGGTGTGATCCAGATCCTCAGCCCCAAGGCAAGATGTAGCAGTACTGTGGTGTGCTGCCCCAGACAGCCCTAGCCGGCAGGACAGGCAGCTTCCCCAACATTGGGCAGGCGGTCCCCAATGCCATAGGTACACACTCACACCCTCTGTGGGACTGGCAATCACTCCACAGTCCCTCCTCCCAGACACCCCTGTCACTAATCCTAGGAAAACACACGCTGGTGAGAACACACTAGAAGATGCATCTGGTCCATGAGTACACGCCCGGGCATTGGAATGGTGTGTCTGCAGAACACTCACACATGCCCCCCACTACTCCTGGCAGTGATCCCTACTCACAGCCTTTTTAACACCCGCCCTCCTTTCAGCATGATTGGCAATTCCCCTCCCCTCCTCCACGTCATACCCAGAACACATCCTCCCCTCCTCAGCATTAGCTTTATCCATTGGATCCAGGGCCAGTGCAAGGATATTTTGCACCCTAGGCGAAACTTCCACCTTGTGCTCCTCCGCCCCCCATTCCCTCCCCTCCCCCCGGAGCATTGCTTATTATAAACTTTCAAAAATGAATACTGCATAATATGGCATTGTTCATTAGAATTAATACACATTTGGCTTGAAAATTTATTAATTTCATTATTTAGTCTACATATTTAATAAAAATAAATGAATAACCTGACAGTGTTGACATTGTTATTGTTTTCACTTTGCACAACATAGCATTGATCTTAAAATAAATCACATACATTATACACAATACACTGTCACTTCCGTCCTTCATTCTTTCATATCAAAATCTACTACATTTTATTCTACCTTTATAATATCCAATTATTGTTATTAATAATATTTATAAAATTAGAGCCTTGCATGGTGTCAAGTATCAGGGGGTAACCATGTTAGTCTGTATCCACAAAAACAACAAGGAGTCCGCCAGCAACTACACACCACAGAAACATTAACCCAGGAACCAATCCCTGTAGCAAACCTTGTTGCCTACTCTGTCCCCATATCTACTCTGGCGACACCATCGGAGGATCCAACCACATCAGCCACACCATCAAGGGCTCATTCACCTGCACATCCACTAATGTTATATATGTCATCATGTGCCAGCAATGCCCCTCTGCCATGTACATTGGCCAAACCGGACAGTCCCTACATTAAAGAATAAATGGACACAAATCGGACATCAGGAATGGTAACATACAAAAGCCAGTAGGTGAACACTTCAGTCTCCCTGGACATTCTATAATAGATTTAAAAGTCACTATTCTTGAACAAAAACTTCAGAAACAGACTTCAAAGAGAAACAGCAGAACTAAAATTCATTTGCAAATTTAACACCATCAGTTTGGGCTTGAATAGGGACTGGGAGTGGCTGGCTCATAACAGAAGCAGCTTTGCCTCTCCTGGAATTGACACCTCTTCATCAATTATTGGGAGTGGACTACATCCACCCTGATTGAATTGGCCCTGTCAACACTGGTTCTCCACTTGTGAGGTAACTCCCTTCTCATCATGTGTCATTCCAGCATCTGTAACTTTCACTCCATGCATCTGAAGAAGTGAGGTTTTTTACCCAGGAAAGCTTGTGCCTAAATAAATGTGTTAGTCTTTAAGGTGCCACTGGACTCCTTGTTGTTTTTATAAAATTAGAATGGCGGATACTCTGTCATACTGGGGGATCGGGTATGGTGGGGAAGGGAAGCAGACTGGGTTCGGTCACTGGGAAGATTGGGTTTGGCTGGGGAGCGGAAGGGGAGCAGACCAGGTTCGGTCACTGGGAGGATCGGGTTTGGCTGGGGAGGGGAAGGGGAGCAGACCGGGTTCGGTCACTGGGAGGATCGGGTTTGGCTGGGGAGCAGAAGGGAAGCAGACCGGGTTGAGTCAGTGGGGTACGGGTTAGGTGGGGAGGGGAAGGGGAGCAGACCAGGTTCGGTCACTGGGAGGATCGGGTTTGGCTGGGGAGGGGAAGGGGAGCAGACCGGGTTTGGGTGTGGAGGGGGAGATGGCGCGATCTGGGTTTGGCCAGGGTGCGGCGGGCGGGGTAGGATTCAAAGAGCCGCAAGGTGAAATGGGCGTTCTCCTCTCCAGTCCCTGGCATGCAGCAGCAGGCCAAGTGCAATTGCAACAAGGCAATGGGAGCATGTCGCCTGCTTTGCCTTCACAAGTCCGTCCTGTGCCCGGGCTGGGAAGTTGAATGCTGGGCTCTCGCTCCAGCAGGGGGGCGTGGGGCAGGCAGGACTGTGAGGCAGAGAGTGCGCAGCCCTCACGCCAAAGCAGGGTCGGGAGGGTAGAAAGCTGGGGCGCAGGGAGGTGGGTTAAAGCGGCTTAGCCGCCCCTCCACGCGAGAGAGCGAGCCCACAGAGCTGCCAGCCGCGGCGTCACTCCCTTCTCTCCCCAGGGAGCAGCAGAGCCTCCTCTGCCTGCAAATCCTGCAGCCCGCTCTCCGAGCATGCCATGCAAGCTGGCCCCGGCTGCACCGCACTGACAGCACACAGCTCAGCCCCAGCAGGGGTCTTACACTTCCCGCCACAAGCTGCTCCACTCTCCTTCTGGCTGCTGTGCAATCTACAAGACAAAGGAGCTATTACTGTGGAAATGTACCTATCTGTATCCATTCACAATCAAAGGACTTCGCTGGCTTTCTAAATGGCCGAAGAGCAATTCATTGGGAGCGTGGTTCTTATCATATACGTCCTATCTCCCTACAGTCTGCGATCTGCAGCCAGCGTCTTGATTGGCGGCGGCACCCCCAAATCTTGGCGCCCTAGGCGGCTGCCTAGTTTGCCTAGTGGTTGCACCGGCCCTGATTGGATCCCACTCCTGGTGTGCAAGCACCTCATGTGTGCAAGGTCAGAATCTCTCAACCAGCAGTATCTGGGGGGACCGCACCTGTGTCCTGCATGTCCTCATGCCCCCCACCAAAGGGTACATAGGACAGAGTGGTCTTGACTGCTTCTCACTTCCATCGCAAATTCAGAATCCCAGCAGAGCCAGATAGCAAAGGAGCGGGGATGGAAGGTGGGGTTCGGAATCCACATGGACAAAACATCTTGAAGAACTACAGTTACTATTAGGGCAGCAGTTGTTCTTTCTTAAACAGTCTTTGTCCATCTTGATCCCACTAGTTAGCAGTTCCCAGATTAACAGGCAGGACTGAGGAGTCCTAGCTACAGCTAGATAAAGGATTGCAGAACTGTTCTCCTGAGTCTGGCCTCTGAGCCAGTTGCCAAACCCAAGGTATTATGCTTGGTACAGGTATGCACTGAACTCCAAGTGGCTGCCCCACAGCTCTTTGATACCACAGTATTGCTTACACATGCTGATGAGGTTGCTAGACTTTTAGTTGGGTGGGCCTTGATGCCTGAAGGAAGGAATCATAGAACGGACCTTGAATCCAGTCCCCTGTCTTCACAGCAGGACCAAGTACCATTCCTGACAGATTTTTGCCCCAGATCCCTGAATGGCCCCCTCAAGGATTAAACTCACAGCCCTGCATTTAGCAGGCCAATGGCCAAACCACTGAGCTATCCCTCTAGTATAGCTGCAGTGGATAACAGATTGTGATACTGGGTGATCTGCTTGGATAATCTCTAGGAAAAGATGGCCTGGCCTTCTGCAGTCTGCCCCAGCACCACAAATAAACAGAGTGATTTCGTGAAGGGCTTTGCCCTGTCTGAATAATAAAGGATGGCTCTAGACAACTAGAGGGTGGAGGTTGGTTCCTCCCAGGTTTGAATGAGGTTTGAAGAAGAAAATGGGGCAGCGAATTATTTGGTTTCAGTGAAAAATCAGACACACCATTGGTAAGGAATTTAGGGTGAAGATCTCAGCACCGCCCCATCCCTGTAGAAGGCAACATAGGGTGGAGCTCTGGCTAAAGTGACCAACACCAGAAGGCGGTTTGAGAGTGAGATATTGCAGAGAGCACTTGGGAAAGCAGGGGGTTCTGTAAAGCCCGTAAGAACATTAAGGTCCCAGGACAGGGGAGGGGCTCCTGACTCAGGGGATTAGCACAGACCAGTCCTTTTTGAAATTCTGAAACAGGGGTGAGAGAACACTGGTGTAGGTTTGAACAGGTGTGTGGCATGCTGAAACAAGCTGCTAGTTAGACCATGATAGCGGTGAGGCCCTGAGCTGGAGGATATAATCCAGACTCTTGGGAACAGGAGCTTGCAATGGATCGAGACCTCGTTGTGAAGCCCAAATGGAAAATCTTTTCCACTTGGATCTGTAGACTGATCTTGGAGAGGGGTAAAAGGCTTCCTGCTCTGAATGAGGATCTCTGGGATCTCTCTGGAACAGTCCTTGTCTGTTTTACTCAAACAGTCAACTTCCAAACTGCCAAGAGTAGATATGTGGGGTCTGCGTGGAGAATTTGTCCTTAATCCTGGAAGAGCAATCTGCGGGATGGGGGAGAAGGCAAAAAGGAGACTTTCAGACTTTAGCTCCCACATGGATGAGGGGTGAATGCATCCTGGAGGAATAGTGGGTAGGTACCTGCTCTGGAAGAAGAGCACTTGTTATTTTTGTTGCTGACAAACAGGTTTATGACAGGACAGCCCCGTCTGCAGAATACAGGCTCAAGAACAGAATCCTTCAGCAACCACTTGTATTTGGCTGAGATCTGTGTGCTCAGGTGACCTGCCCAATTGCTGTTTGTTCCTGATAGATGAAGGACCATAGGGGAGTTATCATAAGAGAATGTCACCAAGTCCAGGCTAGATCACTTCCTGCCAAAGAGGGGATGAGCAGGCACCCCTGGCTGTTGATATACTACATTGTGGAGGTGTGATCTCTAAGGATCTGTATTGTGGTCCCTGAAGGAGCACCAGAAAGGCTATGCGGGCTGGTCTAATTACTTGGAGTTCAGCACACTGACAATGAGGACTCTTTCCGGGACTGCATACCTTGAATCTGTAGGTGGTTTAGATGGGCCTCACCAACATGTTGTGGAGGAGAGGTGCAGAATGGGACCCCTCTGGGGACCATGTGTGGTTTTGCCCACCAGTGCAAGGAGGAGTCAGGACTTTGAAGAGAGGGTCCATAAGATATTTGTTGGGTTTGTAAACAGATCAGCCAGTCTTGGATATGGGGAGGTGGAGTCTAGCAGGAGGCGTCACATAAGCATAGCGCCATGTGACCTCAGAGTTTGAGACAGGCTCTTGTTGTAATGGAAGTCATGCATGTGATGATCTGAAACCTGTCTAGAGAGAGGTACCGCTCTGCTGACTTGGAATCTAGAAGGGCCTCTATAAATTCCATGGATGGGCTGGGAGCATGGGATGTTGAGGGTGCTGGATATTTTTGGAGGGGATTCTCCCTCTCAGAAGCCAGTCGTCCAAGGTAGATGTGTATTCCTTGCCATCTCAGATGGGCCACCACAACTGGTGGGCATTTTGTGAACATTCGTGGATCTGTACTGTCATGGCCATGTACTACTGTGCACCAGAATCCTCACTACATGAAACTAAGCCTCCAGGACTAAGTGTTGAAAACTGCAAGCCAATCCTAAGCTTCTAGGGCAGAGATGCTGGAGGCTAGTGTCACCATTCTGAATTGGACTGGGGGTGTGAATTTGTTTAGTTGTATCAGGCCCAGGGCAGGATGCGTACTGAAACAGGAATAGAAACCCTTCCCTCTACACTTCTACGGTCCTTCTTACTCACTTCTAGATAAAGTAAGGAGTCCACCTTCTTCCCTCAGTTGTTTCTTATGAGATGGGTCCTTGAAGAGGGAGTGAGAAAGGAGCAAATGCTGGAACTATATGGAATGACTTTGGTAATAATCTCCAATAGCCTATGGTGCCTGCTGTTTGGAAGATGATGTCAGGTAAGTGGTAGCTGTGATGAAATGGGAATTTTCAGGACTATTTTTATGATCCCTATGTGTACCTCAGTTTTCCCTATATGCTTCATTGTTACCCAATGGGTGGCAAAGGACTGTTTGCTCTCAGGGCAGGCTATGGCACATAGGTATGAATGGCACTAGCTGTCTGAATTTGAATGGGTCATTGGGAAAGGACTGGCTGAGAATCCGAGAAGACAACGGCAAAGTCACCAGGTCATGGACACTTAGCAACTAATGGTCCAGGGAGAGATGGATTTCCCCACCTCTCAGCAGGGGAGCTGAGCACAGACCCCAGCTCAAGAACAAAGGGCTTGGAAGGGGTGAGGAGGGGAATCAGAGGTGGCTGCAGGAAGGAGTCGGGGCTCTCACCTGGGAACTGACTAAGGAGGTCAGTCGGAGAGAGACAAAGCTTGAGCAATGGGGTTCACCATAGCATGGCTGGGCTCTGGGCTGGCCAGGATGGACTTGGGCTATGCTTTAACTTTCCTTTCTCTGTGCTAACCTTAAAGACTTCCTGTGCTGTGTCCAGTTGACTAATAAGTCCGACTGTGTTGACAGAGCTGGGTGAGTATCACTGCCAATGCTGGGCGAGATGCATTGAGTCCTGCAGTGGATAAGTCTCTACCAGGCCTTGGTGTCAGTTGGACAGCACCACAGGAGCCAGAAAACAGAGCTGAAAACAGGGGAGTTTGTGGGAAGGAGCATGTGGGGTTTTGTTTATTGTTTTTGTTTTTTCTTGACAGGAGCTTAGGAGCGAAGGCTATTAAAGCTACAAAGACAGCACTGGTATTGACCCCAAGAATGGAAAAGTCAGTGAAGATGACTGGATGTGGAAGCTGCAGGATGTACATTATCTGGAGCAGGTACCTGAAAGATTTTTATGAAGTGCTGCCTGATAGATCTGATGGAAAAGAAGATCTGAGGTTTGGAGATGCAGGTAGAAGCTACGGCTGAGTTTTGAGGTGGATTTGACCAGATAATGGAGGGAAGGTGAAAGGAGGCTGAACGGAAAACTCAAGACTTGCAGATGCAAGCTGGACTGGAGAACTGCTAGATGAGGAAAGTGGCCAGTGACTATAAGAACAAGCAGAAGAAAAGACCAGCTAGTGAAGGATAAATAGAGCTGAAGAACAGGTTTGCTCAGCTGGAAAATGAAGGGGCACAGCAGGCAGTAACAGAAGGTGGGAGGGAAAGGAAGAAGAGAAGAGCAGCTAGTCCTACAAGAAAAGGGGAAGAGTCAATGGAGATAGCCAGAGTTCAGAGCCCCAGCAGGATGGAGGATAACTCACAGAAGGTTGTAAGTGAGAATAGAAGACAAGAGAACTTGCATCCAGAAAGAACAGAAGGGTGTGCTATCTGCCAGGAGCTAAGATACGGGATGTGGACCTGAGGCTGAAGAGGATCCTAATGGGAGCAGGAAAGAACCCACTTTCATGTGGTAGCAAATGATACTGCTAGATTCTTATGGGAACACATCCAGGGAGACTGTGCCATCCTTGGGAAGATGCTTAAAGAAAAGGAGGCTCAGGCGATCTTCAGTGGGATTCTACCTATGATGATCAACAGATGGCTCAGGCCGTGGTACGATAAAGGGGGGCTTTGGGATGTTTGACCACTGGGAGGCATTCATGGACAGAGGACTGTTGTCATGAGATGGACTCCACCTGAGTAAAGAGGGAAACAGACTTCTGGGATGGAGGTTGGCACAACTGATTAAAAGAGATTTAAACTAGGAACTCAGGAGAGACCATTGAGAGATGTTCATGTGATCTCCACTCCTGATTCTAATATTGAGCAGGAGGAAAATCAAGTAAGAGAGGACACAGGAACAGAGAAAGGAATACTAGAGGGTAGGAGGAAATAGTGTCATTGGTATTGGCACTAACAGGCAGGTCGGTGATACTGGCAGTAGAATGACTGTACCGAATCAAGTGAGGAATCTAGGTGAAGCCAAGCAACAATTGTATTAAGATGTCTATATTCCAGTGCAAGGAGCCTGGGTTACAAAATGGAGGAACTAGAACTACTGGTGCAGGAAGTGAAATCAGATATCATGGGGATAACAGAAATATGGTGGAATAGCAGTCATGACTGGAATACAGGGATTGAAGGGTATGTGCTGTTCAGCAAAGACAGAAATAAAGGCAAAGGTGGTGGAGTAGCATTGTATAATAATGATGAGATAGACTGTAAAGATATTAGAAGTGATGGAATGAATAAAATAGAATCTGTTAGGATCAAAATCACTTTGAGGAAGAAAGCTAACAGAGGCTCCATTGGGATGGCGTTTGGAGTATGCTACAGACCCCCAGGATCCAATTTGGATATTGGTAGAGACCTCTTTAATATTTTTAATGAAATAAATACTAGTGGGAATTGTGTGATTATGGGACACTTTAATTTCCCAGATATAGATTAGAGGACAAGTGCTACTAATAATGGTAGGGCCCAGATATTCCTGGATATGATTGCTGGCAGACTTTCTTCTCTAACGAGTCAACAAGAGGTGATGCCATTTTAGATTTAGTATTGCTAAATAGTGAGGAGCTCATAGAAGAACTGGTTGTAGAGGACAGCCTTGGTTTGAGTGATCATGAGCTAATTCAGTTTAAACAAAATAAACAAAAATAGATCTGCCACTAAGGTCCTTGATTTCAAAACGGCAGACTTTAAAACATTAAGGGAATGAGTTAGGGAAATGGACTGAACTGAAGAACTCAAGGATCTTAATGTGGGGGGAGGCTTGGAATTACATTAAGTCAAAATGCAGAAGCTATCTGAAGCCTGTAGCCCAAGCAAGGGGAAAACATTGGTAGGGAAGGGTTGCAAACCAAGCTGGATAAACAAGCATCTCAAACAGGTGATTAAGAGAAAGCAGAAAGCCTACAAGAAATGGAAGATGGGCTGGATCAGCAAGGAAAGCTACCTCTTGGAGATCAGAAAGTGTAGGGTTAAAGTGAGAACTACCAAGCAGAGTTGGACTTTGCAAAGGAAATTAAAACCAACCGTAAAAGGTTCTTTCACCATATAAATAAAAAGAAAACAAGGAAAGAAGAAGTGGGATGGCTAAACACTGTGGAAGGGGTGAAGATTAAAAATAATCTAGGCATGGCCCTACACCTAAATGAACACTTTTCCCCAGTTTTTAATAATGGGAATGAGAATCTATGGGGTAGTGGCAGGGTGGCTAATGGGAATGAGGACATGGAAGAGGAAATTACCACAACCAAGGTGAAAGTCAAATTCAAACAGCTTAATGGGACCAAATTGGGGGCCCCAGATAATCTCGATCCAAGATTATTAAAGGAACTGTCACATGAAATTGCAAGACCAAAATAGCAAGGATTTGTAATGAATCCATAAATTTAGGGGTCATACCCTATGACTGGAGAATTGCTAATATAGTACCTATTTTTAAGAAAGAAAGAAAAAAAGTTAGCCAGGAAACTACAGGCCCATTAGTTTGGCCTCATTGTATACAAGGTTTTGGAACAAATTCTGAAAGAGAAATAGCTAAGGTAAACAGTATTTGGGATAAAATACAATATGGTTTTACAGAAGATAGATCGTGCAAAACCAGCCTGATTGATGGTTTTTGGTTTGTTTGTTTGTTTTGAGAAGATAACCTATTTTCTAGACAAGGAAATGCAGTAGATCTAATCTACCTGGATTACAGTAAAGCATTTCATATAGTTCCACATGGGAAATTATTAGTGGAATTGGAGAAGATGGGAATTAATCCAAGAATTGAAAGATGGATAAGGAACTGGTTAAAGGCGAGACTACAACAGGTCATGCTATCAGGCTGGAGGGAGGTTACTAGTGGAGTTCCTCAGGGATCAGTTTTGGGACTAATCTTATTTAATATTTTCATTAATGACCTTGGCATAAAAAGTGGGAGTGTGCTAATAAAATTTGTGAATGACACAAAGTTGGGAGGTATTGCCAATATGGAGGAGGACCAAAATATCATATAAGAAGATTTGGATGACCTTGAAAACTGGAAAAATAGAAATGGGATGAAATTTTATAGTGCAAACTGCAAGGTCTTGCACTTAGGGACCAACAACAAGAATTTCTGCTTTAAGCTGGAGATGTATCAGTTGGAAGCGACAGAGGAGGAGAAAGACCTGGGTGTATTGGTTGATCACAGGATGACTATAAGCCACCAATGTGCTGTGGCCAGGAAAAAGTCTAATGCAGTCCTAGGATGCATCAAGTGAGGTATTTCCAATAGAGAAATATACAGTACCATTATACAAGGCACTGGTGAGACCTCATCTGGAACACTGTGCAATTCTGGTTTCCCATATTTAAGAAAGATTAATTCAAACTCAAACAGGTGCAGAAAAGGGCTACCAGGATGATCAGAGGAATGGAAAACATAACTTATGAGAGGAGACTGAAGGAGCTTGGCTTGTTTAGCCTAACCAAACTAAGGCTGGGGGGAAGATATGCCTGCTCTCTATAAGTACATCAGAGGGATAAATACCCCAGGTGAGAAAAACGTTATTTAAATTAAGTGCCAATGTGGACACACGAACAATTGGATATAAACTGGTCATCAACAAGTTTAGAGTTGAAATTAGATGAAGGCTTTTAACTATCAAAGACAGTGAAGTTCTGGAACAGCCTTCCAAGGGGAGCAGCAGGGTGGGGGGTGGGGGAAACTAACTTGTATCAAAACTGAGCTTGATTAAGTGTCTGCATCCTACCCAGTAACTCCTGGAAGGACTGAAGTTGCAGGAGTGGTACTAGAGTGCACATCACCACCTCATCCTGCAAAGAGGAAGACAGATTTGTAGGAGAGAACCATTATCTAATGATGCTTCCTCTTAAGCCTCTGTCTCCTAATGTTGTTCTCTCTCTCATTCTAGTGGGCTAGTTGGCACCTAACTGGTGAAGGGAATATAGTCATTTGTGGGCAATGTGAGAGGGAGATCAGCTTCTAGAGGGTCTAGACCAGGGACCCCGAATGCCAATACGGCTAAGATGGGAAGCTAAAGGGACAAGGCTAAGAAGATGCTAAGGCCCGAGGAGACATCTGCTAAGGGATATCAGGACATCTCAGGGGTATTTAGGAACTCTGGGACCCCTAAAGTCTGCTGGTAGTGATCTGGGAGTAGCTGTATTCAGAGACTCCCTAGGAAGTGGAGGGGAATGAATGTCTAGAGAAGGGGCTCAGCTTGATTCTGGAGAGGAAGAGTGGCCAGGGGAGGAGGAGGAGTAAGCCTGTTCTCTCAGTGCTAGGATAGGAGCCTACCAGTAGCAAGGGTTTAATTCTGATTGGTGTCAGAGGCACTGGTACCGAGGTCAGTGCTGGGGACTCATTGTCAGGAGATGGTAAAGATCTGTCGGTACAAATACCGAGCTCAGTAACAAGGGTGTCAGTGACAGAATAGACTTGGTCCAACTCGGAACCAGGCGAGGCAGAGTCAGCTCCACCAGGGTGAGCAGGCCTCAGGACTTGGGTTTAGAAGAGTTAGAAGGCCCATCACTTTCAGTTTCTTTGATCTCCCTTCAGGGAAAGAGGATAGGTGCCATGAGTCGCCCGTAGAGAAGTGCTCAGATCTGCCCTGCACTGATGAGGTGGAGATGGTACTGTGCTTTGGCATTGAGCTCCCAGCCAGCGTGGGACTCAGTTTGGAGAACTGAGGATGACTACCTGAAGGGGATGCAGGCCTGTTCTCGGTACTCGCATCGGAAGCCTTCAGGGAAGAATCCCTACTTACAGGGGCCCTGAAGGAGTGGGATCTTTGGGAGAAAAGTGCTTTTGTGGAGTCAGAGGAACATCTCCCCAGTCTGATACTCCTCTCATGGATCTCTCCAGTAGGCAGAGCTTTAGCTGGATATCTCTGGAGCCGTGACCAGCGCACACAGCCCCAGTCTGGAATGTGGCTTTCGCCCAAAGAGAAGAGACACTGGCCATGTCCACTGGTTAATAGGATAAGTCCATCACACGCTGGACATGGCTTGAGGACCAAGGGTTTAGGCTGGGAGATTGGGCAGGAAGGTGCCTCAGTGCTTAGTGTAGTTAGGGGAATGGCAGAGATTTTAAAGAAAGAAAACTATCAACAGTGATGCCAACAGGGCAGGAACGTGCTACTCAGTTCCCCTAGCCAGTCAAATACACACTAGCTGACTGGATGGAGGGGTGTTACGGGGCAGCAGAAAGACATCTCACTACTACAGGTGGGCAGGGCTGCCCTACCCTATGTGCCCTCAGGTGTGGGGCGGCTCAAGGACATGCATGGCCCCAATAGACACTGCAGGTCAAGAGATCTTAACCTCGTACATGAGGCGCACATACCACGAGTGGGATCCGCAGACAGAATTTGCTGCACAAATTCCCACCTCCCTCCCAGGTGCCCAGCGCTGTGCTCCCTGGCAGACTGACCCCCACGGCACAGCCAGGAGCTCCCACCCCATATGGCCCCAGGAAACACTCATCCCCTGGCATCACTGGGTGTAATCCCAGCAACAGGCTCCCCAAGGTCCTCACCTGAGTTGCAGTCACACCCCAAATACTCCTTCCACCCAGGGAAACCTGGCACTCACCCCATGGTTCTCGGGGGGCAGGGGTGCCTCACACTCCATCCCCCCTACTACAGAAGCAAGTAACCCCTACTGCCAGAGACCAGCCCCAGCTGTAACTGACACGAGACCAGCACACGCCTCTTGGTACGTTCCGCCTACTGTTCGTGGGGAGAACCCAGGCACTGGCCAGCCCCACTCTGACACAGCACAGCTGCCCACAGGGACACAGCTGCCACACGTCTCAAGCACAGCCCCACCCCAGAACAATTTTCCCTCCACCCCCTCCTGCCCCACAGCACCTTCCCCTCCAACCCCGCCTTCTCCACAGTACCCTGTCTTCCACCTCCTCCTGCCCGACAGCACCCTGCCTTCCACCTCCTCCTGCCCCGCAACACTCTGCCCTCCATCCCCGCCTGCCCCATGGCACCTTGGGCACTGATACCCACCCTTCCACAGAAGCCTGGCTAGTGACAGAAAGGCCCATGAACACACCCAAGCAGAGGGCGGCTGAATCCAGTTTTGCCCCAGTAATCGGGTGAATGATTAGCCAGGCTCAGCTCCTGGCCTGGTTCCAGAAGGACTGTGAATAGCAAGGAGCAGCTCTGCAGCAGAGCCCAGGAGAGGCAGTGCTGGGAATATCAATCAGAGCCACTTGGATTGCCAGCCGGCCGCGCAAACAGCCAGGGCTTCGGTAGTTAAAAAAATCGCCACACAGCTCCCAGGCCAAATGCAGGGGCACAGCAACAGGCAAATGGGGACCCTGCCGGGGGCGCAGGGCAGAAACTCCCCTACACAAAGCATGAGGGAGGCCTTATAGCAGGGCACTCCCAGGCAGCTCTTGCTCCCAGCAGTGTGTGGTGCTAGCTGCAGGTGCAGCCAGAAGCAAGGCATGGTGGTAGCATAGGGGTCGATGCACACAGATCTGACACACACACACCGGGGCACAGGCTCCTTCCATGGGCTGTGCCCAGTAGCAACCTTTAGGCCATGTTGAGCCAGAGCCTGAGTGACATCTGTGCCCTGCCGGCTCTTCGCCCGGGGCCCTGCCCTGCCCCATCCTGCTGATTGGGAAGCTGCATTGCAGGTGGGTCCAGCTCTGCTCTGCTCATCCTAGGCCCTGTGAAAGGTCCCCAGCCATGCAGCAGCTGCCTCCCAGGATGTTGCCCCTTGGCACAGCTGCTCCAGACCCTGGGGATGTGACTACCATGGGCAGCTTTGCAGCCATTTGCTCTAACCTGCAAGCACTCATAGAGCACTAAGCCAGAAACCCACTCTTCACAGCCCCTGGGGGGGGCAAGTGGGGCAATTTGCCCCAGGCCCTGGGCCCCGCAGGGGCCCCACGAGCCTTGGCCGAGAATCCCTTTCATGGCTAGAGGCGCCTTTTTACTTACCCGGCGGCGGTCCGGGTCTTCAGCGGCATTTCGGCGGCAGGGGGCCCTTCAGTCGCTCCGGGTCTTTGGCGGCATTTCGGCGGCGGGTCCTTCAGTGCTGCCGAAGACGCGGAGCGACTGAAGGACCCGCCACCACCGCCACCACAGACTCGGAGCGCCGCCCAGTGAGTATGTCCGCTCCCCGCTTTGCCCCAGGCTCCCTGAATCCTCTGGACGACCCTGCCAGGGGCAGCAGGAGGGTGACAGCCCCAGCACCCAGCTCCAGAGCAGAAGGGGAGTAACAGCCAAGAGGCAGTGGAAGGCTCCAGCCAGCCTGGGACAATGTGCTCTGCGCAGCTGGAACTGCCTGTAGCATGGCTAGAATCTCTGGGGCAAAGCCAGTCCCCAGGCAGCACAGACACCAGGGTAACCTGTCCCACTCTGCAAGGATCTCACAAATCCTGATGGGCCCCATTCCCAGAGAATTACATATGGACTCAGCATCACCCCCACTCTCCAGAGTACAGGCCGGGCAAGACCTCCACACTGCCTCCCGCCCATGGTACGGGCCAGGCACGGCCCCCGCGGCGCTTCCTGCCCACGGTATGGGCTGGGTATAGCTCCCGTGGAGCCTTCTGCCCAGGGTTGGGGCTGGGCACGGCCCCCACGGAGCCTTCTGCCCAGGGTACGGGCCAGGCACGGCCCCTGCAGAGCCTCCTGCCTGGGGTATGGGCCAGGCACAGGCCCCACGGCAGCTCCCGCCCAGGGTATGGGCTGGGCATGGCCCCCACACTGCCGCCTGCCAGAGGTATGGGATGGGCATGGCCCCCGTGGAGCCTCCTGCCCAGGGTATGGGCCGGGCATGGCCCCCACGCTGCGTCCCACCCGGGGTACAGGATAGGCCCGGCCCCCACGCTGCCTCCTGCCTGGGATACAAGCCACGCACAGCCCCCGTGGAGCCTCCCACCCGGTACAGGCTAGGCACGGCCCCCGCAGCGCTTCTTGCCTGGAGTACAGGCCAGGCACAGCCCCCGCAGAGCCTCCTGCCTGGGATACAGGCCACGCATAGCCCCTGTGGAGCCTCCCACCCAGGGTACAGGCTAGGCACGGCCCCCGCAGCACCTCTTGCCCTGAGTACAGGCCAGGCACGGCCCCCGCAGAGCCTCCTGCCCAGGGTACGGGCCAGGCACGGCCCCCACGGCACCTCCCACCCGGGGTACGGGCTGGACACGGCCCTCACAGTGCTTCCCGCCCGGGGTATGGGCTGAGCATGGCCCCCGCAGTGCCTCCCGCCCAGTGTACAGGCTGGGCACGGTCCTCATGGAGCCTACTGCCCGGGGTATGGGCTGCACAGGTGCCCACTCCACCTCCCCCTAAGGTACAGGTGTGACAAAGTTGGGATTTTTGTTATTAATCCTATGCACGCCTCAGTTTCCTCCTGTATTTCACATGGCTATCCAGTGGGGGGAGAGGGGTTACATTTGCTCTGAGGGCAGGCTAAGAGCCATCAGGGTGGGCTCTGGAGGAAATTTGGGGCTCTCATGGATGGGAACTGACTAAGGAAGGGTGGCAGGGAGACACAGAGCCTGAAAATAGAACTCACTCCAGCTTGGCTGGTGAATTGCTCTGGCCTGACCAGAATGGACTGTGAAAGTGGTTCCCAAAGTGGGGTCTGCCATGGACTATGGGTCTGTCCTTGAGCCCGGGCTGAAACAGCGTTCCTGCACCTTTGCTGCATTGAGCCGGTTTCAGAACGAAAGAGCATCCTCTGCACTCCGTGACTCTCCCTCTCTGTGCATGAGCGGTCCTGCTGGCGGGGGCCATCCCACGCTGCGGGGACGTTCCGGTAGTACCAGACAAGAAAGGGGCCTGGGACAATTAGGCAGATACCAAAGGGGTCCTTGGCAGAAAAAATCTTGGGAACCACTGGACGAGGCTTTAACCTTCCTCTCTGTGCTACCCTAAGGCCATCCTGTGCTGGGTCCAGCTGGCTGATTGACAGCACTGTGGGAGTGTCACTGCAATGCTGGGCGAGGGGCATTGACCCTGCAGAGAGACAGGTCTCTCCAGGCGTCTGTCTCGGTTGGACTCGCTGAGCAGAGCTCTTGATGTGAAGCCCTAGAGGTTCAGTCTTGCAGGGGGTGAGGCTGCATGGCCTATCCTGGGAAAAGAGAGCCCTTGAGGGTCTGGCACACTGAGGGGTTCCTCCTAGAGACTGTTCCACAGTGGGGGACATAGCACCCATCCTCTGACTCTGTGACAACAGGCTATACACAACCCCAGTGTCACCACAATGCTGAGGTACCAGCTGAACATGACCCCCCATGTCACCTCTGTCACAGATCCACAGGATCGGTGCACCGCCCCAGCTGTGGAACAGTGTCTAGGAGGAACCCCTCAGTGTGCCAGACCCCTGGGGGGTCTCACTCTTCCCCCAGGGTCAGCCATGCAGCTTCACCACCTCCTCAGACTGGACCTCTGGGCCTGCAGCCCCCCTGCTGCACTCCGTGAGCTCCGCTTAGCGAGTCCAATTGAGACACACCCCGATGGAGACTTGTCCACTCTGCAGGGATCAATGCACCTCGCCCTGCAGTGGCAGGGACACTCACCCAGCACTGTCGACACAGTCGGGTTTATTAGTCAGCTGGGCACAGCATAGGAAGGCCTCAGGGTAGCACCAAGGAAGGAAGGGTAAAGCATAGTCCATCCTGGCCAGCCCAGAGCCCAGTCGTGCTGTGGTGAACCCCCTTGCTCAAGCTCTGTCTCTCTCCAACTGGTCTCCTTGGTCAGTTCCCAGGTGAGAGCCCCGATTCCTTCCTGCAGCCACCTCTGATCCCCCCCATGCCCCTTCCCAGCAGCCCTTTGTTCTCGAGCTGGGGTCTGTGGTCAGCTCCCCTGCTGAGAGCTGGGAAATCCATCTCCCCCGGGTCATTGGTTGCTAGGTGTCCATGAGCTGGTGACTAGCTTTGCCGTTGTCTTCTCAGATTCTCCACTGATATGGGGTTGCCTGCGGCCCATCCTTTTCCAATGACTCAGACAGATGGGCCACATTTCATACCCATTGTCTTAGCCTGCCCTGAGAGCAAACAGTCCTATCCTCCCACCACTGGGTACCACTACTACATATGGGGGAAACTGAGGCACGCATCGGCTTCATAAAAATATTACAGACAATTCCCACTTCATCACAACCTCCCACCCACATATGTACCCCCTATGCCTGGATACAGGCTGCTCACAGCCCTACGTCACCTTCCACAATGAGTACAGGCTGGTCACAGCCCTGATGTAATCTCCCCCCAGAGTACAGGCAGAACATGCCCCCTGTGTCACCTCCCCCCTGAGGTAGAGGATGCACACGGCCCCATGTCACCTCACCCCGGGTACAAGCAGCACATTGCACCCATGACACCTCCCCCAGGGTACAGGCGGCACACGGCACCCATGTCACTTCACCCTGGGTGCAGGTGGCACACAGTCCCCATTTCACCATCCTTATGGTACAGGCAGCACACAGTCCCCATTTCACCATCCTTATGGTACAGGCAGCACACAGCACCCACGTCACCTCCTCCAGGGTACAGGCAGCACACGGCACCCATGTTACCTCACCCTTGGGATACAGGCTGCTCATGGTACCCAGCATCTGTTCATTTCTGGATAACGAGGTGCGCATGGCCGGCTTCTGCTGTCTATGCAACCAGGTGAGAGCCAACTTCCCCCAGCCCGTGTCCCCAAGGGCCTGTATCCCAGGGGCTGTGGGTGGGCACCCAGGGCAAGTGAGTCCTCAGGGACCTGGATGCTGCTCAGAGAAGGAATCCCCAACTCCGGTGTTGGGAAACTCCAGTCTGTTCTCAGGCCTGGGCTCGTCAATACCTGTGGGGCTTGTGTTTGGGGTGCAGTCCCCTGCAAAGGGACTCCCTGACCTCCCACTCGGGGGCCAAACACATCTTGCTGTGTCTCCAGGTAAACAACCACCATCTTCCCCTCAGAACTGCACCCCATTCCCATCGCCACCTCCCTGCTCCCTCACTGCCCTGCCAGCTCTCAGGATGGTTTCCAGCTGCCCCCACTCAGGAGTCAGCCAAGCTACAGCCGGGTCTCTCACTCCCCTACCTCAGCCCTACCCACACAAATCCTGCCGTGCTGTCTCCTGGCCCTGCAGTTTCCCATGCTCTGGGCTCCCCTCGCACCCTCTGCTCCCTGATGCTCTCAGCTCTCCCCAGTTTAGTATCCTCACAGAATTTCACCTGGGTTCTGTTTCTCGCCCCTGCAGATCATTAAGGGCAAAACATACTCAGCTGCATCCTAGCACTGCTCCCTACAGCCACCCTGCCCTCTGTTCAGTTCCCAGCCCGGTGTCACGCTCCATCAGCTGGGGTCACACCATGCTAGTGTCACAGCCAAGCAGCCCTGGTCTGACATACGGTGTGTGCTACTCACCCACACACTGGCATTCTGGGGGAGGGAGAAGCCAGATCAGCTCGGCGTACATCCCCAGTGCTGCCCCAGTGCCCCAGGTTTCTGGACCATTTTGCCACTATTTTATAGTCTATGACTGGCCTTACAAAAACCCCTTGGTTCTGCACCGCTGGCCAGCAGGCAGCTTTGCCAGGCACCTTCCGATGCCAGTGCCTGCAACGTATGCAGAATTTAAGCTTGCTTTCTAAGAGATGCGTTCAATGTCTAGCTGGTAAGATTACAATGGCTGCTGCGTGCGTGAGTGAAGCCAACGCTGCTCAAGCCTCTTGAGCTCTGCTGGGACTCAGAGCTCAGTCAGACAACTGGGAACTAATAAGATGGTTGCAGATCCCTGGGGCTGCAGGGGCTCAGAATCAGGTGGATCTGAGCATCGGGGCAGGCCTTGGGGTTACCCCTGGGGAAAGGGGCCTGAAACATAGAAGCTGGCCAAGGTGCAGAGTAGCAGAGACAAGCAGCTAAGGAGTGGGGAGATGGGTGGTCCCTCCCTCCCTCCCAGGGCCGGCTCCAGGCACCAGCGGAGGAAGCATGTGCCTGGGGCGGCACATGCTAAGGAGCTGCATTCCGTCCATTCTTGGGGCGGCA
Source organism: Emys orbicularis (assembly GCF_028017835.1). Classification (NCBI taxonomy): domain Eukaryota; kingdom Metazoa; phylum Chordata; order Testudines; family Emydidae; genus Emys; species Emys orbicularis. The sequence continues at coordinate 73,870,685 of NC_088690.1, forward strand.
CAGTGTGGGCGGCTTTTTTTTTTTTTTTGCTTCGGTGGTTCGGGCGGTAGTCCAAGCAGTTTTTTTTTATTTTATTTTTTTGCTTCGGCAGTTCGGGCGGCAGTCCGAGCGTTGTATTTTTATTTTATTTATTTATTTATTTATTTGCTTGGGGCGGCAAAAATGGTAGAGCTGGCCCTGCTCCCTCCACCACCGCAGGAAGAGACTGGTGGTGAGGAAGAACAGAATGCTCCTTCCAGCAGCCAAGGAAGGGAAGCAGGTCCTTGCCAGCCACAGGCTACTGGGCAGAGGCCAGGGACTTCCCTGCCCACCACCACCACCACCCTTAAGGGCTGGCAGGAGGTTGGGGTGGTCCTCACCAGAATGCTCCTCCTGGAGTTTGTTTCCCCTCTCTTTTTCTATTTGTCCCCCCACAGCCCATTCCCCGCCCCCCGCAGCCCTCTTCCCCCCCCCGAGCCCACTGCCCCCCCCCCCCGCGGCCCACTCCCTGCCCCCTGCAGCCCTCTCCCCCCCACTCCCCACCCCGCAGAGCCCACTGCCCCCCTCCAGCCCACTCCCCCCCCTGCAGCCCACTCCCCGCCCCCAGAGCCCACTGCTTTCCCCCACAGCCCACTCCCCTCCCCCTACATAGCCCATTCCCTGCCTTTAAAGTTCATGGTGACATTTTCAAGCCTTGAATAGCATAAGGCAAAACATCATGACAGTCGTTTAAACAGAACAAAATTGGAACGTTGTGAGCCAAGGCCTGACATCACCCGAGCTGCCATTGGGCTGGGCTGCACAGGCAGTGACCTGGCACTTGTCGACGCTGTGTCTTATTCTCCAGAATGTCAGTGTGTAGCCTTCATGGAACCCAACCCCTCCCACACACACACACCAGCATGAGCAACACCACGACTGCCTGAGGTTGCAGAGAGCCTGAGGCCATGGCTGCAAGAGGGGGTAACTGCCCTAGCCCTTCTCAAGGGGGTGACACATTCTCACCCTCTGGTTCCTGAGCTAAGTGTCAGCACATCACTATTTCACTGCTCTCAAAGCCTGCATGAAAGATGGGGAGCCAATCCTGCAGCGGCTGGGGGAGACCTAGGGGGAACTCTCACCCAGATTAGCGAGTCCAGAAAGCGCAATAATAAGGGGGGATTTCCACTACCCTCATACTGACCGGGCACTATCCTCATATCAGGGAGTGATGCAGAGAGAAAATTTCTACATACCATAAGTGTCTGGTTCTTGGACCAGCTACTAGAACCCACAATGGGAGAGGCAATTCTTGATTTAGTCCTAAGTGCTGCACAGGATCTGGTCCAAGAGGTGAATATAGCTGACCCGCTCAGCAATAGTGCCCACAATGTAATTCAATTTAACACCCTTGGAGGGGAATAATACCCACCCCCGCCACACACAAAAAATCCCACCCTGGTAACATGTACCTTTAAAAAGGGGTAAAAGAACGAGGTCGCTTGTTAGACAGAAATTAAAAGGAACAGTCACAAGGGGTAAATACTTGCAACCAGCACAAGGACTATTTAAAAACACCGAGGCTCACACTAAATGTATAGCCTTATCAGAAAAAGCAACAAGAAGCCCAGAAGAATACCACCATGGCTAAACATTAGAGGCAAAAAGGCACCCTTTGACATTTGGAAGCCAAATCCTAGTGAGGATAAAAAGAAAACACACAAACTCTGACAGGTTTGTGTAAAAGTATAAGGCAGGCCAAGAAAGCATTCACAAGAAGACGCAAAAACTAACAGTAAGAATTTTTTTAACTATAGCAGAAGCAGGAAGCCTGTCAAATAATCAGTGGGGCCACTGGACGATCAAGGTGCTAAAGGAGCACTCAAGGAAGACAAGGCCATTGCAGAGAAGCTAAATTAATTCTTTGCATCAGTCTTCAAAAAGGATACCCAAAAGGCTAGCTCTGATGTGGGTAACAAATCTAAAGTACTGCCCCACATTGATGTGGCAGTACAAATTGAACAGATTGATAAACTAAACAGTGATAAATCACCAGGTCCAGATGGTATCGCCTGAGAGTTCTGAAGGAACTCAAATATGAAATTGCAGAAGTACTAACTGTGGTATATGTAACCTATCACTGAAACAAGCCTCTGGACCAGATGACTGGAAGGTAGCTAATGCAATGCCAATTTTTAAAAAGGGCTCCAGAGGCGATCCTGGCAATTACAGGGTAGTGAGCCTAACTTCAGGACAGACAAATTGGCTGATACTATAGTAAAGAACAGAATTATCAGACACATAGATAAACATGATTAGTTGGGGAAGAGCCAACAAAACTTTTGTAAAGGAAAATTGTGCCTCATGGATCTACTGGAATTTTTGATGTGGCAACAAGCATGTGGACCAGGGTTAGTCAGTGGATATAGTGGACTTTCAGAAAGCCTTTGACAAGATCCCACCCCAAAGGCTCTTAATCAAAGTAAGCTGTCATGGGATAAGAGGGAAGGTTCTCTCATGGATCAGTAACAGGTTCAAAAAAGGAGACAAAGGGCAGGAATAAATGATCAGTTCTCAGAATGGAGAGAGGTAAACAGCAGGATCCCCCAAGGGTCTGCACTGGGACCAGTGCTGTTCAACATATTAATGATCTGGAAAATGGAAATCACAAAGTTTGCAGATGATACAAAATTATTCAACATAGTTAATTCTAAAGCTGACTGCAAAGAGTTCCAAAGAGATCTCACAAAACTGGGTCAGTGGGCAACAAAATGGCAGATGAAATTCAATGTTGATATGCAAAGTAATGCACATTGAAAAAAATTATTCCGACTATACATATACAATGATAGGGTCTAAATTAGCTGTCACCACCCAAGAAACAGATCTCAGAGTCATTGTGGATAGTTCTCTGAAAACATCAGCACAGCCGTGGTCAAAAAGGATAACAGAATGCTAGGAACCATTAGGACAGTGATAGAAAATAAGACAGAAAATAAGATAAAGCCACTGTATAAATCCATGCTGCACCCACACCCTGAGCACTGCGTGCAGTTCTGATCACCCTATCTCAAAAAGGTTATAGTGGAACTGGGAAAGGTTCAGAGAAAGGCAACCAAAATTATCAAGGGTGTGGAACGGCTTCACTATGAAGAGAGATTTTGGCTGTTCATCTTAAAAAAGAGAAGACTAGAGGGTATACGACAGAGGTCTATAAAATCATGAATGGTGCAGAGAAAATTATTAGAAAAGTGTTAGTTACCCTTTCCCACAATATAAAAACCAGGGGTCGCCCAATGAAATTAATAGGCAGCAGGTTTAATAAATAGGGAAATACTTTTTCACACAACACACAGTCAACCTGTGGAACTCATTGCCAGGGGATGTTGTGAAGGTCAAAAGTATAGCTGGGTTCACAAAAGAATTAGATAAGTTCATGGAAGATAGGCCTATCAATGACTATTAGCCAAGATGATCAGGGGCATAACCCCATGGGCTGGGTGACCCTAAACCTCTGACTGCCAGAAGCTGGGGGAGAAGATGGGGTGGATCACCCTCCAACTGCCCTGTTCTGTACATACCCCCTGAAGCATCTGGCACTGGCCACTGTCAGAGACAGGATACTGGGCTATTGGTCTGACCCAGTATGGCCGTTCTTATGCCACAACTCCATAGGCACCTGCCTGCAGTGGGCACAAGAGTGCAGGAACAAACCCCTGGGATAAGGGGCGAGGGAGAGAATGGCAGGGGTCAGGGACCGGGTTTGAGGCCCAAGCAGAGGGATAGCTCTGTGCAGTGGGGAGGGGGCAAGGGAAGAGGCCCCGAGCACTTTGGCAGTTGCCTTATGAACTCTAATGGAGCTCGTCCATAACTATTCCCTCTCCTCCTGCTGGACCATGGCTCCTCGCTCCCTCTCCCTGCTCACACAGACCCCACTGCAGTATGGAGACCTGGTCAGTAACTGCTCCCGCAGGCAGCCCCTCTGCATGCACACACCACACTGCCCTGCTGGGCACAAGCACTGACCGTCGCTGATCCCGCTGCACCCAGTGGGGGTGCATGGAGCAGCTCCAGGCGCGCACTGGCACGCTGGAGCTCCCTTGTGACAAGTAGCGTGGCCAGGTGCCCAGTTTTCAAACAGAAAATCTGGTTGAAAAGGGGACCTGACAGTGTCCAGTCAGATCTACTGACCAGACACCCAAAGTCCAGTTACTGTGAGCGGGGGAAGCAGGGAGGCACCAGGTCATCACCCGCTCCAGCCTTTACTCAGCCAGGGCCACCTCCTACCTTTGTCACGTGACTGCAGCTCCCAGCCCCAACCCACACAGGGTGGAGTGGGGGGGAGGGAAGCAAGTAATGGGGTGGGGGGGGGGGAGTGGATGGGGCAGGGCCTCAGAGGAAGAGATGGGCAGGAGTGGGGCTTTGCGGGGGAAGAGGCAGAGTAGGGTGGAGCCTCAGGGGGAAGAGGCAGGGCAGGGGAGGTTCCACTCCTGCTGGAGTGTCCAGTTTTTAAATATTGCCAAGTTGGCAACCCTAGTGGTAAGGCTTGATTCCAGCACAGGGAGGGGCTGGATGTCTGCAGCAGCCCCCATCATTCACAAGCAGCGTGCCGTGGAATGGAGCTAGGGTTACCATACATCCGGATTTTCCCGGACATGTCCGGCTTTTTGGTCCTCAAATCCCCGTCCGGGAGGAAATTCCAAAAAGCTGGACATGTCCGGGAAAATAGGGAGGGGTTGTGGGGCTTGGGTCTGGGCTGGAGCCGCTGGAGCCGGAGCCGCTGGGGCCAGCCGTGCTCGGCCGCCGGCCGGCGCCGCTTGGCCAGGGCCGGGGCCGGAGCCGCTCGACCAGAACTGGGGCCCGAACCGCTAGGACCGGGGCTGGGGGGTGCTCGGCCGCCGGCCGGCGCCGCTCACCCAAGGCCAGGGCCGGGGCCGGGCCGGAGCCGCTCGTCTGGAACCGGGGCCCGAGCCGCTGGGACCGGAGCTGGAGGTGCTCGGCCGCCGGCCGGCGCCGCTCGGCCGGGGCCCCGGGGCCCGAGCCGAGCTGGAGTCGCTAGGGCCGGAGCCGCTCGGCCGGGGCCGGCGCACTCGGCCGGAACCGGGGCCGGCGCCCCAGGGCCCGAGCCGGGCCGGAGACGCCAGGGCCAGAGCCTCTTGGCCGGGGCCGGCCGCCGGAGGGAGCCGCTCGGCCGGGGGGGCCGGACTGGGCCGCGCCTCCTCGCGCCCCCCCACCGCCCCAGCCCCAGCCCCAGCCCCAGCTTACCTGCTGCCTGCCTGCCTCAGGCTTCCTGCGAACATTTGATTCGTGGGAAGCAGGGGAGGGGGAGGAGCAGGGGGCAGAGCGTTCAGGGGAGGGGGCGGAGTTGGGGCAGGGACTTTGGTGAAGGGGCGAGTTGGGGCTGGGGTGGGGCCGGGGCCCTGTGGAGTGTCCTCCTTTTAGAATATTAAAATATGGTAACCCTAATGGAGCGCACCAGCACGGTACAGCCACCCAGGGACATGCCATGTTCCCTCCCAAGCCGCCCTGCCCCAGCCTATCCCACAGGCAGGAAAGCAGGACTCAGGCACAAGGAGCCAGGGTACAGGAGAGGAACTAGCACCAGGGCACAGGCACAAACCTCAGGGCTGGGAGGAGCGGGGCCTGACCCAGAGCGGGGGTTTTGCTGTGAGGCGCAGCCCTGGAAATTTTCCCCAGGTGCAGCTTAGGCTCCATGGTGTGGGAGAGGCAGCCCAAACTATTGCTGCCCCTTGCCTGCACAGGACCGGGCCTTGCAACACCATTTCTAGGCTCACCTGCTATGTCCCCACAGGGAGAGAGGAGAGGAGATGCAGTTGGGGTGGTGAATAATGTGCCACTGCCCCCAGCTGTATTATGGAGGGATGGGGTGGGGTGGAGGCGGAGCCCCCTTCCCTTCACTCCCACTCCCCCTCCCCCCGCCTCTGGGCCTTATGGAAAACAAAACACAGCATTCAAAAATATAAAACTTTATTGAGGGCAAATTCAATGGGGGCAGCCCATCCCCATGGGACACACAATGCAACACGGGGAGCCCAGTCCCATGGGACACACAGGCTACAATGCAATGGACGGGGAGGGGAGCCCAGTCCCATGGGACACAGGCTACATACAATGCAATGGGGGGAGGGGAGCCCAGTCCCATGGGACACACAGGCTACAGTGCAATGGAGGGGGAGGGGAGCCCAGTCCCATGGGACACACAGGATACATACAATGCAGTGGGGGGGAGGGGAGCCCAGCCTAGCCCCAGGACACACAGGATATAATGCCAATGCTGCAGGAAGCCCCACCCCCATAGGCAGATCCCAACAGGGCACACAATGCAGGAGCCCTGCAAGATGAGGCAGTCAGGCAGGATGTCCTCAAAGCCTCGAACCCTCCCAGATTTGCTCTCCCCTCCCCCACCCAAATCCCTCAAGATGCAGCCAGGACCTTTGCTCTGTCCCCTCATGCAGCAAGACACGCTCAGCCCCAACTCTCAGCAGTGACCCCGCTCCGAACCTCAGCACAGACACCTCCTGCTCCCCAGCAGAGACCCTCCCCAGCCCTCACTCCCCAGCCCCGACACTCGACACTCGGCCCAGCCATCTCCTTCTCCCCAGCAGAGACACACCCCCAGCCCTCGCTCCCCAGCTCTGCCCGACACTCGGCATAGCCACCTCCTGCTCCCCAGCAGAGACCCTCCCCAGCCCTCGCTCCCCAGCCCCAACTGGCACAGCCGCCTCCTGCTCCCAAGCAGAGACACCCCCCCCAGTCCCAGCTCCCCTTGGCACAGCCACCTCCTGCTCCCCAGCAGAGACCTCAACTCCGCGAGCCCTGGCTCCCCAGCCCCGACACACACAGACAGCCCTGGTGCAGCCCAGCCCCCTCACTTCTGGTAACAAGCTGTGCTCTGATCTCCTCTGCAGTGGGCTTGGCAGAGGCTGCAGCATAGCTCCTGCAGCTCCAGCGACAAGCCTGATGCTCAGGCTGGAGCAAAGGGCCAAGCACCTCGGGCAGCAAGGGCTGGCGCTGGGACACAGGCCGGGCTCCTCACCCCAGGCAGCCGCACCAGGAGCAAAAGCTTCTCTTACAGATTTGCTTTGCCCCAGGGCGGTAACAGGCTCAGCCCCCTTCCCAGGGAGCCCCGAGCTGGCACTTCAGAGGCTGCTGCTAGCAATAATGGGCTGGGACTGGGCACAGCACCCCCAACCCAGGGCAGGGCTGGAAGCCAGCTCCTTTTGGGACCAGCAAGGTGCAGGCCCCAGGCACCCAGCACAGATGGAGCAAGCGTGACTCACTGGATGGGATGGGTGGGCACTGCCATCTGCTGGTGCTGGCAGGCCTGGTCTCTAGCCCAGTGCTCAGCTGCTACTGGGGCACAGGGGCTGCGGATCCAGTCCATCCAGACCCCTCGCCCAGCACATGCAGGGCTCCTTCCCATCAGGGGAACCCCCAGCAATGCAGCCCAGTGGCTACCACCCCCATCAGCCACAGGAGGCTGCCCACAGGTCACGGTGCCTTCAGCCCCTGCCTTTTCCTGCCCCAGGAAGGAGCCATGGCTAGCTGCTCCATTAGTCCTCTGCCAGCCCCCCAGGCCATTCCCGTGCGGCCAGGGGTGGGTCCATGCTCACTCCCACACCTCCGTCCAGATGGCGCCCCGATGCAGAGGGGGTGCGTCCGGCGGACTCAGGACGAGCTCTCCTACCTGCTTGTTGGTGTATTTCTGGGGGTTGGTGCGGTAGCTGTAGTCAGAGTACTGCTCGGAGCCTGTCGAGTTGTTGTCCCCAGTGCCCACAAAGGTGTTAGTGGCAGGCAGGTCCTGCACCACCTGGTGCTTCTTAGAGGCAGAGGGCGACTGGGGCTGCAACTGGATGGAGGGCAGCGGGGAGTTGGAGCGGTAGTGGCGCCCCAGGTCCGGGCTCCCAGGCGGGTAGTTGAGAGGCAGGTGGATGCGGGGGCTGTCACTGACGGAGTCGTTCATGAGGTTGAACTTGAGGGACTTCTGCAGCCCAGTCTCCTCCTCGTCATCGGCCGGTTTGGGCGGCTTGGGGGACTTGCTCTTCTTCACTTTGCTCTTGCTCTTGCTGCTCTTGTTGCCCTGATTGGGGGCGTACAGGTCCTTGGTCTCCTTCTTGCCCGCCTGGTAGCCGCTCTTGGCTTCCCTCTGCCGGCAGTAGCGCACCAGCACCACCAGCACAATAACCAGGGTGACGGCCACGATGCCAGCGATGACGCCGAAGAGGATGTTGCTGCGCTGCTTGCTGCGCTCATACTCGGGGTCGCCAGCAATGTCGATGTCCAGCGGCGTGTCCAGGCTGTGTCCCAGCAGGGTCTCCAGCAGCGTGCGGTTGGCCAGGGTCTCATTGACGTAGAAGTGCACCAGCGCGGTGCCATGGCGCGAGGGCTTGCCCCTGTCGTTGACACGCACCACCAGGCGGTGCAGGCCATGGTGCTTACGCAGGATCTCCTTCTCCAGCGTGATGTCCCCGCTCTGCGGTGAGATCTGGAACAGCTCAAAGGGGTTGCCCCCCGTGATGCTGTAGGTCAGCTCTGCATTGACCCCCGAGTCAATGTCCTCAGCCTTGACCTTGCTGACCTGCTGCCCGGGGCTGGTGTGGGGCAGGATGTGCTTGTAAGAGGCATTGGAAGGGGAGGTGATGAAAGGGGCATTGTCGTTCTCGTCCAGCACGTTGATGGTCACCCCCACGTAGGCGGATCTGGGAGGGTCGCCTCCATCCACAGCTTTGAGCCGAAAGGTGTACGTGCTCTGCTGCTCCCGGTCAAAGGAGATGCTGGAGAGTATGGTGCCAGTGCCATTCTGGATGACAAAGTCCCCGTTGTCCTGCTCCACTGACAGCTGGATTCGGGCGTTGTCGCCCTTGTCAGCGTCAATCACTGTCACCATGCCCACCGGGCTCAGGGGAGGCATGTTCTCCATCACTGAGAAGTTGTAGCTGCTCAGCATAAACTTGGGGTCGTTGTCATTCCTGTCCATGACATTGATGGCCACAGATGCCGTGCCCTTGAGACTGGGGCTGCCCTTGTCAGCTGCCACCACCAGGAACTCGTAGCGCTCCCTCTGCTCCCGGTCCAGCACTGTCTTCACTCGGATCTCACCTGAGTCAGGGTCGATGGAGAAGAAGCCCTTGGAGGAGGGGTCCATGACCAGGGAGTAAACCAGCTTGGCATTGGAGCCACTGTCAGCGTCACTGGCGCTCACCTCCACCACCAGGTCATCAGGGGCATTGTTCTCGGGGAAGGCCACCTCAGTGAGGCTTTGGCTGAAGACTGGGGCGTTGTCGTTCACATCCACCACCTGCACCTTGAGGGAGTTGGTACTGGAGAGGGGTGGGTTCCCCGAATCCACAGCCACGATCTCGATGGTGTACTCCTTCACCGCCTCGTAGTCCAGCGGTGTGGTGGTCTGCAAGAAGTACTTCTTCTTGCTGTCACTGCCCGTCTCGCTGGCCTGTCTCAGCTGGAACGGGACATCGCCAGCAACCACACAGGTGACCACAGCGTTCTCACCCTCATCCCGGTCAGACACCTGTACCAGAGCCACGGCCGTCTCCACGGGCACGTCCTCGGAGATGTTGGCCATGCCGTCCTGATGGGTGACGAGGCCAATACCCCGGATTTCAATGGAGGGGGCGTTGTCATTCATGTCCTTGATTGTCACCACCACCTGGGTGCGGGCACTCTTGGGATTGGCCCCCTTGTCCTTGGCCAGGACAGAGAACTTGAGGATATTGACATCCTCCCGGTCAATGGGCCCCTGCACAGTGATGAGGCCCGTGGCCCTGTCCAGGCGCAGCAGGCGACGCACCATGTCTGTGGGCTGGTGGAAGGAGTAGTCAATCTCGGCGTTGGCACCCTGATCCGAGTCGTTGGCTTTCACCTGTGGGAGGAGGAAGAGGAGGACAAGTTGAACAGGAGCAACCCTGTCCATGTTGCTCCAGTGAAACTGGCCTAACCGGTTAGGCTGCCTCAGCCCCACTCCCTGCTGTCCCACTCTGGCATGCAAGGAATTCTCCATGGGAACCAGCCAGCCAGCAGGTCTGACACCCAGCAACAGGAAAGAATGGCCAGGAACTAGAACGCAGCTCCTCCAGGTGAGCCGGCCGCACCCTGCTGGGACCTTGCAGCAGCAGAGAGGATCCCAGCCTGACTGCGCACACCCCTTTGCTAAAATGAATCCTGATTCACCGCCACACTGCAGCGAAGTGTGAAGTTACATGCAGCCAAAGACACCACCCGGGAAGGCTGGGTTAGAACCCACTGCTTCCCATTCTGTGGCGCTGCTCCGAAGCCACACAGGCAGCCCAGTGCCTACACCTGGACTGTCCTGACTCAAAGCCAGCCCAGAGCCTGCTGCAGTTCAGTGCAGAGAGCTAGTGATTCCCAGGGCTGGGGCAGCAGGAGGCTGCAGGTTGGGATTGAGGAGCACCAGCCGAATTGGGTGTTGGGGGAGCCCAGGACTGGAACAATGGGGGGCAGGCTGAGGTTCAGTACTGTGGGGCAGTGACAGAACTTGGGAGAAGCTCAGGGCTGGAATAGCATGGGGGGAGGGGGGGTGGCAGGGAGCTGTGGGTCAAGACTGAGGGGACCAGCCTAGCTGGGGAATGGGGGGAACCCAGGACAGAAATAGCATGTAGGGGAGAGGCTGGGATTAAGAGGCAGCAGCAGAAGTGGGGGAGGGGGGTCCCAGGGCTGGAACAGCTCCAGATTGGGTCTGAGAGATGT